>NC_139142.1:80548533-81748533 GCF_964270905.1 Leucopleurus acutus | reverse complement strand
GAAGTTTATTGAGTTGGAAGTATTTTTCTGAAATACAGATTTTAACATCCTAGTAAGGACCCAAGAAATGGTACATACTTGCTACTAGGCTGTATTCTAGATACACGGGAAGAGCAATGGCTCCTGGTAAATGAGAGAAAAATGCCAGAATTGTATTTCACAGAAAGACATAAGTACACTGGTGCAAGGCACACCAGCGTCACTAAGAAGTTCAGTGGTGGCTCTCCTTTGTAGACTGCTGATGATGGTAGGAAAGCGATTACAGAACTAAGCTACCTGATAGTAATAGAGATAACAGGAACCCCACCCCACCTCTTAAAAATAGAGGCCAGATAATGATGCTTAACTCTCAGAATGAATCTAATTATCATGAGTGGCAAGGTTGCAGTAATAGCCAAGAGGGTTTGGCCAAGACAGTTATAGAAATAGTTAATACAACACAGCATCCCTCGGGGCAAAATAGATGGGATTCAACAAAGCTACTCTCTGACTTACCATCAGAATAAACCAAAAATGGATGATCAAGAAGCTGAGGGCGCACTTCCCTGGTGGCACAGTGGTTGAGAGTCCGCCTGCCGATGCAGGGGACACGGGTTCGTGCTCCTGTCCGGGAAGATCCCACATGCCGCGGAGCGGCTGGGCCCGTGAGCCATGGCCGCTGAGCCTGCGTGTCCGGAGCCTGTGCTCCGCAACGGGAGAGGCCATAACAGTGAGAGGCCCGCGTACAGCAAAAAAAAAAAAAAAAAAAAAAAAGAAGCTGAGGGCAATTGCCCCAATAAAAATCCGAGATCACTTGCCCAGTTATTGGACTTAATCCAGGTTTTAGATTAGAGCCAACGGTGGAAGGAAAGGCTGGGTTCCCAGATGGAAGGACTTTGCAGAAGAAAATCTACAAATGGCCAGTAACAATTCATGGAAACCTGCTGATACCAGTTGTCTTCAGAAACATGCAAGTTAAAACCAAGATGAGACACCATTTCACACCCATTAAAATGGCTATTACCTGAACGACTGGCATTACCAAACGTTGAACAAAATGCAGAGCATTTGATTTGGGGATCCAAACTCCATCTCATAATCATCAGGTAGTAGACCTATTGTAGTCAAAGCGCATGATCAGAAGCTAACACCTCCCTCCCCCAGACCCAAAGAAGGATGTAAAGGGTTCAGGTTGTGAATCCTTTGTTTCATGGCTTTTTTTCCCCCCCCCCGGTAAGCGGGCCTCTCACTGTTGCGGCCTCTCCTGTTGCCGAGCACAGGCTCCGGACGCGCAGGCTCAGTGGCCATGGCTCACGGGCCCAGCCGCTCCGCGGCATGTGGGATCTTCCCGGACCGGGGCACGAACCCGTGTCCCCTGCATCGGCAGGCGGACTCTCAACCACTGCACCACCAGGGAAGCCCTCTTTCATGGCTTTTAAAAAAAATTTTTAAACCTTTAATTCCACTGTGAAAATATATAATCTCTGAAAACTTTTCAATGTGTAACTTTTCTGGATGTTTTCCATGCTCTGCAAGCTGTATAGTAATTAAGCTCTATAAAATTAAGTAGACTTAATTTTAGATTTACAGAAAAATCAAGAAGATAGTATAGAGTGTTCCCATATACCCCTCACCCAGTTTCCCTATTACTAACATCTTACATTAGTAGGCCACATTTGTTATCATTAATGAACCAACATTTACACATTATTATTAACTAAAGTTCATGTTTTATTCAGTCTCCTTAGTTTTTCCCTAATGTCCTTTTTTCTGTTCCAGGATCCCATCCAGGACACCCCATTACACTTGGCTGTCATGTTTCCTTAGGCTCTTCTTGACTGTGGTGGTTTTAGACTTTCCTTGTTCTCGATGACCTTGACAGTTTTGAGGAGTGCTGGTCAGGTATATCGTAGGATGCCCCTGTGTACTGGAATTTGTCTGATAGTCTCCTCGTGGTAAGACTGAGGTTGTGGGACTTCCTTGGCTTTTTTATCCTGTTTTGGATAACTTTGAAAATGATCCCAGTTACTGGCTGAAGAGAGTTCTTTCTGATCTCTGGAAAACCTCAACTTCTTGCTGCTTTAGTGGGTTGAGCTAATATTCAAATTCTGAGTAGAGTCAGAAATAGTAGAAGCAAAAGTATTAGAATATTTGCTTTCAAAAAAGACATACTCTTTGCACTGCCGAGCCTATAAAGAAGCCTAGTAATTACCATTAGCTTTTATTTAATTAGCATTTGTTTGAGTGGTACCACCTCCCCCATCACAAGGGTGCCTAAGTCTTACTTCAGCTCAATAAAGATGTTTTTCTAATCGCTTTATAATCCTTGTATTTTAATAAAATACCAAGGAGCAATTAGTTTTTATGAAGGTAATTGGCATTGAAATATTGCTTGTGCTTGAGATTCAGTTTTTTTTCATAAAAGCGCCATCACATGATGAAGAAAGCAAATTTGTGCATGTTTAATTGACTAACAATAGAAAAGCTAGCAGCTGCTCTTCTTGATGTACATTTGTGGCATTTTGCTGTCTTATAAATACCTCAAACTGAACAAATAGACGGAAAATTTGAGGGGGAAAAAAAGGTGGTTTACTATATGAAAATTTTGAGTTTTCTTTGTATTGAGGTATAGCTTATATACAGTAAAGTACACAGGTCAGTGATCGATTTGATAAGTTTTGACAACTATTTTCCACTACCCGAGACAAAGCAAGGAGCTTTTCCATCACCCCAGAAAGTTCCCTTGTGCTGCTTTCCAGTGGATTCACCCGTCCCCCTTGACAGAGGGACCACTTTCTGATTTCTATCAGGGATTTGTTTTGCTTATTCTTAGACTTCATATAAATGCAGTCATACTGTTTGTAATTTTTTATATTTAGCTTCTTTCATTTAACATATTTTGAGATTGGCCGTAATAGCAATTCAGCCCAGATCAAGGGAAATCATAGCCCTTCTAGGCTCTATGCAGGGCAGCCCCATCTGTAATATTTATTCCTCTCGGATAATTCTCTTTAGTTGAGACACTGACAATCTAGGGCATCTCCAGAAGAAGGGTCTGGAAGTCAGTTAAGACCAAGGAACAGTTGAGAGAATTCAGACCTAGAAAACAGACTTTTATGAGGAAGAATAGAGAAGGAAAAGGGGGACAAGATAATGGTCGCACAATATTAGAAGGGCTGTCATCTGAAAGAGGAAATAAATTTTGTGTATGTAGTTCCAGAATTAGAACCTGTGGGTGGAAATTACTGGGAGGCAGTTTTCAGCTCTATATAAAGAGGAACATCTTTCAACAACAGGTCATTGGGGTACCTTGAATAGCAGTTGAGTTTCTCATTACAGAGGATGTTGAAGAAGAGGCTCATAGCTGTTTATCTTGGATGCTGTTAAAGGGCATCCCATTAGGTGGGAGAGGACATCTTCCTATGACTCTGTGGTTTTCAATTTAGACAAAGCTGGGCTTTACCTCCACTTTATACTCGTTAGTTAGTGTGGTTTTTGACCTCGTATATTTCACATTGGCAACAAGGTCATGTGCTTTTCACTCCAAGCATCTCAGAACCAGCTGCTGACATGAAAACTTTCTAAGGCTGAGTATTCAGGGCCCCAAGTGGATTTTGTGTTCTTACTTTCAAAGCGTTCTTTACCAGAAAGGGTCCTTCTCAGCCTTGTTCTCCAAGCACCCTACTGGATAGCCACAGGCAGTATGAGGTCTTCATCCCTGATAAACAGGAATACAGCATCCACAAAGGCAAATGCTACTGAAGAGTCTGCCTTATCCTCCTTCAAGGTCCAGCTTGCCACTAAAATGAAAAATTAGGGCTCGGCAAATCTTTTATGAGCTGCTGTCAGTGAGTTGCATAAACACAGAAAAGGGGTGATGAAAAGAGAGGAAATATTTATAATAGAAGGCGGCTGTCCTCTGGGGAGCTGAAAGGTCTCCTTAATCTGCCTTCAACATCTGCACACACCCTTCCTCCCCAGTCTCCCAGCCCTTAAGCCGAGGGCCAGCCACCTGCTGTGGATGACTGAATGCGGGCTCCACCCCAAGCAACTGTCCTAGAAGAAAAGAAAGCGGAGGAAATCAGTTGATCATCATCCCGCAGATCCCAAATCGACCTCTTATCACCTTCTACAGAGCCCAGTCCTAACAAGCATCTTCAGTGTCCTCGTAGCTTGTCTTTTCCCTTTTGCTTCCCCCAGCTACTTTTTAAGTTCCCATCCATCAGGAAACCATTTCTGTACGGTGCCTGGATCTGCCCCTCCCTTTTTTCTCAAAACCGCCCATCTCTGAGCAGCCTGCCAGTGAATCTCACCCACCTGCTTCACTCCCTGACTCCACCTCTCACAGCTTGTAAACAGCTGGGCATGCCAGTGTGACCTCATTCATATATTGCCTTAGGGCACAGGCGAGTCATTTTTAGAGGTACACATAAGGTTTCCTAATAATGACTCAAGGAACACGTCCTTGATTTTTCAATCTGCGGACACTTGACAATGCGATGTTGGGGTGAAAGCACATTGCAGCCCAAGTTGTTCACCAAGAGCACACTTCCAATGCCACCTGCAGAGAAGGCGTGCCCAGTGGTGGCTCTCTGGGCCAAGAAAGATCTGATTTTTATAGCTGCTCCTTCCTCCCAAGACATTTGTGTGAGGCTCTGCCCCGGTCACATGCCTTGAGGACAGCTAATGGGCAGGATTAGGCTAACTAAGCATTCAGATGGGCACACAAAATAGCTAAAGCAACCTCAGCTCTTCCAGGCTGATTCTGCTTTCAGAGACCCTCGAGCCGGCCCACTCACTCAGAGAGGGGAAGTGGCTTATCCAACTCCTCCCTGTTAACGGAGAAACAAAGCCCAGGATAGGATGAGACCACCCAACACACGAGAGAGAGGAAGAAAGAGAGACAAACTGTAGCTGTTGGGGAAATGTGGGCCCAGGGCCCGGGGCCAAGCCACCCAGCAGACGCTGGCAGGCAGGCAGACAGGCAGCACATGGACAAGAAAAGAGTGAGCCACAGAGGGCTGGACAGTTATGCAGACAGTTATCCTCACAGGCAGGAGCTGGGGGCTCCTTCAAGCCCTCAAAGTCACAAAGCAGTCTTGAGAGCAGCCAAGGAAAGCCTCTTGGCCCCAGAGCGCAGCCAGAATTCTCGGGGCAGTGCGAGTATTTAAGATGCAGCCTGCAAATGGCCCTCCATCTCCAGGAGACCTTTTTTCTCTTCTCTGCTAGCTCTCTCATGCTCTCTCCTTTTATTTTTTTTTTTTCTTTTAAATACCAAACCAACACGGGAAAGTCCTAAACTTGAGGAGTATGTCAGCGAGGGCCCAGGTAACCTCTGACACACTCACAACCTGGTCAGCCAGAGTCAGAGCCAAGGCCAGTCCTCAGGGCCCTAGAATGACCATAGTGCCGATCCAGTGGGGCAGGGAGCCAACTTCCACGTGCTTTAGGGGTAAGAGGCACAATCTCGGTAGTGGAAACATTGAAAGGAAAGTCTCCTGGTTTCTAACCTCTAAGAAGGAAAATAAATCTCATTTGGGCAATTCGGGGAAGCCAGAGGGATTGGCCAGCTCAGCATCTCCTCCACCCGCCATCCCCCCCCACCGCCATCGCCCCCCCCACCCCCATCAGCAGCCCATGGGCTCTTTCACCTCACTCCCTTCTATGCCGCCAGCACGGTTCCTTCTGTGAACCCAGTGTCCTTCCTGAGACCAGAGCAGGAGAGGGAAGGGGAGCTTCTCACATGAGGTGGAAAATAAACTAATGCTGAAATTCAAAACAAAACAAAACAAAAAACAGAACTAGGCAGGACTAGGGCAGGAACCCACATTTCCCAGTTTGGGCATGACTTACCTTATACAAGGAGCTAAAACATGGATAAGATAGGTTATTGTGTCAGCGGGAAGCTGGTGTAACACACGAAGAACTGGAATTGACTTGGTAAATTGCATGTCTGACCTTGACTCTGTGAACCTGTTTTCTCATCTGTGAAATGGGACGGTAATACCTCCCTTACAGCTTCTGTACAGGAGGAAAAGGACATGCACGTGGCCTGTGCTTCTTGACATTCACCATATAAAGATTTCTGTGTCTTTTGCTGTCATTTAGCCAGGCTCTGGCATTCATTTCAGGTTTAATGTCACCCCAAAACATACTCAAAATTGCCTCAGATATTTAAAATATGAAGCTTTAGCTAACTCTACATGCGACATCAAAATACTACTGTTTAGGGCTTCCCTGGTGGCGCAGTGGTTGAGAGTCTGCCTGCTGATGCGGGGGACACGGGTTCGTGCCCCGGTCTGGGAAGATCCCACATGCCGCAGAGCGGCTAGGCCCGTGAGCCATGGCCGCTGAGCCTGCGCGTCCGGATCCTGTGCTCCACAACAGGAGAGGCCACAACAGTGAGAGGCCCGCGTACTGCAAAAAAAAAAAAAAAAAAAAAAAATACTACTGTTTAAGGTGATTTTTTTTTTAAGTTATTCGTCTAGATCATCTGGGCTAGAGTCAAAGTTAGAGGAAATTTTCTAAAGTGTTTTGTGGCTCTTAACTGCTGTTGGAAACATCTGGGGCTTATTTTTCACCTTTGAAGAAGATATTGCCTCATAATTTTACATCTTATGGGACATCAGACACATTGGCATGTTGGCTAGAGGTAGTGCACATGAGAAACCAATTCTCACTGAATGATACCTGGATAGAAACTTCACCCTGAGAATCTCTTCCTTCAATTTCCAAATACTCTTATAGAGCATAAAGGTCCTCCCAGTATTGAGAGAGGAGGGTGGGGAGAAAAGAGGGGTGGGTGGAGAATTAGAGAGAGAGCGAGAGAGCGAGAGAGCGAGAGAGCGAGAGAGAGAGAGAGAGAGAGAGAGAGAGAGAGAGAGAGAGAGAACTGTGCTTTGTTGATAGGAGGCGTGAAATAGCGGGAGTCAGAGGGATCGCAGTCATCCTTCGGGTGGGGAGAATGGGCCTGGAGCCTAGCCTGGGTTTGGGATGATCCCACTGGTTCCCAGACTAAGAGGTGAGTCAGAGGGGCAGGAGACGTGGAGAAGGTGAGACCGTCCTTAATGACCTAATATGCCATCAGGGAAGGTCAAGGAGGTGGGCCTGCTCTCCCCCACCTCCTTCCCCAAGGAGCACACAGCACACACCCATGTCCCCAAGCTGTAGCCTGTCCTTTTATGACTTCCTCTTCAAAGCTTCCTTGATGCTCTTCATAACCTGATTTCACTTCTAAAAAACATGTTGTGGAGGAGGAAACACCCAGAGGAATCTGCCCCAGCTCTGTGTCACCATCCCCGCCCACTCCAGATGGTTCTCATGGTGGAAGCTCACCTTCTGGGCTTTCAGATGTGTTTACCTTCTGCCTTGAAAGGCTGCTTGCTCCACATCCCCTCTCTTCCAGGTCCTTCACAAATGCCCTGCTGTCTGCTCAAGGGGGGACCCCTATTTTTGTAGTCCCAGTCATAGGGCTGTTTACTTTGTCTCAGCATCCTACATACATTGTCACTTTTTAATCCTGACCCTAAGAAGCATGTAGTAGTATCCTAATTTTAGAGAAGGAAAACAGGATCTTTGGAGAGAAGATTACTCTCTCGGTACAGAAGCAGGATTCTCAGCAGGTTTTCCTCCATAATGTTATCCATTCTATAATAATTTCTCCCTAAACTTAATCCTCAATTAAAAGGAAATTTTAGAAAATTTTATTTTAGGGGCTTCCCTGGTGGCGCAGTGGTTGAGAGTCCGCCTGCTGGTGCAGGGGACACGGGTTCGTGCCCCGGTCCGGGAAGATCCCACATGCCGCGGAGCGGCTGGGCCCATGAGCCATGGCCGCTGGGCCTGCGCATCCAGAGCCTGTGCTTCGCAATGGGAGAGGCTGCGGCAGTGAGAGGCCCGCGTACCGCAAAAAAAAAAAAAAAAAGAAAAGAAAATTTTATTTTATATTGGAGTATAGTTGATTAACAATGTTGTGTAAGTTTTAGTTGTACAGCGAAATGATTCAGTTATACATATACATGTATCTATTCTTTTTCAAATTCTTTTCCCATTTAGGTTATTACAGAATATCTAGCAGAGTTCCCTGTGCTATACAATAGGTCCTTGTTGGTTATCAATTTTAAATGTAGTAGTGTGTATATGTCAATCCCAAATTACCAATTTATCCTTCCCCCAGCCTTTCCCCTTCGGTAACCATAAGTTTGTTTTCTAAGTCTGTGAGTCTGCTTCTGTTTTGTAAATAAGTTCATTTGTATCGTTTTTGTTTTAGATTCCACGTATAAGTGATATAATATTTGCCTTTCTCTGTCTGGCTTACTTCACCTAGTATGATAATTTCTATGTCCATGCATGTTGCTACAAATGGCATTATTTCATTCTTTTTTATGGCTGAGTAATATTCCACTGTTTATATGTACCACATCTTCTTTATCCATTCATCTGTCAATGGACATTTAGGTTGCTTCCATGTGTTGGCTGCTGTAAACAGTGCTGCAGTGAACACTGGGGTGCATGTTTCCTTTTGAACCATGGTTTTCTCTGGATATATGCCCAGGAGTGGGATTACTGGATCATATGGTAACTCTATTTTTAATTTTTTAAGGAACCTCCATACTGTTCTCCATAGTAGCTGTACCAATTTACATTCCCACCAACAGTGTAGAAGGGTTCCCTCTTTTTCCAGCATTTATTGTTTGTAGACTTTTTGATGATGGCCATTCTGACTGGTGTGAGGTGGTATCTCATTGTAATTTTGATTTGCATTTCTCTAATAATTAGCGATGGTGAGCATCTTTTCATATGCCTCTTGGCCATCTGTATGTCTTCTTTGGAGAAATGTCTATTTAGGTCTTCTCCTCATTTTTGACTGGTTTTGTTTTGTTTTTTGATATTGAGCTTCATGAGCTGTTTGTAAATTTTCGAGATTAATCCCTGTCGGTTACATAGTTTTTGCAAATATTTTCTCCCATTCTGTGGTTTGTCTTTTTGTTTTGTTTATGGTTTCCTTTGCTGTGCAAAAGCTTTTGAGTTTAATTAGGTCTCATTTCTTTATTTTTGTTTTTATTTCCATTACTCTAGGAGATGGCTCAGAAAAGATCTTTTTGCGATGTATGTCAAAGAGTGTTGTGCCTATGTTTTCCTCTAAGAGTTTTATAGTATCTGGTCTTCCATTTAGGTCTTTAATCCATTCTGAGTTTATTTTTGTGTATAGTGTTAAAGAATGTTCTAATTTCATTCTTTTACAGATAGCTGTCCAGTTTTCCCAGCACCATTTATTGAAGAGATTATCTTTTCTCCATTGTATAGTCTTGCCTCCTTTGTTGTAGATTAATTGACCATTGGTGCATGGGTTTATTTCTGGGCTTTCTATACTGTTCCATTGATCTATATTTCTGTTTTTCTGCCAGTACCATACTGTTTTGATGACTGTAGCTTTGTAGCATAGTATGAAGTCAGGGAGCCTGATTCTTCCAGCTCTGTTTTTCTTTCTCAAGATTGCTTTAGCTGTTCGGGGTCTTGTGTCTCAAGAGGAATTTTTATTTTCTATCTTAAGAAAATAAATTGATGCCATGGATTTATCTTTGAAGCAAGGCAATAACATTCTTGGCTGCCTATCCAACAATTGCCATCTTCCTTCTTAATATAACCCCAACTCTGTTTTTTATTCTACATAGCCAATATCTCTTAGGGAAACTAACTCTGCTTCAGGTTCAGGATGGGACAGACTGGTATAAAAATAATCCCATACCTCTTGTCTAAAACAATTTCTAATTGTCTTAGAAATGAGCATGTGGCCCAATTCTGACCAATAAGATATGAGGAGAAATTTGACGGGGTTTTCTGAAAATTTCTTTTTTGCTCTTAAGAAAAAAACAGAAATAGTGTCTCTCTCTCCCCCACTGTATGTGAACAAGGAAGCAAACAGCCACAATCACTACTGGCAGCCACCCAGTCATAAGAAGAGGAGCTTAGGATGAAGCCAATATGGGGAATGTCACAGAAGAGAAATGAGAATAATATGACATCACTCACTGACATCACTAAAGTACTGGATAAACCCACCCTGAAGGCAACGTTCCATCTCTGGATTTTATGCCTAATAAGCAAATACATTTTTACATGATGTTAACAAATTTGATTTAGGTTGTTTGTTCTTCACAGCTGAAAGCATCTTTAACTGATGCTGGGATCTGTCACATCTCCAGCATCCACATGACTGTGTACTCATCCTTCACATTTTGAATGATGGTTGAGAGACCCCATACAACCCTCAATCAACAAACAAAAGCCAGGTTTTGGATGTGGCAAGTTTTGTGTGGTACCTTAAAGATGCAACAAATTTTTTGTCATTGGGCAGCCGCTGAAAGATGAAGTCAGTTTTCCCTTCCATTGAGTCTGGGCTGGCCATATGGCCTCTTCTGACTAACACAATGCAGTGGAAGTGACATTGGATAACTTCTGAGGCTGGGCCTTAAGAGACTTGCAACTTTCATCATGCCACTTGGAACACTCCTTCTTAGAACCCAGTGACCCTGTAAGACATCCACCTATCCTGTGACCATCTTGCCATGAAGAAGCCCAAGCTAGCCGTAAGAGAGAAAGAGACAGACAGGCAGACAGACCCTGTGGAGTAGCACTGAGGTGCCAGACCTGATAAAACCTTCTTGAATGCAGCCAAGTGAACCCCAGCAGACTCCGTAGAGAGCTAAGAAACACTCAGCTGAGCCCTATCCAAATTCATGACTCACAAATAAAAATAAGCAAAGATGTAGTTTTGTGGTAGTTTATTGTACAGCCGTAGATAACTGAAACGAGAAGAAAATATAGAAACTCTTTTTTCACAAGCTTCAGTAACAGAAACAAAAAGCTTTCTGCTGAACCCTTGTCTATCTAGAAACTTCATTAGTCAGCACACTCCATTCCCCCAGTGCCTCAGCTAATCCTGGATTTAAGAATGTATGACCACATAGTATGATGGGGACACGTAGCGGGTGAATGTAAGGATGATGTTGTTCTACTACTGCTCGCCTCTACCATGATCAGATCTTGGGTTCTCATCAGAGTTTTCAAAAGACTAAAGAAAATGTGTGGGAGAATGATATGCACCCAAGGGGAGCCCACTTCCTTGGTCTCATGAGTGTTCTCCATCTACATACACACACGTACATCCACTAAGTGTGAGTTCTCACCACTTTCTAGTCTTTATGCTTGGCAGGACAGCGATTATTCAAGCATTTGTCCCACAAAAAGTCAGTAGAATTGGAAATAGCCACCAGTTTCTTTTTAAGCCGAACTGAAATTTTGAGCTAAATTCATTTTAACTAGGGATTTATGACGGGAAAGGAATAGTTCTAATTAAATAAGTATGAGCCTCAGACAGTGTGAATAATGACCCATTGGAAGTTTCCCAGTCCCCTAATAGCTAATTAACAGCTCATAACTGGCTTCCCTTTGTGTCTCAAGGCAAGCATGAAAAGGAGGCCTTGACTGACTAATGAGATCTGCTCAAACCGGATTAAAAATGAAAATTGGCTTTACAGACTCCAGACCTGCAAATGCACTCCACTGTGAAAAGAAAGGATTATTTTTAAGGCATCTGGGCAATCAATGTGGGAACAGAGCGGGCGTACAGCCGAAGGCATTGATCAGCTAACACCCTCAGGGTGAAGCCTTTGCAGCCGCCTAGACAGAGGACCAGATGGCCAGCTGAGAGGGAAATGGCTTCCCCATTGTCATGCTGTCTCAGGGTTTGAGAGCGAAAGCCAAATAGCCTTTGCAGAGACCAGTTCTTCCTCCGTCATGTTTGTATTTCAGATAAGTGTTAAGGTAGACAGACAGCAAATTAGAAGCCCATAAATACCAATTTCCACCTCTGCGAGTCCATATTAGGAATTCTTCTTCCTCCATCAGAGCTGAAGACCAGCTCTTCACTCTTAAAGGAGATGTGCTCAGCTTTCCCGAGGCAGTAGTAAGCCTATACCATGGCCACCTCCCACAGAACACTTACTGGAAAATGTTCTTGAATAGGCAGTCGTGGACTCTGGGAAAATACTGCGTGGATTTTCAGGAGCCCCTCTGCTGGAGATGCCACATCCCTTTTATGTGGCTGGTAGTGATAGTCACATTGGCTAAACCCTAGGCAAGCCCCCGCTTTTACCACCACTCCCCCTCCCCCCCAAAACAATACTAAATTAGGATATAGAGCCAATATTTATTTGCCCCATAGAATTCCATTCAGTGCATGGGTATTGCTTTCAGTCATGGTGGAGCAGCGGTGGCGAGGGGCTCCCCTATTACCGTGAATAAAGGTCACAGTTAAAGGCGTGCTGATTTGGGGTTACCACAGAGCAGATGGAAATCTTCATCACTTGGCTGACCCACAAACAGCAGATTAAATGTAGAGAGTAGAGGAGGAACAACTTCCTGAGTTCATAAATAAAATGTATGACCTGCCCTAGTCAGGCAATGGGATGCTTTCTGTTAGCCAAATAGGTTGCCACTGTTCAAAAACTTAGGACGATGTTGAATTGAATTGAATTTTTATTTGATGATTTTTAAAAGGCGTTGGAGGCTTTGTAGTGCTTTCAGTTCTTCATGGCAAGCCTCATCAAAAAGTGAATAAGAGCTAATGGATAAAACAATCAAAAGATTGGAAAGCCAGTTTTACCAAGCTGATTTGAGTGTGTTATGCCTATCCTGCATCCCAGAAGAAGATTCCTAACCTTCCAATAGTTCAGTATCTTTAGTTTCCCCCCTGCCATTGTTACCATGGTGAAGATAGAACCACGTCAAGGTTGCACAGTGCTTTTCCTTCTCTCTCAAGAACATCTCCAATGGGTGCTCCTCACTTTCATCCACCCAGATCAAAAAAATCAATCAGAAGCCAAGAACCATCAGGGCTTTCCTGGTGGCACAGTGGTTTAGAATCTGCCTGCCAATGCAGGGGACACGGGTTCGAGCCCTGGGCTGGGAAGATCCCACATGCCGCAGAGCAGCTAAGCCCATGCGCCACAACTACTGAAGCCCGCACACCTGGAGCCTGTGCTCCACAACAAGAAAATCCACTGCAATGAGAAGCCCGCGCACCTCAACGAAGACCCAATGCAGCCATAAATAAATAAATAAATTTATTAAAAAAAAAGAAATGAAACCAAGAATCATCAGACCTTATACCAGACAACACAAGAACCAAGTCCACATCCAAAAAAATGTATGGAGTACACCTAGCCTTTATCTACTCCTTGCAAGGCTTAATGCCAACCCATTTGGTTTATTGCCAAGAAAGGTGGTAACTCTCAAAGGATGCTGCAGACGCACTAGACAGCAGTTAATTAACACTCTCTCAAGGTGAACAGAAGTGCTCTTCCAGGCTGGAAAGAATCTCTTTTTTTTTTTTTTTTTTTTCAGAACTGTGACTTGGCACTGACAGTTCAAAACTGTCAACAGTAATTTGGGGCACGGGAATATGTCTCTTCAGTTATTTTAATCAGCAGCCTGTAGTGAGCACACTTCCACTGCAGAGTTCCATCTGCATAAGCTTTTATGGAAGATTGGAAATAACATCATGTCTGCCCTCAATTAGTTGATGGGGTTAAGAAGTTAGGACCAGCACAGACACCATTATAAAGGATATAGGTAAGCCCATAAAAAGTAATATTACATTAGCATTGTGAATGTATGGAGTAAGAATGACTAAAGGATGGCCAGCTTTTAAATTTGAGTTAAGCTCTTCAAGGATGAGGACATTTAAACTAGTGTATTGGACGGAGTGGTGGATGGGGATCAACAGCAGAGAGGCAAGCAAGTAAATCCTGTGCAACGATCCATGCTAGGTATGGCCAGGGGAAAACAATAACTCCTTCAAAATTCAGGACTTAGTAAGAAAAAGAGGAAATGCAGGTGTTCTTTACATCTCATTCATGCTAAACAAGTTCCAGTATAGGGTGCCTCATGACTGATAGTATATTTTGAAGCCTTCACTCTTTTTTCCCTTTTTAAGTGCTGTGGATTGTGGTCAAATAGTAAAAGTTGACACTTTCATTTACAGAAAAATCAGCATTTCCAGGGGACTTGGAAATAATACCATTCTGAAATGCTTTGTCCTGACTGTTAAAACATTAATCCCAAAGGGAACCAGAATTTTTCATTTTCAAGGTCTACAAAAAGTTGATCCGATGTTTGATTTCTAATCATTTTCTTTGCTCCCTCGCATATAGTATTCCCAAATGATAGAATTGTAGTATTTAAGAATTTATTTTAAAGGTCATCTGGTCTAGTTCCCTTATTTTGAAGATGAGCAAACTGGGGCCTCAAGGGGCCCTGAGACTTGCCCCAGGCCATGAACAAACTAGGAGCCCCTCTTTCAGGGGGCTTTTGATGCCTACAATTCTTTCCCATGGGTCCTTTATCCCTAGTGAAAT
Organism: Leucopleurus acutus; assembly: GCF_964270905.1. NCBI lineage: Eukaryota > Metazoa > Chordata > Mammalia > Artiodactyla > Delphinidae > Leucopleurus > Leucopleurus acutus. The sequence goes on along the minus strand of NC_139142.1, from coordinate 81,734,137 downwards.
CCTGGGAAGAAAGTTCTTAAGAACAGTAAATTACCTTCACCACAATAAAGCAGTGAATCATGTACCAAAACTTCTCTCCTACCCATCACTTTATGCACTTCATCTTAAAGCTTCGTTTTTATTCTATGAAGGCAAAACAGCCTTTGAGGGTCGGATATTCTTAAGTCAGTCAATGTGGGAAGGGGGAGGTGAAAAATGAGCTCTCCGAGGATAATCGCAATGAGAACAAAAGCTTTTCCAAATTATGCAATACATTATAATTATGCTTTAAAATTGCTCTTCAGCTGGAGGTGTCAATGGAGAGCATTACAATTTTTAAATAGTACTGTTCTGATGGGGATTCACGAACATTTGAGGTGTTCATGTGTGCGCATACCTATTGAGGCAAACCACGGGGCTGTAAGCGTTCATGCAGAGCTCTGGTATCCTTTCCCGCACAATAAAAAAAAGAAGAAGAAGAAGAAGAAAAAGGAAAAAAAACCTGTCTAAATGTACATGCAAGCATTGCCCTTATGGACGACGAATCCTTGAGGGAAAAGAACTGGAGCTTTCAGTTCAACACATCTAAAGACATTCCAGGCTTCCTGAAGATGTGTGGTTTGAATTTATGTGTCCTAAGCTGTCTGCCCACCCCCAGATGAAACTAGTTGAGGAACAAGAGATTGAGTGTGTTCCTAAAGTGAACAGAAAAGAATGCTGGAAGCAAAGGGATCAAAGTATGAGAAAGTACAATGTATCGCTCTTATCTATGTAGCTCTCTGAGCACAGCACTATGCTGGACATTTTGGGAAGTACAAGAAGGCAAAGACTTTTCTTATCTGTAGAATTAAGAAGGTCAATGATTTTAGCTACTGGCTCTTGCCCTGCCTGTAATAAGAGAATCATGATTTACAAAGGTATTATTTTTAAGCATTGTTCTGAGTTTCAAATTCCTACCTCAGGCGATCCCATTTTTCTCTTCCTTGCCTTAAGCTTTGACTGAATCAACAGTTTTGTTGTTAATGTTTTTGTTCTTATATATCAATGGCTCCCAACCTGGTCTCATATTAGAATCCCCTGGGGAATCTTAAAAACAACAACAACGGGCTTCCCTGGTGGCACAGTGGTTGAGAGTCCGCCTGCCGATGCAGGGGACACAGGTTTGTGCCCCGGTCCGGGAAGATCCCACATGCCGCGGAGCGGCTGGGCCCGTGAGCCATGGCCGCTGAGCCTGTGCTCCGCAGCGGGAGAGGCCACAATAGTGAGAGGCCTGCGTACCGCAAAAAAAAAAAAAACAACAACAGCAAAGAAAAAAGACCAATTATATCAGAATTTCTAAGTCTGGGCATCAGTTTTTAGGAAGCTCCTTCAATGTTTCTGATGCGCAGCCATGAGTGAGAATCCTTGTTATAGATAGTATAACAAGATCATTCTGTAGAAACTTCAGTTAAAATCCATTTTGCCTATTAATTTGGTCCAAAGTTCTGAATGTGTAAACAGGCCCCATGTAGGACATAAAACCAAAGGTGTCTACCAAGACCTGTAGATGGCAGTAGATGTCTCTAAGGTCCATAGAAAATTCCAGAATTTAGTTACTTCAAATCTGGGACTATTTTCTTTTACGGACAATGCACTCTGGTTTGTCTGTAGCAAGTGCTACCTTTCTACTTCATTCTGTGGTTTTCTAAGACAGTCCCTTGTCAAAATCTTTTCCCAGATTGACCACAAGCTCTTCCCATTCACAATGGCCCTGGAACTCCTTTTGCAAGATAGGCATGCGCTAGCCGGATGTATTGGTAATGGATGTAATGCATCCCTTCCCAAAGCCTAGGTTTTATAACTAGATAGGCAATATTTTGCTTCAAGAAGGGCATAAGCTCGTGTGATAACAGTTGCTGCTTTCAGTAGCACTTCCTTCTCTACCTTGATTCTGCAACTGAGTCTGCACTGAGTGCAGGATGGGAGACTCTGAGATCAGGTGGGCACAGAGGGCAAGGAGGACAGTGCTGAGGACTATAGGGGCAGCAGCATGGAATGGTGACCCATGGGGGGCATTCTATGTATGAGTGACCATGGAAAGCTAGACTTTAAATCTTGTACTAGAATCTTTCTTTGGAATATAATTTCTTTACATAAATATTTCTTTCTACATGCACACACACACACATGAAATATATATATAAATTTATTTATATTTTACCTTATATATAATATACAAATTTATATAGATTTTGTATATTTATATGTTATATAAATAGAAGTTTTATATATGTACATATATGCATATACACACATGTATGTATAAACTGGGGAAAATATATCAGGGTGCTTGGTCAAATTCAACAGAAACTAATATTAATTTTAAAAGAAAAATGAATTTTTGGAAGGATACTGGGTACATCAGCGAATTGACAGAAAAGATGAGAACCAGACTCAGAAAATATAAGTAAGTCATGCTATCTACGGTGCTTTGCTGACGCCACCTGGATCTAGTGTCACTGGACACTCACCATTAAAATTGCTGCTGTACCCTGGATTCTCCAACATGTGAATAACCCCAACTGTGCCATCAGGAGTAGGTGCCTTTGCCGAATGCAAGTAAAATTTGGAAGCATCAGTAGAAACATAAGCAATAGATTGCAAGTTCTTTGAACCAAAGGAACATACCACATTCATCTCTCCATTAAAACATTGCCTTGGGCTTCCCTGGTGGCGCAGTGGTTGGGAGTCCGCCTGCCGATGCAGGGGACGCGGGTTCGTGCCCCGGTCCGGGAGGATCCCTCATGCCACGGGGCGGCTGGGCCCATGGGCCATGGCCACTGGGCCTGCGTGTCCGGAGCCTGTGCTCCGCAACGGGAGAGGCCACAACAGTGAGAGGCCCGTGTACCGTTAAAAAAAAAAAAAAAAAAAACAAACAAACAAAAAAAACACATTGCCTTGCACAAAATGGTACTCTATAAATACTTGTAAATTTTAAAAATGAAATTAATCAGCATGACATGCCATAACATGAGATGTCATGGAATAACATAGCATGAAATGCAGGCAACAAATGATGAGAAGCAGAATGTTATCACAGGATAATTTCTATGGAAGAATTTTAGTCTTAACGCTACCACTTAGGAATCTCAGACAATGGATAGTCATTTACTTCAACTTGGCCTCAATTTCTCCACGGTAAAAATAAGAATAATAATTGTCCTGCCCCTGTCATAGGATGATTTCAAGACTAGAATAAATGCTTTGAAAATAGGAGCGCCATATTTTATAGGATAGAACTCTATGGGGTGCAAATAATTTCCTTCTAAAAAGCACAAATCAGAGGCCCTCAAACAACACCCACACCCCGCTTGCTAGTCCCAATCTAGAAAAACGTTGCTTGTTTTAGGTTAGTCTACATGCGGATTGCTTCCTAACTTAGTGATGCAGTGGGGATTTCTTGGGGAAGGTTCTTAGCTAGGTTGATGTGGACACCATGAAAGGAGAAGAAGAAGTAAGAACTGAGACAGTTTACAAGAGGGTTTATTTCCTGGGGTATCTGAATAAATTTAACTCCATCACACACACTACAATGCAGACCTCAATAAGACATTCAGCCTGATGACTTCTGCAGGAGTCCAGCATTTATTTAGGGGAAAATGGTTTAGTGTGCATATTCAGTATTGAAGGACAGCAAAAGTCATGAATTAGGGCCTCTGGAGGACAGAGAATATTTCTTATATATGGGTATTTTTATGGGTATTTTTCTCCCCAGCACTTTAAATAATTTCTAGCACAGATTAGTATTTAATACATGCTGCTGAATTAACTAATGAATAAAGAATTAATCAGGTGGCTATCTACAGTATGGTATAATACCATTTCCTTAGCCTGAATGCCAATATGCTGTGTAAGTGAGCACATGGAAACTGTTAAAGAATGGGCTAATAGATGAAGGATAAATAAGAAAACAAAAATTTAGGGAGCTCCCATCCCCACCCCTACCCCTACCATCCTCAATCCAATCTAAAATGCCACTCTAAGCGACCACTGATATTCCTGTGCAGTAACCCACTCTCTAAGCACTGATTAAAAAGAAATAATTTCCCTATGCATCTCATTCTCCCTGGGTATTGACCTATTGCCCAGGGTCACAAGAGCAGAAGAATGGAGAATATTTGCAGAAGAGAGGAAATTTGTTACGACATCTTACATTTGTATAACACCTCATACTTTTTTTCAATAGACTTTATTTTTTAGAGCAGTTTTAGGTTCACAGCACAATTGAGAGTAAGGTACAGAAATTCCCACATTCCCCCTTTCCCCACACAGGCATAGTCTCCCTCATTGTTAGCATCCCCCCACCTGAGAGGTACATTCATTATAACTGATGAACCTATGGTGACAAAACATTATCACCCAAAGACCACGGTTTCCATTAGGGTTCACTCTTAGTGTTAATATGTTTTATGGGTTTGGACAAATGGATACTGTTCACAGATGTATGTTTTTCAAAGTATGTTTACTGTACCAATCCTCAGTAATCCTGAAAACAAGCTTATGAAGTGGGTACGATTTTTATCTACATTGAAATATACAGACCAATGAAGTGACTTATCCACCACTATGAATAGAAGGAACCTGGACAAGACCCCATGTCACCACAGTGAGGGGTCTTTCCATCCATGTCAGTCATTATCAATGACTTTACTGTACACAGTAAAGGGCTCAGGTGAGTCTGCCTCAATCTCACACAAGACATGAAAGTGCTTAGCGAGGTGCCGATGCTGAGACTCAGGCCAAGAAATGCTGCTTACAAATAGACTGCACAGAAAGTGCTATTTCTGAATTGCTATCCCAGGGAGAGAAGCTAAAAAAAAATGTAATGTCCCAAGTTGTTTTGTGGGTTTGGGGTTTTCTTGTTGTTTTTTCTGTTTGTTTTTTTTTTTTTTTTTTTTGGTTTTTTTTGTACACTTCATCAGGTGAGATATTCTGTGCTGCAGAAGGAGCCGGGAGTAGAGGGAGAGAAGGGAGGAGGGGAGACTGACAGAGTACAAGAATAGAACATTCTAATTAACAGCTATAAAGTGAGAACTATGCAGGGCCTTTAAGGGAGAGTACCCTTCCTTGAAAAGAGATGTAAATTGGGAAACCCACAGAGAAACAACCATAGATATTGGTATAGGAACTGGACTCCACTCTTGTGGTTTGTTTGCATACATCACACTGGAAATGCTGGCCACACAATTCATCTTTGGGCCTTAGCTTCCCCTTAACTCAAACTTCATGAAAAAGTGACATGAATAAAGGAGGAGGAAAGAGCTAAAATATGTTACCACTCCATCAGCAGAGACCAACAACATGGTCATCTCGACTTTTAAAGTGTTATTAACAACTTGAGAAGGTAAAGAGAAGCACATATGAAACAGACCAACTCAAGCCAATAAGTAATCAAGTGCTTTGGACTATGGGTGGGACCACAGTTATCCAACAGAGGGTGCATATACCCCAAAAGGAGACACAGGAATCTTCACCTGGACTGTATGTCAGATAGTCATGTGTCCTGAGGGAAGAATATTTACAAGGAGGAAGAGTTGACAGTGGCTGCTCTATTTCCAATAATTGTGACAAATGGATTTGTCTGTCCCTGCTTGAATGAATTTATCAGTTAGTTAGCAAAGACTAGATAATATAGCTCCCACAAAATGGACAAATGCCATGAATTGTTTTGGTAAATTATCCATGGGTTGAAAATAACATTAATGACTTCAGTACGAATTAACTACAAGAAAGTGGCAGGTCTGACATTTCTACCTCTCCTGGAACAAGCTCCTCATCAGCTTCAATATAAGGTAAACACAAGGATGATTTTTTTCAAGTATGTCAGGGTGTCAACAGAGTTTTGAAATTATCAAAAAAGAAAAAGCATTTGAAACATAGATTTACATCCACTGTTATTAACAATGAACCATGTCCCTGAGATATAAACTAATAATAACATGAAGACATCACAATTAGCATGATATTTTTAAATATTGTTTATTTCCTTTTTATCTCAGCTTTTAAAATTTCCCTCTTTTCTACATATGTTTAAGAGCAGTTGTATGTATACACTTCAAAGAATCAGTAAATACGTATATCGGGAAATAGCTCAAAAATGCTCTGCTGGTAGGGATATGCAATCAGAAAAGCAAAGATCACTGGTTTAAGAGTGAACAGTGGAAATTCAGAGGGAGATAAGTCAGTAAAAGCTGAGGTCAGGGAGAGTTTCATAGAACTTGGATTTGAAGGATGGGGGTGCACAGAGAAGGTGAGTCCAGATGAAAGAAAAAGGTGTCAAGAAAGACATAAAAAAAGGATGTTAGAGAATAGACCTGACTTCTGAGGGCTTGGCAGTGGGGAGGAATAAAGGCTTAACAGCTCAGTCTGAGACACACGTGCTTACTAGTAACAGGGAGTCGGCAAGTTTCCCTGACTTTTACTTCTTCCACTCTCATCCTGCCCTCTCTCCCTCAACTCTGCCTTTCCGTAACCTCAGCTACCTCCTCTGAAGGTGGCCCCACAAACATATCTTCATCTCTAGGCTGACTTTTCCAGGTGCCTGTTCGATATCTCCTCAAATCCCCACGACTCCTCAGATTCCACAAGTCCCTACATGTCATCAGCCTGAAAGAACCTCTTCACCCATCTCCATCTTCAAGCATCCGTACCTCTTTGCATTTCAGCCAAGTAGAGAGAGCTGTTCACCTAGTATCTCTTTATTGTTCTAAGAGCTACATTTTATATCTTTTTAAAGAACTAAGAGCAGTTATCCATTCAGCAGGTATTTATTAAGCACCTGCCATGTGCCAGGCACTGATCAGGGAACATCAGTGGAAAAAACACACAATGATCCCTGACTTAGAGGAGCAAGGACATCTAAGTTTAAGAAAATCAATAAATAAACCTACAGGTACAATGAAATGCCAAGGCCTCCAATGACTGAACTTTGAGAAGAATTTATCTGAGATCTTTAGCAGCAACATCTATCATTTTACAGGGGCAATAGGCTGGGGTTTTGGGAGTCAGTCCGACCTGGGTTCAAATCTCATCTCCGTCACTAGCAAGCTTGTCTTCTTAGGCAAGTTACCTGAAGTCTATTTCCTTATCTGCAAAGTGGGCATAAAAATACAAAATTGAGATGTTGTACGTTTCTAAGAAATGAAATCTGTAAGTGCTTTACACATAGTTGGTGCTCAATAAATGTTAGTTTCTTTCTTTTCAATAAATATGCCCGTGTTGGCTTCGCTGAGAAATGATATGTGTGTGCCAATGACATACAAATAAGTCAAACCGAAAGGATAATTCGGGATGAGGGAGCTGAGGGGAAAATCCCTACCCAACCACTGCTGCCTCCTCTATGGAAGCTTCTCAATGTCCCTGTCAGAATTTGTTTTTCCTGGGCCCACTCTATTGTTTATAGACCACAGTGATTTTTACTGTGGCTATTTCTGTATCTCTGTCTCTGCATTCATTGAAGGCAGTGTCATGCTGTGCTTCCTGTCCCCTTTGGCATCCAATTTGGTGCCAACCACAAATACACGCCTCATCGAATTCAGGTAGCAACTGAACACATCAGTGAAATATCTTGTTCATTGTATCCTAGCAAGTCATTCTGTATGACTAGTGGAGCGAATTATGGGATAGGTTCTGTATGAGCCAGCTTGGGCCATCATAAAAAAGTACCAGAGACCTAAACGTGGCCTTTCCTCTGTGCATGCAGAGAGCTGTCTTCCTCTTATAAGGACACCAGTCCTCTGGGATTAGGGCCCCACCTTTATAACCTCATTTGATCTAAATTATCCCCTTAAAAGCCTTGTCTCCAGTTACAGCCACACAGGGGTTCGGGCTCCAACATATGAACTGGGGAGGAGGGAAAGGGGACACACAGTTCATTCCATAACAGATCCCTAGCTTTATTTTTGTCTATGAACAGAAATGCTAATTAAAGAAAGAGGGAGAGTCATGGTCCCTGATCTCATGAAATTCACATCTCCATCTATCAAGATTGAAAACAGAGTTAGAAATGAAGAGGAAATAATGAGGAGCCCCTGATTCCACCAGTGTGTAAATTATGTCAACAGGATAGATAATGCATTCATCAGGGAATTAGGAGTCCAAAACTAAATGCCAATCTCAAGCAATGCATCTAACCTCTGTTACTTAATTTTCCATTCTATAAAATGGGATTAAGACATCCTGATGCCAAAAAAAAAAAAATAATGATTTTGTGATTCAGAAATAAACAAGGCAGGGACTTCCCTGGTGGCACAGTGGTTAAGAATCTGCCTGCCAACGCAGGGGACACAGGTTCGTTCCCTGGTCGGGGAAGATCCCACATGCGGCGGAGCAACTAAGCCCATGCGCCGCAACTACTGAGCCTGCGCTCTAGAGCCCACGTGCCGCAACTACTGAGCCCGCGTGCTGCAACTGCTGAGCCCGCGCGCCTAGAGCTCGTGCTCCACAGCAAGAGAAGCCACCACAATGAGAAGCCCACGCACTGCAACGAAGAGTAGTCCCTGCTTGCCACAACTAGAGAAAGCCTGCGCACAGCAACGAAGACCCAACACAGCCAAAAAATAAAAAAGATAAACAAGGCAATATTCTCCATTTTTAAAACTATCTCCTTTCCCCTTATTAACATCTTCACAGTCACTGCCTTCGAAACCATATTTGGTCTCGGTTATTTTTACATTGTATAGTGCTTGGGATGAATTTGCTGCCCAAACATAGACAGTCCTTTGTGTTACGTTCTCTCCTTTGCAAGGCTTGGTATCTGAGTAAGAATTCTTGTTCTTGTCCCAGAGCAATTGAGAAGCTGCGTTTCTGATTTCTTGGCAGAGGAAGGAAAAAAAAAAACTACTCTCCTGTGTCTTCTCTCCTCATTGAACCTCATCTACCTGAAAATTTCTCTTTCTGGGCCTTCCCCTCCACAAAAGCACAAATGCACAGGCAGCACTTTTTTTTTTTTTTTTAACAAAACAGGCATGGCCCAGCCTCTTTAATGAAGCTCAGCATGGTACTCCATTCTGGTCCCTGTGTATAAATTTGAGTCAACTACACAACAGCTAGCCAAGGTCAGAAAGACAGTGAGACAGAAGTCCCATTCACTAGTTTTCCACCTCTCTGTGTGCCTTTTGGGTACATTGTAGAATTGTACTTCCTGGTCCCTTTGGGATTTGGTGTAGCCATGAAACTCGTTCTCGCCAATGAAGGGAAGTGACTCGTGTCACTTCTGGGTCCATCATTTATTTAGTTATGAGACTGTCCAGAGCGCTCTTCTGCTCTACCTTTGTGGCCAGCAATATTCCAGGTAGTAACTGCTTTGTTGGACTGGATCAGGAGGAAGGACGCAGAGAGAATCTCCCCATCTCCCCAGATCCCCCCTTCACCAACCCAGGTCAGATATGTAGCACATGTGAGAAATAAACTTTCATTGGGTAAAGCACCAACATTTTGGGATTCTTTGTTCCTGAAGCAAAACCTAGTCTATCCTGACTGATAAAGCCAGCTACTATCATTTCTGACCCTCTCCCACACACATTCTTACAATCTCCTGAAGGATACAGTCTGTCCACCTTAGACATCACAGTCCCACACACATGGTTGTTCAGGCATACACAGCTAAATTTTACAAGAGAGAATATAGACTCTTGAGGTCAGGTAAAACACATATGTTCATGTAACTCAGTGTTCTGGATGCAAATATAAAATGCTGAAATGTTCCATAATTTGAGAGCTCTTGTTCTAGACTTGCACTGTCTGACACGGTAGCCACGAGTCACATGTGCTATTGAGCTCTCAGAATGTATGTAGTTAGTACAACTGTGGAATCAAATTTTTAAGTTTAATTTTAATTAATTCAATATTTAAGTTACCATAAAATATCTCAGATACTACTTATATTGATTATCTTTTGAAGTGGTAATATTCTGGACATATTGAGCTACTTAGCTCAATAGATTATAGATTAATTAAAATATTTTTACCTATTTCTTCTTACCTTTTAAAATGTAGCTACTAGAAAATTTAAATTTATACCTGTGGCTCACATTATATTTCTGTGGAACAGAGCTAGTCTAGAACCTAAATTGCTCAGGGTTGCAATTCTTTATTCAGATCCTGCTTCTGTCTTCCAGTCCCAAACAGAACAATGCTGTCAACTCCACTGAGTTTCTAAGGAGTAAGTCTTCCCTCCATGGCCCTACAAGTCCCTAACTGGCTAAGGCTGAAAGGAGTGTTTCCCCTGCTTTGCTAAGTCCTGAAGAACTCTTCCCTAGGAATCCTACCGTGTGATTCTTGTCTCTGAGGCCAGGTTCCAGTCCTGGTGACGGGTCCTTCTCCAGCTCATCCTCCTTGGAGCGCTACATTATGGCTTCATGTTTCCCTGTGTGTCCTTCTTTCACAACTACCACACAGATTATCCTTCTTAGACATAATTTGCACCTGCATGCTGACTCATCTGAGACATCTTCCTAATTTCCTTAAGGAAATTACTAAATATGACATCATATCATTTTACCCATAAAAACTTCCTTATAAGTGTATAAAACATAATGACTAAGTTTTTAAACGTAACCACAATTAACAGCGTTACACCTCCCCAAATTAACAGTAATTCTTTAAAATCATCAAGCGTCCAGACCGCTGTATTTATGTTTTAATCCTGAGCTTCCTGTGTAATGGAGGGTGGGAAGGGGAAGAGTGCCTATCAGTTTACCATAGGGTTTTAGGAAAGGAGAACATTTATTCTCACCTTCTTATGAAGAGGGTTGACTTAATCTATTGTTTTCCTTGAATGAGGTCTGAGAAAAGAGGTTTCTCCTGGATACATTGCCCCTGTCAGAATGGCCAGTTAGAGAGTACAAGACTTCTGTTGGACAACCTTGCTTATCAGTGACATCATTCAGCACCTGTCCACAGATTTCTCCTGAGGCTCTTACAGTCTCTTGCTCTTCTTGGTGAAAGTTTAAAGCGTTTTGGATGGTTTAAAGCCAGGTCATTAGGACAAGCTTACAGAATCTGCCAGAGCCTGGGGAAGAGCTAGCATGATGAGGCCTGGACTCCTTTCCTTACCCTCCTTTGCATCAGCTATTTACCTGGGCTTTGGTGCTTGGTTCCCTTTCAAAACAGCCCCTCTGAATGTCAAATAGCTGACCCAGTCTCACATTCTTCAAAGACAGGTAAAAGGTCCCCCCACCGTGACCTGTCACCCAAAGTCTTACTGAAGCTGGTTATCATTTTTGGAGCCTGCAAAGATCAAACAATTCTTCTGTAGTTGCTCAGACAGACACAGGAAAACTCCACCCCCTCCCCAACCTAACATCCTGACCCCAAAACCCAGAGTCTAGTCACTGAGCCAATAGCTTTAAGTTTGGGGTTTTGACAGCTACACAAAGCTGGGTTGCAAGAAAGTGGCTTCCAGACAAGGGTAAAGGAGAATGCACGAGGGGGCCTGCAAGTCTCCTCACTTTTAATCTGATGGTTCTTCTAATCTGCATGCTGCTTTGCACAGGTTTTCAGTTTGAGTTCCTTCTCATTCCAAACCTTGAAGTTAATTCGTTTCAGGGATTAAAGTCAGGGAGTCATCTATTTTATGAAGTAGTCAGATGAAAGACCTGCATGTACCTTGCATCATCTCTGTCCCAAACTGGGAGTCCCAGAATACAGAGGCTGACAACGGGGTAGAGATTCAAATCCAAACGGGTTACACGGGGCTTTAGACCAAATAAAACGTTGAATGTGAATAAAGAAGTGGGTGAAGAGTTTCTGTTAAGCTGTCACACCAAGCTTCTGACCTCAGCTCGCTGAGCTGACTTCATACTACTTAAACCTCAAGGCTCAGAGGCCAGAGCTACCCAGCATGCTGTGGACTGAGGGACTGGCCTGCCTGGGCCTTGATCACTGCGCAGAAATGCAAGTTTCACTCCTATCAAAGGGGCTTTGCTTTCCTGCAGAGGAGTGTAGGAACACAGGTCAAGTAACAGTGAGTGTTTTACACATGTATTTAAGTGTGTTTAGTGTTTTTGCCATTCATTTTCTCTGATCCTAGAATCCAGAGCTTACCCTCTACCCACACTATCTCCCATTCATGAGCCACTAATTCCTGAAATGTCCCACTAAGTAATTTGCCTTAAGGGTAAGAATATCCTCAGAAGGGATGATACATCAAAGCTCATTGATTATTACATTACAGATGATTCTATAGTGTCTTCTATACCATCGCGTTTTGAGAGAAGAAAGAAGTTTAAGGTTGCCTGAGAAAGTATTTTAGAGAAAGAAAAGTTTCCCTCCCTCACATCTCTGCACGGGGCCAGATCTGCACGGAGATGGGGATGGGAGAGGCAGGGAGTGGGGAGTAAGGACTGGGGATATGGGGATGACCCTGGTTCTGCTTCCTCTTTCTTGTCCAACGGCCCTTCACTTCAGCTTGCTCGTTACTGGAGCATCAAGGCCAGACCAGGGAGGGTTATCTGTCACCTGGAGGGGAAGGAGGTGTGGTTTTATTTTAACTTCAGCTTCCTTTGCTACTTGGCTGCAGCTCTCACAAGTGTTAACTTGCTCTGCTTCTCAGAGCTGAGTATTTGCTCCCTGAGCCCATGTATTTAGGCAGAGAGGGGAAAAAAACTATCCCTTTGAAGGGAAGGTGGGTGAAAGAGAAAGCCACATTAAACAACCAGCCCGTGTTAAATTTGGACTTGCTCCTATTTGTAAGAGGTTTAAAAATACCCCGGGGCCCTTTTCTGCTTTTGCACTTTTTCATCTAGCAGCTTACCCCATTTCCAAGCAGCCCTGCCTAAAGGTACTTCCTTTGACTCTCATATACCTGCTGAGAGTTTTGATATCAGTTCTCTCTGAAGGTTTCAGGGGCTCTAGAAATGCCTGTTAGAAGCTTGAAGACTCTGGCCCCAGCTAGGGAAGAAGATCTGCATTCAACCATGACAGACAATAAGGAAGTATTCATTGTGCTCCACCCACCTGACACCCACCCCAATCTGACCAACCTAAACCCACACTGGAGGGGTGTGTCCCAGGAGGTGCTCACTCAAAGATCAGTTGATTTAATTGTTGTTGTGGAGGGCACTCGTGTAACGTGGGTTTCCAATGTCAGGAGAGTGTCTTGATTTGTCTCTGACAAGTTATGGAGCCATGGGGCTCTTCGCAGGAAATAAAATCCTTTCTGTGTTCTATAAGAACGAGTTCTTAATTACTGCACTCAAAATGAAAAAACAAATGGGAACAGACATCAATAAAGCCTAGGTTAAATACAATAGGGTGTAACCATACGTGGGAAACAGAACAGTTGCAAAAAAGAATGAGGAAGCTCTCTGGGCACTGATATGGAACAATCACCAAGCGATACTATTAAGTGATAAAAAGTAAGGTACAGAACGATGATAGTCTGCTACTAGTGTAAAATAATCTTCCTTTTTTACACACATAGCTTTCCGGAGATCCACAAAAGAAGATGTATTCTATATTGTTTCCCAGAGCTTCCAGAATGTTCAAGCCCCAGATTCCCTGAGGGACCCATCTATTGAGTGCTTACTATATGCCAGGCACTGTCTCAAATAAATAAGATCCAGATATACTCAACACTACAAAGAATAATCCCGTAAACACTCAGCTACCACAGTAGTTAACTCATTGGCCCTTATTGCATCTCTAACCCCGACCACTGTCAAACTCTGCCACCTCCACGCCTGAACATACACATACTTGGGATTATTCTGAAGGAAATCACAGACATCATATCATTTTATCCATAAAAACTTCCATATAAATGTATAAAACATAATGACTAAGTTTTTAAACGTAACCACAATTAACAGCATTACACCTCCCCAAATTAACTAATTCTTTAAAATCATCGAACGTCCAGACCATGTTCACTCTCATGAGATGACCAGGAAAATTTGAACACTAACTGCGTTTGCATATAATTTTTAATTTTAGAGTTGATTTGTTCAAATCAGGATCTAAACAGGGTACATTGGCATTTGGCTGTGATTGACCTTGTCTGTTTTAATCTTTATGGGGTTATTTGAGATTTATTTGTTGAATAAACTGGGTTGCTTGACTTGCAGAGATTCTCACCTTCTGGATTTGGCTGATTGCATCCTCACAGTTTTGTTTCGGTTTTGTCTATTCAACTTCCTATGCAAATTGATGTTCGATCTAGAAGCCTAGTTTGACTCAGGTTTAATCTTTTTTAGAAGAATACTTCATAGGTGGTGGTGTGTGCAACCATCAGTAGGCATATGATGTCTGTCTCTCTTTTGGTGATATTAGCAGCCATTGATGGTCATTACCTAGATCTATTATTTCAATTAGGAGTTGCAAAATAGTGTTATCCCAGTTCTGTCACTCTTCCTTGTTTACTGGAATACTCCTATAGAGAGAAAATTTTTAACTATTTGGTTACCCTGAGATGGAATTCTCACATGAAAAGAAAGATAAATGCTTGACCTTTTCCCTCTACTTACGAATAATTCAAGATAATGAGTTGGTCATCCAACATCTTCCAAAGATGACCAGTTAGCATTTTTTTAGTATCTTTATGAATTCATGGGTTTTAACATATCTGATATATTTTAAATCATTGTGATTTTTAGCTTTTCTGATGCTCAAATGGCTCTATCTTCGGCCAGTGTGAAGTTCAAGTTGGTTCTTGGGAAATTCAATACAAGCCCAATAGTCTTTGATAACTTCCTTGCAAACTGGTATGACAAGATATCCAAACTCCTCTTGTCTGTTGTCTGCCTTCAGACCTGGAACATCCATTTCTCCAAAAATCCCTGGTTCCTTTTACTGGAAAATGTTATTTAGATGCTACAATCTAGCCACAAGGGGTGCTTATTGCTAATGGGTTGACCTCTGTTATGGAGGGAACCAGGAAAGAAGTATTAAAAAAAAAAAATACATCATTGGCTCATACTGATATTTTAATTTAATAGGATTACAGGGTTTTGCTTTGGTGATTTTGTATCCTTCTTTGTCTTACATGAAAAATCAAAGTTTCTAATCTCTTTAACATAATCTTTTATGTTATACTACAATATATGTAACCATTGCAGGTAATGATACAAACAATACCATCAGCAAGTTTTTTTGTATGTTTGTTGTTATTGCTATTGTTATTGTTTGGTTTCTTTTGCAGTTCTTTTTATCTTCACAGTTTACCACGTTAGGATTGTACAGTCACATGACTGTCTTAAATCTTGTTTTTTATTTTTAGGAATTGTTTCTTTAACTTTGAATTAATTCTTAAATAATTATATAAGACATTTACATTTGTATCAATGTTATATCTACAAAACAAGGTACATTCAGAAAAGTCTAGCTTCCAACTCTATTCTCTTTACCTTCCCCCTTCTTATTCCTTTAAGTAATTGTTTTATTTATTTTATGGTTCTTTAAATGTCATCCATACACTCATATCACCCTTCCTGAGATAAATCTTAAAATACTATTGATATATACACTTTTTTATCTTCACTTTTCCACTAAAACATCTTATTGAGCTGATCACTCCATGGCCATTTATAAAAATAGCCTTCTTCCTCTTTATAGCTGCACAGTATTCTACTGAAAGGTTGTTCCATAGTTTATTCAACTAACTTCCAATTTTTTGCTATAAAAACAATTCTGTAATGTATAATCATATATAAGTCTTTTGTTGTTGTTGTTGTTTTACAACATATTTTTCTTTTACAACATATTTCCTTCTCAAAGGAGAAGTGCGTATATAATTTTACTAGATGTGTCAACCATCCATTGTGTCTATACCATTTTGCTTTCCAAACTAGCAATGTATGAGATTGTCTATTTCTCCACAGCCTCACCAACAAAATATGTTATCAATATTTCAGATTTTTGCTGACCTGACAGGTGACAAAATTATATCTCAGTGAAGTTTTCATGTGTATTTCTGTTTTTGTGAGGTCAAGCATCTTTTCATATGTTTAAGGACCATTTTCCTTTGTTTTTCTGTGAACTTTCTGCTCATATTTCCAGCCCGTTTTTCATAGGTGTATTGGTGTATTATTTTCTATGTTTTCAGAAGCTCTTTTACATTGCAGTATTAGCTCCTTGCTATCTAAGTTGCAAATATTTCTTTCTAGATCTAATAACCCTTTTTAAAAATATATTTTGATACCCTCAGATAAAAACACTAAAACACAAAAGAGTTAAAGAAGCTCCTAGGGCTTCCCTGGTGGCGCAGTGGTTAAGAATCCATCTGCCAATGCAGGGGACACGGGTTCGAGCCCTGGTCCGGGAAGATCCCACATGCCACGGAGCAACTAAGCCTGTGCGCCACAACTACTTAGCCTGCACTCTGGAGCCCGGGAGCCACAGCTACTGAGGCCCGTGTGCCACAACTACTGAAGCCCGCACGCCTAGAGCCCGTGCTCCGCAACAAGAGAAGCCACCGCAATGAGAAGCCTGCGCACCACAACAAAGAGTAGCCCCCGCTTGCCACAACTAGAGAAAGCCACTCACAGCAAAGAAGAGCCAAAGCAGCCAAAAATAAATAAATAAATTTATTAAAAAAAAAAAAAAAGAAGCTCCTAAAGGCTGGGGAAAAAAAGACTGCACATTTCATGGATAAGAAAACATAGGTTAGGGGCTTCCCTGGTGGCGCAGTGGTTGAGAATCCGCCTGCTGATGCAGGGGACATGGGTTCGTGTCCCGGTCCGGGAAGATCCCACATGCCGCGGAGCGGCTGGGCCCGTGAGCCATGGCCGCTGAGCCTGCGCGTCCAGAGCCTGTGCTCCGCAACGGGAGAGGCCACAACAGTGAGAGGCCCGCGTACCGAAAAAAAACAAAAAACAAAAAACATAGGTTAACAGTAGTTAATCACAAGAGGTATATCTCTGGACTCTGGTTCTCCATGTCAGACTTTGGATGGCAGCACATTTAGAGTCAGACGCCAGATTCCAGATCTGCCTGGATAATCCACAATACATCACCTCCACACTTGGTGCCTTTGGTTTCCATTTCTGTAAAACACCTAGCAGAGCACGCTGTTTCCATGTATATCAAGTTCATTTATTCAACAAACACTTCTGGACACCTTCCAGTTAGAGCGTAACAGTCAGGCAAGGTCTCACTGAGGTGGTGATATCTGAAGTAAGACCTAAAAAGAGAGGCCAGCCATTGTGAATGAAGATCTAGTGAATGGATTTCCAGGCAAAGGGAACATCAAATGCTAAGTCATTCAAAGAGAAAAAGTTTGAAATGTTTAAGGAACATGAGTATAGGTGGAGAACCATGAGTGAATGGACAAGTGTGGTGGGTGAGTCTGACAGCAGGGGCCAGGTTACATAGGCTTTCCTAGGTTAGGGTTAGGAGCTTGGGTTTCAACTGGCTTCCACTCTTGCCTGTGGCTCAGTTCTATTTTTTGCTGGTTTATTTGTTTGTTTGCCCCCGTTGCATTAATTATTTTCACTCTTTCTCACCTTACAACGTTAGCACTGGCTCTCTCCTACCATTCACTGCCCATTCTCTACCTTGGCCTCTGAGATTGGGAGCACTGTTCTTATTCTCCTGGGACCTGACAGCTCTTCTTCCTGGAGGAGAAAAGCAGTGTGAATGTTACCAGTTAACACACACAACCACTGCAATTAGCACAGTCACATAAGAGGCAATTCATTTTCTACACATAAAGGAAATATATGTTCACACATGCTAACACACGTACCTGGTCTTTGCCCAACACGGATGGATAGTAACCCCTCATACATTTGCAAGTGCCTTCTTGTGCAAAGTACTTCTTGTCCAGGTACTTTATAAGTTTCTTGTGAGAGTTGTATTTATCTTTTGCACACTCTGTAAATTCTTGGAATGTTATCACATACTCAATAAACATTAGTGGCTGCTTGTTTATTAATTAACTTTCCTTGGAGTTCCACTATTACGAAGTCCTATTTCAGCTGCCATGCCACTATTGCAGGTGGTAACAACAGTTAGAGAAGCCAAGAGAACTATTCAAACTAAACATTTTTCATGCTTTACCAGCCCCACCCCTCCTGCCCCCTACAGCTGATAGTAAATGAGTCTTTCCCTACCTTAGGAAAACCTGTAAAATCCGGAAAGGGCAGTGAAGAGCTAAATGAATAATTCTCAAATGAATTAATACAGCCTGCCAGGAGCATAAGAGACCTAGGACAAAATTTCAAATGCTAGCTTTTTCTTCATAGAATGCCTGTTTAATTTGGGAGACTAAGTATTCTGCTTGAGAAAAGTGTTCCCTAATCACTTTTTATCTTTGGCTATACGTGACATTTCTCTTCTTCTGGATGACTATTTTTGACTTAGTAATTTAATTTTCATTCCAGCAGACACTTATTCTCACACACAATTGAAGAAAGTATTTAAAAGGAGACCTAAAATATAGATGTCTTCTTAGATTCAATTAATATTTGATGAGTGCCTTCTAGATGTCTGGTACTTTTCACAAACACGACTTTATTTCATTTTCTTCTGGAGTAGTGGTTTTGTTTTTTTTTTTTTTTGGTTTTTTTTGGGTTTTTTTAGTACCAGGGCAAGTACTGGGGATGTGTACCAGTCAGGTTGGACTTTCTTATGCTGTAGTAACAAACAACCGCACACCATAGTGAATTAAAGCAAAGAAAGTTTATTTTGTACTCACATTAAATGTGCACCATGGGTCGGCTGGGGATCGGCTCACCATCTTCATCATTCTCACTCTGGGTCCTAGGTCGACAGACCAATAACTACCTGGCCAGTCAGGCAAAGGAACAGCCAGAGTCTAAAAGGTCTGCCACTGGCAAATAACTTCAGTGGCCCAGGGTGGACACAAATCGCTCTCAACATAACTCATTGGTCAGAACTAGTCATATGGCTTTAGGGGGGTCAAGAAGTACAATCCTACCACATGCCCAGAAGCAGAGAGTTAGAAACAGTCAGTGGCCAGCATCAAGGACATTACAGGATAGACAATTAAAATGACACACTTCTTATCTTTGCTGGAGCAATCAATCCAGTTGGGGAGACAGAAACATAAACAGAAAATTTCAATTATTGTGTGGTAAATGCAGACTGAAGTCTGCAAAGGTGGCTATTGGAGCACAGAGGGAGGGTGATGAGTTCAAATGAGAGATGTGGAGGGTAGCAAAGGCTGCCCAATGAAGGGAATAGGTGAGTGAATAGTGGATGATAAGTTTACCCTCCAGCAGCTGGAACCAAGGCAGAGGCAAGAGATAGTACAACGTATGTAGAACGAGAAGCAGAGTATCATTGCAACACAGCTGAGTGTTAAGTGCTCAGCCAGAAGGGACAAGAAGCAGACTGCAGATGTAGGCAGAAGCCAGATTGTGCCATTGCAGGGAGCTTGAACCTTAGCCCAGGAGAAAGGGAAGTATTGGAGTGTTTAAAGCAGGAAAGTACTATGGTCAATGTGTCCTCTCTTGGGGCATACAGTCCATTGTTCCTTCTTAACTTCTTCAGAAATAAGAGAACAAGATGGTACTTAGAGAAAAATTGTGAAATCAACCCAAATTAAATCAAAGCAGAGAAATGGAAAGGTTCCATAAAGAGCAGAATGTCTCAAGCCTTAGCCAACTGGAACACCTATTAACTAATCTAAAGATATTTGGGGGTGGAGGGAGGAGAGGTTTTGTTCAGCCTTGAAAGCCTAAAAAGTGATTTTCACAAAGTCAAATACAGACTCTGTTCATCCAGCTCTGCCCAGAGGAGAGAGAAACGTCACAAATGGATTTTGAGAATTGCCCATCACATTGCTAAGGTCAAGCCAATTATGAGGTATTATCAGAGCCTGTGCTGTTAAACAAAACCACTGTTTAAACAATTCTGCTATGATACATAATCCCTACATAATGTGATATATTATTATACATTATAATAATGTAGTTTTTTATTTTAAAGTCAGTTTCATTTTATATTAAGGTAGTTATCCCAGCTTTCTTCGTTAAGTGTTTTCATGGTATCCCTTTAATCAGCATTTTATTTTCAACCTTTTATGAATTACACTTTATGTATTTTGAAGCCATCGTATATCTAGACTATAAGATTGTGAGTTTAAAAAAAGAAAGAAAGAAACCTGAGCCACTGTATTTGAACCACTGAATTTAGCCCAATTACATTTATCATGATTACTGATCTATCTGGCTGGATCTAATTCCATAATTTTATTTTATGCTTTCTATTTCTCCTTCTTTCTTATTGTTGCTTTTTCTTAAATTCTGTTGGATTTATCACATCTCCTATTTTCTCTTTTGCTTTCTTCTGGTTTTGCGGTTATATTTTTTATTTCTATATTTTGAGGATAACTCTTAAATTCTACATACCACATTAATCAACAAAATCTAAATTTAATCAATATTCCCAACTTCCTCACACATAATAGAAGAACACTAGAACTTTTAAAATTCGGTAAGCTCTCTCCTATCCTACGTGTTATTGTTTTCTTCTACTTTAATTTCACTTTGAAATTACATCCCCACAATACTCATCATTTTGTTGGTGCTATTATTGTTATTGTCTATATCACTCCTTATCAATTTCTCACTGTTTCATATCAAATACTATGCACTTTGAATTCCCAGACCTTGTAGGCAATATAATTTTGGATAGCAAGCCCATGCAAGGCATAGGTCTATGATTGCATTTTCTCAGGTCAGACTCTTTATTTTTCACCAAGAGCCATACAGAAACAGAGAAGTTTCGTTTTTGAGTCTTGGGCCATGGTGTAGATTTTTTTCTCTTTTGTCCTTTCACTGAGAGTACAGCCTCAGCCTCTGAATGTCCTGACTTTTGCAGACACCTCAGGTTCACTCCCCACATCATGCAAATTCTAGCTCCTTATTTCACATACTATGGTCCTCAAAGCCCACGGCCCTTGTTGCAGGAACCCATAACCCCCATACCAAGGGCAGCCAGGGTCCGTTTACAAGCTTACTGATCTTCAGTTCCTTCTTCATTTCTGGGATCTAGGGATTTCCCTTTTTTTCCCTTGTAAACTCAACTATAAATTTCAAAGAATTTTTCAACATTTTATTTAGCTTTTCTCAGAATTTGTAGTGGGAGAGTTTCAGGTTCTCTTAGTCTACTCTTTTGCCAGAAGCCATAGCTTTTCTATGTAGTGTGCGTGTATATGCATATATTTATATATACATATATGTGTTTGTATATGTTTTCTATATACTTGTATCTTCTCTATTTTCTATGTATTCTACATATTTATATATTTATGTATAAAATATTTAGACATAACTGCAACAATTGCACATAAACTCCCACAATTGCTTAAGGCCAAATTTCTATAAGAAATACCTTGTTGTAATATAATGATATAGAATTGCTCATAGTGGTTTCTGCTTCTCTGATTGAACCTTGACTAATACAAAATTTGATACTGGGAGTGATTTGGTCGGTTGCTTCTAAATGCACTGGAGGGGTTGGAAAAAGAAATAATGAGCTCAGAGCTTTAAATTCCCAACTCAAAATCTGTAGAAGAGGCCTAAAATACACAACTTCCCTAATAGAAAGCTTTCTCTCCTACAGCCTTAGGGTCAAGATTTCCAAAATTACACCCAGAGTCTACTCTTGCAGGTGGCTGAATTGCAATGCAAATTGACTTCCCTACCTTAATAGTTTCACAAGTTAAAGTTAGAGTAATAAGTATCAAAGAGTGGGACGGGGCTTTATGGGTAAATTCCAATGAAGCTGGGCAACTTGAACTCCGAAACTCTACTAAGCCCACTTTGCCAGTAGAAGCAGTTCTTCCTTCCCTGTCCAAGGAGGTTAGTGTCCTTTTGCCTGAAGAACCTGTAATCACCTTCCCTGAGGTATTTCGCATTGCAAGGAATTGGTGATCTTCCTTCCTTCCCACCAGCCTTTACTGCTCCTATACCTAGACTTGAGTCCCAGAAAATCCAAGAAGGCTCATGAGGAGGTACAATAAACACCCAAAAAATTGGATTATTTTGCCACTTTACATCAAGAGAAATCTCAGTAACAACCAGTTCCCAGACTTGAGCTAGTTCATACAACTCCTTGAATTAAGAATAAGGACCCCCTTGAGGAAGGACGCTGCTGCACAGACTAAAAAGTTGTATTGCAAATCCTCCTAACTTTCCCCAAAGGCACCTATGGCCATTTATCAAAGTGACTGTGCACTGGAGAAGGAAAACTAATCAGACTTTTCAGGGATTATTGGACGTTCACTAATTTCTGGAGATCCAAAGCACCACTGTCTCAACTAGCCAGTAGTAGTAGTAGTTCTAATGGAGGTTGGGTGATGAAGGGAGTTTTGACTCAAGTCTGGTTGACGGTAGTCACAGTGGATACCTAACCTCGGACAAGATCATCATGGTACACCACAGAGATTTTTGTGGTTGTTCGTTATTCATCATTAGTGTGGCAACAGATAACTGATATAATTGATCTAAGAAAATTTAGGGGAGATTAAATTCAAAGGGCCTGATTTTTAAATGCAATAAGGCATTAGCCTTATTTACAGATACTGATTCTGAAGGATAAGGGAAAGACAATTTACTTGTCCAAAGTCACAAAGGATAACATAGTAAGTCCCCTACATACAGACGAGCTCCATTCCGACAGTGTGTTTTTACGTCCAATTTGTTCATTAAGTCCAACAAAGTTAGCCTACGTGCCCAACTGACACAATTGACTACATAGTACTGTACTGTAATAGGTTTATAATACTTTTCACACAAATAATACATAAAAAACAAACACAAAAAATAAGATATTTTTAATCTTACAGTACAGTACCTTGAAAAGTACAGTAGTACCAGCTACATCACCACTGCTTTTACGCTCACTTCCAAACATCCTGGGCTTGAAATAAAGATACTGTACTCTATACAGTACTGTACAGTAAAGTACACAAAAGTACAACCATTTGTAGAGGGTGCATGCATGTGACATGTATGCCAGACACGTGAACTAACTTATGTGATTGGACATGTGAATGCACGTTCGCAACTTGAAGGTTCGTATGTAGGGAACTTACGGTATTAGAAAGTGCCCAGTTATTATTCTCTGGTGTGATGACATGTAAAAAATGTGATTATACTTCAGACAGGGTGTCATGACCCATTTAACTAAAAGACATTTGCAAGTAGGTGGTAGGATATTAAAAATTATGTTCTAACTTTATTTACATTTTGCTATAGGCTAACTACAACTTAGCCAGCATGTTCATGGTTACCTATCTCTATCTCTACTTCTCGGCTTAGTATCTCACAGGAGGGTTATCACTATACTACTACTAATTTACTTTTTATCAAAGCATACCCAAAACTATGAGTCACCTTTTCCTTTAAGACAAAGTAGTAGAGTTCAAGTTTAGCTGTGTGCTAAGGGGCCAGCTATAAGGTGTGATTTTCAGGAGTGCAAGAAAATCAACTTGTCTTAATTCCCTTATTGGATTCTCTAAGTACCTTCTCTCTCCCATTAATCACCCCTTGGGTTCTTATATTAAAAGGAGCTGGTAAAAATTCAAATATTCCTTGACAAGGGTAACATCAAATACAAGTGTAAAAGATTTGCAGTTACTGGCGGTGGGGGGAGTTTGGAGGGAAGGGAAAGTGTGTGGAGGAGAAAGGTCAGGCCCAATGAGGTTGATGGAAGAGAAGCCCAGGTAGATGAGTCAGGGAGACACCCAAGCAGCTCCTCAGGAGGGAGAAAGGAAGCTGGGGGCAGGTTTATCTACTTCATTTGAAGGAGGCAGGTGGCCTCTTTCTAGCAGTCAGAGTGGGATATGATCAATTTCAAGAAGTCAAGAACAGAAGTGGTGAAACAGTAAAAATGATAGATTAGAAATTTGAAGACCTGCTGCTGGGTTCCAGCTTGACCACAGACAAGCTGTATGACCTTGGGCAGTAACTTCACCCCTAGTCCTCACTCTTCATCATCCCAAGTGAGACTCCTCAGAGCACCTTTCCTGCTTTTCAGTACTGTGAAATGTCCCCTGGCAGAGCCTCTGATCTAGATAAGAAGTGCAACAGAAATTTTGTTTTTAATCCCAGCAAGTGGCATGTGAGTAGAGGTGTGGTGTTTAACCCTAGAACAACCACATCCAGTCTTATCACTGAAGCTAATGTGCACACGACTCGAGAAGTCTGTGCCATCACTGACATTGGCAGCCCTTGTTGATTTAACGGCACTGTTTCCAAAGAAGATCACTGCTAAGCCATGGTTGCTGTGATGTTCAAGGTAACAGGTGTTTGTGGTTTCAGAGCGGGTCTTTGTACTTCACCTCTTCCTTACTCAAACTTCTCTTCAAGTCATAGCAGTCTCCTGGACGAGAAAAACCCCGAATCTTTCCAACGGTTCTAAGACCTGCTACTTCACACCACACCAAAAATTATTGTTGTTCCTAATCTCTTCCGTCTCAGGCTCCAGAGTTCATTTACCAAAGAGGTCCACAGCTAACCCATCCCCCCCAACTTGGGGGAAATGGCTGCTACAGTGCACCCTTTAGATGCTGTCCAGTTGTCAAGGGTCTTTGTAAATTCTTTGCCAATGCTGATTCATTCTCTCAACAGACCAGTAGGGAAATTTCTGTAGGAAACAGTTTTCCATATGACAAAACTGAGTCAGGGAGCCTATGAACTACCCTTTACTACATCACAAGTTGGCCTGAGCCTAGATCACAAGACACCAAAGTGACATGATACTCTCTCCCGTGGCTCTAAGTCTCTCACATTTGGAAATCCCTGATCCATTTACAAATTTCCCAAACTCCATCTTCACTGTTAAGAATATAAACTTTGTAGGGGTTCCCTGGTGGCGCAGTGGTTGAGGGTCCGCCTGCCGATGCAGGGGACACGGGTTCGTGCCCCGGTCCAGGAAGATCCCACATGCCGCGGAGCGGCTGGGCCCGTGAGCCATGGCCGCTAAGCCTGCGCGTCAGAAGCCTGTGCTCCGCAACGGGAGAGGCCACAACAGTGAGAGGCCCACGTACCACAAAAAAAAAAAAAAAGAATATAAACTTTGTGATTCTGTCAGACAGATATGGACTAAGCCAGGCTGATTCTATGAACATTTCATATTAACAATATTTATTGGGCTTTGTTTAGCATAATCCCACTTATGAGAAGCGTACATCTTTTTTCCAACACATAGGAATGATCATCACAATCAGCCTATGGGATCTCCCACTCTTAGGCGGTAACATAAGACTCCTCCCAGCTAGTAGGTTAATGTGTAGAAGATATCAGATGGATCCAAACTTTGCTAGCCCAACTCGTGACTTTAGAGTGCAGAGGAAGGTCTCCCAAAGCTGTCCTATTTGGAATACTCATTTTAATTCGCATCCAGTGGTAGAAACTAGAAAAGTTTCTCAGGAAGCCTTTGGCCCTACTCCAACCAACTTTCTCTCGGGCAACCTCTGAACTTCATCTGAGAGTACATTTACCAAAGAAACCCACAGCTAATCTATACTCCTCTAACTTTGGAGGAAATGGGTGGAGTGGGGTCAAAGGGAGGAGGAACATGACCTACATGTGTACAAAGGGAATGTTTCCTTGAGCAGGGTGGACCCTTGAATACCCACCATAGGTTCAGATGTACCCCAGCAGGCATTTGGGGAGTGGATTTGCCTAACCTCCTATGGACTAACTTGCACTTATTCCTTAGATCCAAGAGGAGTGAATAATGAGATCTACCTGGAAATTTAATCAAGTTAGTTCAACCCTTTCAACCAATGAAAGATGGGCAGAAATACGTGATACATCTTAAGGGTAGATAACTACGAATGAACGTACTTTTACAATTGCCCACATTTCATTGGCCAAAGCACATTACATGACCAAGCTCAACATCAGTGGGGCAGAGAAATATATTCTACCTCTAGCAGGAGAAACTGCAATATCATATAGCAAAGGGCATTGATGCAGAGAAAGATAAAAAGTTGAGAAAAAATATCTATTGCTGCATAACACATTATCTTTAAAACAGCAAATATTTATTATCTCACATCTTCCATGGGTCAGGAATCCAAGAGCAGCTTAGTTGGGTGATTCTGGCTCAGTGACTCTCATGAAGTTTCAATCAAGTTGTCAGTCAGAGCTGCAGCTATCTGAGGCTCGATGGCTGAAGGCTCTGTTTCCAAGCTCACTGCCATGGTGGTTGGCAGACCTGTTCTTTTCCATATGGATGTCTCCAGATGCTGCCTGAGTACCCCATGACTTGGTAGCCAGCTCCCCCCTGAGTGAGTGATCCAAGGGAGAGAGAGAAAAAAAAAGAGAGCCCAAGACAGACACTAAGTTTTGTCACTTCATCTCAGAAGTGACATACATCACATCTTTCATATTCTATTGGTCCCACAGACCAACTCTGCTATGTGAAAGGAGACTATACAAGGGTTTGAAAACCAGAAGACAGGGATCATTGGGGGCCATCTTGGCTGTGATAGGTTGGCTGTCACAGTTGTGATTTAAAATACCTTATTTAGTTATCCCCATAATCTGCTGAACTGTTTCCACACTGTAGTATTACTGGGTTCAAGCCATTACAGCTAACCCAGGGCAATCGCATTTGTACAGATTTTTTTGTCAAATCATGTTAATTTTTATACCCAAAATAGTACTATAAATATCAATGGTTTTTCCCCTTTGGGCTTTTTTTTTTTTTTTTTTTTTACATATCTGTCTGCCTGTGCATACATTTTCTTCCAACCAGCACATACTCATTACTACTTATTCTCCATTCACCAGTCGCACAGATGAGTTCTCAAATATCACTCTTTCTGTTAAGCCTTTCCTGACTGTGGCTCACCTCGGACGGTATCCTCCTATGTCTCCACAGCTTTTTGGACGTACCTCAGTGTAAAACCCTTAACCAATCACAGAGTATTTATATTCTTCTAGGTCTCCTTCATTAGACTGTGAGGCTTCCAGGGCCCAATATTTGGCATAATAGCAACTCAATAAATGTTTGAAGAAAGCATGAGAAGGAAGACAGGAGAAATAGAAGATAGGGCCTGATCTTAACAGGATTTCATGACACTGGTTTCCTGCCATCTGCTAGTTAAGCTTCTCCGATGTGTCAGGCAGTATTAAATGCTTTCATAGTCGTCATCTCATGAAATCCTTGCAATAATCTAATAAATAAGAATGATTTGGGGAGGGTTTGCTTATCAAGCTCAGAAAAGTTAAATAATTTTCCAAGGAAGTGGTAAAACCAGGATTTCATCCTTGATTCTTGCATCCTAAGCTCACACTCTTCACACAACCCCATTCAGCCTCTGTAAGGAAGAGGCCCCTTGCTTTTACTGTACTGAACAGTGTACCTACTTCTTCCTAGGACGAGTTCTCTCGCTCAGTGATCCTCCCATATCAGTCCCTAAAAGTCATTTCTGAGGATATTCCTTCTCTCTTCACCTGTGCTTTGATTCGGGTTCTGGAACCCCCAGCTGCATAAAGCCTGGAAGCTCTCCCTTTCACCTAGAGGATGAGTTGTGTCTGGAGGAGTAAACACATTACAGAGGAGCCTGGAGAAACCCAGAGCCCTGCAGGCAGGAAGCGCCCAGCAGCCAGCTCCAGCTCCCTGGATCCGCTCACACAGCGGAGGCGAGCTGCCCCAGGCATGTCACTGCACATGTCCATCCCTGGAGCCAGGCAGAGAGCCCTGCAGGCTCTGACGTTCAAAGGTCACATCTCCTAGGAAGTTGAGAGGATGAAATGAATGGCATACATGAAAGCATTAAGAATTCTTTGAGAGAAAACTGCGGCATAAATTCAAAATAGCATTAGCATATTTTTTGAAAACCATTATTTACGTTAATTTCTTTTTTTTTCCCAACCAGTTAACTTGGGCACATATGGCTACACACATATAAAATTTTTAAATAAACATACACATAATACATAAATAAATATAATACTAAATTTTTAAAATTATAAATTGAATCAAGTCATAGATATGAGAGGGGATTGTATTGCAGTCCTTTCTTTTTTCTTGTTTGCTGGCCTCCTCCACCACACCTCCTGCCTCCAGAGCGCTAAAAACCTAGTAGGTATCCTTCTGTATCTTTTTCTCCATGCACACACTCATACATATTCAATAATGGGTCATTACTTATTTAACAATAATGGGAACCACATTATACAAGCATTTCAGCATCATGCATTTTTCAGTCAACAGTATGTCATAGAAATTCCCCCAAGTCAAATGGTACAGTTCCAAATTCTTCTTTTTAAAGTTACATAATATCTTATGATATGACCTTGGCCCACAATCTTTTTTTAATCCACTCCCATCTTAATGAGCACTTACTTGTCTCCAGATTTTTTTTTTTTTTTTTTTTTTTTTTTTACAAATAAGGCCGAATGTAGAGCTCCACATTTTGGTGTTTTATTTCTGTGAGCTGTGTGCTCAGAAAAAGGATTGCTGGCTCTTAGAAATTGTTTCCAGTCTGATGGGACTGAAGAGATAGCTTATTGTTACTTACGGTGCATTTCTCTTGCTACTAGTGATTGTGAGCTTTTCTTCAGGTATTTGTTACCATTTTGGTTTTTCCCTAATGAATTGTTTTTTCTATATCCTTTACCTTATTTTTGTTAGATAATTTGTCTTTTATTAACTTATGAGAGCTCTTCACATATTTAGAGAAAATCTTCTACATTGGAATGATATTTTTCCATATTTATCATTTGTTTCTTCATGTTATTTACGGTCTCCTTCGACTTCTCCTTGTCATTTCTGTGTGCGTGTGTGTATGTGTGTTTGTATGTGTGCATGTATGTATATATATTCTTAGACTCTTTTATCTATTCTTTTGTAGTCTCTGGTTTTCCTATCTTAGTTAAGAAAATGTTCTCTATCTGAGATTATTCATGAAGTTTCCTAGATTTTATTGTATTTGTTGCATTGATTTTTTTGCATGTACATCTTTAGTCATCTGAAACTTATTTGACTTTCTGTAAGATAGAGCTAATTTTATCTTTATCCAGATGAAGATGAGGAAACTGTTGTGCCAGCACCATTTATTTAAAAATCCATCATTTCCTCACTGAATCACCTTAGAAGTATATTAAATCCTTCATATGCTTCAATTGTTTTCTAGTTTCTTTATTCTGTTATGCTAATCTATTTCTCTATTCCTAAAACATTATTCTTCTATGATTACAAAATGTTCTGATATCTGGTAAAGCAAAACCAACTCAAGAAAATCCCCCCTTCTTTTTATTCCCCTTTTTCTAGCTATTCTTGGACATTTATTCTCCTGTGTGATATTTAAGATTGTTTTATCCAATTCCAAGGGGAAAGTCTATTGAGATTCTTATTGAAGTTTAATCAGATTTTTACATTAGTTTGAGGAAGATTTATTTGCAATTCTAAGCTTTTTTATAAGAACAAAGTATGTCTTTACACATCTTTTATAATCGTTATTGCTATCGGAAATGAAATATTTTCTCTATGTTCATCTTAGGTGCTTATGGTAATATGGAGAAAAGTTAATGATTTATATGCGTTTATCATATAGATAACCACCTACTTAATTCTTTTATTAATTCTATTATTTTTTTTTACCTGATCTTCTAATTTTCCAAGTACACAATTGCATATCCATCAGAAGAGATTATTTTTTTCTTCTTTTCCCAAAGTTTTTACAAATCATTTCATTTTTAAAAATACCATTGCACTCACTAGAATCTCTAAGCCAATACTTAATAATAATATTGATGGCAGGCAATCCCACTTGTTTCTGATTCTAACTGGAAAGGTTTTAGCAAGCTTGTATCATTTTGGAAAAGGGATTTTTTCACTGTCTAGGACCTCATTTCCCAAGTCCTCTTCATTTGCTGAGAGCTGCCCGGGAATTTCCCAGGGAACAGCATGTTCCTGCTTCCCTGCAGGTTCATATAGAAGGGAGACTCAAAAGGCAAGCAGAGGGAGCGCCAGGAGTGGTGGAAGTCCTGCTCCCTCCATAAGAGAAGGGGTTCCTTTAAGGAGCGTCACACTATAAGCATGAGTGAGAGCAGAGGCTCCGGCCTCCGTGAACGGGAAGCCATCTGTGCTCTAGTAAGGAACTCTCCGCCTGCCACCAGGTCACCAGCTGCTCCCCTTCCCTTCTTTACAGGATCACTTACTTTCTAGCAAACTCTTCTTCAGTTCAACCCAAACCAAACTTCTCATTCCACAAACCTGGGCATGGAAAGCCCAGCCCCTTCTCTGGCTCTCCACAGGCTTTCCCTTGCATCACCCTTAGGACTCCTGAAGTTCCACCTCTTCCTCCAAGTGGGGCCCACTGGCATGGGTTTCACAGGTCTCACTATGTACTACCCATCAGTGACAAGTTTCTGCAGTAACAGACACTTGACTACAAATACACATGGAATATCTGGCCACCTAGGCGCTGCTCAGGAGGATATCTAATCACCATTAAAGAATTAAATCCCTAGATTTAATTTGACAATTGACAGTTGGATAATTCTTTGTTGTAGAAGGCTGTACAATGTAGGATGTTTAGCAGAATCCCTGGCCTCTTTAAATGCCAGTAGCATCCCCATTTCCAATAGACCAAAAATGGCTCCAAACATTATCAATGTTCCCTGGTGGGGGTGGGGGGAGGGCGGGGGGTGGGGGGAGGAGCAAAACTATCGCAGTTGAGAAAAACACTGCCCTAGGCTATGTGCCCTGAAGCATACTACCTAGAGTTGCCTGTGTGTGAAATAACTTATTTGCAAATCATTGCCGGTAAATTGAAGCATCTGTCCTTGTCACTTTCAATTTGGAACTTATTTGAAACTACTGCTTCTTTCCTCTCTTCAGAGTCATACTGCTTATGGCTTGCTTCTTGTTGAAGGATGATGGCTCAGAGGTCCTGAAAGTTAATTTTGTGTGTGCAACTGTGGGGTCAGTTCATACCAATGTTATCTATTTTTAGTTGCAAGAGTAGGATTATTTTTATTGATATTTAGCCCGCTGGCATATCACTCAGCATGAAGTATGTATACTTTTGTTCCTATTGCTGATGGAGATAAAATGTGTGCACCTTTCAGAATTGCAATTTTCAAAAGGAAATTAGCTTTCCCCTGAGTGGCCTGACACTGCAGTTTGGTGGATGACATCCCAGTAAACAACCTACAAACAAACTCTTGACTCTAGAAATAAGTATGAGCTATTTATAGGCAAGAGATGATTTTCAAGTGGGTAGGTCAAAGGGGAAAAACAAGCTGAAAAAAGCCAGCAAGGAAATTCCCATTCACCCAGTACCTTGAAGTGAGGAACTGTAGGGCCATTCGCCAAAATGGAAAGTCTGCATCACTGTTACTAATGGAGGAATGATGTTTCAGTGAGTTTTCAGCTTGTCAACCCACTGTTTTTGACACAACCACAGACTCCATTTAAAACACAAAACCTGAAGACACATCCTTAAGACAAAGGAAACAAAGGGATTTCATACAGGATCTTGAAAACATCAATCAGATGACACGTATCCTAGCAACAGGGATGCTGGCAAAAGGCTGTCTGCTGTGAACATGGGGCTCTTCACTCTGTTGGAGATAGGTTTCCACGTGCCTGTGTATAGAGAGACCATCAGCATTGTGAAAGGCTGTCATGTCACTGCTGCTCTCCCGTTTGCTAAGGAAAATCAGAAAACTTTGAAGTGTCCTTGGAGGAAGTACAGTCTGGGGCAAGAGACCGGGTTGCAAGTGGCTCTGAGGTTGAAGGGGGCAATGTTCTGAAAGGGGCAAGCCGGTGGGCTCTGCAAAGGCAAAGATTGGTTCTTCAGGAGGTTGAGCTGTTTGGTCATTGGTCAGAGACGACAGTCTCCTTCCCAGTCAGCCTTTCAGAGCTGTATCTCATGGTGCTGGCTCTATGGCTGCCAGCTTCACTAGGATTTAGGACAAAACCCAAGGCAAAGAGCAGCAGCTGGTTGATGGGAAGACTGTGACCCTTGGTTCCCAGACTGCGGGGACAGAGCCTGCTCTCTTTTAAGATGGCTCTGAACTGAGCATGTAAGACCTATATCTAAGATATATAGATACTGTCAATCTTGACCAAGAATCAGCTAACTTTTTCTGTGCAGGCTTTTCATGCCGTAAGGCAGCACCAAAGCAGCCTTAGACAATACATAAAAGAACAGTGTGTCTGTCTCCAAATAAAACTTTACTCCCAAAAATAGGTGAGTGGGCAGGAATTGGCCCACAGGCCACAGTTTGCTGACCCCTGATCTTGATGAAAAACCGCAAACACAGCTAATTCTCCCCATCTGAAAAAGGCCACTCCCTCAAATCTGTCTGGCCCCTGCCCTAGTTCAGGTCTTCATCTTCCCTATCAACACCTCTTCTCATCCCAGTCTTTCCCCTCTCCAACATATATTTTCTATTGCTGACAATATTATCCTCTTAGAATACACAATCAACCCTTGAACAACATGGGGTTTAAGAATGCTAACCCCCTGCATATCCCTGGATCCAGCCCACCGCTGGTCCAATAGTACTATAGTATTTACTATTGAAAAATATCTGCTTGTAAGTGGGCCCGCAGAGTTCAAACCTGTGTTGTTCAAGGACTGACTGTATCATGAACCCATCACTCCTGCCTCAAAACCCTCTAATAGCTCCCCAATGCTTAGAGCAAAAAATACAAATTCCTCCATACAGCCTTGAAGCCCTCCACAATCCACTCTGCCTTCCCACGGGCATCCTGAGCTCCCACCATGGTGCCAAGGTGCCCGTCCCCAAACATGCCAGGCAGTTACTGCCTCCAGACTTCGTCTACACGTGTTCTCTACCCTGCAGGACCAGGCCCACAGTCCCTGCCTGCCGGTCATTCTCATCCTTAAACTGTCACTTCAGACTCACCTTCCCAAAGACACCTTTCCTGTCTGCCTACTGTATATGATTTGCTCCCTTCAGTGGGCTCCCATAGAGTGGATTTTACCTCGCTCTTAAAACAGGATCCTTGAGTTACAGTTCTTGCCATCTGTTGCTCCCTATTCCATAAATCATACGCTTCTTGGCTATCCCTTTTTTAGCTCTACATAGGCCACAGTATGCTCAATTCAATCATTCAATCGTTTATCTACTAACAGATGCGTTTTGTGCACCTGCTGTATATTTTGTAAGGTTGTCAGTGGTGGGGAGACAGCCACAAACTAGACAATATCTGCTCTCAGGCTTATAGGATAGTGAGGAAAGACAGGTCGAAATAGACAAACCAACAAACCAAAATATAAGGTCATTTCCGATTGAGAAAAACACCACTAAAAAAAAAAAAAAAAACCCAGGGTAATTTGTTAGGAAAACTGAGGGTGTGGGTAGGCACAAAGCTATTTTTGCTACAGGGCAGCAGGGGAGGCCCCTCTGGGCTGATGATATTTGAACTTTTACCAAGTAATGATGATGAATTAAATAGTGAGTGAGGGGAAGCAACCACTTATGCCAAGCTCTGCAGAGAGAAAGTACTTTTAAGTGTCCTTTAAAGAAATAATAAATTTAAATATTTCTAATATTAACTAAACTATAATATAGTTCTTTTAAAAAATGAGGTAAGTGTATATATGCATATATGAAAAGATATCTAAGATGTACTGTTAAGTGAAAATAAGAGCAACTTGCAGAAGTGTGTAAAATTTTAAATTTTCTTTGAAATTAAGTAATTCATGTACACAGATGTTAATCCATGCCCAAGAAATTTCTGGGAGGCACAGAAGTCAAAGTTAAGAGCGGTAACTTCTAGGGGTGATATCAAAGGGCTGTGATACTTTTGTTTTCCTTTCCACACCTGTCTAAACCGTTAGAAAATTCAACAAGCATGTATCCCTTCGATAATTTTACACACCAAAAACTTTCTCATGGGAGAAAGTTTCCTTTATGAAGGCTTCTTCAGTTTTTTTTAGTCTGTGACTTCTGGGTGAATTTTTTCCTGACATGCTGGGAGAATTCTCCTTACTGTTATTGAAACTTTTGCCCTTCTCCAAGCAACCCCAGCCCTTCAGTACCCTTTACCCACACGTGCGCACACACACACACACACAGATGCTCACCCTCACGATCACCAAGGGCATCTTTTTTGATATGCATGGTGTCCTGAAGCATTGAGATTCCCTGTTCTAAACAGGCTAGTGTTGCCAGATAAAATACAGGACCCCAGTTAAGTTTGAGTTGCAGATAAACAGCGAATAATTTTTTAATGTAAGTATGTCCAAAATATTGCATACTAGAAATTATACTAAACAATAACTCTTTGCTCAGCTGAGATTCAAATTTAACTGAGTATCCTATATCTTATATTTGCTAAATCTGACGACTTTAAAACAGGCACACGTGCTGAATGAAAGATGCTAAAATCTTGGATGAAGGACATTAAATCTTCCCCATAAACATCTTTCCACTGAGTTAGAGGTGCATTTTTCCAAACCCTGATTCTGTCTAAACATAGTCCCCATGGCTCCCCTTCTCAAAAAAATATCTACACGTGATAGGGCTTGATTGTGTGCTTCAATATTTATTCTGTTGTCCTTCCCTGAGCCTCGTCTACAGCCATGCTGCCTTAGTTACAGAGTTCAGAAGAGAGACCCCGTGTCCTCATACCAATCCACGCCTTCATGATGGCGGACACAGAGCCAGGACTCTGCTTTTCCACGGGCAGTGGTGCTGAGCCCTGATGACACACTCGAATCACCCAGAAAACTTTACAATATGCCCATGCCTAGACCCACCCCGGATAAAGTGATGGCAGAATCTCGAGCAGTGAGGCCCAATCTTTAACACGTTCTAAAGTTCCCCAGTTGACCCTAAGGTGCAGCCAACGCTGTGAACAATTGCCTTAACACCTAAGCCATCTGTACCCTGTCTTCAAGCTTTAAGTCCCATAAAGTAGTGCCTCTCGAACTTTCTATGCAGATGGATAAGCTCGGGATGCTGTTAAAATGCAGATTCTGGCTTTTTCGTGAGAGGGTGATGCTGAGATGGGGGCAGCAGCAGTCGAAGCTAATGAAACTTAAAAGCTTTTGCACAGCAAAGAAAAACATAAACAAGAAGAAAAGACAACCCTCAGAATGGGAGAAAATATATGCAAATGAAGCAACTGACAAAGGATTAATCTCCAAAATATACAAGCAGCTCATGCAGCTCAGTATCAAAAAAACAAACAACCCAATCCAAAAATGGGCAAAAGACCTAAATAAACATTTCTCCAAAGAAGATATACAGACTGCCAACAAACACATGAAAGAATGTTTAACATCGTTAATCATTAGAGAAATGCAAATCAAAACTACAATGAGCTGTCACCTCACACCAGTCAGAATGGCCATCATCAAAAAATCTACAAACAATAAATGCTGGAGAGGGTGGGGAGAAAAGGGAACCCTCTTGCACTGCTGGTGGGAATGTAAACTGATACAGCCACTATGGAGAACAGTACAGAGGTTCCTTAAAAAAGTAAATATAGAACTACCATATGACCCAGCAATCCCACTACTGGGCATATACCCTGAGAAAACCATAATTCAAAAAGAGTCATGTACCACAATGTTCATTGCAGCACTATTTACAATAGCCAGGACATGGAAGCAACCTAAGTGTCCATTGACAGATGAATGCATAAAGAAGATGTGGCACATATATACAATGGAATATTACTCAGCCATAAAAAGAAACGAAATTGAGTTATTTGTAGTGAGGTGGATGGACCTAGAGTCTGTCATACAGAGTGAAGTAAGTCAGAAAGAGAAAAACAAATACCGTATGCTAACACATATATATGGAATCTAAAAAAAGAAAAAAAAAGTTTCTGAAGAACCTAGGGGCAGGACAGGAATAAAGATGCAGACGTAGAGAATGGACTTGAGGACATGGGGAGGGGGAAGGTTAAGCTGGGACGAAGTGAGAGAGTAACATTGACATATATATACTACCAAATGTAAAACAGATAGCTAGTGGGAAGCAGCCGCATAGCACAGGGAGATCAGCTGGGTGCTTTGTGACCACCTAGAGGGGTGGGATAGGGAGGGTGGGAGGGAGACAAGAGGGAGGAGATATTGGGATATATGTATACAGCAGAAACTAACACACCATTGTAAAGCAATTATACTCCAAAAAAGATGTTAAAAACAATATGCAGATTCTGATTCCACAGTTCTAGGCGGGCAAGGGGTGCTGAGAGACTGCATTGATAACATGCTCCCA
Organism: Leucopleurus acutus; assembly: GCF_964270905.1. Lineage (NCBI taxonomy): Eukaryota > Metazoa > Chordata > Mammalia > Artiodactyla > Delphinidae > Leucopleurus > Leucopleurus acutus. The sequence goes on along the minus strand of NC_139142.1, from coordinate 81,697,979 downwards.
GGTGCTGCTGCCGGTCCTTGAGACACACTTTAAGGAGCAAGGCCATTAATAATAATAATAATAATAATAAACAGGACTAAACCACCTTCAAATCAAAGTCATTGCTACTTTTTACTTTATAATCCATGTAATAAGCAAAATTTATAATGAGACTGGTAATGAAAAGTTTCGTTGGATCACCAGTAGTCCTAAGACTAGCACCATATGTGCACTCCCGTTTCAAGTTGCAACTTCTTTGGATTCATTTCCTATCCGTGGGAAGCTAAAGAAAATAACAGTGGTTTGAGTTTCAGCACACAGATTTTTTTTCCAATGTGAATAGTCAGAAACCTCAGGCTGACGTTTCCTTTCTAAGGGTCGTGAAACCCAACAGATCTGTCAGGCTCTGCTGTGGAATGACTTAAGTCACAGCTGTTTACAAAAAGGAGCCACCATGTCTTAGTGGACTGGCCACGTGATATGCTCTCTGGAGACATGTAAATGGGCTAAGTGGCCTCAAGAGGGCCCTGCAGCCCTACGGCCCAAGTCCATAACTCTGCACTGGCCCCCCCGGAACAGCCCCAACTGGCTTTCCAAGGGAACTTTCCATTTGTAGTGGACAGGAGTGAGGTTCTGGAGCTCCCCAGGCTCTGGTTTGAATCTCTGCTCTTCCACTGAGTGGCTCTGTGACCTAGGACAAGTCATGTCACTTGCTTTAAGCCTTGGGTTCCTACATATCTTCTGTAAAAAAGGAAACAGAAGAGATTATAGGCAAAGTGTTTGGTTAGCACAGTGCATGGCACATTAGTAACGTTAAACCCTAGCTGTTATTGTGTCGGGTTCTCCTCCATCTCGAAGTTAATTGGAAATACTAGCCTTGATGTCCCTTACAGAGAAAAGCTGAATCACTGCATTCAAGTACAGCACATGCTGTCCTCTGTCCTGGCTTGGGTTCTAGCCTATGTGAAGGACAGCAATCTGTGGCCGCAAAGAAATACAGTAATAGCTACGTCATATCTGCACATACTAAGAAATCATATCAGGCTTGAACGCAAACAAAATCCAACAGGTTTTCCTCCTACTTCATGGAAAAGGAAGTTTGTCTTGTGACCAGAGCTACTTACTTATAAGGCCGAGGAAGAGAGAACTAAGGACAGCTTGAGTTACCCTGTGCATCTTTTATAGGAGCAGAGACTTACAGTGTGATGCTATTAGTGGGGTCTGCAAATGTCAGGAGAGAGTAGCCAATGAAAAGAAAAGTGCGATAGGTTTTTAATATGGATGAAAAGCTGCCTACTCTCTCCTAAGCAAGTGAGGAACAAGAGAAGCAAGGAATTCAACCCGATTTACAGGGAATCTCTGGAATAAACGGGTAAACGGGAGACGTGATGTTTTTCAGACCATGTTTCAGTGCAAAACCTACCAGTATCGAGGCTGGCTTCTGGAGGGCGATTTGTGACTTGTTTCAGCAAAGAGATGATTAAAATGTAAAAAATAGCAGATAACCCTTGAAATGCCAGTGTCAGCCTCAAAGAACAGCTTCCAGAGACGAGGAGTGGGTGGACTTCCAGAGACACAGATTCAGAATCTAACTTTAGCCTGAACTTTCCAAAGCTGCTCAGCAGTACCGGGGGAAAGATTTAGTGTGAAGGCAGCTAAGAATAGCAGCTCAAATCAGACTGTGGAATTAGATGAGTTTCAATCAACCACATGTCCCCCCAGTCTCTTACCTCCTCCCAGCCTCAGTGGGACATGAATACCCATAGCACTGGAGAGTTAGGGCTATAAGAGATGAGGCTCAGACCCAGAAGAATGACGATAAGAGCTGACATTTATCGAGTGATTAAGACTTGCAGGCCTTATGCTAAGTGCTTCCCAGAGATTGATTCATTTAATACTCATCCCTGAACTAGATGTAGCTTCATTTTACAAATGGGCATATTTACACTTCGAGATACCAAGAAACTAATCTAAGGTCACTCCACTGGTGAAGAGGTAGAACTTGGAAAAAGTGCTGGGAAATGGAAAGAAAAACTGAAAGAACTGGAAGATCAGGGACTTTGACAAGGAGGAGAGACCTTCAAGGACAGAAAGGGCTAGATAACAGGGACATGCACTGTCCTCTTGTTCTATGAGAAGTGAATAGAGACTTCTTACACTACAGCAAGGGGTAAGGAATTAGGTTAGATCTAAGGAAAAAAGATTCCAGATTGCAAAGCTATGGAACATAAGTATTCATTATTGAGGGACAATGAGAAACCGGCTGAGTTAACTTAAAAAAACAAAAACACAGGGTGGTTTTGTGCTTCTCCAAGTATGTCCCACAGGACGCTAGTTCTCTAAGACATTAATAGGTATCATCAATAGGTACTCAGAAAATATTGTGCTAAATAGATTTGAACAGATTTCTCTACTGGAGGAGCTCTAAGAGCTTTGAATAGCTAATATATGTTGTGAGTCTCCAGTTGCAGAATGGAGTAGGTGGTGTTTCCCGAACTTATTTGACCAGAACCCTTTTCATAATAGTCTTTCCTCAAATATACATGGGGAAAACCTGGGGTTTTCCAAGATTATTTAGGTATGGAACTTCCTGGAGGCTGGGAACTGGCCTTGCCAGTTGGACTGGCATGGACTATACTAAAAGTATAGTCCGTGCACGCTGTCATTGGTATGGGCATCATTTAGGAGCTAGTGAGAAATGTGGAATCTTCACCCCACCCCAGACCTACAGAATCAGAACCAGCCTTTTAACAATGTGCCCTCATGATTTATCTGCAGATTAAAGCTTGAGAAGCTCAAAATTTCTTCACGTCTCAGGATTTAGCTAACATTAGCTGTCTGCGGCGTAAAAAAACCTCCCCCAAATTTACTGTGTCTTGAAACACTAATGATTTATTTCTCATGATTCCGTAGGTTGACTTGGCTTAGTTGGTAGATTCTGCTTCAAGTGGCGTGGGCTGCTTTCACGGACTGGACTGCAAGGTCCAAGTTTTCGCTCATATATCTGGTGCCTCAGTGCTCTTCCCTGGGGCTTCTCTACATGGATAGATCAGGCTTTCTCAAAGCATTGAATTCTCAGGGTGTTGGCCTTCTTACATGGAAGCTGGCTTCCAAACAGGAAGAAAAAGATGCTGCCAATTCTATTAGGGCCTGGGCTTAAACGTCCCAGGATATCACTTCTGCTGCATTCTACTTATTAGTCAAAACAAATCATGAGACTGATTAGATTCAAGGAGTGGGGAAATGGTTTCCACCTCTTGATGAGTGAAGTGGCATGTATATACAAGGAGAGAAGGAATTGGTGGTGGCCATCTTTGGAGACCATCATACTGCCCCTCTTGGGTGATATTAGATGCTGTGCGTGAGCCCTGCCTAAAACTAAGTGCTTGAAGAGTGTGCTAATGTGTGTCCTGGACTGGCCCTTCCTCCAAGGTCAACAGACACTTCAACCCACTTTACAAAGGAAAGGTATGTCCCATCCACAGAGCATGTCAATACGAGGGGAGGGGTGGGAGAATGGATTAAGTCTCATCATTTATCAACACCAACCAAAACTATTTATTCTGGACTTACTATGTTCCAGGAGCTTATATCTGCATATATATCAGCGTACCGTGCAGCTACAAGCCTACTCTCTGAAGCTTCCAGTCTAGTGTTAGGAAACAGTCGATAAATTAGTGAATCATTAACTAAATACAATAATTTTAGGAAGCAATAAGGACTATAAAGAAGATAAAATAGGGCAATATAATTGTGAGAGACTTCCTAAGTTCATTTAGATAGGAGGTCAGAGAAGGTCTCAGAGTGGGTGTGTCATTAAGCTGAGACCAGAAGTTTGGGAAGGAAGCAGCCGTTCAAAGAAATGAGGTCAGAGTGGCTAAGGATGCAAGTGCAAAGGCCCTGAGGCAGGGACATGCTCTACATGCTCAAGGGACAGAAGAAAGGCCATTGTGCCTGGAGCACATTCCATAAGGGAAAGGGAGCCCTAGCTGAGGCTGGAGAGGTGTATGAAGGCCAAGGCTTCAAAGGGCTCTGTACACAGAGTAGGAATATAAGAACCAGACCAGAGTAAGAATGTGACGTGCTCACATTATATCCTATATGCAGTGGAAAGCCACTGGACAGTTTCATGCAGTAGGTGACGCAACTTGATTTGCATTTTTACAAGGAGGTTCTGGCTGCTGTGTGAGAAACAGATTGGAGAGAAGAGCAGAAGCAGGGAGACAGGTTTAGGAGGCTAATGCGGCAATCTGGGTGAGAGGAAATGGCAGTTAGCACTCGGTGGGCTCTTAGTGCTGCAGGGCCCTGTGGAGCAGCCCTGCCCTTGCTATCCTCCTAGCATCAGGGAAGTACAGCCAGTCATCCTCCCAGCCCCTGTGGTTCCACTCCAACAAATACATCTTAACTGAAGCCTTCACAGAGTAGACTATTGCCCTGGATGTCTGTCTTTTTAGAATAAAATTTTCCTGGAGGTTCTTTTATACCTAGAAATAGGTATTGTGAGACATTCCATTTCCTTCCTTAATCTTCCAGCGTCCTGACCCTAAACCCCAATTGGTCCAATTGATTAGAAATCAATTAAAAACTTAATAAATGACCTTTGGTCATCACAAGCTTATCTTTCTACTCTGTTGGGTAGAAGTTGTAACAAACAGCCCAGGTAAACTACATGACAAGGAGAGAGGCCTGGAGAACAGAAGGATCTAGCAAAACATAGCTTATTTCTGCCTTCGTTTGTTTCCCCCAAATCCTTTTTCAAAGTTCACTGCTAAGAGGAAAACAAGTAGATTGGGGGCTCAGCACTAATGCCCACTTGCTCAAGTATTGGTAAGAGAAAAGGGACTCAGTTCCAGAGCTTGGAATGACAGTTGTGTTTTTGTAAGACTGTATTCCAGAAGCGGTTCCTTATAAACTAAGGCAACAGCGTTGATGGTAAGCTGGGCTGAAAAGGGGAGGGGGGAGGGAGAGAGAAGGGAGACAAGGAGAAAAGATGGTTAAATAAAGAAGGAAAAAACAGTGATAATAGAATGTGAAAAGAAAGTGGTGAGGTCAGGATCGCCGAATCTCAAACCAGAAGTACAAACTCAGTTTTCCAGCCCCTTCTGAGAATATAGAGACTGAGGCAAAGTGGCAGAAGTGAGACCAGAACCCAGCCCTTCTGATTCTCAGAGCTTTTCCTCCTCCACATTGTGATTTTGAGGATTTTGTGAAAGTCTCCACATAGAACTAAGTGCAACAGAGCACCTCGCACTGTGTGGAACTCCGTAAATATTTAATGACGCTGAGCCAGGTAGTGATAAGTGCAATCATATCAGTATTAGCACAAATGTTTCCTCAGGTCCCTGAGTAGTTTTCAGTAAGGAAAAGTCAACGACAAGGGCAACAGCCGGGGTATAGAGCCAGGTAAAGATCTGTTGTTTATTTTTAGTTTGGAATTCCTCTCTGCTTCAGAGTTCATTTTCCATAGGGTTTCCTCCCTAGTAGCTGCTGTGTGCAGTTGGCTGTTGGGAAAAGAGGGAGACTTCTAAAGAAAAAGAAAGAATGATTCTCAGCCGCTCAGGGCTAATGGCATGGGCACCAGTCTAACCAGGGGCAGCTCCTTGCTGAGGAGCTGGAATCCCAAAGAGGAAGATGTCTGGCATAGGGCGTTCTATAAAATTTTGATGAGCAAATAAACACCCCTGACTCCTGTTCCATCTCTCGGCTCTCCTGGGCACAGAGGAAAGGTTTAAACATACAAAAGGAGAAGAAGAAAAAGGGAAAAATAAAAGAATAACGTGTCAGTTCCTCTATTGCCTTTATGTCCTTTATTATTGCCTCTATTCCTTTATTGCCTTTACGTCCCACTCAAAGGAGATCTATTTGAAAGTTAGGAGTGTCCCTCCTAAAACTGTTATTTAAACATCCAAGAACTGTTAGTTAAGCACCCAGTGGGCGACTGAAGGTGAGGCCCAGCTGTAATGCGGGGGCCACCTGCGAAGTAGCAGGCGTTAGATGAGTTAAGCCAAAGGTGAAACACAAGTAAGAGCCACTCCACATCTCCTGAGATCAAGGGATTCAAGGCCAGTAGTGAGCTAAGGGCACCTGGAGATTTAAGAAGTGCTGGCCTCGGTGGAGAAGGGGGGGAGGAACCAGTAAGGAGGATCCTTAATTCCAGGTGGAGATGGGAGGGAAGGGAGCTCTGCACTGCAGTCCAAACACTGACCAGAGCGCAGTCTCTGACGCCTTGACCCACACAAGAAGGAGAGTGGAGGCTTAAAGGAGAAGAAGAAAAGTCAGTGAGTCACAATTTGTTTTTATACTGAGAGGTGGACACTCAGACATCCAAGCAAACAGGAGGAAAGGAAACCCACTTTTTTGGTACACAGAGCTATCCAAAAACTCACTTCTGACCCCTTTAAAATGAGGGGGTTCATCTAATGGGAAACTCTGCAAAGGCAGGGATGTGGCTGTACCTCCTTAGCACTAACATCTGTTAAGACCACATAGTCCTCTTGGTAATATATCACTTCTATAAGATAATAAGTTCCTTGAGGGCAGGCCTCACATCTATTTCATCTCTGCATCTTTCAGTGTGGAGCTCAGGGGTTTGTACATAGAAGCACTCTGTCTGTTGAATGACGGATCATGGAGGAAGGCTGTTTCCATAGGCTCTCTAAGAAGTCTCTCATCTTTCCCCATCCAATCCATACTTTACTCCAAAGCCAGGTTAACCTTCATAACACACAATTCTGTGCATGTCATATCTGTGCTCAGAACTGTCCATGGTTCCCTGGTGCACACAGTTACAACAAGTTCATTGTCCCTGGCTGATGTGCCTGCCCACTCTAGCATGCCAGCCTTGTCTCACCCCATTCCCCTTTAAACCCTCTGCTTTCCACCCTCCACCTGCACTACTCCCTAATTCCCCAACACTCTCCATGCCTTTATTCACATCTGCCATCTGCCTGGAATCACAGCAGGAGGAGGGTCAGACTAGAGGTCTGGACACCTGGCTTGAAATCCCACCTCTGCTAGTTCACTAGCTGTGTGATCTAAGGCAATTTCTTTTGAACCACTGAGTCTCATTTCTCCACCTTTAAAATGAGAGATCTTATTAACTTTGCAGAGTTGTTGTAAACTGAGCTAAAACTAGATAACATTTGTGAAAGCAGCAGGCATAGTAGGTGCCCAACACGTTTGTTCTTCCTCTTTATGACCCTTCAGTTCTGAACACAAACGACAGCTCCTTGCTATAGGCAGAAGAGCCTCTCCCTCCCTGGTCTGAGCAAGCAGTTATGGAGGATATTCATGTCACAGTGAGGGAGGTGTCATCTCCAGGTCAGACACATCCTCCTTGGAAGCAAACAGGCTGGCAGATGACATAGCTATGTGTCCTCAGACATAGAAACCTGGAGCCATGGTGCTAGAAAGTCTTCACAGGCTATCTAACCAGATCTCCTGATTTATAAATAAGGAAACTGAAGCCCAGCGAGGAGCTGAGCCTGGCCTCCTACCTTTTCTCTTTACTCTTCACCATGCTGTGAACAAGGGCCAATCCTCCTGAACCAGCCAGATGTACAGGAATGCCCTGGGGCTGAGCCTGGGACTGAAATCACAGGCCAAAGAACTTCCTAGCAAGTGTCTAGCCCATTGCCTTATTCCAGACAGGCAGACACTGTCCACTCACCCAACATTTATTGGACGCCTACAAAGTGTCGGGTCCACACCTGTGAGGGGGATATTAAGATGCCTGAGACAGACACCATCCCTCCCTTAAGATTCCCAGCCTAGCCAGAGAGGAGTCACGTGTTCAAATAATCCCCATGCACTGTGGGAACTGCGTCCACCTGGCAGTAGGAGCACCTAAGGACTGGGCCATGCTCCCTGGGAGAGCAGAAAAATCTTCACAAAGGAGACAGATGAGTTGGACCTTGAAGAAAAAGCAGCTAGCTAAGGGTACTGATGTTGGGCAGGGCATTCCCACTCGGTCATTTATTTTCACTGTGCAAACAAGTCCAATAGCACATGCTGGAGGGGAGGCTGTACACCCGTGTCCACTGGTGACTGTTCTCGTCACAACAGAAGATCTGGCTCCATGAAGGGCAGCCCAGGACTCTCCCAAGCTGTACCAGGGTCAGGGACGTTTTTGAGCCAAATGCCAGTTACCCAATATTTCCTCTAATTTATTTGTTTTACTCTGATTACTTCCAAAGGTCCCTTATCACCTCCTTTACTGCTGGGATTGAGGTGGGCCTACATTAGAATAACTAGAGCCTCAGATATGGAAGCCTTCATTCAGAGAAAGAGAGAGACAAAAGCAAGTGGGAAAGCTCTTCAGTGAGAAGTACGTGGGTGAACCTCCGAAAAGAAGAGGCATCTTTGCACAGTGGGCTTGTTGTGCACTCCAGGAAGCAGATGCCTAGACAGAGTTAAGAGTCCAGGAGATTTACTGGAGGTAAGACCTGTGAAAGAGAAAGAGGAAAGAGGGCAGGAGTAGGTCGGGAAAGTCTTCAGACAATGATGGAGGTCTGACACCCGACAGGAAAGGAACAGAAGAGAGGATTGGGTAGCATGTTTGGGGGCAAAGATTGCTGACAGAGAAGAAATGACTGGCCCTTGTCCCCCTGAGCTCAGTCATGGCGGGGCCATCTGAGTGGTGCTTAATGGGTTCCAAAGCTGAGGCAGATCCCAAAGGAACCTGCCCTCAAAGCAATGCCTCATGGCAGGTTCTCTCTTAAAGGGAGATCTGAGCAACACATCTCCACAGCTGCCAAACACTCGCATCATCCTGACGTAAAAGAACTTAGAGGAGAATCTACTGTCCTGATAGATGGTAGAACCTTGTTCTCCATGTGTAGGGAGTAAACCCTGATCTTAAGATAACAGATTAACTGTAGGTTCTATTTGTTAGTTAATCACTGGTGTACCGGATAGGAAAAACTCAATCGCTACTGTTTATGGCTGGACAGTTGAGGGTAAAGCTTTGCTCCTGGAGCTCTTAGCTCTCTAGGAACCAAATTCTTTGATTAAGCAAGTCACTCAACTATCTGATCACTAAATGAAAAGAAGTGTAAGTCAATGTTCTCAGCCAGATAGAGAGAGAGAATAGGGGAGAAAAAGAAGAATAATCCATGAGACCTTGAGCACCATGAATACGGGATCCCATTTTTTTACCCCCAGTGAATGGCTTGCTGCTCCCAGTGTCTGGGATATGGAAGCCCTCAAAAAATATGGAATGAATGAATAAATGGATGAAGGGATAAATGTTACCCACCACTTCTAGATAAAACAGTTCTTTCTTACCCTTATTCCTCCCTGTGTTTAGCTTCTCAGACATATTTTGATTTTTTTCTATATTTTTCTTTACATGCCATGCTGCATCCATTGGGGTTCAGTGGTAGAGAACATAATCCTTTCTAACTAGTTTAAGTAGGAAGGGATTTATTAAATGCCTTATAGAATCACTGGGGCGGGAAGGAACAGACTCTAGGTTGAGCTGTCAGGAAAGACTCCTGAAGCACACTGCAGAACCAGCCCATCAAGGGAGCTGCTGCCTCTTCTACAACGAGGAAGCTACCTGCATCAGAACTACACCACTGCCACAGCAACCAGGAAGGCGCCAAGACCTGGAATCCTCCACTGCTGCCAGCTCCAGATCACAACACACCTGCTGCCGTATAAATGAATGCCCCACGCTCTGCCTCTCATCACCCATGAAAGTAGTAGACTCTAGAAAGGCCAATTGCCCCCACATGCTTTTTGGTCCTCAGAATCAGCAGAAGCATGCCTCATGACCCATGTCTGTCCTCCAGATCTACATGAGTGCCACTAATTGGTCAAATTTGAATCACTTCAGGAAGCCTAGCTTGCAGGGAGTTGAGAAAATGTAGTTTTTAGACTTCCAGCCTCTGCAGGATAGAAGAAAGCAGTGTGGGAGGAGGGCAGGACGAATTGATGAGCCATGTCGCCATATTCTCCTTTGCTGAAACCTCAGAGAAGGCCTTATCCTCTTATCTTCTATCAATTGCAAAGTAAGCATGTTCAAGCCAATCCTAAGGTAGCATTCTATCCTCACTTGTGAAGAGATTTAAAACAACTTTTGTGTGTTTTCTATGGACAAAGAAAAGCAGGAGTCATTGGTCTTTAGTTGTCTTCTACCAAGAGACATCATCTATGGACTTTGGCTCCCTGGATACTCCATTCAGAGTGCCATGAGGTCACTGATGTCCCTCTGTAATCATGACTTTTTGTGTGAGGTCAGATAGTTAACAGCCCTTAAAGAGTTCATAGCAACCCGAAATACAACATCTAGGTTTGACTTTGACTTGTGAAAGTCAAAGTCTTGTGACTTCTATGTCTCCATGTAGAGAGTTCTGGAGCATTCATTAAACCTTGTGGACATAACTCAGTAAAAAGGTATTTATTGAACACTTGCTGCGTGCCAAGCACCATTTGCATATGTAATCGGCATGTTGAATAATCTCACTCATAATGTATTCGGAATTGGTTTTATCTCCCATTGTTTCTCTCTCTCTCTTTTTTTTTTTTTGTTGTTGTTGAAGTATAGTTGATTTACAACATTGTGTTAGTTTCTGGTGTAGAGCAAAGTGATTCAGATATATACAGATATAGATATATAATTTTGCAGATTCTTTTCCATTATAGGTTATTATAAGATATTGAATATAGTTCCCTGTGCTATACAGTAGGACCTTGTTTATCTATTTTATATACAGTAGTTTGTGTCTACTTATCCCAGACTCCTAATTTATCCCTTGCACCTCCTTTCCCCTTTGGTAACCATAAGTTTGTTTTCTGTGTCTGTGAGTCTGTTTCTGTTTTGTAAGTAAGTTCATTTGTATCATTTTTTTAGATTCCACATATAAGTGATAATCACATGATATTTGTCTTTATCTGGCTTACTTCACTTAACATGATAATCTCTAGGTCCATCCATGTTGCTGCAAATGGCATTTTTTCATTCTTTTTTATGGCTGTGTAATATTCCATTGTGTATATATACCACATCTTCTTTATCCATTCATCTGTTGATGGACATTTAGGTTGTTTCCATGTCTTGGCTCTTGTAAATTGTGCTGCTGTGAACATCGGGGTGTACGTATCTTTTCGAATTAGAGTTTTGTCCAGATATATGCCTAGGAGTGGGATTGCTGGATCATATGATAGTTCTATTTTTAGTTTTTTAAGGAATCTTCATACTGTTCTCCATAGTGACTGCACCAATTTACATTCCCACCAACAGTGTAGGTGTTTCCCATTGTCCCATAATGGTTCTTCAGGGGGTTAACTTTTCCTGCCCCTAGTTAAAAACCTTGGCAAGTATTGTGGCATTTTTGCTCACTCCTAGGTAATAGAACAGTATTAGAGCCACTTTAAGCCACAAAGACATTCTCACTTTGGTCGTGATAATGTCCAGTCCTGTGTACTAATCAAGAGGCTGAACCCAATTTAGTATTGAATCCCCTCTCCTCAGGTCTGTCTCAGGCTGGGAGCCCACAGTGGGGGAGGAGGGTTGACACTTCAGCCTCCCACTTCATGATCTTCCTCACTCCCTCACCATCGTACCTAACAGAGAGGAGGAGTGGGGAGAGCGGTGGGGATCGGGCAGGACTTCCTTGACTGGGCAGCTGTGCGCTCTGGGCCTGGCACTTGCTAGTGTTGGTGTCCCTGGGCAGGTGAACTCTTTCTCTCATGAAGTGTTTTTGCAGCTCTTCATGGGTCCCCTGCTAGGCTCATCTCCCCCGCAGCCCCTTTGACCTGGTAAATACATCTGTATTCTTGGTAGCCGCTTGCAGCTCCTTCCTCATCCCCTGGGCATTGGGCAGTGCACCTCTGGCCCCTTTTGATGGAGTTTCTCCTCTCCCCTCAAGACAGGACCTCTTTTGGACAGGAGCCAAGATGGCTCCATCTCATCTCTCTCCCAAGTGGCCTTCATCTAGTCCACAGGACGTGGGGTGACATTTACGGCAGGCTTGCCCTGAAAAGTCCTTGATCTGGCTGAGGGGGTTGGGAGACGTGAAGCGCATCCTCAGGGTTATTTCTTGCATAAATCTACAGAGGGTGTGCAGGTGGCACATTCTGTTCCTTACTCTCTTTAGCAGCTGATAATTATCAAGTTGGTGCCTCAGTCAAAACAGAGGCAAGAACGGTCCCATCGTAACATCCTGTAACACATGCTTTCTAATGTCCCTTCACAGAGATTTGCCCCTCCCTTTTACGGAGCGTTCCTCAGCAATAGAAATCATGCTTGCGTTGTTCTTCTCTCCCCCACACACGCTTCAAGAGCCATCTCATCTCCCATTCCTTTGGTGAAGCATGAAGTCTTTCTGACTGTTTAATGTTTCTCAATCTTTCACATGTTTCTCAACCTTTTTCACATGTCCCTTTCAAGTCTGCCTCTTGCATAAAGCCCTGATCCACCTGCATGCCCCCCAACACAATTAACTCACTCCTTGGACCCCCCCTGGGACCTTTATATACATCAATTACTACATTATGTATTGTTTTTTCCTCCTACTATTTGCCATACATAGTAGCCTGAGAACTCTTCAAGGACAGCACCCATATCTTAGCCAACTCACACTACTAGCGCCATACTTGGTCCATCAAAGGCAATCAGTTCATTCATCCAACATGGGTTTATTGAGCAACCACTACAGGCACTGAGGACACCATGATGAACAAGACAGATGAGGCCTTCACCTTCCTGGCACTTCAAGGAACTCATATGCCTTTGTAGCATCTCATGGAATACCCCTCAGAGGCCCCATCTGTGCTGGGCCCCTCAGAGATGTGGCCCAGTGAATGGCACAGTGAGATTCTTCACTCCTTAACATGGAGGTCCATCACACTTCTAAACAGTTGCCACAAATACTTCTGGAGAACTCTGACTTGTTCTACTAATGTGGACTCACTCATTCAGTGACACAGTTTATTCAAAAAAGGCCTGGTGGGCTTCCCTGGTGGCGCAGTGGTTGAGAGTCCGTCTGCCGATGCAGGGGACACGGGTTCGTGCCCCGCTCCGGGAAGATCCCACATGCCGCGGAGCGGCTGGGCCCGTGAACCATGGCCCTGGAGCCTGTGCTCCGCAACGGGAGAGGCCACAACAGTGAGAAGCCCGCGTACCGCAAAAAAAAAAAAAAAAAAAGGCCTGGTAAGTGTCCTGTAAGTCTAATACTGGTGACTATTTTATGCTTTCTGAGAAAGGTGATGCTCCCCAGAGGAATGTTTCTTCCTCATGAGTCACCTGAGTACACACCCAGCCCAGGGCTCCCCAGCAATGACGTCAGGTCTGTGCACACAGAGAGGGAGGAAAAAAACAGTGCTCACACAGCGAATGTTCTTGTCTTCACTTCTAATAAGAGAGTATGGCTCACTGAAGTTCTGGATTCTCACTGAAGTTCTGTTGCAGTCCTTTGTGTGAGGACTGTGTGAGGTGGGGAGGACAGTAGCAGTAAGGCAGATTGTACCTGAACATTGGAGATGAAGAGCACCTGAGTCTGAATCTGTCAGTGCTGACAAACACTACCCATCAAACTCATTGACAACAAGAGTCTCCAGGGCCTGGAAGGCCCTCTACTCAAAATCCATTTCTCCCCTCCTTCCATATCACAGAGCAAGAAATTTTCACCATGGGACTTCAGCTGAGGTAGGATGTCTCCAGAAGCTCTGTGTTCATATGGCCACAAAGGGCAGCGGGTATCAGAAATTCCAATCATGGTTGACAATGTAAGTCCTTGGGCCCTCGATATTTTGATTCAGAGAGCAGTCACAGCCCCAAACACTATGGAATTTGCTATAGCTTTTGCTATATTTGCTGTAGGATTCATTCTGCATAGATTCAGTCTTGGCTTGACATCAAAGGACACAGGATAGGCAAGACCTGACAAGGGAAGAGTTGACAGACCGTGTCTAGACTCTGGGATAACACAGAGAAGAGCACATGGGGCAAAGTTGTGGGAGGCCGGGTCCCAGAGGAAGAGATATCTCAGAAAAGACAGACTCCACATCAGATCAGTGCACAGGTTGCTGGTTCCTGGGAAGAAGGAAGCTGGCAGGCCTGTGTTCACTGGGGAGCTATATATAGCAAAGACACATGGCCAATATTTCTGTTAACGTCGTTCTAGTTTCTCAGAAGCCTTCCTGAGCTAAGACTCCTCTATCCTCCATAAACCTTTTCTGTAGAAGAGGGTTCAGTCACACAACCAAGTCATGAGTCAGCTGAGCTGCCAACTTCCTGGAGACCATCGCCAAGCCCGAGGCTGGGCTCATGTTGGACTGAAGCGACTTTTCCAGGTGTCTTGAAGCAGCCGATCCAGAACTTCCCTGCAAAGATGAGGTGGCACTTAAGCAAACACCACTGGTCCTCTCCTCTCACTTGGGGCTGGTTATGCTTTATGGCACTAACAGCGGAGACTAGGAGTAGAAATGAGACCTCCTCAGAGCTAACTAGAGGTTACCTAGCTTCACCACCAGGACCAGCAGGAGTACTGCTCCACCCACCTTGCGAAAGACTGCTGCAAAAATAGGCCAAGATGATGCTGACTCTGCAAATGTAGATGCAGAATGTAAGCATGATACTTCGCCTCAGCGGTTCTCCCTTTTGGACCTACGGCTCCTGTTTCATAGGTCTTGTTACTTCACCCACCTCCCACCCCTTAACAGAAACCATGGAGATTCCAAATCCCCTGCATATGCTCCTCCTTTTCTGGAATGTTTCCCCCTTTTGTTTCTCTATCTCGTACCTTCTAAGATTCAGCTCTAACTTTCAACCTCCTATCAAGGCATCCTTGACAACTCTGAACTCCAGAAATTCTAACTGTACTTGTAATCCTTGGGGTGGTTCTGAAATCTGGGGCAAAACAAAACTCTCTGAGGAGCTCTTTAAATATTTACCATCACCATCCTCAGACTGTCTGAACTTGAAATTTGGGGAGTCAGGATGGGAAATCTGTCTTTTTGGTTTGCGTTTGGGTTTGGGTTGGTTTGGTTTTTTATGTACCTGTAGACCCTCATTTAAGAGTCACTGGTCTCTAAAGAACCGTGTCGTATTTGATATATACTGTCATCAGGGTTTTTACTGTTTGGAGTTTGCTACCTTTTTTTTTCCTACCAATGCATCAGCTGCTCTGTCCAGGAGCAGGGCTCCCCACTCACTCACACACACACACACACACACACACACACACACACACACACACACACAGTTCAGTGCAGTACACGGTGAAGATATAATAAATTGTTGATGCTAGATTGCCACACCTGATGAGGAGAGAAGGAAATGGAATGGTGGGAAAGTGAATGATTTATATTGTCTTATATGTCTTCCTTTGGTTGTGATTCTATGAAGAACAAATCCTATACATGCCCCAGACCATGCTGTAAAGAGCTGGTCTTAAAAGGGAAGGATTGTGGCTAAATCCAGAGCACTGACAATGCCAAATGAAGATATAAATTAACAGGAACTCTCATTCAGTGCTGGTGGGAATGCAAAATGGTACAGCCACTTTGGGAGACAGTTTGGAAATTTCCTTCAAAACTAAACATACTCTTAGCACACGATCCAGCAGTGGTACTACTTGGTGTTTACTGAAATAAGCTGAAAATTTATGGCCACACAAAAACCCAATCATGGATATCTATATCCGCTTTATTCATAATTACCGAATCTTGGAAGCAACCAAGATGCCCTTCAGTAGGTGAATGGGTAAATAAACCATGGTATGTCTGAACAATGGAATATTATTCCGTGCTAAAAAGAAATAAGATATTAAGCCATGAAAAGACATGGAGGAAGCTCAAAAGCATATTAATAAGTGAAAGAAACCGATCTGCAAAGGCTTCATACTATGTGATTCCGCCTATATGACATTTTGGAAAAAGCGAAACCGTAGAGACAGTAGAAAGATCAGGGGTTGCAAGGGGTTGTGGGGAGGGAAGGATGACTAGGTGGAGCACAGAGGGTTTTTAGAGCAGTGAAACTACTCTGTATGATACTATAATGATGGATACATGTCATTATTAATTTGTCCAAACCCATAGAATGAAAAACACCAGGAGTGAACCTTAATGTAAACTCTGGACTTTGGGCGATAATGATGTGTTGACAGTGGTTCATCAATTGTAACAAATGTCCCACTTCGGAGGAGGTTGGTAATGGGGGAGGCTGTGCACGTGTGGGGTGGGAGTATATGGGAAATCTCCGTGCCTTCTCAAATTTGCTGTAAAAATAAAGTCTATTTTTAAAAAGTGAAGGAGAGGGTTAGTTATCACTGTGCTGTGTGACAACTCATGCATTTCCATCAAGTCTCATTCTAGTAGAAGGAGGGTTATGATAAGGACACAGAGATGACGGAATCTTAGAAAAGGGAATTAGGTAAAGTCAAGCCTTAGGAGCACTGAAAAGCCATCAGAAGTAGTAATAATAATGCTAATAGCTATTCGTTTGTGAGTGCTTATCCTGTGCCAGACACTGTGCTGGGGCAATTCACCTGATGGCGATACCATCCTACTTCTTTAAAGATGAGGAAATTGAGTCCTAGAGCAGTTAGGTAATTTGTCCATGTTCACAAATAACAGAGTCCAGGTTAGAACCCTAGCCTGTCAGACCCGAGAGTTGGAGTGTTTAACCAGTCTTTTCATTTCTTAGCATCAGGTGGCTCTTTTCTTCTCTGCCTCGCTCAGTAGGAGAGCTCCTTCTACTTTCTCAGCTACTGGCGCGTGATACAAAACGGCTGCCTCATCCCTAGAGCTTTTATAGAGACTCATATCTCTGTGACTCCCAATTCAGATTCTTGAGAGTATATGATTATCCAATGGATTGGCTGCCTTTGAGTCAGGTATCTATCCAGGAACCAATCAGCCATAGCCAGGAGGGTCACCCCAGAACTATGGGTAGTATAGATAAATTGCCAGATATGTACATTATATCGGGACATCACTTACTATCCTTGGAAACAGAAGCCTGGAGTAGGCATTG
Organism: Leucopleurus acutus; assembly: GCF_964270905.1. Classification (NCBI taxonomy): domain Eukaryota; kingdom Metazoa; phylum Chordata; class Mammalia; order Artiodactyla; family Delphinidae; genus Leucopleurus; species Leucopleurus acutus. The sequence goes on along the minus strand of NC_139142.1, from coordinate 81,681,019 downwards.
TAAATTTGCTGCTTGCCTCCTATGTAGAATCAGGCATCCCCATCGTGCTATGATGAGATTTAAAGGAGTTAATCCATGGGAAGTGTATAGTGCATTACTTTGTGCCTGGTACAGAGTAATTGCTATGAATGGCATTATTATTCAAGCTGTACTACAACCATGTTTGCTCTGGTATTCTAGTATGCTATGCCCTTGACTCCCAACTTAGTCTGTTTGCCTGACCCACCTATTTCAAGAACATATGTTTCGGGTCTTCCCTGGTGGTGCAGGGGTTAAGAATCTGCCTGCCAATGCAGGGGACACGGGTTCGAGCCCTGGTCCAGGAAGATCCCACATGCCGCGGAGCACCTAAGCCCGTGCGCCACAACTACTGAGCCTGCGCTCTAGAGCCTGCGAGCCACAACTACTGAAGCCCGTGCGCCCAGAGCCAGTGCGCTGCAACAAGAGAAGCCACTGCAATGAAAAGCCCACGCACCGCAACAGAGTAGCCCCTGCTCGCCACAACTAGAGAAAGCCCGCGTGCAGCAACAAAGACCCAACACAGCCAAAAATAAATAAATAACAAATAAATTTATTTAAAAAAAACCCAAAAACATATGCTTCAACAATTGCCAAACTCAAATGTCTCTGGAAGCACATCCTCTTCCAGTGTGGGTTTGATAACACCCTTAGACAACAAAGGTGGATAATTCCCAGTCTGAAAATGTCCAGGGCTATTCTAAAGTGACCCAAACCAATGCTAGCTTTTATCTTTGGGAAGGTCTTAAAGGAAGAAAATAGAATTCACAGAAGCAATAAGCAGATATGCCCGACAGCAAATTCTGCTCCTGAAGGCATAGGTTTTGCTCCACTGGCCCATTTAACAAGGAAGTCATTCATTAATGAGCATAAATAACAGGCAAAAAGGACTGTCAGACTGAGCTTGTCCAGACAGCCAGAGTGAGTTTATGCATTTACACGATATCCCTAAGTGATGGCACCGTACCCAGCCAGGGAATTTAAGCATTTCCAGAGGATTGCTATGAACCCCAGATAGTTCTTCTAGAATCCCTGTAAACAGAGCCTTATACAAAACAGGCATTCTGACTTTTGTTGATTCTGTAAAGAGTAGATAAAGAACAGAAGGAGGCAGTGCTGCCCTGCGGCGTCATCCAGACAAACAAGATAAGGTATTTCTCAGCCCAGGCGTAACAACAGCCACCAACTTATATTTGTGTTATTTCAAAATTTTCATTTGATTCCCAACTATTGCCCTGCAAACAAAGTAAAGCCTCTGTTCTCCAATTTTCCAGATGATAAGGTTGAGGCCAAGCAAATTACTACTATTGCCACTGCTAGTGAGAAGAACTAGAAGGACTCTAGAACCCAGGTCTCCTGACTGCCCTGTCATTTCACTGCCCCATGATGTCTCCCTGTGGTGTGCGCTCATGGTGAAAACTACAGAAGGAACCTTCCAAATAGTGAAATCACCTGGCTGAGAAATAATCGGCGTGTCTTAAGATGTGTTCCTTAAATCACTATTGTGTCATTATGCTTTGAGAATATGCTTGGGAATTACTGCTTACCAAGTAGCCCATCTTGATTTATAATATACATTAGTTTGTTAAAGGCTCGGAGCAGTTGTACACAAAGAAATCTATATAATTCATATCAACCCTGTAATCCTCAAACCTATTTGACCATCAAACTCTTTTGGGGTATGTTATTATTTTTTTTTTTATTTTTTTTATTTTTTATTTTGCAGTACGCGGGCCTCTCACTGCTGTGGCCTCTCCCGTTGCGGAGCACAGGCTCCGGACGCACAGGCTCAGCGGCCATGGCTCACGGGCCCAGCTGCTCCGCGGCACGTGGGATGCTCCCGGACCGGGGCACAAACCCGCGTCCCCTGCATCGGCAGGCGGACTCTCAACTACTGCACCATCAGGGAAGCCCTGTTATTTATTAATATCATACAGTGGACTATTCTTTGGAAAATGTTTTAGACTATGTTAAAAACAATCATTCAGTGACATAAGTAAATTAACTAAAAAATTATGCCTCATTCTGTTTTGCTTGATCCTCAGTTTCTTAGGCCCAAACAAATTTCTAGAAGTGATACTAATTCTAAGGAAGCTTTTTGGACATGCAGTGTGCTGTTAGGAGGCATATAAAGGGAGATGAAACTTGAAAGATTTGAAGTAGGCATTAAGAGGGCTGATTAATATAGAAATAGAGTTTCTATCTCCAACTTCAAGGTGGCCTACGGAAAGTCCAGGTATCCTTCTCTCTTCATTTTTTCTCTCCCCCTACATACTTTTCGTTTATCTAAGTCAGTTTCAGAGCTGTGTGGAGTTGAGATGGTTCCCCTTTCCTTCCTCATCTTGTGGCTTTCCCCCTAAAGAGAACTTTCTTTAATCCCCTGGGAAAATTGTCTTTCTGGAGATCAGCATCTTCTATGAAGGTGAAAGCAACCACCCTGTGGTTGCTGGGAACAATGATGGCAGCATTAAGGAGAAAGGGACTGTTCATTAAGCAACCAACATCCACTGCACAGAGTGAGCCTTTCATTATTAAACTACTTTCTCACACCTTCTTATCAGTGGCCGGAGCTCCCCAGTTATCTACCAAAGCAACTTCCCTTGAAAGAATTAATTTTGAGACTGCTTGGCCCTACCTCTTTTACATCCGGATTAAATTCATTGATCCAAGTTACCAATTTACTGAACACATTTCCCACTTGGGGAAACGCACGAGCTTCCTCGCCTGTGGCCATTCCCAAAAGCAGTCGTATTTTAAGATGTTTTTTCTAGTCCTTGTCCTCACCTGGGGCCGAGGGAGGGTTTAGGAGACTGGCCACTTTCTGTAACGTGTTTTCCTTCTCACATGATCCAACATGGCCTAGTGCTCCCAGAACTTTTCTCCGACTCATGTTCTCATCTCTAAGGTTTCTTCTGTACCATCAGAGCGGTTCTTCCAGGAAACAGCCTCAGTGTTTAAGACAACGTGCCCCAGAGGGCAGCCCCTTCTCTGGCCCACAGGCTGCAGACATCACTTCCTCAGTAGTCCAACCTGCCCTCCGGAAACAGGGAATGTATTCCTTCTAAGAGGGCTTCTCAAGAGTGAGATGAGTTAGCGCCTTCCTGAGCGCCCGCTGGGAGATGGAGAGAGGATTCCCAGCCACCACTGCACCTTCCATGCCTCCACTATCTCCAGGGCCCTGAAGTCGATGTTGCCCAGCAAGACAGTGCGCTCCTGCATGGTTCCTCCTGGGGAGCCGGCTGACTGAGGGCTGCCCCCTCCGTCGTTTGGCTGATACTTTATGGCCAACCCTGAGCACTGCTGAGTCACACTTCTGGGAAGTCCAGCCTGTTACCATGTCTTTTATCTCTCTCTCGCTTGCTCAGAGCGAGAGCAAAGTTAACTTGCTAGACATTACAGAGTGAAGGATGCTTTCTTGCAGAATTTAACCACCCAGAGCAGAAAAAAGCACCCCTACTCAAATGACTCCCCTTCTCAGCTGCTTGTAATGCCCTTTTTACCATTTATATCACTCTACCTAGATTAGAAATGACACTTCTCTTAAAGGTTAAGGTAACACTTTTACCTAATAGTTATTTAAATAATAACAAAATCAAACATATATGTGAAATGTACATAACTGCTTTATAAATATTAATGTTTATATTTCATAAATACAATATTAATAAACTCACATGACAATGTTATGAGATAGGTACTCTTATTATGTCCATTTTACAGACTAGAAAACTGAGGGAGAGAAAGGTAAAGTAAATTCCCTATTCAGCTAGTGTAGTGAGTGGCAGAGCTGGTGTTACCTTTTCCTCCCAGACTCTGTGTCCTGGTGTCCCCCTCATGGAGATGAAGGGAAAGAGCAGGGCTGGGAAGCTGAGATGCCACCTAGAAATGGAGCATGAACCTGGTTGGGAGCTACCCTGCCTCCTCCCCCTGCATTCTCAGTAGGGTAAAATGGGCTGCTGGGTTCTGTTGTGCTCAGGGCCAGTAGGGACTGAGTCCAGGAGGGTCCAGTGGATGGAAAATTACTAAGAGGAGACATCAAAGGTAGGGGTATTCTTGCTAAACTGGTCTAACAAGATTCTTACCTGGGAAGGCAGGCCAAAGACTTAGACATCAAAGATGGGGGATGAGGCACTTGATCAGATATCAAGGGTAGGGGGGGCGTTCTTGCTTAACTGACTCAGCAGGATTCTTGCTAAAATTGCACCAAATAGGCCCAAGACAGGACAAGGTCAACACTTCGCGAAAGGGGCTCAGAGAGAGATACCTGATGAAAGTTTGGTCAAAGAGAGAGTCTTTGTCAACACACACACACACACACACACACACACACACACACACACACACACAAACACACACGCACACACCAGGTTTGCCCCCCTGCATTCCCCCTAGTGCTACTTCTTTTCTAAGAAATTGGGCTAAGTTAGGGATCAGAAGACTTGAGTTCTAATCAAGACTCGAGTTCCGCCTTGTTCTCCCTCTTCATCCTTGAGCTCTTTTTCACGAACTCCCTGAGAAGGTCCTGGGTGGTGGGGGACAGCAAGACAGAACCACCTCCTGGGGTCCAGTCACTAGCACTAGGTCTCAGTGGCCGGGTCAGGTGGACAAGAGGCAGGAGAGGCAGAGCAAGTACCAGTTTCAAGGAGAACTTAATGCTCATTTTAACTGGTTTCCAACTACATAATAATGTAGCAAGAGGGGATTTCCTGCCATGATTTCAAAGGATGTTTAGCATCCCTGCAGATTTAAGCACAAAGCAGGGTCAAGAAAAACGGCAAAAAACTTTGAAATGAGCAAAAAGATTATCGAGTATCCTTTCAGTGAAATGCAAGATATTGTCTGGAGGACCCTCCCAGGATTGTCCGATTCATTAGCGGTCTGTGCCTTTCTCGGTCTTCAACAATTTTGCAACTCTGTAGAGACAGACTTTAACTCATGGAGAGCTGAGAGCGATGCAAATGATTCCTGTTCATGAAAAACCAAATGAATTTTGTCCTGTGAAAAATAAAACTGATTTCCACCCTGTGGGACAGGCTGTTTTTGCATCTAGCAGCAATGTAAACCAGCATTTCTGATTGCCTGTATAAAGAACTGGACTTCAGCTTTGCCTTTGAGCTAGTTGTAATAGCTTACTAGTTCTCTCAATATTCATGAGTGAATATTTGATGTGTATTCAATTTGTATGAGAGTCACTTTTTTTTTTTTTTTTTTTTTTTGCGATACGCGGACCTCTCACTGTTGTGGCCTCCTCCCGTTGCGGAGCACAGGGTCCGGACGCGCAGGCTCAGTGGCCATGGCTCATGGTCCCAGCCGCTCCGCGGCATGTGGGATCTTCCCGGACCAGGGCACGAACCTGTGTCCCCTGCATTGGCAGGTGGACTCTCAACCACTGCGCCACCAGGGAAGCCCAAGAGTCACAATTTTACCTTTTAAAAAGAATTATTCTCTGACAATAGAGATTCCACAATTTGATAGCTAGCAATAAAAATCCTTTCTTACTCTTCTAGGGTGTGACCTTAAGATTAGACCAGATGCCAGATCATGCTGACGCTCAAAAAGAGGCAGCTTTAGAAGTAAATAAAGTTTTAAAAGGTTCCTTGCAAGGGGACTAGGACTTAATTATTTTTGCATTAAAGTATAGTTGATTTACAGTGTTGTGTTAATTTCTGCTGTATAGCAAAGTGACTCAGTTATACATACATTCTTTTTTATATTCTTTTCCATTATGGTTTATCTCAGAATATTGAATATAGTTCCCTGTGCTATACAGTAGGACCTTGTTGTTTATTCATTCTATATGTAATAGTTTGCATCCGCTAATCCCAAACTTCCAACCCATCCCTCCCCCACCCTGAGGACTAGGACTCATAAAGCATCTTTAATTCATTGGCAGAGACTTCCTGGAGCATTGAGATGCACCTGGGCCCACCGGAAAATATCAACTCGCAGTATCAGTGCAAAGAAAGGACATGAGAGGTATGTCTGCCGGTACACCATGTGTACGCTAGACCCACACTAAGGGAGCCTGGACAGAATCTTCTTAAAGAGAGGGATGCAAAAACCTAGATGAAGAGAGCAAGAGAGAGTTCTAACTTGTGTTACTTAAGTTAGTTAAGAATTGGGGTTTCTTGGGGCTTCCCTGGTGGCGCAGTGGTTGAGAGTCCGCCTGCCAATGCAGGGGACACAGGTTCATGCCCCGGTCCGGGAAGATCCCACATGCTGCGGAGCAGCTGGGCCCATGAGCCATGGCCGCTGAGCCTGTGCGTCCGGAGCCTGTACTCCACGGCAGGAGAGGCCACAACAGTGAGAGGTCCGTGTACTGCAAGAAAAAAAAAAAAGAATTGGGGTTTCTTTCGTTTATTTTTATAGCCCCACTCACCTATTCTTGCTTTAATTGCCTGTGCTTTTGGTGTTATGTATAAGAAATCATTGTCAAGATCAGTGGAATATTATTCAGTTTTTTCAAAGAAGGAAATCCTGCCACATGGTGACAACATGGATGAACCTGGAAGACGTTATACTAAGTGAAATAAGTCAGTCACAGCAGGACAAATACAGCATGATTCCACTTATATGAAGTGTCTGAAATCGTCATAGAAACAGAGTAAAATGGTTGCCAGGGGCTAGGGGGGAGGGAAAATAGGTTTACTGTACAGTGGGTATAAAGTTTCAGTTATACACGATAAGTTCTAGAGATCCACTATGCCTGTAGTCAGCAATGTTGTACTGTACACTTACAAATTTTGTTAAGAGGGTAGATCTCATGTTAAGTGTTCTTACCACAATCAATCAATAAAAGTAAAACATTAAAAAAAAAAGAATTAGTGACTGTTTAGATTCCAACTTTTCTCTGCAGTGCTCTTAATTCAGACATGGCAACATAGACTAGAATGTGGCTGTAATGATCAGGGGATGGCCGCCGACATTACCGAGCAGCTATTTCATTCCATGCCCCTGATTTTTGGTCTCCTTTATCGTACTTTACGTGAAAAAAAAAATAAGGTTGGAGGCAGTGAACAGTAGCCTTTTTTTTTTTTTTTTTTTTTAAACACAAGGGTGCTTTATTTCAAGTCCATGCCATCTAAATCTACTGAGTACAGTAACCAGGACCGGAGAGGGGACGAATTAGAACCTAAACAACAACAACAACAGCACCAGGACGTTCGCCCCCTGCATTGTGAATCTTAGTTCAGAAGAATCAGTGCGCTGGCAAGGCAGGGGCCACAGTCACAAACTGCTGACTCCCCAGCCTTGCTTTTCCCACTGCCCCGATCCCCTCTGCAGACAAAAGCAGACCAGAAACATATCCACCAGGGCAAGAAGCCTGTTGTCACTAAATAAGGGGCAGAACGAGCCCCAAGAATCAGCTGGTTTCCAGGCCTGATCCAAAGCCCACCTGCATCTGAATAACCAGGAGAACTTTTTAAAAAATCAGATGTGGGCTTCCCTGGTGGCGCAGTGGTTGAGAGTCCGCCTGCCGATGCAGGGGACATGGGTTCGTGCCCCAGTCCAGGAAGATCCCACATGCCGTGGAGCGGCTGTGCCCATGCGCCATGGCCGCTGAGCCTGCGCATCCGGAGCCTGTGCTCCGCAACGGGAGAGGCCACAGCAGTGAGAGGCCCGCGTACCGCAAAAAAAAACAACAAAAAATAAAATCAGATGGGTTTTCTCCATCCTAAAGATTGTGAACCAATGGTGATTTGAGTATGCTTCAAAGTTTGTAATTCACTATATTTCAGTCGAAATAGCAAAAAGAGGGGAGGACGGTGCTTATCCTCTGTGGGCCTTAAACACCAGTCAGGGCAGAATTCAAACTGGGCTCCAGATATCTCGACATGCAGCCTCTCCCCACTACCCCACTGCCTCTCGGGCACAGTTAAGGTGGAGAAATAAAATGGGCTTGATCAAAGTGTTTTTCTCTTCACCATCTGCTTACCATTTTCAAACCATCTGTTCCTTCTCATGAACTATCTTGGCTATTAAGGCACTAGAGGGTGGTGAGTAGAGCTGGATTCTGGACGAGGATTTAAATTCTGACTTTGCCACTTCCTAGCTTTGAAACCCTGGGTAAGTTAGTTCATGTATCAGTGGCTCAGTTTTCTCATCTATAATAGTGGTATCTACTATTACTGTTGTGAGAGGTATCCTAATTAACACAAGCTGTGACAGTTTAACTAACACAGGTTATATGAATTCAAATTACAATCTACAAAGAACGCATCAATGAATTCAGTAAAGTTGCAGGATACAAAATTAACACACAGAAATCTGTTGCATTTCTATACACTAACAACAAAAGATCAGAAAGAGAAATTAAAGAAACAATCCCATTTACCATCATACCAAAAAGAATAAAATGACTAGGAATAAACCTACCTAAGGAGACAAAAGACCTGTACTCCGAAAACTATAAGATGCTGATGAAAGAAATCAAAGGTGACACAAGAGATGAAAAGATACACCATGTTCTTGGATTGGAAGAATGAATATTGTCAAAATGACTATACTACCCAAGGCAATCTACAAATTCAGTGCAATCCCCATCAAATTACCAATGTCATTTCTTACAGAACTAGAACAAAAAATCTTAAAATTTGTATGGAGACACAAAATACCCCAAATAGCCAAAGCAGTCTTGAGGGAAAAAAAAACAGAGCTGGAGGTATCAGGCTCCCTGGCTTAAGAGTATACTACAAAGCTACAGTCATCAAAACAGTATGGTACTGGCACAAAGACAGACTTATTCATCAATGCAACAGGATAGAAAGCCCAGAAATGAACCCACATACCTATGGTCAATTAATCTATGACAAAGGAGGCAAGACTATACAACGGAGGAAAGACAGTCTCTTCAATAAATGGTGCGGGGAAAACTGGACAGCTACATGTAAAAAAGTGAAATGTGACCATTCTTTAACACCATACACAAAAATAAACTCAAAATGGATTAAAGACCTAAATGTAAGACCAGATACTATAAAACTCTTAGAGGAAAACGTAGGCACAACACTCTTTGACATACATTGCAGCAAGATCCTAGAGTAATGGAAATAAAAACAAAAATAAACAAATGGGACCTAATTAAACTCAAAACCTTCTGCACAGAAAAGGAAACCATAAACAAAATGAAAAGACAACCCACAGAATGGGAGAAAATATTTGCAAGCAATGTGACCGACAAGGGATTAGTCTCCAGAATTTACAAACAGTTCATGGGGCTCAATATAAAAAACACAAACAACCCAATCAAAAAATGGGCAGAAGACCTAAACAGACATTTCTCCAAAGAAGACATACAGATGGCCAAAAAGCACATGAAAAGATGTTCAACATCACTAATTATCAGAGAAATGCAAATCAAAACTACAATGAGATATTACCTCACACCAGTCAGAATGGCCATCATCGAAAAATCTATAAGCAATAAATGCTGGAGAGGGTGTGGAGAAAAGGGAACCCTTTTGCACTGTTGGTGGGAATGTAAATTGGTACAGCCACTATGGAGAACAGTATGGAGAGGTTCCTTAAGGAAAAAAATATAGAGCTACCATATGATCCAGCAATTCCATTCCTGAGCATATACCCAGAGAAAGACATGGTCTAGAAGGATATGTGCACCCCAATGTTCATTGCAGTGCTGTTTACAATAGCCAAGACATGGAAGCAATCTAGATGTTCATCGACAGATGAATGGATAAAGAAGATGTGGTACAAATATACAATGGAATATTACTCAGCCATTAAAAAGAATGAAATAATGCCATTTGCAGCAACATGGATGGACCTAGAAATTATCATACTAAGTGAAGTAAGCCAGACAGAGAAAGACAGATATCATATGATATTGCTTATATGCAGAATCGAAAAAGAAATGGTACAAATGAACTCATTTACAAAACAGAAACAGACCCACAGACTTAGAGAACAAATTTATGGTAATCAGGGGGAAGGGTCAGGGGGAGGGATAGACTGGGAGTTTGGCATTGACATGTACACACTGCAATGTTTAAAATACGTAACCAACAAGGACCTACTTGTATAGCACAGGGAATGCTGCTCAATATTCTATAATAACCTAAATGGGAAAAGAATTTGAAAAAGGATAGATACATATATATGTATAACTGAATCCCTTTGCTGAAAGTAACACAGCATTGTTAACCAACTATGCTCCAATATAAAATAAATATTTTAAAAATTACTATATATATATATATATATGTATGTATGTATGTATGTATGTATGTATGTATGTATGTATGTATGGCTCCCTCCCCAGCACAAGCAGAGAAAAGGCCACATGAGGACCCAGGGAAAAGGTGGCCATCTGCAAGCCAGGAAGAGAGCCTTGCCAGAAACTGGATCTGCTGCCACCTTGATCTTAGACTCCTGGCCTCCAGTGCTATGAGAAAATAAATTTCTGTTGTTTAAAAAAAAATCAATATATATATAGAGTTTAAAATAGAGCTTGATGTGTGTTAAATGCTCAGTAAGTATTAACTGTCACCCTTATTACTCTTGGCTTCTCTCCTATGATTATTTCTTCAGGTAGGAGGAGGGTTTAACAGTTAATTTAGCTATCATGGGTATAATACTGAGGCAATTTCCCGGCTACAGTCTTAGCCCACTGGCCCATAACTCCCTCATTTGGCCCTACCAGTCAAGGTCACTGTCCTTGAAGTTCTGCCCAGGTGCGTGTTCAGTGGGGACTGAGCTTGGTTAGACCTTGGCATGAGGCAGGGACACAAAGGGGAACCCAGTCATTGCCTCTGAGACTATGCAGTATGTCACTGGTAGTTACTTTCCCTTGGTGAGCTTCCCATAGAATTAAAGGTGTATTTTGGTGTTCTATGCCCTGACAAAGATCAGAGGCATCTATTAAGACATGACACAGGCTCCTCAGATGAGAAAAATGTGAGACATCCCCTTCTCAAGATAAGAAAAATGTGAGACATCCCCTTCTCACCCCGACTGGCTCTTGTTCTCATACACCCACCCCAAGCTTTCCTACCAGACCCCCAGTTAGAGGACTCTTAGAGTAGAGATAAACATCAAGATCAATTCAGCACAATTTGCAGAAGAAAAGGAGAACTAGACATCCTAAGCATTTATAGCATGAATCTTGTCTCTTTAAAAGAAGATGACGTTGAGAAGTGGTAACTACCAAACCAAAGTCTGTCATTTAAATAAAGAGCAAGCATTACTTATGACAGAGCTGAGTGTGTTGAAGTATGCTCTGGAAACGAGAATCACTTTAGATAATGACTCTTCTTGCTTTTAAGAGAATTCATGAGACTTGCTGTGCACACTGCATTGGAAAGTCATTAAAACTGCTGAAGCATGTCACGTTCAGCACTCCTGGCCACAGAAGTCTCAGAACACCCGCAGGTAAGGCAGGTAAGAGCATCAGGAGTCTCCGAGATGCTACCTCCTTATTAAACAACAATTATTTGTCCTGTGATGCCCTGGGCACTGGAGGCTACAGGGGACATAGGACACTGCTCTGCAGGACCACTTGCTGTCTGTCTGACTCTGAGTAAATAATGCAAATCCCTTTGAACTTGAGTTTCCTTGTCTGAGACATAAGGAGCAAAATACTTAAGTGTATTAGTTAGGATGCTTTTTCGGGGGTGTAGGTTACAGAAAAAGCATGACTCAAGTGCTTTAACAATAATGGTCAGTCCCGTCTCACATATCAGCCAGTGCACAGCTATGCCAGGGGTTGGGGCCTGCCTCTGCTTTGCTTGGCTCTGACCTCCTCCGTCCGTGTTGGCTTCCTTTACATAGAAGCGCCAGGCAAACATCCAGACACCACAAGGTCCAGAGCAGGGAGAAGGGATATCTCTTCCTAAATGCCTCTTTTTCATCAATGAGGAAGGCTTTCCAAACTCCCACCCCCCACCGGCCAGGCTTCCCTCATACTCACTGGCTTGAATGGTTCACACGACCACCTGTGACCCAGTCACTGGTGACAGAGGCCACGGTTGGTTTAAAGTATTCAGCACTTACCCCTAGGCTGAGGGCAGAATCAGCTTCGCCAAAGACAGGATGATAGGAGGACAAAAACCTAAATAATAGCAGGACTTTGTGGACGAGGAAGAAGCAGTAGGTGGCTGATGCAGCAACCAATGATGTTCACTACACCACCCCATGAAACTCTCGTGATGGGCAGATGAGAGGGTGAATGAAAATGGCTCACGCAGTGCTCGGCACGTGGGCATACTAATAGCTGACATTTTTGAGGACTTCTAATGTGCCAGGCACTTTATATGAATTCTCTGATTTAATTAGTGCCCTGTGAGGTAGGTGCCATTTTTATGCCCATTTTATGGATGAGGAGACTGGAGCACAGGTCAGTTAAGTAACTTGATCGAGGCAGAGTCTGCATTGAAACTCAGGCACTCTGACTTAAAGTCCTGCTCTCGTGCATTCATTCTCTAAGATTTACTGCACTGAAATGGTAGTCAAATTCATTACCCCATCTCTGCCTTAATCTCAGGAAATGTGTAAATTTTGAGTTCAATGGGATTCGCACACATGGAAAATCGGAGAGCAATACAATGTAGCAGCTAGTGACAATCTCTGTGGTTTAAGAGAGGAAAGATGTAACCAATGTACATAGGGAAGACAGTAGGGGGTGATGCTGCCAGGAAGGCAACAGGGGATGGGCCTCCATGGAGGTGTGAGTTTGAGAGGCAATGGAGAGCATTCCAGACTGCTGTAGCAGCTTGGAGTTTTCAGGAATAAAAGGCCACTCTTACATGACTTGGGCAAAGAGCAGTGGCTTTGGAATCCACTCTTCGGAGATGGAGAAGCAGAGCAGGGCTCCGGCCACAGTTTCTGCTGTAGACTTGGACTGGACCAAAGGTGGTGCTAGAGTTCAAACTTAAGGTAGTTGTGCACCTATCCTGGCCTCCACAGCCCCTCATCTCGCCAGGGATTAATCCCTGTGCCTGCATTTTGGGTACCCAAGCCTTCTGAGTGACTAGAGATCTACACCCAAACCTCACGTTCTTATGAAGAGTACCCTAAGTTTCCCAGGCAGAGAGGACATTAGAATGTTGATGGAATTCCATCCTCTACATGGAATTTTCCAGAGGAATCTGACTCGAGGGAGAGGATTTCTCTCTATATCTTACACCACTTCCTGCAGCACCAACCTTCATGCCAAGAAACACCCCCTCAAGGACATGTTCTGGGCAGGGTTTCAGGTCATGTTCTCCTAAGTCGATGTTTTTGAATCAAATCACTGTGTCTACATCCTATTTAGAGTCTTACCTATTAATCATTTTCTGGTTTATCACCTTTTACCTTATTTAGTCTTAAAATTACTTCCCAAATTCCTCTGCAATCTGATATTTAGGCAACAGGTACCTTTCTAGGTTAATAAAATAGATCCAAGTTGGGAAAGGTTAGTCTTTGGAGTGAGAGATGGAGCTCAATTCGCAGCACGATCACTCACCGCTGGGTGCCTCTGGACCCCAGGTCTTTGTGAAGCAAAGACCACACCTGCACAACAGTACATTGCCCCATCCCGACGGTAAGCAAAGTATAAGGAAGGCATCTAGATCATTGTCTGGCATATAATTGGTGTTTTAAATGTTAATTTCTTCCTCCCTTCTGTCCTTTTCCTTTTATAGGGGGTAGGGGAGGAATGTTCAAATGTAGTAAAAGCAAAAGAACCTGTGTGTAGTTTTTAGGATGCCTGATTATGCCACTAAGTTGCTGTGTGCCCTGGGGTGAGACCTTTACCTTCTCTGGTTCCATTTTCTCATCTGCAAAAAGAGGAGGTTAGAGTCAATATTCAGAGTCACCTGTATGTTTAAGATGATATGTTTATTATATACTGTGTACATTCCCCAAGTTCAGAGTCACAGGAATTCCCGATTCATCTGTCTCATCTAGGCTCCAGACTCATCTCCCCCAAGTGGGTGTGGCCCAGTTTCTTCCCATTCAGCTTGGCCTGCAGGGTCCTTCCTGCCTCATACCTGTTGTGAAATGGCTGTTACCTAAGACTAACAAGGACCTGCTGACCACTTAGGGAGCAGGCACGGCAGGCCCCAGCAATAGTGATCTCAGACCCGTCTAGACAGCCAGCAGTTCATTGACAGCAAAACACCTGATGGTGAGATGTCAGTGGGAGGGAATGTGAGGTCACCTCACCCTGTGGTTTGCAAACTGTGTGCCTCAGGGACCTGGAGGTTCCTCAGTGCCCCTGGCAGCTGAGGGCCGGGGAGGCAGCAACAGATGGGCCCCTTCTCACCAGAGTGGGTTCACCTCCGATTCATTCACTTCCCAGTTTTCGGCAGAGGGTTACCATGTAAATTTTAGGATTACTTGTTCTGGTTCTGTGAAAAATGTCATGGGTAATTTGATAGGGATCACGTTAAAGCTATAGATTGCTTTAAGCAGTGTGACCATTTTAACAATATTAATTCTTCTAATCCAAGAGCGTGGGATATCTTTCCATTTCTTTCTCAGCATATAAGTCATTCACCTCCTTGGTGAGGTTTATTCTGAAGTATTTTTTCTATGTGATTATTAAAAGGGATTGTTTTTTTACATTCCCTTTCTGATAGTTCATTGTTAGTGTAAAGAAATGCAATTGATTTCTGTGTGTTAATCTTGTATCCTGCCACCTTGCTGAATTCATTTATCAGTTCTAGTAGTTTTTGTGTGGAGTATTTAGGGTTTTATATATATAGTATCATGTGTTCTTCATTTAATGACAACTTTACCTCTTCCCTACCAATTTGAATACCTCTTATTTCTTTTTCTTGTCTGATTGCTGTGGCTAAGACTTCCCATACTGTGTTGAAGAGAAGTGGTGAGAATGGGCATCCCTGTCTTGTTCCAGATTTTAGCAGGATGGCTTTCAGTTTTTCACCATTGAGTATTATAGTGGCTGTGGGTTTGTCATAAATAGCTTTTATTATGTTGAGATATGTTCCCTCTATACCCACCTTGGTATGAGTTTTTATCATGAATGGTTGTTGAATTTTATTGAATGCTTTTTCTGCATCTATTGAGATGATCATATAGTTTTTGTCTTTTCTTTTGTTGATGTGGTATATCACATTGATTGATTTGTGTATGTTGAATCATGCTTGTGTCCCTGGCATGAATCCAGCTTGGTCATGGTGTATGATCTTTTTTATGTGTTGTTGAATTCTCTTTGTTAATATTTTGTTGAGAATTTTTGCATCTATATTCATCAGAGATACTGACCTGTAATTTTCTTTTTTGGTAGTGGCTTTGTCTGGTTTGGGTATCCTTTCAGACTTCTGACTTGCTGAACAGTGAGGTTATATATTTGTGTTGTGTTAAGTCACTAAATTCAGAGTAATTGTTACAGCAGAACTAGGAAACGAATAGAGGAGGGTGGGAATACTGCTGTTGTGCTCGGAGCAGCTGAACGATCCTATTGTATAATGGTTGGGGGGGGTACGAATTTTTTTGCTTATCTATGTTTCTTATCTTTACCAAATTGAACACATATAACTTTTGTAATAAAAATGAGAAGTTGTTATTTTCAAGAAGAGAACTCTTCTTGAGTTTTAGGACATTTCATCAAAGTCCTAAAAGAGAGCCAGCTAGGAGTCAGGCATCTGCAGCTTAGTGGGAGGGGAAGGGTCAACGGGTGTCCACGGGAGATACAGCGTGTGGTCTGGAATGTCTCTAATACCCATTAATTTACCCAGGGTGATAATGTCCAGGGACTCTTGAGGGATGGGTAGAGTAGAACTCAGGAACACCGGGCTTCCCCCAAAGTGAACTGAGAGAATGAATTGAGAAGTGAGCAGGCACAAGAAGAAGAAGGGAAGAAAATGAGAAAAAATTCTTTAGGCAAAAAAGGAAAAACCAAAATATTAACACGGGGAATCCTCAGACACTTCACAAATCTGTATGAAGGGGGCAGACAGAGCAACGCTCAACAGGCTGGCCCACACTGAGCAGACACGTGACAGTGGAGGTTCGTAGCAGCCTTCCAGCAGGTTCTTTAGGGTTCCTCCCAGGAAGCAGCCCTTCCTGCAGATTTTTCCTAGCCCCCTTTTTTCCCACCAAGATATACCTGACTCATTCTAAAGATAACTGTCATATACACTTAATTCAGTCAAGGTCATGGGGGAAAAAAGGAAGGAGGCTCTTTCTAGAATAGCTCTGTCTGGTAGACAATGCAAGCCATGTCATTTTTAATCCCTGAGTGGTCACATTAAAAAAAACAATAAAAAGAAACAGATGAAACTAATTTTTATAATATATTTTATTTAACTCAATATAGCCAAAGTATTATTTCAGCATGTAGTCAATATTAAAATTACACTAATGAGATATTTTATGCTCTTTATTTCATGCTGAGTCTTCAGAATCTGCCGTATATTTTGCACTTAAA
Organism: Leucopleurus acutus; assembly: GCF_964270905.1. Taxonomy (NCBI): domain Eukaryota; kingdom Metazoa; phylum Chordata; class Mammalia; order Artiodactyla; family Delphinidae; genus Leucopleurus; species Leucopleurus acutus. The sequence continues at coordinate 81,664,608 of NC_139142.1, read as the reverse complement.
GCACATCTCAATTTGGAGTAGCCACACTTCAAGTGCCCAAAAGCCACATCTGGCTAGTAGCTATGGCACAGGAGAGTGTGGTTCTCTATTAAAAGAAATAAAGTGACCCAATGACCAAAATCAGTGGGTGATTCTAATCTGGAATCTAGTTCTATAAAAGACATTCTTAGGGCAATTGAGAACGTTTGAATAGGGACTGGACAAATGGGAAAAAAAATTGACTGTGGACTAGTTATTAGATACTATTATAGAACTATTATTAGTTATAAGTGAAATACTATGGGTATGTGAGAGAGTGTCTTTCTACTTAGGAGTTTTAGGCTGAAGTGTTCAGGGATAAAATGTCATGATGTCTGAAAATTATTCTTGAAAAGAATGTTCTTGAAAGAAAGCAAATATGGCAAACTGTTAATCATTATTGAATCTAGGTTGAAGGCAGATGGATGTCCTATGTACTATTTTTTCAACTTCCCTCTATGTTTGAAATTGATAATAAAAACTTGGGTAAAAGACAGACACACACACACACACACACACACACACACACACACACACACACACACACACACACACACACACACACACACACACACACACACACACACACACACTCCTGCCCTAGACTCCATTCCAAACAGGGAAAATTTATCTGTTGGAGGCTCTTAATCTGCTGAACTAATTGTGTTAAAATATTTTTTATGGTAGAATATTTTATAGAGGAAGCAACATTGTTAGTAATAAGAACATGAAATTTGAAGACAAAAGATCAAGGTTCCATTTACTAGTTATGTAACTTGAGTAGCCCTTTCTTAGAAAGCTTCAATTTCCTTATTACATATAATTATATAAAATATTTTATATATAAATATATCACATATTAATAATATATATAAATTTATAATTATATGTATTTTATATAATTATTACTACTATATAATAATATTAAGATAGATAGATAATCAGACAGACTATAGCCTTAATTGTTACACAAAGGACATCTAGTATGGCCTTTTAAAGGGAACTATGAATGGTAAAGACTCTACAGGAATCTCAAGCTTAGGAGCCAGCGAGTGAGGAAGCTGTTTTTGTTGAACGAACCCTGATTATATCATTTTGTTATCTGTCCACCTGGAAAGAGGCTCTCCAAAGCCTCTGTCCCTGGCCACACACTCCTGAGCTGTGATGAGGAAGCCTTCGCTCTGTGCAGGTGTCAGCACCACTTCTCCAGAGTTGACAACCAGAACCACCAGCAAGGGACATATGGGCATATGGCCGGAAATGACTTTGAAACCATGAAATCCCAAATAATATCTGGAAGTAGAAAAATCCAAATTATGTGAGAAGGAGTCATCCCCATGGACGAAGAACACTTGACATACACAAAAATATTTGTTTTGGGGCTTCCTTGGTGGCGCAGTGGTTGAGAGTCCGCCTGCCGATGCAGGGGACACGGGGTTCGTGCCCCGGTCCGGGAAGATCCCACGTGCCGCGGAGCGGCTGGGCCTGTGAGCCGTGGCCGCTGAGCCTGCGCGTCCAGAGCCTGTGCTCGGCAACGGGAGAGGCCACAACAGTGAGAGGCCCGCGTACCGCAAAAAAGAAAAAAAAAAAAAAAAAACCCAAAATGACATATTTAAGGTCAAGACTAAAACTGCTTTTAGGGATTGAGCTGAGTACTTGCTTTCCTAAACTACAAGACCAGGTGCAGCACAGAGCAAGTGTCGCAATGGAGATGATTTCAGGGACAGAGACAATTTTGACATACCAGTTTATTGTTTTTATTACATAGATTTCTCCTCTTTTTAATGAAACAAAAGAACTCAACAGAGGGGGGAGCATATAAAAATCAAACTGTATAATATGAATCAATTATGAAGCTAACCAGACTCTTCAGGTAATACGTGCTAGACACCAGGAAACAGAAATGAAATGAAGAAAGACAAAGACAAATGCCTACCACCTGTGACATAATCTTTCCTAGAAAGACTCCATGCTGTTTTGGTCAAGAGGCCAAGCTAGACTTTGAAGACATGATGCAATTCTCAATTAGTTAATTGGTTCACCTTGTGGCCCAAACCGAGTCACTTAGCTCTGTGCCACAGCACAGACTCCTGTGAATAATGAGCAAAGAACAGGGATGGAAAGTCCTCTGTGAACTAAGAGGAACCATCTGTCTACCAAAATCTCAGGAGAAACTCAGGAAGGTTTGCAGTTCCCCACCCCTCAGCCCTGAAAGTCTAGTCCCCAGTCATGAAGTCTCAGTCTGGCATGTTTCCAGGGGACTCTCACAACCCTAACTCTCCCTCAGCAAACAAGTCCATCGTTAAGTGTCCATAAATAGGGTTCTTACAGGTCTCAGAGTTCTGGGTCCTCCTAGTTATGCCCAGAACAGGATTTGCTTTGTTTGACACCACAATTGTTAAGACCTTCCTGAGTCCTCTAGATCAGCACTGGCTGAGATCTGAGTTAAACCTCCTTAGGGAACAACTAGACCTCAGCAGCTTTCAAGAACAATGGGGGAAAAAAAGACATAGGGAAGAAGGAACCTGGCAAACTGGCAACCATTTCCCTGAGTTCTTTTATCTGCTGGAATGATGGTGTTTTCTGTTTGATTCGTACCTGTAATGACAGCCATGCCCCTCATGAAATACAAGATGAGAATAAGTATAGGTAGGACAGGAAAGGGTTAGCTGTTTCTTCCTCTTCCAGATGAAACTTAATGCCAAGCAATGAGCACTTCCTATCTGTAAATGGCGACTGACCTGCCAATCAAAGTGTGCTTGGATTCCAGACTGCACAGTTTCGTGTGCTTTCTCCCTGCAAAAATGAACAACCTTGGTTCAGTCAGGGATGAAATCAGGAATACCAGGGACTGAAAGGACTTTTGTTTTAGGCCATCTTTTTAAAGCCTAATTTCCTTTAGCTCTGGTCCTATTCATGTCACTCAACAATGACTTACTGTTCAGAAGGAGCTCCATCTGCCAAAAACATTGGGTCTTGAGAGTCTGAATCAAAAGCCATCCCTGACTCTCAGAAGCCTATCCTAGGTTTGGGATATCCACAACATTAGTAAAGTTACGGTGCAACAAATGTTAAGACTGTTGTCAGTCTCAGGCAGCCCAACCCCCTGCCTCCAAGTGATGAGGGCAAAAAACACAAGACTGTTCAAAGGAAAAAAATCTTTCCCAGAGGATGAAATAGGACGGGACATAGTTAAGTTCTCAGGAACCTGGACCTATCATGCTTCTCTGTAGCAGAAGCTAGAAAGTAGGCAAGCCTTCCTGCTTACTGCATATCCATGTATTTCCTTATCTCTAGCCCCCCCATTTTATAGGCATCTTGGATAGTTGGCTATCTTGCCCTTCCTTCATGTATTCCAGTGTCTGTAAGGACAGGTTTTGTCATGTACTCTTGGGGCTGGCAGAGATGCCAGACATCACATTAAACAGAAGATAAAATAAAAAGTGGTCCTCAAATGTCCTGGAAGAGAAAAAGGAAAGGCGAGACACTGATGGAAATAGCAAGAAATGGAAGTTGACATGTCATCTGTGAGTCTTTTAGAGAGGCTGGGAACCAGGAAGAGAAGCAGCACCGCTGAGTCAGGAACTTCCCAGCATGTGACTTGCTCTGTGTTGAAAGCAAGGCAAGCGAGGGACCCTTTTTCTTCAGTGCCCAGATCTGTATCAGAAGCTGTAAGCATGTTGGGTGGGACCACAAGGTAGGGGGATACTGAGAACACTGGGTTTCTGGGATGTTCCAGGAAAGGATGGTCCAAATGGGAAATTGAGGGACTAGGCAAAATAAACACCAGAAGTCAAAATCAGACTTAACTCCTAATTTGACCAGGTTAGACCAAAAGACTGAACTTACATTGGCACCTCGGAAAAATAGTCACACCTGTTGAGGGTAGATTTTAAGATTGGAGTACAGTCATGAGAATTTTTTTGAAGTATAATGATGAGCTAAAACTCTCTTCACACAAATGAATAAACACACAAACAAATCAACACTCTTGGGTTGTAGTAAAGAAGCCCTAAGGAATAATGCTGGGATCACTTGATATAATAATTCCCCATTTTTAAAGAGAAGACCAAAGCCCCTAAAAAATGAGTCATGGAGAAGAAATTACAGTAAGAACTGAATTTTTAGCCCAATCTGCTAAGGAAACATTCACAGGTGTAGGCACACACACACAGACACACACACACGAGAGGTATGATACATGTTATATGAGAAGTGACATAATAAGGTAACAAGGCCCCGACCAACGTATTCATAGCACATTGACAACAGTTATACTTTCACTTTTCAAATAACTGAAAGTGAAAACTGGGGCCTAAAGAAATCTCAAGTCAGTGGCTCTCCCTCCCCAAACCAATGGCCAAGTCTTTTCAGAGGCAATTCTGGTTTGAGCTGGGCCGACTATCAGTGTAACTAGACCAAAATTCTGACCGTTTGATTCTCTGGCTGTGGTTGATAAGACAGCTAAAACCTCAGCACTTCATTGAGACCATCAACAATATGGTTAGTGCTGGTTTACTGATCCTCTCTACCTCACCCAGAATTTTCTAATAGGCTACAGCCAATGAGATCAACTGTTTTGGGTACAAAATCTAATATATTATGAGTGGGAGGTGTAACAAAATGGCGATAAGCTTGGGCTTCAGAATCACACTGAATTGAAACCCAGCTTCACATTTCACTAGCTGTGTGTCCTTGCATGAGTCACTTAACCTTTTTGAGCCTTAAACCCCACCACCTATAAAGAGAGGACAACAAGGGTAAATCATAAATTCTTTTTGTAAGGGTGACATGAAATAATGTGTACTTATTTCTTGGCACAGTGCTTGACATGTAGGAAGTGCTCAATATGTCAGCTCATAGAATCATCGTGAGGAACCTAGGATAAACAGAAAATACAGACAAAAAAGTAAAAAGCATTCTGTTTGATCGTAGAATCTAGCTCAGCATAGCTTCACATGTAAGTCGGCCCTTTTCTGTTCGTTTGGTTGGTTGTTTTTGCTGCCTGCCAACTGCGCCCAACAGTCTAGCCTACTTTCTGCAATAGCCCAGGGGCTGCCAGGTCTTTTCTGGCTAGGCCTCTGGGTACTATAGTTTCAAGTTCAAGTCTGACATGGAAGCAGTGGGTACTTACTCACTCCCTGGCACAGAGCTAGTATTCCTTACTCCCTATACCGACCGCCAGTTGGTCAGTAAGTACTGCTTTCTTAGCTCCTCCAAGCCGGGCCCTCTGGCCTTGAATGACCCTCCAGCGCCCCTAGTTTTATCTCGCCTCCCCAGGCAAACCTCCACTTTTCATGCAATTTCTCACCTCACTGCCCTCCAGGTCACCTTTCATATGCCTCCCTACCGGGTGTTCAAAAGGGACAGAGGGAGCCCCTCCTTGAAACTCACCTTTCCCCTTATATTTATACCAACATTTCTCAATAGCCAGAAGACAGTACTCTTTCACAGCCAGAAAAGAGCACTTTGTCTTTCTTGAAGGAGCCAGGCTCACGCTGAGGGCGGACTCAGGAGGCTTGGGGCCAAGAGCCCACAGTACCTAGAGGGGCCCACAAAGAGGTTCGAATTTCTTTTTAAAACCAAAGAAAAAAATGAAGGTGATAAGAACGTATGTATAATCATTGAATCCATTCCGGATTCTATTCATCTTTATGCCAACACAATCATAAAATATACTTTAAAATATATTTTTACGGAGGAAGGGGCTCACAAATACACTGCGGCCCTGCCACTCCTGCTGAGTTGAGAGTGGTCCTATGTGGGGAGAACCGGAGGCAAACTCACCCACCTGGACCCTGCCTCCTACGTGACCCATTTATTTCCTCTGTCTGGTACAGGACAAAAAGTCACAGCGACTCAGATTTTTAAGAGGATTTTTTATATAGCACAGGGAACTGTACTGAGTATTTTGTAATAACCTGTAAGGGAAAAGAATCTGAAAAAAAAAATATATATATATATATACACATATAACCGAATCATATATATGTATAACCGAATCACCTTGCTGTATACCTGAAACTAACACAACATTGTAAATCAACTATACTTCCGTTTTTTAAAAAAGAGGATGTTTTAAACAACTGCCAACATTGATTATATGGAACTTGTCTGTTTCCATCATATGTCTAACCCAGACTTCTTCACACCTCCACCCAAATAGAAACGATGCCAAAGCACTAACACAACATCAGGATCACACCTGCATGAGCCAGGGTAGGGGCCAGCATGAGGTGACCTTCCTCAGGAAACAAAGCCTCATTCCTGGGGCACTTGAAAATCATATATACATGGGCACTGATTGGATTTATCACAACATATGGCGATACTTTTCACTGATTGATTTAATTGAAAAATCAATTCAGCTGAACACTTGGTTGGGTCTCCATCCATACTTACGAAGCCATCATGTAGACTACTCCAGCTGTACACTTTGTTCAGAGGCAAGTTTTCTCAGTTTGATGCAAGGTGCAGAAACAAAACAAAACAAGACAAGACAAAAAAAGACAGTTTTCTTTTACAGTAAATGCTGGCTATCATTTGGATGAATGCCAAGAAATTTCTTCAACCAAAATGTGTTGAGTCTGTTACCAGTGAGACAGGGAGGCAGATCAATCTTGATCAATACTTGCCGCAAACTTAAGCCTTCGGCTTTGTTTTTTAATCAGTGAATTTCTAATTTTCATGATGCTGTCTTGGGTGTGACTATTATTTGTGAAAAACAGTCTCTGTACCAAGGGAACACAGCTACCTACAGGGTTAAGTCACACCCTTTTTAGTCGGGCTCACTTCCCACCTCCAAATCCAGAGGAACAGGCAAGACAGATTATTCCATCCCAAAGTATACTTTCCTAAGCCTGCTATCTGCCCATGAGAGTTTCACTCTCTATTCCCACCACAAAGAATCAGACTGAAGAAAAAGATACTTAACATCCCACGTGGGGTGGAAAACTCGGCTTTGGCACAGGGGAGTGGGCTGGGGTGTTAGAACTCCACTGTCAAATCAAGAAGTAAAATGCTTGTGAGTTGTGTGTGAAATGGCCTACTTCAGTATTTCTTAAATATGAGTAAAATATGACCCCTTTTAAGGGGGAAAAAAATTTCTTCTAGACCCTTAAGGATGTGTCTGCTGATGATACCCGTGTGAGAAGCACCTGCCCATATTAATTTACAATGATTTTCTCCATCGCTCACATGCAAGTGTCTTTATTAATACTCAGGAGTTTTCATTTTAATACTATGCTTATCACAGTACTTTTTTGAATGCATATTAAACAGTTTTTGTACTCAGAAAACCACATCCTTTGACTGGTCCAGGCCACTTGAATCTTTCTATTAACTGGGTTTTTTTCGAGCTTCTACCCGTGTCTTTGTAGGTGTTAAATGATTAAGTAGTATTAGTGCTAGGGTGGTGCTCAGGTGCACAATCGGAGTTTTAAAAATAGCGGTTGCATTACTAAACTAGTTTTAGCTTTTAAATTGTTGCTGTTCTGACTGCAGCGCAGCCATTTGAAAAGCTCAGTGTTGGATGGTAATTAACTCAGCCCTCTTTCCAGCAGGGCTCAACCCAAGCACCCAGAGGCTATCTTGGGAAGCGGCGTTAATTGAATCACATCTAAAGTGGAGTGAGGGACTCAAGGTGCTCATGGGGGACCCTTCAAAGTGAGAAGCCTCTCAGATTCTGCAAAGGCAATAAGATTAAGTCAGACTTGAGAACCTTGTTTATGTATTGGCAGGGGGTGGGGAGAATCAAAGTTCCTGTGTGTAGTTCAGCAAAGCACTCTGCCCTGCTTCTTCTTTACCTCTGCATCTTCCTCATCTCTGAAACACGGGCCTCGCCTCTCCTCTTCCCTCACTTTTCTTTGGCTAGTGAGCTGTTCATGTCATCCTTTACATCTTAACCCCCACCGCACTTCCTCTGAGAAGTCGGCTCCCCATCGACCAAGACTAGTGCAGGTGTCCCTTGGATGTGATTGCATAGCACTTACTAGGTTACCAAAACATTCACCTCAACCTGGCACTCAAAACATTAGTGTGTCCACAGTGGTTGCTACGTGCTAGGCATAGACCATGTCATATAGTCATTAGCAAAGTTGCATGAGGTAGGCCTTGTTTGTACCCATTTTTACAGACATGGAAACTGAGGCTTAGAAAAGTTAACTTGCTCAGGGTCACATTACTAGGAAGCATGAGGGCTGAAATTCAAAATCAGTCTAACTCCAGAGCTCACACTTTGAATTACTGTGCCATTCTGCCTGCCAAATATTTGTGAAAAACATATTGTTTGATATTTTTTGATAAAGTTGAACAAAGCAGATTCACCGACAACTTAACCTTTTCTGGCCCCAGCTTCTGGTTTTTTTAAGCTGTTTGGGCCAGAATCAGAAAGCAAGAAGTTCTGTGCCAGAATGATTCAAAATAGGATTCATTGATGGACTAAATTCTCACACAGGATACAAAAATAAAAGTTACAAAAGGGGAAACAATGAAAAGCAAGATTCCCCCTACTCAGAGCCACCTAGCTCCCCTTTTCCAGAGATAACTACTGAGATCTATTATCATCATGAGAGGTAGCCCTAGAGATGTATTTTGTAAACTATGATCCCAGCCTACTAATGGATCGATTTTGAGGGTCCTGACCAGCATTTGTTTTTCAATGTCATTAAAAAAAAAAAAAAGATTTGAAAGGATCATGTTTCACACAGCTTGTGTTTCAGTTTGACGTGTAACACAAATGTACATCTGAGTCACAGCGTGTAAAATGTGATGTTACACTTCTCACCACGGAGTAATATTCAAAGCTGTTGGAAGGCCACCGACCGGATAGACCCGGAAGCTGGACATTATGAAGGCCGCTTCCACAGAGAACCTCCCACCCTTACTTCCCATGAGTCACTCTGGAACTCAGCAGCCGGACCCTGTAAAGCAGAAGTCAGATCCCCTCCCTCCTCTGTTCAAACTCTTCCAGGGACCCCCATCTCACTGAGAGCAAAAGCCATGAGACAACATATATTTCTGTTTGTTTGTTAATATCCTAAAACAATTCCAAAATCAGATAAAACATATGGGCTCCATGATGTAAAGAAACATGACCTGTTGTGGGGAGAGGGTCCCTGGGAAGGGGCTTCAACAGAGACGAGCAGCATCCTTCAGCTGAAAACAAGAATGGATATCTTAAAATACCATCCATATGACATTCATCAAATTCCCTTTAGAGAATCCTGGGGGTACCTTAAGGAAGTAGAACGCTCTCCAGAAGAGCTGGCCCATGGACAGAGAGACTCCCAAAGAGGCGTGGGCTGCCTCCATGGGAAGATGCCGAGGACAAAGAAACATGCAGGAGTCCAACCAGAAGCCCCCAAACTACAGGTCCGGAGCAAAAGTGGCTGCTTCTCACGTGGGCAGTTTCTCTAGCTTTGGTCCAAGGTGAGCCGCAGCAGGGATGTACAGTGTTCAGTGTGGGATGGCCAGTCACAATAATAAAATAATGAGGCCAATTCTCCCTGTCTCAGAAACAGAAGCAACACTCGGCAGGAGAGGAAAGGATGGTGCCACATCCCCTCCCTCCTTTTCTCTCTCCATCTCTCTTCACTCTCCCGTGGAGCTGTGTGTCCCTAAATGTGGCAGCTTTGTCCTCATTGGTCCATATGGGTGCCTTAACCGGAATACCCCATGGTGTCCCCATGAGAGCGGGGGTAACCCAACTCTGCGGTGGCAGCTCCTGGAAATCAGCGTATAACATCCTAGCATATTTGGACTTGTCTGTTTATTAGACACGTAAGCTCGTGTGAACAAGGCTCTTGTCTGTCATGTTCTCTGTCAGATTCTCAATGCCAAGGACAACATCTGACACTAAGTAGGCACGCAGTGAATGTATCTCAAATGGATGAAAAAATGTTAGACCACAGAGTGGAAGCTGTGGTGGCCAGTAGGTACTCCAAGCATAACCAGTCATCAGGCAGATTCTGCAAGATGGGTTTGCACCCCCTGCCTCTGGAAGGCAGCCCTGCGTGTGCCCTCTGGGGCGACTTGCCAGTCTGCTATGCGTTTCGTATAACTGTGCCTTTGTGATCTAGGTGAAAAGAGATGGCAGGCGGAAGGAAATACACAAGCAAGAGCACTGAGGCTCGTGAGGGCACAGGGCACAGCAGTTACCAGCAGTGACCAAGTCACAACCTAAGAGGTCAGGTGCCTGGGAGGGCATGGCTGGAGGCCAGGCTGTACAGGTAAGGTTAGTTGTGAAGGTGAGCAGCGTTAAGTTTGTAGTTTATTCTGTAGGCAACTGGAGAATTCCTTGGCAGTTTGGAAGCAAAGAAATGACATGATCAGGTAATTCTGAAAACATGAAAAAAGGATCAGAGAAGAGGAGGTTCTATAACTAGGGAGGCCATTTATGAGGCTATGACACATGTTCAAGTTCAGAGATAACTGGGGCCAAGACATGTGGCTGTGGAGATGGAGAGGAAGCCCTGGGGGACAACTCGGGGAGGCGACCAGTTGGAAATATGGTTTGGGATGTTAGATATCAAGGTTAGATATTCAGACATGGGAGTCATTTGGGTCCTGTTGAAGTCATGGAAGAAATTAAAAACACCTAATTTGAAAAAAAACCCACCGGATTTGGGTAGTGGATCGTTTAGAAAATCTGATGAAAACATGTGTTTTTAGTTTCAGAGGCTTCGCAGATACTCACCAAAAAGCCAAGTAAAAGGTCTGGGGATATCAGTTAAGAGTCCCTGGTTGAAAGAAGAAAGAATAACAGGGAAAGGGTCCCAAGGAATGACCTTACCCAAAGGGTGAGCAGAAGACAACAGTGGTCCCCAACCTTTCTCAACTGTTACAGAGACATTGACTACTGCCTATCAAAGAGTTTGGAGAGCAGAAAAGAGGATAAGAGAACAAGAGAAAAGAAGGAGCACTTTGTTCCTGAGGTCAGAGGTGTCTCAGTACCACGGAGACTAACCACATGGCAGAAGATGAAGAAAGAGATGGAGCTAACTTCTAATTTTTTAGGTGTTCGGAAAAGACAAATTGCTCAAGTAGGAACAGCCAGAAAGCCTCTTCAAAGAGCTCAGCTGGGCCCAGAAACCCAATCAGGTGCAAGTGGAATGCAGAGCTCTCAGGAAGCCCGAGCAGAAGAAGCCTCCTAGGTAGAAGCAGGCCTCTTTCTTTAGAAAACTCAGCAAGACTCACAAGACTTGTTTCTTGAATGAACTAATAGCTAATCATTTCTATACTTATTACATAATGAACTGCAGGTGTATAGCTGCATACAACTGCCTGCAACTGTGTTCAGTAGTGTGTGTATACACCCAGTAGCCTATCTATCTAAACACATTTACATATATTTATGCATTTATATAAAGGTACGTGTTTATCCATTTGGCATGTATACATAGGCATATACAGTGTAATTCTGGAAGAGTGTCATAATTTAATGTTTATTAAATATCCAAATGTTCCTTCTATGTGTGTGGCTGTGACTGAGGACTTGGTTCTATTACACAACGTTCATGAGGATTCTCTGGAGAAATTTCTTACTGCTCAGGATCAAAAGAGTTGATCTTCTCTTGAGCAATTTTTTTTTTTTTGTCTTGCATGTGACAGAGATTGAATTTTAGACAAGGCTTCCCTTTTGAACATGACTGCTAGAAATCCAGGAGACAAATCTTTGGTCCCACTTGTAGCAAGTGTTTTGGACTCCATGGGATGCATTAAAAAAAAAAATTCATTTCTGGCTCCATTCTATGTACTTTAATTTTCACTTTTCATTTCATACACTTCTTTTTGTGAGTTACACATCTTTGTAAGCTATCTTGAACTGTTTGTTGTGTTTAGGATAAGGTGGCACATACATATGAGGCTTTAAGGTCCAGAACATTATGGCTGGGAAGGGACTTATTAATGTGACTAGAGTTAGGGCATGTGACACTGATAATGGGTATGTTATTAGGACAACCCCACAGCGATTACAGGGAGTCAGCCAGATCTCAGCCCAGGTCGTGGTTCTCTCTGTTGTGTACTAGTTGTGTGACGGGAAGCATATTATTCTCTAACCCTTCGTTTTTTTCATCTTTAAAACAGTGACCTCTTGGTATTTGGGGGAGACGGTGTACATGAGGAATGTACAGAAAGCACTCAGCACTAGGTACTTAGTCAACATTAGCTATTGCTGTCATCACTATCTTTTCGGCAAGCAGGGGTAGGCAGCCATTTCTGACCAGATCTGCCGTCAGAAAGTCCTCCCCAGCCCTGACCCCCTCTCTGCCATATCCGCAGACGCCAGGCAGCTGTGTCCCGCCTGACCTGCAGCGCACCTGCACACTCGCTGCCTCCCGCAGGGTGCCGAGCACGTATCTCCAGACCAGTCTTGTTAATTGCTACCAAGAAGACACCCAAAGGCACAGGCTAAGGCGGACCCACAACCGTGTATTCGTTCTTTACCCCACCCCCAACTCTACGCTCTGATATATACCAGAGAGGCCTGCGAGGGGACGAGGGGTCTTCGGGAAACTGGACTGAAAATTCTGGAAGGTGGGGGCGGGGGAGGGGGCGTTGCCCCGAGAGCCACCAGGTGAAGCCGGTTTCCCCCGGCTCCCAACCCCTCTCCTGGCGCTGGGTTGGTGATGTCGAGGGCACCTGGAGCCTCCCCGCCCTTCCAGCTCCGCTTCCGACTTCAGCCTCGGGCCGGGAGAAGCAGCCGCCAGGGGTAAAAGGCGAGATTGGAGGAAGGCGCAGGCCTCCGGGGACTACCGAGTAATGGGGGCAGTTTTCGGGGAAGAGCTGAACAGCGCCACACATTTCCTCGGCGATAACATCAGCGCTTGTCAGGTGGTTGGAGCGGGCGTGTGTGTGCGCGCGCGCGCAAGGAGGAGGACGAGGGGCGCGCTCACACAAAGTTTGTGCCTGCGGGTTCGCCGCGGTCGGGCGTCCTGGGAGAGGAGGCCGGGGCGGAGGGGCCCGGCAGGGGGTGGTGGCGATGCGCCGCACCCCGCCGAGCCTGTCCCGCCGCGCTGGGTGAGGTGGCTCCTGGAGCGCGGCCGCGGCCATGGGCACCCTGGGCAAAGCGAGAGAAGCTCCGCGGTGAGTAGAGGCGCCCGTTTCCTTTCTTGGGGCGGGGGCCACAGCGCGCGCGGCCCCAGGACCTCGCCGGGATGGGAAGTGGGGTGGGGGGCCGGCACGGCGCCGCCTCCCCCGGGAAGTTGCGGGCCCGGGGTGCGGACGGCGGCAGCCGGTCGGGGTCTCGGCCGAAGTCGGGGGAGACGGGCTCGAGGGACGGACGAACCCGGAGCGCCCTGCGCGTCTCGCCCGATGGACTGGGGAGGGAGCCGGGTTGTGCGGACGCGCGGCCAGAGTTGGCCCGGCGAGCCCCGGAATCGCGCTTAGCGACCTGGTCCCCCAGCGCCGGGCCCCTGGAACTCCCACTCGCAGACTTTACGCGCCCCTGCATCTGCCGCAGCTCCGGCAGCGCCACCTGGCGGCCCGTCCTGCCCTGCGGACGTGGGGCCGGACCCAGAAGGCCAACTGCCTGCCTTTGCCGGGAGTGCACAGGGGTCAGTGAGCCACATAACCACCTGGGTGGAAACCTGCACTCCCCTCCACCCACCGTGATCCTAGAGACATGTTTTAGGAGTGTCTTGGGGGTGACAGAAGATGAAGGAAAAATGACCGTGAGTGAAAAAGCTATTGGCAGGAGAAGGAGGCCTGGAGGGGCCGGGCAACTTTGAGTTTGTCCCCCAAAGGGCCAGAACTAGACAACTGCCTGGCGACAGCCTGGGCTCAGCATAGGGCCGGGAAAGCTGTGCTCTTTCCACCTCCATCCACGCAGACTCTGTTGCTCCTGGCCGTGCCCAGTCGAGGCAGGAAGTGTTGCTCTGATGGACCTTACGGATCTAAAAGTTCTTGGTCCTTTATGCCCTCCCCCACCCCGTCCTGTACCGTGAAGGTCCAGCGCTTTGCCTTACACCGGACTGAGAGGAGGAGCTTCAGTACATTCAACTGAGTCTGTATTATGGGAATGGGGAGAGGACAGGACTGGAGGAAATCCTCACTAGAAGCCAATCAAAGCCATCTTCCACTGCAAAGAAAGTTGTGGAAGCTTCCGTTCGTTCTCCTTGTCCATTTCATCCCTTACTCTTCTGGGCTGAATTTCATGAAAAGTTCAGCCCGAAATTGTGACCTCCACTGAGATACCTGAGGCTGGAATGGATTGCACCTGAACCACTTCAGAGTTTTGACAGTCTCCTTCAGCAAACTGGATGGGGCCTTAGCCAGTTTTAGCCTCAGGAAACACTTTCAAGTTGTTTCTCTAGGGCGCTTTTTTTTCTTTCTTTTTTTTTTTTTTAATACTTGAGAGAGCTGGTGAGGAGACATTTGCCTACTTTCCTTTAAAAATACATATGCCTTTGCAGACTTAGAGGCGAATGCATTCTATGTCTAAAATAAAGCATTTTATAAATCCTTATCTATAGCCATTTCACCAGAAGAGAACACTTCGAAGGTTTGTCACGTAGCAGTCAGTCAAGAGACTTTCACAGCAAAGTTGCCCAGTTTCCTAGTTTATGGTGCACATAACCCCCATCTTCCTGACCTCTCAGGATGCCATTTGGGTTTTAGCAGTTTCTCTTCTCCCTGGTTTCTCCTGCCCAAGCCCTCTGAGTCTCAGCGGCCTCCCCCCGACTGCATCTCACCCTCCCTTCCCCGTCCCCTAAATACTCCCTTCAAGTTCATTCTTTCTGCTTGTATTTTACCAGTCCCTCCTAGTTCTGATAAAAAGCATCTGCCTCTGAGAATCACCTCCTGCACCAAAGTGGTTTCCCCTACAGGTGACACTAGGAAACATTGCCAGAATTAGAGCCAGGGCAGTTTTTGGAGTCCTGAATTGTTGATGCTACCAACTGAGGGAGAAAATGGAATTTTTCCTGGACTGGCCAGATGAGAGACAGAGGTAGACACCCACATCCCGGCCCCAGTGGGAAGAGCTGTGTGTGGAGACAGCCTCCAGTTGCCGTGGCCTCTTCTCTTGGGGCTAAGGAGAAGTAATATGGAAGGCCTAAGAGAAAAAGAGGCTTCTAACAAGAAGGACTTTGTTTTCATCTTTCCCAAGTCTGCCTTGGGTAGAGGTCTTAATGGTGAAGAGGCAGCAGCTAAGGCCAAAAGCTGACTTATCCCAACACTGCACAAGTGCCAGGTTTAGAGAGTCATCGCTGCTTCTGCGGAGGGAAGGGAGCATGGCATGGACACAGGAGGCTTGGCTTCTGCCTGGCTCTTCACTGGTGCCCAGTCACATTGCCCTTCCGAGCCCAGACCCCCACATGTATGGGTGAAGGGCTTGGAGAATGACCATGGAGGGGCCATCCAGCTCTGGGGTCTGAGGACTTTGGGGGACCTGAAAAAGAAGTAGGACCCAAGATTCAGCCTTTATGTTATCAGCTATGCTTTTGGAGGTTTTTACTTTTGTCTTAAGTTGAATTGAACCTTTCAGTTCCTCTTGCTAATTCTGATGTAGTGAAAGGTGCACAGTCCCAGGCACAGTAAATATTTATTAAACCAAACCAGAGAGGTGCCAAGTACAAATCCCAGATCAAGTACGTATGAGTTCTACAACCTTGTCTAGTACATACGAGTTCTACAACCTTGTCGATGTCATTCAGCCTCTTTTAGACTCAGTTTCAGCATCGTGAAATGGAGATAACATCTCTCTGGGCTGTAAGCTTTGAAGACCATGTAAATCCCCAGCCCAGAGCCTGCCCTATCAAAGGTACTCAATTCAGAGTGGCCATTATTTTCTTTCATTTTCAGATGCTGATCTGATCTTGGGGCTATCACAGGGCCTGGGTAAAAATCAGTAATGACCAGAAACTTGATCAAGTCCTGTAACACCAACCTGATCTTTCAGAAATCACTGCCTTGGGTTAGCAGATTCCCAAGCGCCAGTTTCTGATTGGATTTCACTGAGCCCATCCTAGGTTGGAACAGGTGGCAGCAGCCAATGCCAGACCAGCATTCTGGAGCTACTTTGAAAGGGAACTCGAAGGTCAGTGTGTTCCCTTCACGAGTCTGGCTTTGTACTGAGTGGTCCCACTGTCTTTTTAACAGGGTGGTTTCCCAAAATCCATGTGTGCCCCAGCATTTTATTTTGATCTGAGTACTTCTTCAGTCCCTTCTGGGTGAGGTTACATCTTATCAAGAAGCTTTCCTCAACACTCCACCTAGAACTGGTTTTCCCTCCTCTGAGAACATCACACTTTTTGCCCTTGACACTCACAGGACAGTTATTTAAGATTTATAGAGTTATCTTTTCTTGGTCTTGTTCTGATTCTCCAACTAGATTTTTGTATTAAGGAACTTCCAGCTCACCTTCATACTACAACAACTAACACATAATGAGTATGTTTTACAGTTTGCAAAGTACCTTCACAGACTATCTCACTGGTCCTCTCTGGCCTATCACACATGTTGCTCATAGGCTAAGTACTTATTGATTAATTAATGCCATCATGTGTTTATCAAATATATAGTGGTTAATTAAAGTTATGGATCTCCGCTATATTTCTTTTCTTCATCTCCTCTTTGGTAATAAACATGAAATAACCAAAGCCACAGTAAGGAGAGGAGAATATACTCAGAGGAGTTATCAGCAACAACACGTATCACTAGTAAACCTTCAAAGATGATAGATAAGTCTCTGTATGTTATGTTTATTTTTTTAATGGAAGGAAAAATAAAATGCTTAATTAACCTACTGATATCATTTTGCAAACAACTTGACTTATACTGTTGAGGTCATGACCAAAGATAAAGCTAAGTGAAAGTGGAGGAAGGTGACCTCTTGGGCTCTAAAGCCACTTCCAGATTCAGACTTGTCTTTTTGTATTCACTTCTGGAATAAAGCTCTCATAATCAGTAAGGACTTGATAGAATAATGTTTAATGATAAAAATGACTCAGAATGATTATCAGTAATGAAAAACAGAGTCTTAGAACCAACCAAGATTTGTGAAAAAGGGCTAGATTAACATCTACACACCACTGCCATAACCCTCACCCCCTGCACACGGGTCCTCGGTCTTTGCCTTCTCCCCCAAAATCCTTAAAGATGTTTCTGAGGCCACCTGACTTTCTACAGTAACTCTGATGTTGCTCAAGACGAATGAATTTAGCTGGAGATGAGACCAAACTTAAATAATTCTTAAGACCCAAGTCAGTGGTCTCAGGGCTAAAATAAAAATGTATTGCTAGGAGCTAAAAACTGCCAAGAATAGTCTTGCGTCTGCCTCTTCCTTTCAGGAGCTGGAGGAAGCAGGCCAAAGCAATCCTAACCCCAGGCTGAGGAGCCCTGTTTGCAACCTGAAGTCTCACCTTGCTATTAGTGTGAGAGATGTCTCTTTAACAGCTAACCAGTCCGTTTGGTGCCTTTACCTAGTGGGAGGGGTATGTCTTATCAGCCCAACTCCTGGGATTAATTGTCGTATCTCTACTCCTTTCCTCTTCAATCTGCCTGCAGAGCGCAGAGCTGTCAGTGTGGTCGTCCTCTGGCTGCTCTACTCTCCCTGCCTTTTCTCTTTCCCCAGGAAACCTTCTCATGGCTGCAGAGCAGCCCCTAAAGCAAGACTAGAGGGGAAGCCCTCCAGCAGCCCCCTCCCCTCCCATCCCAGCCTGGCCCAGATCACCCAGTTCCGAATGATGGTGTCTCTGGGACATTTAGCCAAAGGAGCCAGCCTGGACGATCTCATCGACAGCTGTGTTCAATCTTTCGGTGAGTTGGCGAACTGCCCACATGCATAAAAATCGCTCTCTTACTTTGTTCTTCCTTAAAAAGTGCGTTATAGAATAGCAACCTAGATTGCATTTGGGGTTTAAAAATAGCTCTTGAGCCTTTGAAATGTTGGAGACTGTGCAGTGCCTATGGCACATGACTATGTGGGTGTAATAGGTCGTGATGAGAAGCGCGATTTAAAGCAAGAAAAGTTACTGAGGAGAGTTTGCATTTCCAATTTTCTCACGATGGAGGTTTTTCTTGTGATGAAAAATATGATAAAATGCAGTGGTACATCTGGTGCTTTTCTGTCCTTGTGTTCTTGGGCACGAAGACTAGGTTACATGAGCAAACGCTGTTATCAAATAGAAATTCGAAAGCCTTTGGATCATTTGGACAATAAAGTCTTAATAATTCCCCTCACAATCTTGAGGGTGGTTGTGGAGCAATAGGAAAGGACCAGGCAAAGCCAGATGTCTGTGCCTGAAAGGTACTGGCAAATGAGCAGTGTGACTGAGGATTGAGGATCTATAAAATGAGCAGACAGACACATGGGCAGGGAGTTATCTAGGCGTGCACTCTGTCATCACCCGTACTCACAGTGAGGGATGAGCAACTCAGCGCAGCTGACAAGCAATTACCAACAAAGATGCCCTTTTTTTTTTTAATTTTGTAGGCACTGTCTTTCTTTTGATTGTTATATGTGAAGTAGTGATTGAAAAGTACTAAGTGTTTGTTCCCGTTCCCAAAAAGAAATGATGGAAGATTCATAGAGTTTCAATATCACCGGTCCCCCTCCTTGCCCCTTTAGAAACCCCTCCATCTCCCACCGGGAAGCAGATGAGCATGTGTGTCTCAGCACAGAAGCACCACCAGCCGGCCCTGCCCTGGTGCCTCCCAGGGAGTATAGGGGAGGCTTGATCAGATCCCAGGTAGCACAACATGCAGGACTGTTAGAGCTCAGAGCTAGGGATTATTCATTGGCTGGACCTGTTTAGTGCTCAGTCAAACCTTATTTGTAGAATTCAGAAAAAATTGACATTTTGGAGATTCTCATTTAGTACAATTTAGCAAAACATTGAATAGTTTTTGGGGGGATATATGTATATGTATAGCTGATTCACTTTGTTATACAGCAGAAGTTAACACACCATTGTAAAACAATTATGCTCCAGTAAAGATGTTAAAAAAAAAAGAATAGTTTTGGTGATTCCACCATTTGGGTTAAAGCAGAGGTTCTCAAATGTTCCTGCAAAATCACACAGAGGTTTTTTGTAAAACAGATTGCTGGGTCCCACCCGCAGGCCGGCTGCTCTAGCAGGTCTGGGGTAGGGCCCGAGAATTTACATTTCTGTCATTTTCCCGGGTGATGCTGCTGCAGCTGATCAAGAACCTCACTTTGAGAATCACTGCTTTCTTGTTTATTATAGATTTTTTTTAACTTGGAAAAGAGGGAGTATTTTTACTAGTTTAGCACTAAATTTTAATTAAATTTCTATTTAGTTACACTTTAGTCTTTCAGCTGGGATGAATTTGGGAGCAGAATGAACGGTTTTCTATTTCAAAATAATCTCTGTGGAAAATATCCATGCAAGGAGATAAGCTAGAAGATGGGGGGATGGGTGGAAGCATGGCTGTAACGAGCCATTATTCATTATGCACTTTACTTTCACCTGGTTCCCGACTTGATAAGCTGCAAAGTTCCTCATACAGTCGTGATAGTCTTATTTACTGGTCTTCAGCAGGGCACTGTGACTATTTCATGAATAAGCATTTTTATTCTCTTTCCATTTCACTGTTGAGAAAACAAGGTCCAACAATAGTTTTATCATGCCATCTTTCTTCCTCCCCTGCCAGTCATTTAGCTGCCCGCTCAGTTCAAGGCTGTTGCCCTAACCTTCAAATCATCATGACCTCAACCTGAAAAATACATGACCGATTCTGAGGTCCTGCAAAATAAAAAATGACCAAGCCTGACCCACTCCCCTCAGTGAATCCTAGCAGGGCTAAAGATACTGTTTCCTGAATGATGTTGAACTGAAAAGTACCTTAAAATCCCAAAGCTATTTTTAAAAAAAGCCATTGAGTCTAACAGTCTTTTATCCATTACCATGAAGTATCAGTAGCCCCTAATTAAGCCCCTAATTGCATCTGACACTCGGCTGGGCATTGCATGAGAGAATTACAGTGACCGAACCTCTATTCCATTATTCAAGCTTAGAATACCTGAGGAATGCACCGTTCGGGGAAAGAAAAAATGTACCAAAGCCAGGGCAATGATGAGGTAAGGTGTGCAGGAAGAATAAATTCTTTAAACCAGGTAGACTCTGAGCGAGTTCACACCAAAGGTGAGGGCGTAGACTAGGGAGAGCAGCCACGGTCTGTTCAAACCCCTCTCGTGCAGGGCGTGGGAATGCTGCCAGAAGGCAGCAAGGAGCCGTCAGAGGCAAGGTTTTGCACCTGAGGTCCTGCAGGGTTTCCTGCCACAGAATTTACATGAAAGAGGCAAAAAAGAAAAGACACCCTATGTCTGGAGGGAATGGGAGATGACACTTTTGTCTGCGAATGGGACTCTGGTTCAGTGGACGTGTCTAGTGGGGCAGGGGTGTGGAGCTAGAGCTGGGGGCCAGGGAGCCAAAGCTGGATCGTGACAGGCAGCTATCCACGGTAGGACATTGCTTGTGCTTCTGGAGGTTTCCTCAGACGTTATCCGAGAATAGTGACGCGAGGCTGATGCTTCTCTTGAAACTTACCTTACTGGTTATTTTCTCTGGTTCGTATAGAAGAGTTTTTGCTTTAGAGTAAAACAATCGAGCTTAGTTTTTTGTTCATGAGTTTAGAAGTCTTCTCATTTGAATACCCATGGAAAGCGAGGGAAATAGCACTACCAAAGTGTGGGGAAAGTTTTTTTTATCAGGAGGAGTGGTGCGGGGGGGGGGGGGGTCATCTCTCCCTTCAGACTCAGGTTTCAGCCACTCCTCCCAACAACTTGAAAAAAAAAAAAAGGGAGGAAATAAAACCTCTTTTGAACTCAGACTGACTAATTAGTCCATCTACTTTTTACTACTGTCTCAACCTCACCTTGATGCAGATGCCTTGAAGAGGTTTGAACTGGCTACAGCTGTGCTGGCCAGTATGGCAGCCACTACCCACCTGTGGCTATTTATGTAGACATTTTGCTTAATTAAAATTAAATCAAATGTAAAATTTAGTTCCTAAGCTTCACCAGCCATAGTTCAAGTGCTCAATAGCCACAAGTGGTACCTGCTGCTGGACAGAGTAAGTAGAAAATACTCCCTTCTTTGCAGAAAGTCCATGGGATAGCACTGGCCTGGGTAGATGGTTGACCGGAAGGGCAAAAGCAGTGTGGGGTTTGCATTTTTCTAGCAGCTCCAGCTAATAGTCTGACTGCTGTCTAAGGCATCCTGGGCATTTGGCAGTCCTTACTGATGGCTCTCTCTTTAGTATTATTAACCATTCATTTCAGAGGAAGGACTTATTACAAGGCTGTTAGGCATGGGTGGCCGGCACGTACAAATTAAGGCCTCTAGCAAGCCTCCTGATGCCACATACAAGGTTACAGATCTCTGATTAGAAATTCAGAGCCTTGAGTCATAGTGTGTTGCTTTCACCATGAAACAACCCACTCCCACCTTCTGTTTTAATCAGAGGTCATGCGTTACATTGTCACCATATCATTGCTCATTAATCCACTCTTCCACTGAGCATAATGAGGCAAATCATCACAACGCTGGTACGTTTATGTCAAACGTATGTGAATCACACCATCTGTTTCAGAGGTAGGAAAGACCTATGAGATCATCCGGGCTTTTTATAACGTGTTCACTTTGTAAGAGGGCTGCCAGCTTTGAGGGCCGAATGGAGGGCTTCAGATATCCCAGTTCTGGCCCCCTCTGAATGCAAGACAACTTCTGACAGCCTCAGAAAGTAAGCTGCAGACATGTCCCAGCAAGGGACCCTCAGCACGCAGCTCTCCTGCTCCCAGGTCGAGTGTGGGAAGAAACTCCACATCTTTGTCTCACCCGACAGCGAGAAAGGAAACACAGCTTAGCTAGTGTCTTATTTACGGTGTGTTGTTTATTTCTTCCTTGGAGGGCTATATGTATCCATTTTCTTTGAAACTCAAAACAACTCTGAAATAGGGCAGGTATTAGTGTCTCTATGGACAGAGGAGACGATAAGTGGAGCCTGTGAGAACTGAAACAACTTGCCTCATGCCCCCAGCCCCCCAGCCCAGTCTAAAGAGAAAACACGCTTCCAGAAGCCTCTGGAAAGCTGAGCTGGGCCATGCTTAGGTCCTTCTCCTAGGGCAAGCTCCCTTCACTCGGGGGGACCTGCATGCCCCACAGGACAAGTCTGCACTCTGTGCCCACAGTCTGCAGGCCTGGTGTCTCCCAGATTAGAAATTAAACTCCATTCAATGTAGGAAACATTCATTGGACCCCATCTATATACCAGATATCTGCTTGGAATTCTCAAACAAATTCTGAATTAATTTAAATTAGTGTGTGCATTGTATCTCCCAAACGAAAGAAACCTCCAGACTAATAGGTATATTTCCCGTACCACTAATAGATGTATTTCCTGCAGTTGGATGTTAAAAGCATTGTATAGACCTCAGCGTATTAAGGGTAAAACACTACATCTATTTTTAAAGTTAGATCCAAAAAAGGCAAACACACACTCGTTGGGACTGTTGTTCCCTCCGTGGCAGAGGGAAGATTCAGTGTTCCTCACCCCTCTGCAACTTAGTCTGTGCACCAAAGCCGAGTGCCCAGAGGCAACAAAAGCACAAGACCAGGCGCCAAGGGCCATGATGTTGAAGGGCGGTCGGACCCAGGAACCAGCAACTCCAAGGAACAAAGCCAAGTGTAGGGTCAGGAAAGCTGGCCATTGTGAAGACAGGCTCTTTGGGAATAAGACCACAGCTGTCCCAGCAGCCTCCTCAGTGGAGTCTCCCATCTCTGGGAGTCATGGTTGCAAGATACCATATGTATAGGATGGTCCTTTGGGCACCCACGTCCTGAGGCTCCTGGGCATCAGAGCAGCTCGTGGGCATGGCTGTTCTTAGCCCTCTGGAGTGAATTCGTATTCTCTGATTGGGATGCTGTATATTGGCAAGGAGCCTCCTTGCTGCGTCTTTGATAGGCTGGCATGTCTGCCCTCTCCAGGTGTGAGGTACAGTGACTAGAGGGAATTTCCCATCTCCTCCTTTCTTAGGCCTGGCGGGCTGGGCCTTTACCTGAATTGGCCCCATTCATCTTCACAACAACTCGGTGAGGTGGATATTATTTTGCTCTTTTAATTAACAGGTAATTGAAGCTCAGGAATGTTAGTAACCTGTGGAAAGTGGCCAAACTCATTAGTGGGAGAGCCGCTGAGATC
Source organism: Leucopleurus acutus (assembly GCF_964270905.1). NCBI lineage: Eukaryota > Metazoa > Chordata > Mammalia > Artiodactyla > Delphinidae > Leucopleurus > Leucopleurus acutus. Next base: position 81,641,424 of record NC_139142.1, on the reverse strand, counting down.
TGAACTCTGACACTCCTGTTCTCTCCACTCTACCAGAGGTTCTCCAGCTTCAGCATGAATAGTCATCATTGTGGGGTGTGTTCAACTTTCAGGTTCCTGAGGGTCAACTCCAGAGCTTTTCATTCAGTCTCGTGGTTTTGAAGGAGGTGACCCCACAAACTGATTTTGAGAAATACCATCCTATAGCACACTTGCTTCTTGGACATCCCAGAGCATTTTCTCAGGCTTTCTAGGGAAACACGGAAAACTTAAAGAATACAAATCCTCTGAAAAACGATAGAGCAAATAGGTTTTCAACTGTATGAACTAGACAATCACGAGGCGAAGCCAGTGTCCTGGCCATCTCTAAAGCAATCAGTCCAGATCTAACTAGAGAGAGGCCTGCCTTTGAGCAGGTTTGCAACTCTGGTCCCACTGCTGTCAGATTTTCCTGTACTTTTTTTTTTTTTTTTTTTTTGGCGGTACGCGGGCCTCTCACTGTTGTGGCCTCTCACGTTGTGTCGCACAGGCTCTGGACGCGCAGGCTCAGCGGCCATGGCTCACGGTCCCAGCCACTCCACGGCATGTGGGATCTTCCCGGACCGGGGCAGGAACCCGTGTCCCCTGCATCGGCAGGCGGACTCTCAACCACTGCGCCACCAGGGAAGCCCAGATTTTCCTGTATTTCTATCCCTTTTCAAATGCGGGAACTCTTTTGAAAACTTCCCGCCTGTCAGTCTTTTGGCCGTGGAAATAAACGGAAAGTGGTGGTCTATTATTACTATGATTTGGTTCCTTGCACTCAAAGGCAGCATTCCCAATGTGCATTTCCACCTTTAAGCCACACTCAGACCCGTTTCGTGTGATGCTGGGGGCCTGGCTCCCTAGTGTATGCCAGTTCCCCGTGGATCAGAGACCCAGAAGTAGTGACTTCGCTGAGGGAACTGGAGCCGTGCTCCTCTGAGCACTTCTTCAAAAGTGCTGCTTTTGCAGCAGACTTTTTAAGGCCCTATATTGACATGACGGTTGTTAAGTCCGTGATGGAAACACATTAGGAAATAACGTGAAAGCAAAAATGGTGTGTTCACTTGTTGGCTGTGGTTGGCAGTGAGACCACCAGGGAAGGTTATCTGAAGTGCAGACCCACCCCTGGCCCACCTCCTGTTGGTAGGACCTGCCTGCTTCTGCCTGGAGCTGTTACAGCTGCTGGACTTGGTGCCTTGGTCTGCAGGTAGTTTGGGCTACCAGCTAGTTGGGGTTGTCCTAGAGGGATTATGAGGAAGACAGCAGGGAAAGAGCGAGAGAAGAAGCAGGGTCAGCTACGCACGTCCTACGCAGATGCACAGGGCACCACACTTGACGGGTTGCTGTCACAATCTTGAAAGTCTTACTCTGTGAGAGCAGGTTGTTACATTATCAGGAGTTTAGCAGGCCAATTGCTAAATACAGGCATCAATAAAAATTAAATTATATAAACTTACAGTTATATTAAAAATAAAAATAAACCCTCAAAACTCATCATTTCCTAGTGTATTACCACATTTTACTGTCATCCATCTTCTTGAGATGGCCACTGTGTCTGTATGGTACAAATGCTATGTAGTGATATGCTATACACGTATAGCACATACGTATCATACGTATACACATAGTGGTGTGGAGATCGCTGCGTCTCTTCCCAGCTCCGTGGTCCGTGAAAGTCACGCCAGGAGCTTGACGTTCCCTGTGTTGGGAGTATTTACTCCAGGGAAATGGGCAAACACTACCAATCGGGTTTGTCTCGACCCCACCCCTGGAGAGGCCATCGTTAAGCTCTTACCAGCACCTTCCCCCAGCTACAGAGGATGCTTACACGGCAAAGGGCAAAGGCGGGAGGCTGAAAACTGGAAATTTTACTTTGTGTTACCTGTTTAGGGGAAAGTATTATTTGCCGTTGTTTTGCTACTTTCATCTAAGTATCTTATAAACAACCCTCCATGTGTTCTTCAAAGAAAAGGAACCATATCTCTTACCGATAAGGAGTCACATGTCAGTGAAGTTGAGAAATTTTTTTGAAGTGTTAGATCAGGTCATAAGAGGGGAAGGGGGCTGGGGGGGGCGGGTGAAAGGAGTAAAGAGGGTCAATTGTATGGTGACAGATGGTAAGTAGAGTTTTGGGGGTGATCACTGTGTAGTGTATATACAAATATTGAATTATAGTGTTGTACACCTGAAACTTATGTAACAGTAAAAAGAAAAACAAAGTCACAGTGGAAATTTAAGACTGAGAGATTCTCATTTTGGAGTCGAAGTTATTCTGTGTTTTTGTCTTTTTAATTTACCTCCTCTAAAAATTCTCCCTGGTGAAACTTTCCCTTATTTCTGATCAACTAAACCTCAATTTTGTGACTTCTGTTCTTCATAAATGCTAACATTATACGCTGTCTCTCTTCGTTTCTGATTCCATCTGTTTAATCGTTTGCCTTCGTTTCTCTCTATCTGGTAACAGGCACTATTGATACATAAAACCAAGCTTTTGTTGAGTGTGTTTTCATAAGTTTGTTTGCTAACTATATTTCTAACTTTGTGAGCTGTCCATATCTTTGCCTATTTATCACTTGTTTAATGTTTTTATTATTAGAGGTTATGAAAGCTTTTTATGGTTAAAAAAAAAAAAAGCCTGTTAACTCTTTGATTGGCATTTGCTACAGGCATTTTTTTTCCTCACTCTCGTTTCAGTTTTTATGTTGTTTTGGGGACATTAATGAAATATTACATTTTTATGTAGTTAAATTTTTCATGTTTTCTTTATCTTTTCCTTTATTAACTCTGAACTTGAAAAAAGAATCCCTATTCCAAAGACTTTGTGACTATTCCATCATCATTTTAATAAAAGTTTTATTAAATCTATTGTATGATATCATTCCATATTCCACTATTGTGGATGATCAGAAAAACTTTGTCAACAGTTTTTGCTGAAAAAAAAAAAGAAGCCTTCAGTCTTGTTTTTGAGGTTGTCATTGGCTTAAACCCAGAGCACTTGGACTGTCACTTTGTAACTCAGAGCCTCAATTTCCCCTCACTGTCAGACTCCTGAAATGATTTCTGAGACTGAAAATGTCTGGGAGAAGGCGTAATGGGGTCTCAATCATGATGTTGACTGTGAACTTGTAAGTCCTTTGGGAATTTGTCTTTTTTTAAAGCAAGTACTTTTGATTATTAGAAGAGCCAGTATCCTTAGGGTGAAGACTTAAAAGACCAACCAAATTTAAATAGATTTTTTCCCTAAATTATTAGTATAGACTGAATCTATATTGTACTTACATAGACTTTTTTATTGTGGTAAAATGTACATAACATAAAGTATACCACGTATGTAGACTTTAAAATTTTTTCTAGTAATAGTTACCTTTTGAGTATTTACTATGAACAGCACAGTGTTTATATTAATATTTTTATATACACATTCTCATTTAATTCCCACTACTTTATAAGTTCTTGTATTTACAAAGATCTAACTATAACTCAGCTCACACACTTACTTTTTTTCCAGTTTTTTTTTTGAGACATAATTGACATACATCACTGTATAAGTTTAAGGTGTACAGCACAATGGTTTGATTGACATATATTATGAAATGATTACCACAATAAGTTCAGCTAACATCCATCTTCTCATATTTGTATTTACAAAGATCTAATTGTAACTCAGCTCTCCTGTCTTACTTTTTAAATTTTAATAACTTTTTTTTAAACATCTTTATTGGAGTATAATTGCTAACATTTTAATAACTTTTAAAATTATTTATGTTCACTATAGAAAGCTTATAAAATACAGACTAGTAAAAAGAAGAAAATTGCATGCATCCATTCTACCACCAAAAGCAAGATAAGCACTGTCGACACAGTTGGGTATACTAGATTCTCTTCTATGCATGTTCATGTACTGCAGTCATATTAACTTTTTTATGGTAGATTGACTACAATTACCTCTTTGCTTTTCATAATTCACATTTTAAACAATTATGATCTTAAAATCAGTATTAGCATTTATAAAGAGGTGTGCTAGCACACAAAGTTGCTATTCCATCCTAAAATTGATTTTAAAAAATAATTCTGGCCTAATCTCTTCACATATGAGGCATAAAAGTGAAGGTTGCTTGGCAACTAAAATGATTCTAATGAGGACTTAAAAACATTACAAGAAAAGAAAAGTAGTTACTCATTTCTTTCCAATGCTAAATGTGAATTATGATAAACATGACTGATTATAGTTGTAATAAATGAAGGAGACAAAAAATGCTCCCATTAACTTAAAAGTCTAGAGGTGAGTTTTTTTTTTTTTCTTTTATGTATAGGGAAAGTCAGCAAGGTTTTGCTGAAGGGAAACAGAAACAGTGGAAAAATCTTGTGTCTCTGTTAACTTTCTAAGAGAATCTTAAGAAGTAGCAACTGGGAAAGATACATAGCAGAAGCACAAAGATGCTACAGTTTGGTACGTTTGTGATTCTTCTGCGGAGATGGTGGGCAGTGGTGTGAGGGAGGACATGTTGTCTGCTTTGGTTTTTTCCAAAGAGTGGTCAAGGGCCCTGGAGAGACTGCTGAGGTTCTTATTAAACTCTTCAGGCAGAAGATGCTGCCAGGATGGAGCTTGGATTAGAGGGACACCAGCAATTAGTTGAAATGAACAAAGGGAGTAGGGACCAGAGGTACTGTTCTTGAGGGGAGAGGGGAAGCAGAGACTGGCAGTTTTAGAGTGAAGGAGAGAGTGGAGTAACCGGAGTAGTAAGGCAGTCAAGGATGAAGTCACTTGGGAATTTCTGGGGTAGGGGAGCAAAGGTAGCTTTGGCTGGCTTCCCTTCACGGATGTCTGTGAACCGCTGTTCCCCCAGGACTTGTTTTTGTCATCTTGTGAAGAGCCCCATTTAAAGGAGGCACCCAGGACATTTAGGAAGCCAAGAAATGTCCCAGCATTATGATTTATGAGCCTATCTTGTTAGAATGTAGTTACAGCCTACAGAGCATCCTTAAGTCTGGTGAGCAGTTAATCCTTTTGGTTAATTTTGCATTCACTTATTTAATGCCAGGTGCATAGGGAAGTTTTCATGCTCCCTTCCCCCCTTCTTCCTCCTCAGCTCACTTGCATCCTGGGTTCCAGATTTACTCCACCCAAACCTCCTTTGGTGGGTTCACCATTTCCCTCCACTCCCAGGTAGTTCAAGACACACAGTGAGTCACTCAGGCTTCTGATGTGTTGCTTTCCAGAAGACAGCTGTAGTTGTCACACTCCTGGCTGCTGGACTTTGTCTTCAGTTATTGCCAAGGATGAGCTGAGTGTGTGGTGACTGGGGTCCACCTGACTGTTTGGCGCTGCTTTAAATTAACCCGGAAGGACCTATTCCCCACAATTACTGTGCCTGTGGTTCCCCCACCGTCTCTGCCCTCAGTGGCTCAGAGTCCTGTTACCTGGTCAGCAACCACCAACATCTGCCCGAGATGGACTTAGCTTCAGTTAACTGAGAAAGTGTGCCCTGAAAATTGCAAGAAAGGTAGAGGAGGATTCTCTGGACTAAAAGAGATTTAAGGGACATTTCAACCAGTCATAACATGTTAACCTTTTTTCTAAATGTACACACACACATATTCATAATTATTATATAATTATATGTACTTGGAAATTTGTATGCTGAATGGATATTTAATGATATTAAGGAATTACTATCGATTTTATTTGAGGCATGTTAATGATGCATTGGGTTTTCTTTTTCTTAGGAGTTCTTATTTTTTAAAATACATACTGAAATAGTTACTGATGAAATATCATGTTTGGTATTTGCTTTTAAATAATATGGGAGGGAAAAGTGAGCGGAGTATAGATGAATTGGCCATGTTCTGATCATTGTTGAAGCCAGATAGGTCCATAGAGGTCCCTTACATTGTTTTTGCCTACTATGGTATATGCTTATAATTTTCCCTATTGAGATCTTAAAAAGAAAGTATTCTCAAACCTAAGAAAAATAGATGATTACGAATTCCAGAAAATTCAAAGGAATCTAGTCTAATTTTCTTGGGTGATGAAACAGAGTGCTCTGTCTGTCTTAAAGAGGGAAGAGGAAAGTCAAGAATAAACATAGGGTACTTTGGATGCACAGCACTGAAATACCTTATTCGTGTCCTGTACTTGACACCCCACATCACATTCAGCCCACTCCCTGCTTCAGCACTGAGATGTTGAACTCCCGGTATCCAGAAAGACCAAAACAAAACAAAAAAAACTGCAGACTTTAATCTTCAACCCTACTATCAGAGGCAGGACTTGGAGTTAAGTGACTGAGAGAATGTAATACTCTCCTCCCCACCCCACCTCTCCCTCTCCCTCTCCCTCTCCCTCTCCCTCTCCCTCTCCCTCTCCCTCTCCCTCTCCCTCTCCCTCTCCCTCTCCCTCCCTCCCTCCCTCCCTCCCTCCCTCCCTCCCTCCCTCCCCCCCCTTTCTCTCTCTAACACACACACACACACACACACACACACACACACACACACACACACACAGTTTTGATTAGGGAAATGCCATGGTCTTGGTAGAGCCTGACCCAAAGAAGGCAGTGAGCAGATTACAGAGGAGGCCATGGGACGCCACACAGCATGGTAGTCTTTGGAATCCACTCCTGACTCTGCCATTTACCAGATGTTGGCCTTAGGCAAGTTATTTTACTGCAGTTTTCTCATCTGCAAAACAGATAATAATGGTGAAAGGTTTTAAAGGTCATTTTAGTTTGGGTGAAAATTAAATGTTTGTCTTAGGTAGGTTTCCTCAGAAGCAGATCCTGAGACAAGGATTTGAATACAAATAGTTGACTTTGGAAAATGATCCTAGGCAAAAACTGGGAAGGCGGCTTATAAAGGGTGCATTGTCAAGTGGGTCATTACTCTAGAATCAAGGTAGAAGACTTCAGAACTATCCTACCGAAGGCAAAGGAGCTGGGGTGTTTATATGGCAAATACCTCCAGTCATTGGTTAAGGGCTGCTTCTAGGTGTTAATTCTCCAGCGTGTTTTCTCCAGCATGTCTGGGCTGCCGTGCGCACAGGCGGGGATGGGAAGGACCTCCAAAGGAAGCCCTCAGGCAGGTTGAAGTTGGGTGGGCATACACTATAATAGGAGGGCCTGAGAGTATGTGGGTGGGGGTACTGACGGCTCTGCTACAAAGTAAATGCTCAGTAAATGTTGGATGGGCAAATATAGGCTACATATAGGTCCAGATAGATTCAGAGCTGGTTAATAATCATACTCAAAGTGTATACATACAGACATGGGTATGGATGGATGTCGTTCTGCAGGTGTAAACACTTACGGGTGGCTCTGGACATTTTCGTCAGACTTAAACACAATCTATGTTTTTGTTAGACACACTGATGGAAATAAGTACATTAGATGAAAATCAAAGTTCAGGAAGATCAATAAGGAAGAGCAGAGAACTTGGACAGCACTTCAATAGGAATAAATGTCTTGCACTGAAATGTAATAATATTGCTTTATATGTATTCTGGATGGAGAAAAACTAGGGTACTTGCCATCTTTTGAAAAATACCAAAGGCTATTAGTAGATTTTAAATTCAATATGAGCCTATAGTGCCATGTGACTTCTCAAAAAGTTAAAGTAATCTGGGATTGCCTTAATCGAAATAGACTTTCCAGGTTAAGGGACTAATACCCTGATTGAATTATAAGGTCTAGTCCTAATGCTAGAACTTTTTGCCCTTAGCGAGTTTCTTAACATTTCTGAGACTCAGTTTCTATCAACATGAAAGTTAATACATATCCTCTATATTGTTGTGAAGTGGAATCTTAGTAGAAAGAAATCATTTATGTAAAATTTTATCAAAATACCATTATAGTAGATAATCAAAAATAGATAAATCAAAAATAGTAGATAATCAGAATGTTAGGGTTAGGGTTTAGGGTTAGGTTATAGACTTGAGTGTTAGTGTATCATCCTCCCAGATTAATAATGCAAACTGCCAAAGGGTGCATAATTGCATCTTGGAGATACAAGATGGAGGTATCTGGTTGAAATGGCTGTGTCAAAAGAATTACCGGATGTTGTCATAATAGACACAGGCAGGTAGGAACCTAGTACGTAGTACTGTAATTTTAAATTTTACATGAATATGAGCTATATTAATAGGTGTTTAGTGAATGAGACCCCAAAACGTAATTCCCTCATTTTTCAAATTATTAGGACAATGACAGAAATCCAACATGAACTATCTTACAGAATTTATTGAAGAAATACAGGTATTTCATATAACTGAAGCACAGAAGGAGTACAGGATACCTGCAGGCCTTGGAAACATCTGAAATTAGGGACTAGAACACCATCAGGAGATACCAGCATGTATTTCTGTCTCTTTCTTCTTTCTCTGACTTGCTTCTCTGCTTGTCAGCTAGTCATTTTCTTTCACTGAAGATTTGTTTCCTCCCTGGACAAGGGAATATGGCTCTAACAACTGCAAATCCTGTATCTCTAACCATTAGAGATTTAATATTTTTTTCCTCAAGTTCAGTGAAAAAATTGCCAGGGAAGAACTTTGGTTGGTTCAAATTGGGGTAGATGGCTACTGCTTGAACCAATCAACTGTGGCCACAGGGGTGGAGTAATTTAAGAATGGAGCATTTCTCTCTAGAACCACATTACTGAATTTGGGGAAGAAATTTTTCCCAAAGGAATGCTGATGTTCTGGGCACATTAAACCAACAATGTCCCAGAGAAGACATACAGGTGGCCAAGAGGCACATGAAAAGCTGCTCAACATCATTATTAGAGAAATGCAAATCAAAACTCCAGTGAGGTATCACCTCACACCAGTCAGAATGGGCATCATCAGAAAATCTACAAACAACAAATGCTGGAGAGGGTGTGGAGAAAAGGGGACCCTCTTGCACTGTTGGTGGGAATGTAAATTGATACAGCCACTACGGAGAACAGTGTGGAGGTTCCTTAAAAAACTAAAAATAGAATTACCATATGACCCAGCAATCCCACTACTGGACATATACCCAGAGAAAACCATAATTCAAAAAGATACATGCACCCCAGTGTTCATTGCACCACTATTTACAATAGCCAGGTCATGGAAGCAGTGTAAATGCCCATCGACAGACGAATGGATAAAGAAAATGTGGTACTTTTGTACAATGGAATATTACTCAGCCATAGCAAGGAACGAAATTGGGTCATTTGTAGAGATGTGGATGGACCTAGAGACTGTCATACAGAGTGAAGTAAGTCAGAAAGAAAAACAAATATCGTATATTAACGCATATATGTGGGATCTAGATAACTGGTACAGATGAACTGGTTTGCAAGACAGAAATAGAGACACAGATGTAGAGAACAAATGTATGGACACCAAGGTGGGGAAAGCAGGGGTGGGAGGTGGTGGTGGTGTGATGAAAGAAGAAAAAAAACCAACATCTGTCTATTACACCAAGATCAGACCGAGCACTAGAGTGCAGGGCATTATTAAATTTAGGTTTAGTCTCTGGGTTTTAAGACAGGAATAGAAAGCTAGAAAGAGTACAGAGGAGATAAATAGTTAAGGAATGATATAGAAATAAAATCTATGAGGATATAAGATGGCAGCATCTGAAAAGATGACAAATTAGTGTTTTCTTTCTTCTTAGTCTTAACAGTGTTAAGTGTATGTATGTCTTGATAATGTTATGCATAGAAGAGTTAGTATGTATATGTCCTCCCAGAGGACAGATACAGAGTAAATGGACTTCCCATTTATACACATATTAAATATCAAAACACAAACTCCCAGTTCTGGCCATGATAGATTATTGGGTATTGGAATTATTTTTCTGCTGTAAACAACTATAAAACTGGACATAACATGTGAAGCAACTATTTTTTTTAACATGCATTTTTTAAATTTATTTATTTATTTTGGTTGAGCTGGGCTTAGTTGCGGCGTGTGGGATCTTTAGTTGGGGCATGCGGACTTCTTAGTTGCAGCTTGTGGATTTCTTAGTTGCAGCATGTGGACTCTTAGTTGTGGCATGTGGACTTCTTAGTTGCAGCATGTGGACTTCTTAGTTGCAGCATGCATGTGGGATCTCGTTCCCCGACCAGGGATCGAACTCGGACCCCCTGCATTGGGAGGGCAGAGTCTTACCCACTGGACCACCGGGGAAGTCTGAAGCAACTATTTTTAGGTATTAGAAAACAGGACAGACTTGTGATTATGGATAAACTGAAAAGATATAAGGTAACCTCAAAACTTATCTTGGCTTTCTCCTGGCACTGTACAAATTGTTGTACAGAGGACTAGAACTCAGGGAGCAGCATCTGGCCTGGCAGAGGAAACAGAGTTTGCGTTCAGGGCTTCTGGGATGGCTGGAATTTGTGGATTAGGGTATTGGAAAGAAGGGATCTCTTGTCTTTGGCCAAGTGCTAAACTGTGTACAAATATGGTAAGACTCCATGCCACCAAATTGTTACTGGGGGTCTGTGAGTCAGAGGAAGTCTTATAGTCTGGGAAATATTGTAGTTTGGAACCAGCCAGAATGGAAAGATATAACACCTGAGGCATTCAGCTGAGACATGAAAAAGACCACACCACAGGAATAGGAGTACTAGAGCCCTAGAGTAAGAGCTACTCTTGAGCCACCCTAACAAAGCCTAAATCCAGGCCTTGACAGGATGAGTTTAAAGCTCCAGTAAATTAAATGTGTCTATAAATTAACATGATCCAAATTCTAAACATTGTATCCACAATGCCCAGCATGTAATATAAAATTACAAGACATTTGAAAAAGCAGGAAAATGTGACGCATAACCAGAAGGAAAAAAAGTTAAGAGAAATAGACTCAGAGTTGACACAGATGTTGGAATTAGTAACTAGGGAATTTAAAACAGCTATTATAAATATGTTGAAGGACTCAGAGGAAGGTAAACAGAAGAGTAACTCAACAGATAAATGGAAACAATGAAATCAGAAGACTGACAGCACCAGCTGTTGGTGAGGATGTGGAGCATCTCGAACTCTTAAACATTATGAATGGGATTGTAAAATGATATAATCACTTCGGAAAACTGTTCAGCAGTTTCTTATAAATATACACCTACCCTATGTCCCATCAGTTGTACTCCTAGGCACTTATACAGGAGGAAGGAAAACATGCCCATGATATGACTTATACAAGAATGTCCATAGCAGCTTTTGCCATACAGATCCAAAACTGGAAACAACCCAAATATCACTCAACATGAGAAAGAATAAACAATACGCTATGTATACAATGGAATACCTACTCATCAATAAAAAGGAATGCACTGCTGATGTAGTCAACATTGATTAATCTCAAAAATGTTTTGCTTCATGAAAGAAGCATTACACACAAAAAATACATACTGTATGATTCCAATATATGAAGTTCTAAAATAGGTAAAACTAATTTATGATTTAAAAAAAATAAGAAAAATGGCTTTATGGCGGGCTGAGTTGGAGGAACTGACTGGGAAGATAAGGGAACTTACTGGGTCATAGAAATATGCTAAATCTTGAGAGGGTTTGGGTTATAAGGATGTATGTATTTGTCAGAAGACATCAAACTATATGTTAAAATTTGTGCTTTCCACTGTACCTCAGTAAGATAGAAAATTTTTTTTTCAAAAAACAAACATCAGGGCTTCCCTGGTGGCACAGTGGTTGAGAGACCGCCTGCCGATGCAGGGGACACGGGTTCGTGCCCTGGTCCGGGAAGATCCCACATGCCGCGGAGCAGCTGGGCCCGTGAGCCATGGCCGCTGAGCCTGCGCGTCCGGAGCCTGTGCTCCGCAACGGGAGAGGCCACAACAGTGAGAGGCCCGCGTACCGCAAAAACAACAACAACAACAAAAAAAAAAAACACCAAAACTGGCTAGCAGAAAACTGGTAGAAATTTCTTCTGTAGGAACTTTAAGTGAGAGGACATCTTTTCACAATCTATTCCCATGTGGTAGAGCTTGCTAGAAGGTAAAGCCAAGATTTTCAAGGCCTACCAGATAGCAAGTGAAGATGACTAACTTTTGTTTCATCTCTGGTTGAATCCTTTGGGTTCCTCTATGATTGTGTGTGATCAAATACGTGAGGGCCAAGATCTGAGGGACAAGTGTCTAGTGACTCAGAAACCAGAGCACCCTCCTGATGATCACTGGGCAGGGGTGGGGAGATAAATAAAACCCTGCCAAGAACATCCGTATTTAATCAGTTGACCCGCCGCTAGTGAAATACTCTTTGTAACACCCCACGAACTACAGAGGTGAAATGGCAGACTCCTTGAAAGTTAACTCATGAGACCATGCCATTGGAGAAGAGGGGTTCATTGAAATTTACCAAGAACCCACACAGTTCATTTTAATCCTACTTGTGAGTCTGTTCCAGCTGTTTTACCAGAGTTGCTGAAATACTATAAAATGACTGATGTTCAATCCCCTTCTGGTTCCTCTCTCTGGCAGAAATATTGTGAGTGGCAAAAGGCCCGAGAGTTGGATGGTGGGAAAGGGAAAATGATATGTTTTCATATCCTGGATAAAATGCCCCTGGCCAGACAAAGTACAGCAGGGTCATCCCTGGGATTGAGCTTTCGGTGCCCCCTTCATTAATGCCTGGAAAGTGATGGACCCCAGTGGACGCCTCCCAGGGTTCCAGGGAAGAGGGGAGAGAGAAGACTGCCCAGACACCACAGGCAAAGACCCTTAATCAGCAGAGCCTGTGAACGCCCCGGGAGAACTGACATCTTTATGTTGGAGGGTGTGAAGGACCCTGGCCTCCGGCTTCAGGGATAAAATATCCCCTCAGAATATGGCTGTGCAGGCCCGAGGGAGAGGGGAGCTTTACTAGTGTACGACGGGAAACCCCCTGCGGCCCAGATTAGTTACCTTTGATCGTGGTCCCCCTGGCTCAGCCCACATTGCTTTCTGATGTGCTTCTGATTGTGCTTCCTGAGTCCCCACCCAGGAGTCTGTAACATTGGCACCAAATCACCTATTTGTTAAGTACTTCCCTTGTGTCTAGCCCTGAAAACGACTGAAAGGCCTCACCACTGATTTCTGCAATTGGAGATGTCTTCATGAGGTCATTAGTAGCTTATAGACCTACCCCAGGGCAAGGAATAAACTAAGTGGTCTAAAGCAGTCTAATCAAACTTGACTGACCATCATATCATTGGAGAGATTTTTAAAAATACAAATTCTGTGTCCATCCTTGAATATTTTGATGCAATAGGTATGAGATAAAGCCTTGGGATCTGTTTGGGGGGAAGGTCGTTTGGTTTATTTTTTGTCTCGTCTTATTTTTAAGCTAACCAGCAGGTCTTGAAAAGTCAGTCAGGTTTAATATGTTCATTTACTTCTGGGTAAGCCTGAACATATGCACCCTAGGATAGAAAACATTTGATTTTTTTTCTCCTGAAACTCTCCACTAAATTAAGACCACCTCACTAGAAAAAGAAGAAAAAAATCACCCACTAAAGCCCCCAAATTTACCAATTGTGAGTTTTTTTTCATTATGTTATCTCCTCTCAGAGTGACAATTATTATACAAATATGACCAGAGGAATACTGAAGTCTACAACACCTTAACACAGGAAGATCTTTCCTATGGTTTCCACAGGTGACCAGGTGTGTGGAAAGGTGAGAGGTAAAGGGGGAAAACACACTAAGTGGGGAAAGTGTTGAAGTGCTTCCTACTACACAGCCTGCTCTATACCTATTCAGACTGGCGACTGCGTCCTCATTTTACCTAAATCGCTAGCACGGATCAGGGAGGGACACATGTGCCAGCTGGTGCACATGAGAGGCCAAAGATGAAATAATGATATTGACCCACTGTGACCAAACTCTGAGCAAGCAGATGAAGCCAAGGCCTTGCCAACGTTCAGCCCCATCCTTGCTGACTTCTTGTATATTTTGGGGTCTGGATTTTTTTGCAAGTGGGTGATCCAGCATCCCTGTGACAGATCGGGGAAGCCCTAGAGTCCTTGCTCTCTTATAATCATAGATGGCCATCTGAATGGCTCCTTGGCTTTTAAAGCAGTCGGGAAGGATGTTGACAGGGAAGGAAACTGAGAGTTAAGATACTAATGCTGACCAAGTGTGGGAGGAAAAATAATCAATTCAAGTAACTGAGCTTCCTGAAGAACAGCAAAACTAGTCATGTTAGGCAAAAACCAACCTTTATTTCATGCTCTGATATGATCTCACTGTAGCAGTAAGTGTACACACATGCCCACATACACACACACACACACTCACACACTCTGTAACCTTCCCTTAGTAGCTATGCAGTTAGGGAAAAGATGCAAGTAGAAATTAAAATAAGGTACTAGGTTCTTTAGAAATGATCCACCTGGAAAAGAGCCTTTAGGGCTCGGGTTGTAAGGTATAACCAGTTTTAAAAGATTGCTGGGTGAGAGGGTGCTGCTCTCCCTTTTCTGTGGACAGACCATCTGCTTTTGCAGCATTTTAAAGTAAAGATCTGAGTAAGGGCAACTCCCCAGTTTGGTATATGAGGTCCCCAACACTGTGACCCATATCCGCATTTTCATACTTCCTGTCTACAAATGCTTTCCAATTAAGCCAAACTGGACTTCGCATCCTTTCCTGAATGTACTTTTAACTCTCTGATCTCCGAGAGTAGAAACCATTTCTTCCCTCACCCAGAATGTCTTTACCTCCATCTTAGTCTGTCAATATTTGACCCCTCCTTCAAGACCCACCTCATGCCACCTCTTCATAAAGGTTGAGCCATTTCTTCTAGTCAAATCTAGCCTTCCCCTTTCCCCACACTGCCTTAGTGTTTTGTTTGTACCTCCCTCCAGGCCCTTCTGTGTTCTGTACCATATTATAGCTGGCAGCTTCTGGACAGTTGCTGGGACAGGACCCTGGTTATCTCTGCATTCCCCACACTACTAGGCACAGCTCTCTTAGAACAAAGACCCTGGACTTGTTATGAGAATATCCAAGCCCGGAACACCATCCCTGCCACTGGTGGTGGTATTAACCATGGGCCAATTGTTCATCCAGGGTGATATTCAAAATACTTAGTAATTGGCACGGCACAGGCCCCATCAGTCCACACAGATGCCACTTGGACAGACTGAACATCAGCCCTGTTTTTGTGCCTTTTTCATCTGCAAAGTGACTGTGTCCCTACCCACCTCACAAGGTGGATGTGATGGTCAAATGAGACCAAGCATGTGGAAGTACTGTGTAAGGTGAAAAGTGCTGTGCTCAGGCGTGTCCAGCTGTTTAGTGTTATTTTCAGTGCCATGTGGGGTTGGTGGCCCTGCCCTCGGCATCCCCTCCTGCTCTGCTCTGCTCAGAGCAGGCTCCAGAGCTGACCAAGGACTTGCTGATCAGTTGAGGACACAAGTCGAAGAAATCTTGGCATCAGCCTATTAGATCCCACAGAAACTCAGGATGTCAGCTTCTTCAGGCATCTCCCTTTACCCTTTCAGTCCTGAAAATGTCAGTTTTTCAGTGGATATACTTTGGCAATTCTTATCTAGATCGCAAGCCCAGGAAGGCTTTTTGAACTGTAGTCTAAGCTTTTCTCACTTGAGGAGAATTGTTCTATTGCACAATGATGTTAAATTTCAGGACCCTTAAAGATATCTGGGAATCTCTGATTGTCACTGTGTCAAGGGGATGCTCTGTCTAGATCTGTGAATGGAATTAAATGCCAGTGGCATTAACACAGATTGAAAGAAGAGCCTGAACATTAGGTCCTGCTTTATGTCCTTATCGTTTCTTGATTCGTCTTTTTACACTTTCTTCTTAAAAACTGTAATTATTCCTTTACCATCACCTCCTTGTATCCCCTCACATCTCAGACATAAAAATCCTTTCTACATACATCTTTCTTCCATTCTACTTCCATCTTTCTTCTTTCAATAAGTGCACAGCTACTGTTTTGTGTTTATCACTGGCTACTAGTCAGTATCTGTTCTTATACAGAGCAGTCTCCCCTTATCTGAGGCTTTGCTTTCTGAAGTTTGTTACCCATGGTCAACTGCAGTCTGAAAATATTAAATGGAAAATTCCAGAAGTAAATAATTCATAGGTTTCATTTTCTTATTTTTTATGGGATATTTTTAAATCTGTGTATTTTTATTTTTTTTATTGAAGTAGAGTTGATTTACAATATCATGTTAGTTTCAGGTGTACAGCAAAGTGATTCAGATATATATATGTGTATATATGTATGTGTGTGTATATATACATATATATGTGTATATATATGTGTGTGTGTTTACATATATATATATTCTTTTTCAGATTCTTTTCCCTTATAGGTTATTACAAAATATTCAGTACAGTTCCCTGTGCTATACAGTAAATCCTCATTGTTTATCTATTTTACATATAGTGATGTGTATCTGTTAATCCCAAATTCCTAATTTATCCCTCCTCCCCTTTCCCCTTTGGTAACCATAAGTTTGTTTTCTATGTCTGTGAGACTGTTTCTGTTTTGTAAATAAGTTCGTTTGTACTAATTTTTAGATTCCACGTATAAGTGACATCATAGGGTATTTGTCTTCGTCCGGCTTACTTCACTTAGTATGATAATCTCCAGGTCCATCCATGTTGCTGCAAATGGCATTATTTCATTCTTTTTATGGCCAAGTAATATTCCGTTTGTGTGTGTGTGTGTGTGTGTGTACACACACACACACACTCCACATCTTCCTTATCCATTCATCTGTCAGTGGACATCTAGGTTGCTTCCATGTCTTGGCTGTCGTAAATAGTGCTGCTATGAACAATGAGGTGCATGTATCTTTTCGAATTAGAGTTTTCTCTAGATATATGTAGTGGGATTGCAGGATCCTATGGTAACTCTATTTTTAGTTTTTTAATTGCATGGCATTCCGAGTATGATGATGAAATCTCACACCGTCCTGCTTCATCCTGCCCAGGACATGAATCATCCCTTTGTCCAGCAGATCCACACTGTAGACTCTACCCACTCACTGGTAAAGGAAAAAACATACATGGTGTATATAGTATAGGGTTTGGTACTATCTTTGGTTGCAGGCATCCACTGGGGGTGTTGGAATGTACCCCAGAGACTACAGCTCTGGACTCAGAATGAGAAAATAACCAGCACAATAATTTGTAGTCCCTTCCTGCCACTTCCTAGCTGTGGGACTACAAATGAGTGGTAAGCATGAGTAATTTTACCTCCCTTGTGTCTGTTTCTTCATGTGTGAAACAGCAACGTCTACCCTGCAGAGCTGTGGCGAAAATTAGAATGCCTATAGCAGGACTCTTCTGTGCCCATCTCAAAAGGAGATGGTTCTTATTATGATTACAAGACACTGTTCAGCAATAACCCTCAGGAAACTTTGAAAAAATAAAAGTTTATTGCTTACAAGACCTGGAAATTACACAGCATACCTAGGGCCACACAGCAAGGTTGGGGTGGGGGGAGGGAGAGAGGAGAGAAAGAAAGAGAAAGGGCACGCAGGCCAGGGGTTCTGAATATATTGGGGTCGAGGGTGGGTCTAATGTTTGATGGGCTCAGTCTTTATTGGTGAAATTAAGACATAAGGGCAGGAGTTTCTAAAGTATGAGGAGAGGCAAAAACAAGTAGCCCAATGGTCAGTTATTGAAATCAACCACAATGTCTAAAACCAAGGAGCCTCAGTGCAGGGAGGTGGCCTGGCCCTTTATCTGGTCTTGTGGCTGGCAGTGTGTTTATTTGAGAGATAGCCATCTTTGAAGGGTACCTCTTTGAAATGGATGCCTCAGCAATCAAAGCTTAGGTCAGGCACTTGTGCTACAAAACAGAAAAAACAAATACAACTATCACCACAATAGCCTAGCCTGCCCAAGCACCAGGGATGCTCAGTACCTTTCCAGGTAGGCTGGCACCAGAAACCCTCCAGAGCTGAGATGGAAAGGATGTGCCTTTAATCTTCTCAACCCAGAATGAGCAGCAGTGGGATACAGTGGAAAGGGCCGGGCTTGAGTTGAAAGACCTGGACTCAGGTCAGGCACTCACCACGCACGTGACTTTAAGCAGCTCACCTCACCTTACTCCGTTTCCTCGTCTGTAAAATAATAAAAATAATACCCATCCTGCAGAGTTGGTGTGAGGTTCAAATAAGCTAACGTGCGAGGAGAGAAGGCCCTAATAAATGCATGTTGTTTGTACTTCAGCAGTGGCACGAGGTTTCGTGTGCTACGTGACTACTGTACTGTCAGGCAGCCTAGATGTTTAGGACCCACCAGTCAACCAGATATCACGGTGGTTTGGACTTAGTGCAGGACCTTGTTCTCCCCAAAAGATATCAAAGTGCTTTCCTTATCTTGACTGATCTCCTGATTATCTCTGTGCTGGGAGGGATGGAGGCAAGATATTATCAAGCTTTTATTCTGCAAACGAGCAAACTGAGGCGTGGAAATGACAGCGCTATCCCAGGGCTTGGTAGCCTGGGTTCAGATCCCAGGACTGCCCTTGACTAGCTAGACTTGGGCACGTTGCCTTACCCCTTTTTTAACCTCGGTTTCTTCATCTATCATGACAATACCACCTACCTCGTAGAGTTAATACATGTGAAGACCCTCTTGGAACAGGGCCTGGTACTGCGCCCCATGTATGTTTAACAGCTGGAGAGCAACAGAGACCGCCAGTGGGAGAGGGAGAGGGAGAGAAAGTCAGGCTGGACTTTGAATGTAGTTCACTTGTTCCGGTCAGATGCTGTATTTCCTCCGGCAGAACACCAGCTAGTGCTCCCGGCCTTCCCATCTTCCGATTGGTATCCACTTTGTGAGTCTCCGTTGCATTTTGGCTATTCTGTAAGATGGTGACACCACGCCAGTTCATGACGTGAGCTGCTTTGAAACCCCTTCTTATTTGCTCTTGGCTCCTGAGTAGAGAGCAGTTTTTTCTTTCCTTCAGTGAATAAGAGATTCCTCACCCACCTGTGAAGCTCTGTCTTTCAGAGTCATTCCTGGGTCCTCATGCAGATTTCTCTCTAGCACCTCAGTAAACCCTAAGAAATCCTTCTGTCTTGAGGGCCCGAGGGGCGGGTTGCACTTAGAACGTAGAACTGGAAAGAAGTTTGGAAGGCCCCTACTTACTCTGCCATGGATTGGAACCATGCTTGCAGGAAACCACATCTGGTCTCATGGGCACGGACAGTGTGACAGACCAGCGTGGACAGCCCCTCTTTGGGTTGTGGTTAAAATGAAGTATTTCATGAAAAATCATTGTTCCACTCTGGAATAACGAAAGCCTAGCAGGAGCAAAGTAGTGTTCCAAATCCAGCAAGAGAAATAAGAACAGGTCGCCACCGTGACAGTGCTTCCCAGTTTACTAAGCATTTCTCTGTCTTTAATCAAAGGTAATCTAATCCTAACCACAACCAAAGAAGGGGCGAGGAGGCTTTCAGAATAACTTCTGTCTGATTACAAAAGAGTTTACTCAGTCCTTTTACCATACATGATGGTGTGATGATGTTTTTTGTCCAGGCCTGTTCATTGCAGAGAATTATGAGTCAAGGACAGTTCGTACGGTGAAAGCACAGTTTGTGGTGAGACAGTGTTGGGGGCAGTGCCATTTTATGGCAACGTACACCGATTGCTTCAGCCCTGTCGTGCACCGGAACGAGATTAACCAGGCGTCTAGGTCTGTTAGGATCAAATCAATACTGAGAAAAACTTTCTGAAGAAGGCTGAGTTCGTGGCTAACCAGTAAGTCTCAGACAGGCCTTGTGTTATTTCACTAGGTCAGTGTTTGGAAAGTTCCCTGAGCTGCTTCTTAATACCTATCCAGCCTGTCAACAAATACGCTAAAAAAGGCCCAGGATTTAACAGACAAGATTGAAGCGATAGGAACGTGCTCCAGCAAGCAAGGAGAGAGCCGAGGGAGGGCTGCCCCAGATTCCCTTCCCTGTTGTGTTGTGTCTTTGTCTTGGGTCCGCTGGCCTCCCTCCAGCCACCTGCGGGCAGCTCTCTATGTCCTCGGGAAGCTGAGCCTGGGCCCTGCTGCCTGTCCGCCCCCCGCCGGGCACATTCTTGTGGTGCTGTGCGGGGGACAGTCACTGTGTGAGCCAAGTAGGCTGCGTTGACAGCAGCTCACCAAGGACTCAAATCACAGCTTCTCTACCCAGCTGGACAATTCGATTGTTCCCAGGGACTTAGATGGGCCTCGGAGAAGCGGCCACCTGCCCAGGGTGTTCAGTTGGTGCCGCCTTCCAACAACGGCTCTTAGAATTTGAGGTCATGGCTTCGTCCCAGAGTCCATCACAGGGTCGCAGACTCCATCACAGTGTCACAGACTCCATCACTGGGTCGCAGACTCCATCACTGGGTCGCAGACCCCATCACCGGGCCTACCCCATACCCATCACGCCTCCTCCCGCCCCTTGTCTTTTAGTGCCGGCCCAGCCCCCTGACCTCCACACTCGGGACTGTGTCCAATTTGCAGAACTGAAGAGGACAGCTTCCCTCACGACTTCTCAGACCCCTGATTCTTGAGACGTGACAAGTCTGGATGGAGGCTGCAGTCCCCAAGGAAGGCCACGGCCTTGCTCAGCAGAGGCAATAGAGCTGAAAGCTCTTCTTCACTTTAGGCAATTCGTGCGCATGATTAGACATTTATAGATTGCAGTCGCTCATGCAAAAAATCTAGGTCATCCTTTACATAGAGCTTCACGCTTCGGAAGCAAAGCCGTGCGCGGGGAGGACCGTCCCCGTGGCCGTCTGCTTTGGCTGAGGGAGCGGAGCCTCTGTTGCAGGAAGAGGGAGAGGTGGGCCACTCAGGGGCTGTGAGCTCTCAGGGCACTGGTGTTTTCACCCACCTGGCCACGGGCTCTCTGGGGTCTAGTCGTCCTAGCTAAATGGTGCCAGTAACAGCCTTTGTGCTGATGTCATGAGAAGTGGTGGGTTTAAGGGTTCGGGTCTCCAGGAAGATTTTTAGTCTGTACCGTGACTGCAGTGAGAAGGGCAGGGTTGGTATGTGGATGTAGGGCTTTTGAGATATGGGTGTAAGAGGTTTAGCCTTGTAGCGTGCACAGCTGGAAGTCAGAGCTCTTCCCAGTATACCTAGGCCTTACCCCCGCTCACCTCCCAGCAATCCCCCGAGGAGAGGTAGATGCCAAGGAAGGAGCCCTGGGCTGGGGGCCAGAGGGCCGATCCTGTCCAGGACCTTCCACTCACCAGCCCTAGACCATGGCCAACGCACGACACCTCGGTGTCCTCCTCTTTAAAACTGTGCCCACGGTGCCAGCTGCTCGCAGAGCGGTACGACTCAGGTGCTCAGCCCAGGTGGTTCTGTCCCTTGAGCCTCAGTGCTGTGAAAACAAAGTCTTGCCCTCAGGCGTTCCCATCCAGGGAGAGCAGTGGCTCTCCCGCTGCTGGGGGCTTCAAGGACAGCTGTGTGTGCACGCGCACGTTTTGTCTGGGTATGATATACCAGGTTATCCCAGAGGGAACCAGAGCGGGGCTTAGATTTATAAGGGCTGGGAGCTTCCCTTCTCCCGCATTCTCACCCTACGTTAAAATGTTCTTCCTTGGGTTAGAGCACCAAGTACTCCAAGAAGTCGCTGTTGCTATGCAGACATCTGAGAGGATCCACCCATGCGTCCTCCCCTCCTCCCCGAGGAATGTGCTCATCAGGGTTAACTGGTGAGCAGTCACCAGGCAAGGCCCAGAGGGCGTGAGGTCAGGAGTGAGGTGAGGAGGAAAGTGGGTTTGGGAGCACCTGGGAACGAGGTGCCAGGTAGGACGGAAGCTGAGCAGGCACCGCCCTTCCGACCCCGGGTCCATGGATGAGAGCGGCAGCCCGTGGTGCTGAGAGCTGACTGCAAGCATCTCCTCCCAGCTCCACCGTCTGACTTCATATTGGTGGCTTGGAATCGGCCACAGTGGGGGTATTAATACCACAGAAATCTGCATGCACCACAAATCAGGGTCCCCCTCACCCCCCAGGAGAGCTGTTGTTTAAACTCTCACCAGTGCTCCCCCAGTGGCAGCCACGCGGGTTCTCACGCTTGCCCTGTGAAGCGAGACTCCGTCCTTAGCAAACCCCTTGCTCTCTCCTGGTTGGAGAAAAGATTAAGGTGCTGCCGATACATGTTGTAAGCTGCTCAGGTAGGAAAAGCTCTGAGGGCTCAAAGCATGTGTGCGCCACCACATTCTTCCTTCGCATGCACTTCCTACCCCAGCTGCAGCTGTCGGCCCTAAAAAACCAGACCAACAAACACACAACAAACCAGTAAACTTATTTTCAGCTTGTCAGTTTTTCTGCACTCTCCAAACAGGATCTAATGAGTGTAATAGTCTTGCTGTCAAGTAGAGTTTATTTCTTTGGAACATTTACCGTGTTGTAATGCGTTCAGAACTCTGTGTGTATCTGTCAGGTTCTGCCTAGATCCAGTCTCTCCTGTTACTGGAGATACTGACCTGCATTAGCAGCTGCAGCCCTGCTCTAGGCTCTGGATCCAAACCTGCCCCGTGGCTTTCTGATACTAGCTTTCCCATTGCCATTTTCTGGCCCCCGTTTTCAACACACCTGTTCTTTTGTGTGATTCCCTCCCAATGCTGATAGCTTGCTTACCCTCAATATACCAATTTCTGATACTCTGTCTTTGATACATACAAAATCCCTTCGCACATCAAGGGATTTCAATGGAAACCGAAACACAGGGGAAGAAGGGACTCTGTACTGGAGTTTCTCTGGTGTTGGACATGTTTTATGTCCATTTTGCAGCGAGTCATTGCTGCCTCATCCCCCAGACAAGCCTTCACTGTAGGAACGTTGCCCCCACCCCTTGTCAGCAAGAAGCAGTGCCTCGAATGCAGCCATTTGCAAGTTTGTTCTCACAGGAGTCATATCATCAGGGAGCAGGGCATCACTCTAGGCAAGCAGCTTATTTAAGATTAAACCCCAGAAAGGAAGAAAAGAGGCTATGGGCAGGTTGAGAGATAGACGGCTAGACCAGATGGCCTCTTGAATCCTGAAGCTTTGGGTCACCTCACTGCAGATGGCAAGAGATGCTTCCTGAATCACCACGACTGGATAGGATCTCTCCTTCCCCTGAACTTTGCCACCATTCAGCATGATCTCCACGGGTTTCACTTCTAACACTGACTGCCTGATATTATGAAGTATGTTGGGTGCGTGTCTTATTCTCCAACTAGACAAGAGTTTCCTTATAGCTCTTCATATCTCCTTTGGTACCTAGGACAGTGCCTTGCACAGAGTCGATTAATTATAAAATGTTTTTAATTGAAGTAGAATGAAAGTTGCTCTACAGAGTAGTTAGAGAGCTGTATCCTCTCGTTGGAAGGGTGTAAGTAGAGCCTAGTCAGCCAGTTACCTGTGATGCCCTTAGGAGGAAGTAATGCAACAGCTAGAAGGTTGAGGTGGAAGACAGCTAAAGTCTTTTCCACCGTGAGAGTCTGTGATTCCATGAAGCATAGCTAACGCCAGCACTGAGTCTGATGATGGAAAACCAGTTGCTGGCTCACAGAGAAATGACTCTCCACATGGCTTTTCTGTTTGCTCTGTAGAGCAAATGGTCCACAGGTCGGGTGGATCTTTGACTAGCATACTTCCCTAGCAGCACACATTGCTCCCCAGGTTGAGTGATGGAGTACGTAAGATGGGCAATTTGTGTCCCACTGAGGTTTCAACCCTTTAAAGAAGTCTCCCCCTGAAGTAGAAGGAGAAGCAGATGGTAATGAGAAAATATGCACATTTTATTATGCATTGCACATTTTACGTATTAGAATTTTTAGTATGACACCCCGCATTTTTCAGAAGCCTAAAGCTGCAAACAAAATTAAATTATTCACTGAAATGTTTAAATCAGCTTACAGCAATTATATCAAATTATCAAAATAAAATCCAGCAGTCTAGAAGGTAGATTCCCCTTGACCAGCCACTTTGAAATCTGACTTTCAAAGGGTGGCTCTTCCCCTCAAGAAGGGAGAAGTGCTGCTCCGTGAGATGAGGGCGGGAGGGGAGTGCATCCTTGATGAGGTTGTAGGGAGGTCGATGGTCGAGTTGGGGAGAGGTGGTGGCGGGAATGAGGGCAAGTGAACATGCCAGGAAGTTCTGTAGAAGAAGGGGCATCTACGAGGGGGTTGTGAAACAAGGTGCCGAGGGATGCCCTCCTGGCCTTACCGTATGCCAGCCTGCCCTCCCACAGAGCATGTGGGGATTAACACGCCGTAGTGGGGGACCATCACAGGACTCTGTGGAAGAGGGGGTGTGAGGCAAAAGTGGAGAATGACTGTGACTGTGAATCTTAGGCACAGCACCCGTCTTATTTTAAAGCCAACTTGAATGATCACTGTCAATCCGCCAAGGCATGTGAGAGTTTTTCAGAAATCATCAGATGCAAAAAGCTATCCTTTCAAATGTGCATTAATTGGTTCCAATCCAATATTCCAGTGGTGTCTCTTAGACTTGTAGCCCTAGGGACTGGAAGACATCTTAAAGCTCATCTACTCTAGCCCCCTTCCCCCATTTAATACTTGAATTCCCTATCCTGACAAATGGTCATGCAGTGTCTTGGAAAGAGCTGGGGATCTGGAATCGAACAGACCAGGAGCCAGATCCTGAGCTCCTCCACCCATTGTCTCTTTGACCTAGAACAAACGACCTAATCTCTCTGTGCTTTCATTTCCTCAGCTGTAAATTGTGAGCAGTATCAACACTGCAGAGGTGTTGTGAGAATTAGAAATAACATCAAAGTGCTGAGCATAGCCCCTGGTATTGAGTAGGACTTCAGTAAATAATAGGTTCAATGCCAATTACAATAATTGAATAAAGTGTCCCTCCCCAGCCTCCTCTTGAATACAGAGGTCTGTGATGCAAATGCTTCCGTTGTTGGGCAGGCTTAATGGTTAGAATTTTCTGCCACGTGTTGTGCCCAGTTCTCTTTCCCATAACTTTTTCTATTCATCCTCTCTGGTTCTGCCATTTGTGGCCCCACAGAACAAGTCTAAACATTCTCCCACAGTTAACGTTACAAATATTTGAAGATAATTTTAATATCTCTACTGAGTCTTCTCCATGGTAAACCTATTTGGGTCCTTGAATCTTTCTGTATGTGACTTGGTTTTCATCTCACCCAGGCTACTGCTAAGCCCCTTTCCCTAATATACGAGCATCCAGGAAGGATGCTAGCCAGCCACAAAGAACAATTGAGATAGCAAGTCTTAGATTTTATTCATACTGAATAAGTCTGCGACTGTGTCCATAACTCCAGGAACATTCTAATGCATACCCTACAAATGTATTTCAGTTTCTCCTGCTTTGTACCATAACGTACAGGAATGGAAGCACTACTATATAATTCTGTGAGGAAAGGTGCCTTATAAAAACTATATTGTCAGATGCTGACTTGAAAACTTACATCCGTATAATTGTGGTAGATTTGATTGTGTTATTGCCTCCTCGCCCAATTTTACCTTCTCTGTGTCAGTGATCTTTTCCATATGACTTTGAGGTTCCTGCCCTTTGACTTGAGATTCAGCAGTTACTTTCTTCGGCCCACAGAATAAAGCAGAAGTGACAGCATGCCAGTTCTAAGCCTAGGCCTGAGAGGCCTTGGATACTTCCAGTTGTCCTACAGCACCCTGCCATCACCATGAGAAGAGCATACCCTGGCTAGCCCACTGGTCCAGGGAAGCTGGGGGGGCACGTAGGATAGGAGCCCTAGCAAAGCCCAGCCTATATCAGCCAACCCCTAGCCAACTTACAGACTCTTGAGGAAAAAAAAAAAAAAGATTACTGTTTTCAGGCACTGAATTTTGGGGTGTTTTGTTATGCAGAATTTTTGTGGCAGGAGATAAATATTACAGAAATTATGTGGGCCAGAAAACAGATAGCAGTACTAACCCCACCTCACCAGAGTGCAAGCTTAGAATAAGTAATGAACGATTTATAAAACTATAACAGGCTAGATGAATACTTCTTTAAAATGATTTATCAGATTGTAACTTTGTTTCTTTTATAAACTGTGGCCAAGAAGAAAATGTGTGTATATTATATATCATTAATGAAATAGCTAATGAAAAAAGCAAACTCAATATCCAAAGATACATGAAGAGTTAAGGGGTCTCCTATTTGGTGTAGTTCACTCATTTACTCAAGAAGTGTTTCATGAGTAACTGTCATGTATCAGCACTGTTGTAGACCCTAGAGATATGGTTGTGGAAAAAACAGACAAGGTCAGGTCTCATGAAGCTTA
Organism: Leucopleurus acutus; assembly: GCF_964270905.1. NCBI lineage: Eukaryota > Metazoa > Chordata > Mammalia > Artiodactyla > Delphinidae > Leucopleurus > Leucopleurus acutus. Next base: position 81,615,205 of record NC_139142.1, on the reverse strand, counting down.
TATTCTAGCAGAGACTCAGAAAATAAATTAAGAAAGAGAACTTCAGATCACTGGTAAGTGTTGTGAAGAAACTCAGGCAGGACCATGGCTACCTTAAGTAGTTTAAGGAAGACCTTTCTGAGGATGTGACCTTGAAACTGAGACATAAATGACATGAATGGGCCAAGGGAAGAAAGGCCACACTGACGGAAATAACAAATGCAAAGCAGGAATAAGCTTGGAGCGTTCGAGGTGTAAACAGTGGTATAGAGAGGAGTAATATGGTATGAAATGAAGTGGGAGGCTAACAGGGGCCAGAACATGTAGAGCTCTGTTGGCTGTAGCAAGGAGTCCATGTGTTATTACAAGTATAATGGAACCCATTGAAGCGTATTAAGCACATGCCCTGATTTATGGGTTTTAGGAGCTCACTCCTGGCTGCTGTGTGAAGAGCAGTTTGTGGGTAAGTGGATAAGAGTGAAAACAGGGAGGTCAATTAGGTCATCGTGGTAATGGCTACACAGCATGATGGTAAGGATGGGGAAACATGGAGAGGTTTGAGGCATATTTTGAAAGTAGAATCAAGACTTGCTAATGTATTGGATGCGAGGAAAAATGAGAAATGAAGGATGACCACTAGGTTTTTTGTTTGGGTAACTGAGAGGATGGCTGGTGGTACCATTTCCTGAGATGAGGAAAAATGGAGGAGAAGTGAATTAGGGGATGGAGAGGTCATGAATTTTGTTTGTATGAGTTAAGTCAGAAATTACACATCTATGTGGATTCGCCAAGTAGGATGTGGGACATAAGAATTCGGTACTCAGGGCTGAAGATGTCTGTTGGGCAGTCATGAGCATATCAATGGTATTTTCGCCAAACGACTAGATGAATTCCCCTACCTAGAAGAAAGAAGTTAAATGTTTTTAATTTAAAACTTAAAAAGTTTTAGACTTTAAAAATTGTTAGAAAAAAAAAGAAGTGGGAGGACTAAGCCACAGAGCACAGTAACATTTAAAAGCTCAGCAAACGAAGAGGAGACAGAACAAGAGCTGGAGAGGGAAGCTGAGAGAGTGTGATGTTGTGGAAGCCAAGCGAAGAAAATGCTCCAGGAAGGAGGAGAGAGTTGTCAGCTTGGGTTGGGTTGGGTTGAATGCAACTCAAGTCATAAAGTAAGATGAGGACAGAGACATGAACCCTTGGATTTGGCAATGTGGACCTTGAAAATAAAAGATTGGAGACCTTGAAAATAAAAGATTGTGTGGAATAAGAAAGGTAGGAGAGGGCTTCCCTGGTGGCGCAGTGGTTGAGAGTCCGCCTGCCGATGCAGGGGACACGGGTTCGTGCCCTGGTCCGGGAAGATTCCACATGCCACGGAGCGGCTGGGCCCGTGAGCCATAGCCGCTGAGCCTGCGTGTCCAGAGCCTGTGCTCCGCAACGGAAGAGGCCACAACAGTGAGAGGCCCACGTACCGCAAATAAAACAACAAAAGAAAGAGAGGTAGGAGTCAGAAATGGTATGGATGAAAGGGAATGGGAGATGAGAAATTGATGATGGAGGTTTTGCTGAAAAGGGGAACAGAATGGAGAGGTGCCTAGAGTTTCAGGTTTTGTTTTATTTCATTTCGTTTTAAATAGGAGATTCTGGGGTGTGCTTAAATGCCAGTGGAAGTAAACCAGGCGAGAGAAAGAGGAAAGTTGATACTGGAGGAGAGAACATGGACAAAGACAGTGTCAGTGTCCTTGAGAAAAAGGAGACCCAGAGCTCAGTGGAAGCATTGACCTGTGAAGTACCTTCCATGGTAATAGAGGAAGGCAGGCAGTAAGAGTAATAGAATGCGGGTAAATTGGTGGATTTGGCGGTGGGAAGGTGAGCGATCTTGTCGCGTTTGCTTATATTTCCTCAGTGAGCTATGACTTTAACTCATCATTTGCGAGTGAGCCAGAACTTCTGAATCCTGAGCCCAAATGCACTATGTCCTTCATTTACCATTTGGTATACTTGGAAAGAATGAAAATGATAACCCCTTTTGTATAACGTGCTTTAAAGAGCTAGCAAATGATAAAAGAACCCATGTATATTCTTTCATTGGATTTTTTCCCCTGAATCATTCAAGTTCCCAGCAGGGAACAGAATTCACATGGTTTGTTTAAGTGAAGACACTTTAATGATGGGGGCCTACTTACAGAGATGAGAGTGGAATTAAGAGATGCTGCACCCAGAGACTATCAACAGCCAGAAGTCGTTACCACCCTCACCCAGTGAGAGCTAGAGCCCTCAAAGCGGGACCAAGCAGCATGATCACTCATTGAAGAGACCTGTAGCTACAGGGAAGTAGTGCCAAGCAGAGAGGGAAGGAGAAAGAAGTACCTACTTCTCTCTCCTCCCATCTCTTGCCGATGCATCCCAATGGCTGAACCCAACTGGAAGCTGGCTAGCAAGGAGCCTGGTGATGCAGTCCACGGTGAAGGACAGAGACTAGATCTGCAGTGAATAACCAGCACAGCCCTTAACACTTCATGCCGTAAATGTGAAAAGATTTTGAAAACCACTCCAGGGGGAATCTTTGCACCCAATGCCATTGTATGGAATGCATCTTGTTATGTGGTACCAGCAGGATTTGCAAAACCCAAGTAAGGAGCTAACCATGATCTTTGATACAAATCATCATGGGTACTTGTAACCCACCCATAATCTCCAAAAGTCATGTGTGCCCATAGTCTTCCTCCTTTATTCCCATCCAGAGCGCACTGCCCGTAGAACTAGGGAAGCTTACATTTCACGACCCCTCGTTTGCATGAGCCCACTTCCAAGGCCATGGGGCAGCCCTAGAAATGTATTCATATGGTCATATGTTTTTGTAAAACTTGCAAGAATAAGGTATTTTAACTGTAATCTGGTAAGACTATAACTTTTTTCCCTCTGACCCTAGAAAGGACTTCCTCCTTCCCCCGTTATATGCCTTTCAGGCATCACAAAGCCTGGATCTGCTTCTGCTTTCAACAGAGACTCGCATGTACCGGTGCAAATGTTATCCTTTCCCCACGATTCTACCACCTTTCTGGCAGCGTGGTTCATGAGCCTCAAAATGGACACTTGGGGTTGGGGAGGATGCAGCTGGAGGATAAAGAAAAGCAAAGAACGGAGGGATGGATGTGTGGTGTCAGAGTCAGTGGGGGCAGGGCGCTGGGCCTGCAGAGCCCGCCCTCTGGTCTTCCACCGGGAGTGATAGGGGGCTGGCAGGTGTCCCACCAGGTAACTAATTCCTCTCTGGGGCCTTGCTCAGAAGCTGCTCTTTATGTTTTCAGATGCAGATGGAAACCTGTGTCGAAGTAACCAACTGTTGCAAGTCCTGCTGACCATGCACCGAATTCTCATTTCCTCTGCTGAACTGCTCCAAAAAGTTATCACTCTATATCCTTTAGCACAGTGCCTGGCGGTCCCCACGTGGGATTCGTTCAGCAGTGTCTTGAAATTGGAAGGATGCTTTCACTTTGGTTGGTTTGGCATAACCCTGAGTGGTTAATGGGTTCATACGTCCTTTCATGGCACGGTGTGCGTGTCTGTGTGCATGTGTGTGTGTGTGCATATGTATGTATGTGTATCTTCTGTTGGGCGAGGCAATGTTATTGATGCTGATTGCTCTGGGAAGAGGCCAAAGAAATCGACATGCAAACATAGTCTTCTTTGTTAGTTCTTGCTAGTGAAAAATCGTTTTCCTGTAGATTAATCAAAATTCGTATTTATCCCATGCAAAATGACAAGGGTGCAAGCATGACTCAAGTGATAAACTGCATTGTGGCTTTCCTGTCCAATTCTTCAGCCTTCCTCAGGTTCTGAAGAGCGCTTTCTGATGCCAGAGCATCTGGAGAGGCTGCTGGTGCCTTTTTGCTTAGGCAGAGGCACTGGCTACGTGCCAAGCAAACCCTGCCGGATTCTAACCTTCTCTTGGGGGTGTGAATGGAGTTGGGTGGAGAAAACGGCTGCCTTCTCCCTCTCCCTGATGACTGATGACACTGTGGGCTGTAGGTGGGCTGAGACTGTTTAGCACCTTGAAGCCCAGGTCCCTGGCACTGAGTCATGCTTTGTAGCTGTTCTAATCCTTTACCGCTCTCCTCAGCCATCCCTTTTCATCTCATGGCACACAGAAAAAAACGTAAAGACTGAATCTCTTCTCTAAAGTGACTCATAAACCTTTACCTCTCATCTCAGAGGAGGTGTTTTCAGTGGCATTCCAAGGGTGCAACCTTGGGAGGGGTCCACGTGATGAGAGGTGCAGGTAATAATTGGATGTCTGGCCTGCAGAGAATTTTAAAACCGTAATAAAACAGACTCAGAGTTGGTCTACTTTTTATTAACTCCACGTACCAGCAATTCTAAACAATGTCAGTGATTAAATACTCCTCGCTGAAAAAATTTTGTTGCTCTAAGGACTGAGCTGTACCTGGGGCGCCTGTCTTGGTGCCCCGCCGGGTACCTGCCCCCACGGTGACAGCAGAGCTCTCTTCCTCCCCATTCTCCCTCTCACTCTCACAGAATCTTTCTCTATAAGTTATCTCCCCTCTCTCCTGTCCTTCTAAACCCTGCCTCTTCAGGGGCACCTGCCTCTCAGCCTAAAACACATTCAAGTCTCCCCAACCTAAAAATAAACTCTCAACCCTGCCTCCCCTTCATTCCATTGATAGGGTTAGAAATGTGATGCACAGACTTCTTAAAATAGTCCGCACTCACTCTCTCCCATCGCTCAACTCCCACTCAGTCCTTAACCCGACTGTGGGCCCCACCCCTGTACTCAGACTTTCCTCTGATGTCACCAGTGACCTCCTAGCTGCCAAGCCTGGTGGCTTTTGTTTCCACCCTTGTTTACAGCGATGTCTGTGTAGAGGCCTTGTTGACACCCCCTGCCTCTCCAGACTCCCTCCAGAGCCCTGGGAACTGCACCTTCCCGGCTCTCCCTCCTCCTGGGCTGCCCTCCTCCACCTCTCCATCCAGCCTCTTCTTTGCGTACCTCCTTGAGATAGGGATAACATCCTGGTTTCTTCTCACTGCACTTCCCCTGGGTGATTTCCCACCAGGATTTCCACCACCATTCCTCTGAGGTCTTTCAAGTCCATATTTCTCTAACCCAAACCATTTTTTTTTAACGTTTGTACCACTTTATCCTGCAGATACTGCAATCTAATATGCTTAAAACTTAACTCATTAACTCACCACCTCAACTACTACTACTATGAGTTCTGCTTTGATACCTGTATTTTCAGTTTCAGTTCATGGTATTGCTGCCCATCCGATGGTCTTAAAGCGGCAACATCAAAGCACTCACAGTCCTCCCTGCCTTTCACCTACAGAGTCCGTCACCCAATCTCAGGGTTCCTGCATCAGAAGTGACTCTTTTCTCTCCATTCCCATGTCTCTGCCTTTGTTTGGGCCCTCACGGTCTCTCTCCCCAGCCTCTGTCCCATCCTGGGCTTCTCATCTTCACAGCCACCCTCTCCCTCGTTTATCCACCTCTGCAGTTACTTTCCTGAGAAGCGAATCAGGCAGGCCATGCTCCAGAGCCTCTGCAAATAGAGGGTAATGGCAGATCCTCGGTTGCCAGGAAATGGCCCTCCACAGGCTGGCCCAGTGTGCCCCTCCTGCTCTATCCTCAGCTCTCTCAGAAACCCTTTCCCCTCCACGGTGAACGTCTCAACATACCAGACTGGAATGGCTCCTTTTACCTGTCAGTTAAAGAAGCTCGGATGGCTTCCTTTTGTTTCCTGTTTTTCCATTGTTAGAGAGAGAAAAAAAATTTAACAACATGCTTTGAATAGTTCAGATGCCTGAGAAGTACAGCCAGAACTGCCCTGGTACTTCATGGCCACAGCACTGCCTATGAGGATGTGGAGCCTGAAGCTTGCAGCAAACAATGACGATTACCCCAGGTCAGCAGATGCCTGAGCCCCTGATTACTGGCCTGCGTGTGCTGCTGTTTGCTTCATCTCCTCACGTGAGAAAGCAGTGCCTGCCTTGCTCGAGGCTGCCTCCGCTGTGGCACAAGGGCTCTGCGACCTTGGGAGGCTCTGCCCTCCTGGATGGCACCTGGCACTGTGCGCTGGGGAACGGACGTGTGAAGAGAAGGGTAGGGAGCAAACAGAAGGAAGATAAACTCCACGATGAAAGGCACCATGTTGATTCTTATGTCCACCCAGTTGTCTTAAAAGAAAAGTGGGTTTTTTTGTGTGTGTGAGTGCCTTCCTCATTAATAAGGAAGAAGTTAAATCTTTCAACAACTAGATCAAATAATAAAAATATAGACTCTAAGACGTATTTATCTAGAATGTGCCTTATGCTTGAATCTCTTTGCACCGAAGGGATGCATTTTCTCACCCATGTGGTATAAAGAAATGTAAAGAGAAATGTAAAGTCATGTCATTCTCACTCCTCCCTTTTATGTCCAAAGAAAGGCAAGCATTGGAACCATTCACTTCATGAAATTTGCCAGTTGCCTGGGCTTATTTTTTGGATTGATTACCGTTGTTCTTGGGGTGTGTGTGTGTGTGTGTTTTGTGTTTTGTGTTTCTGTTTGATTTTGGTGCTCTCGGACAGATTTTATAACAGTAAATCTATCAAAATTTAGGTTTTTTAAGTTAAAGTCATTTTATGAAACGTACAAATGTCACAGCCATAGTTTTTCTTTAGAGGTTCAAGTTTAGCTTGCAAATCTTACTGTTCTTCCTATAAGTCTAGAATGTCCCACCAGGCACTTTTAAGGAACCTTGAAAAATGTTTGGTTAATTGGAATAATGGTTTTAAACTATAATTATGAATTTTATTTCTTCTTCCAGTTTTATTGAGATATAACCGACATAAAATACTGTGTAAGTTTAAGGTTTGAAGCGTGATTCATGATAAGTTTAGTGAACATCTATCATCTCATATAGATACAAAATTAAAGAAATTTAAATTTCTTTTCTTGTGATGAGAACTTAGAATTTTCCCTCTTAGCAACTTTCATGTATAACGTCGAGCAGTGTTCATTATATTTTTATCATGTTGTACATTACATCCCTAGTACTTATTCATCTTATAAGTTTGTATCTTTTGACTGCCTTCATACAATCCCCCTTTTTCCCGTCCCCTGCCTCTGGTAACCACAGATCTGATCTGTTTTTCTATGTTTGTTGTTTCTTTGTCCGTTTTTGAAGTATAATTGACCTACAACACTATGTTAGTTTCTATTACATAACAGTGATTTGATATGTCTATACATGTCAAACTGGTCACCACAATAAGTCTAGTTACGGATATGTCACCCTACAAAGATATTACATAGTTATTAACTGTATTCCCCATACGGTGCATTTCTTACCCATGTCTCATTTATTTTGCAAATGGAAGTTTGTACCTCTTAATCTTCCTCACTTATTTCTTTCTTCCCCCTACTTCCCTCCCCTCTGGCAAACACTTGTTTGTTCTCTGTACCTATAACTCTGTTTTGTTATGTTTGTGCATTTGTTTTTTCACATTCCACATATAAATAAAATCATACAGTATTTGTCTTTCTCTATCTGACTTATTTCACTTAGCATGTACCCTCTGAGTCTATCCATGTTGTCTCAAATGGCAAGATTTCATTCTTTTTTATGGCTGAATAATATTCCAGTGTGTGTGTGTGTGTGTGTGTGTACCACATCTTCTTTATACTTTCGTCTCTTGATGGACACTTAGGTTGCTTCCATATCTTAGCTATTGTGAATAATGCTGCATTGAACACATGGCTGCATATATCTCTTCTAATTAATGTTTTTGTTTTCTTCAGATAAATACGCAGGAGTGGAAATTCTGGACCATATGGTAGTTCTATTTTTAATTTTTTGAGGAACCTCCATACTGTTTTCCATAGTGGCTGCACCAATTTATGTTCCCAGCAACAGCGTGCAAGGGTTCTGTTTTCTCCACATCTTCACCAACACTTGTCATTTGTTGTCTTTTTGATAACAGCCATTCTAACAAGTGTGAGATGATACCTCGTTGTGGTTTTGATTTGCATTTTCCTGATGATCAGTAATGTTGAGCATCTTCTCATGTGGCTTTTGGCCATTTGTCTTCCTTGGGGAAAATGTATATACAGATCCTCTGCCAGTTTTTTAATCACGTTGGTTTTTTGATGTTGAGTTGTATGAGTTCTTTGTATGTTTTGGATATTAACCCCTTATTGGATATATCATTTGCAAATATCTTCACCATTTAGTAGGTGGCCTTTTCATTTTGTTGGTGGTTTCTTTTCCTTCACTGTGCGAAAGCTTTAGTTAGATATAGTCCCATTTGGTTGTTTTATTTATTTACTTTTGGCTGTGTTGGGTCTTCGTTGCTGTGCACGGGCTTTCTCTAGTTGCAGCAAACAGGGGCTACTCCTTGTTGCAGTGTGCAGGCTTCTTATTACAGTGACTTCTCGTTGCGGAGCATGGGCTCTAGGTGCGCAGACTTCAGTAGTTGTGGCATGCGGGCTCAGTAGTTGTGGCTCATGGGCCCTAGAGTGCAGGCTCAGTAGTTGTGGCGCACAGGCTTAGTTGCTCCGCAGCATGTGGGATCTTCCCAGCCCAGGGCTCGAATCTGTGTCCCCTGCACCAGCAAGAGAATTCTTAACCACTGTGCTATCAGGGAAGCCCTAGTCTCATTTCTTTATTTTTGCTTTTGTTTCCCTTGCCTGAGGAGACATATCCAAAAACAATGTTATGAAGACTGATGTCAAAGATCATATACCTATGTTTTCTTCTATAAGTTTTATGGTTTCAGGTCTTACTTTTTTTTTTTTACATCTTTATTGGAGTATAATTGCTGTACAATGGTGTGTTAGTTGCTGCTTTATAACAAACTGAATCAGATATACATATACATATGTTCCCATATCTCTTCCCTCTTGCGTCTCCCTCCCTCCCACCCTCCCTATCCCACCCTCTAGGTGGTCACAAAGCACCGAGCTGATCTCCCTGTGCTATGTGGCTGCTTCCCACTAGCTATCTATTTTACGTTTGGTAGTGCATATATGTCCATGCCACTCTCTCGCTTTGTCACAGCTTACCCTTCCCCCTCCCCATATCCTCAAGTCCATTCTCTAGTAGGTCTGTGTTTTTATTCCTGTCTTACCCCTAGGTTCTTCATGACATTTTTTTTCTTAAATTCCATATATGTGTGTTAGTATACAGTATTTGTCTTTCTCTTTCTGACTTACTTCACTCTGTATGACAGAATCTAGGTCCATGCACCTCATTACACATAGCTCAATTTCGTTTCTTTTTATGGCTGAGTAATATTCCATTGTATATATGTGCCACATCTTTATCCATTCATCCGATGATGGACACTTAGGTTGTTTCCATCTCCGGGCTATTGTAAATAGAGCTGCAATGAACATTTTGGTGCATGACTCTTTTTGAATTATGGTTTTCTCAGGGTATATGCCCAGTAGTGGGATTGCTGGGTCATATGGTAGTTCTATATTTACTTTTTTAAGGAATCTCCATACTGTTCTCCATAGTGGCTGTATCAGGTTACTTTCCCACCAACAGTGTAAGAGGGTTCCCTTTTCTCCACACCCTCTCCAGCATTTATTGTTTCTAGATTTTTTGATGATGGCCATTCTAACTGGTGTGAGATGATATCTCATTGTAGTTTTGATTCGCATTTCTCTAATGATAAATGATGTTGAGCATTCTTTCATGTGTTTGTTGGCAGTCTGTATATCTTCTTTGGAGAAATGTCTATTTAGGTCTTTTGCCCATTTTTGGATTGGGCTGTTTGTTTTTTTGCATGAGCTGCTTGTAAATTTTGGAGATTAATCCTTTGTCAGTTGCTTCATTTGCAGATATTTTCTACAATCTGAGGGTTGTCTTTTGGTCTTGTTTATGGCTTCCTTTGCTGTGCAAAAGCTTTGAAGTTTCATTAGGTACCATTTGTTTATTTTTGTTTTTATTTCCATTTCTCTAGGAGGTGGGTCAAAAAGGATCTTGCTGTGATTCATGTCATAGAGTGTTCTGCCTATGTTTTCCTCTAAGAGTTCGATAGTTTCTGGCCTTACATTTAGATCTTTAATCCATTTGGAGCTTATTTTTGTGTATGGTGTTAGAGAGTGATCTAATCTCATACTTTTACATGTACCTGTCCAGTTTTCCCAGCAACACTTATTGAAGAGGCTGTCCTTTCTCCACTGTACATTCCTGCCTCCTTTATCAAAGATAAGGTGACCATATGTGCGTGGGTTTATCTCTGGGTTTTCTGTCCTTTTCCATTGATTTATATTTCTGTTTTTGTACCAGTACCATACTGTCTTGATTACTGTAGCTTTCTAGTATAGTCTGAAGTCAGGGAGCCTGATTCCTCCAACTCTGTTTTTCGTTCTCAAGATTGCTTTGGCTATTCGGGGCCTTTTATGTTTCCATACAAATTGTGAAATTTTTTGTTGTAGTTCTGTGAAAACTGCCAGTGGTAGTTTGATAGGGATTGCATTGAATCTGTAGATTGCTTTGGGTAGTAGAGTCATTTTCACAGTGTTGATTCTTCCAATCCAAGAACATGGTATATCTCTCCATCTATTTGTATCATCTTTAATTTCTTTCATCAGTGTCTTATAATTTTCTGCATACAGGTCTTTTGTCTCCTTAGGTAAGTTTATTCCTAGATATTTTATTATTTTTGTTGCAGTGGTAAATGGGAGTGTTTTCTTGATTTCACTTTCAGATTTTTCATCGTTAGTGTATAGGAATGCCAGAGATTTCTGTGCATTAATTTTGTATCCTGCTACTTTACCAAATTTATTGATTAGCTCTAGTAGTTTTCTGGTAGCATCTTTAGGATTCTCTATGTATAGTATCATGTCATCTGCAAACAGTGACAGCTTTACTTCTTCTTTTCCGATTTGGATTCCTTTTATTTCCTTTTCTTCTCTGATTGCTGTGGCTAAAACTTCCAAAACTATGTTGAATAAGAGTGGTGAGAGTGGGCAACCTTGTCTTCTTCCTGATCTTAGTGGAAGAGCTTTCAGTTTTTCACCATTGAGGATGATGTTGGCTGTGGGTTTGTCATATATGGCCTTTCTTATGTTGAGGAAAGTTCCCTCTATGCCTACTTTCTGCAGGGTTTTTATCATCAATGGGTGTTGAATTTTGTCAAAAGCTTTCTCTGCATCTATTGAGATGATCATATGGTTTTTCTCCTTCAATTTGTGAATATGGTGTATCACGTTGATTGATTTGCGTATATTGAAGAATCCTTGCATTCCTGGAATAAACCCCACTTGATCATGGTATATGATCCTTTTAATGTGCTGTTGGATTCTGTTTGCTAGTATTTTGTTAAGGATTTTTGCATCTATGTTCATCAGTGATATTGGCCTGTAGTTTTCTTTCTTTGTGACATCCTTGTCTGGTTTTGGTATCAGGGTGATGGTGGCCTCGTAGAATGAGTTTGGGAGTGTTCCTCCCTCTGCTATATTTTGGAAGAGTTTGAGGAGGATAGGTGTTAGCTCTTCTCTAAATGTTTGATAGATTTCGCCTGTGAAGCCATCTGGTCCTGGGCTTTTGTTTGTTGGAAGATTTTTAATCACAGTTTCAATTTCAGTGCTTGTGATTGGTCTGTTCATATTTTCTATTTCTTCCTGATTCAGTCTTGGCAGTTGTGCATTTCTAAGAATTTGTCCATTTCTTCCAGGTTGTCCATTTTATTGGCATAGAGTTGCTTGTAGTAATCTCTCATGATCTTTTGTATTTCTGCAGTGTCAGTTGTTACTTCTCCTTTTTCATTTCTAATTCTATTGATTTGAGTCTTCTTTTTTTTCTTGATGAGTCTGGCTACTGGTTTATCAATTTTGTTTATCTTCTCAAAGAACCAGCTCTTAGTTTTATTGATCTTTGCTATCGTTTCCTTCATTTCTTTTTCATTTCTTTCTGATCTGATCTTTATTTCTTTCCTTCTGCTAACTTTGGAGTTTTTTTGTTCTTCTTTCTCTGATTGCTTTAGGTGCAAGGTTAGGTTGTTTATTCGAGATGTTTCCTGTTTCTTAAGGTAGGATTGTATTGCTATAAACTTCCCTCTTAGAACTGCTTTCGCTGCATCCCATAGGTTTTGGGTCATCATGTCTCCGTTGTCATTTGTTTCTAGGTATTTTTTTATTTCCTCTTTGATTTCTTCAGTGATCACTTCGTTATTAAGTAGTGTATTGTTTAGCCTCCATGTGTTTGTGTTTTTTACAGATCTTTTCCTGTAACTGATATCTAGTCTCATAGCTTTGTGGTCGGAAAAGGTACTTCATACAATTTCAATTTTCTTAAATTTACCAAGGCTTGATTTGTGACCCAAGATATGATCTATCCTGGAGAATGTTCCATGAGCACTTTAGAGAAATGTGTATTCTGTTGTTTTTGGATGGAATGTCCTATAAATATCAGTTAAGTCCATCTTGTTTAATGTATCATTTAAAACTTGTGTTTCCTTATTAATTTTCATTTTGGATGATCTGTCCATTGGTGAAAGTGGGGTGTTAAAGTCCCCTACTATGAATATGTTACTGTCTATTTCCCCTTTTATGGCTGTTAGTATTTGCCTTATGTATTGAGGTGCTCCTATGTTGGGTGCAGAAATATTTACAATTGGTATATCTTCTTCTTGGATCGATCCCTTGATCATTATGTAGTGTCCTCCTTTGCCTCTTCTTATCGTCTTTATCTTAAAGTCTATTTTCTCTGACATGAGAATTGCTACTCCAGCTTTCTTTTGGTTTCCATTTGCATGGAATATCTTTTTCCATCCCCTCACTTTCAGTCTGTATGTGTCTCTAGGTCTGAAGTGGGTCTCTTGTAGACAGCATATATATGGGTCTTGTTTTTGTATCCATTCAGCCAGTCTGTCTTTTGGTGGGAGCATTTAATCCATTTACATTTAAGGTAATTATCGCTAGGTATGTTCCTATTACCATTTTCTTAATTGTTTGGGGTTTGTTTTTGTAGGTCTTTTCCTTCTCCTGTTTTTCCTGCCTAGAGAAGTTCATTTAGCATTTGTTGTAAAGCTGGTTTGGTGGTGCTGAACTCTCTCAGCTTTTTCTTGTCTGTAAAGTTCTTAATTTCTCCATCGAGTTTGAATGAGATCCTTGCTGGGTAGAGTTATCTTGGTTGTAGATTTTTCTCCTTCATCACTTTAAATATGTCCTGCCAGTCCCTACTGGCTTGCAGAGTTTCTGCTGAAAGATCCACTGTTAACCTTATGGGGATTCTCTTGTGTGTTATTTTTCCCTTGCTGCTTTTAATATGTTTTCTTTGTATTTAATTTTTGATAGTTTGATTAATATGTGTCTTGGCGTGTTTCTCCTTGGATTTATCCTGTATGGGACTCTCTGTGCTTCCTGGACTTGATTAACTATTTCCTTTCCCATGTTAGGGAAGTTTTCAACTATAATCTCTTCAAATATTTTCTCAGTCCCTTTCTCTCTTCTTCTTCTGGAACCCCTATAATTTGAATGTTGGTGCATTTAATGTTGTCCCAGAGGTCTCTGAGACTGTCCTCAGTTCTTTTCATTCTTTTTCCTTTATTCTGCTCTGCAGTAGTTATTTCCACTATTTTATCTTCCTGGTCACTTATCCATTCTTCTGCCTCAGTTATTCTGCTATTGATCCCATCTCTAGAGTATTTTTAATTTCATTTATTGTGTTGTTCATTGTTGCTTCTTTCATCTTTAGTTCTTCTAGGTCCTTGTTAAATGTTTCTTGCATTTTCTCTATTCTATTTCCAAGATCTTGGATCATCTTTACTGTCATTATTCTTAATTCTTTTTCAGGTAGACTGCCTATTTCCTCTTCATTTTTTAGGTCTGGTCGGTTTTCATCTTGCTCCTTCATCTGCTGTGTGTTTTTCTGTCTTCTCATTTTGCTTATCTTACTGTGTTTAGGGTCTCCTTTTTGCAGGCTGCAGGTTCGTAGTTCCCGTTGTTTTTGGTGTCTGTCCCCAGTGGCTAAAGTTGGTTCAGTGGGTTGTGTAGGCTTCCTGGTCGAGGGGACTAGTGCCTGTGTTCTGGTGGATGAGGCTGGATCTTGTCTTTCTGGTGGGCAGGTCCACATCTGGTGGTGTGTTTTGGGGTGTCTGTGGACTTACTAAGATTTTAGGCAGCCTCTCTGCTAATGGGTGGGGTTGTGTTCCTGTGTTGCTAGTTGTTTGGCATAGGGTGTCCAGCACTGTAGCTTGCTGGTCGTTGAGTGAAGCTGGGTGCTGGTGTTGAGATGGAGATCTCTGGGAGATTTTCACCATTTGGTATTATGTGGAGCTGGGAGGTCTCTTGTGGACCAGTGTCCTGAAGTTGGCTCTCCCACCTCAGAGGCACAGCACTGACTCCTGGCTGCAGCACCAAGAGCCTTTCATCCACACGGCTCAGAATAAAAGGGAGAAAAAGTAGAAAGAAAGAAAGAGGAAGGAAGGAAGGAAGAAAAAGAAATAGAGAGGGAGGGAGGAAGGAAGGGAGGAAGGGGATAAAATAAAATAAAGTAAGATAAAATAAAATAAAGTTATTAATATAAAGAATAATTAAGAAATTTTTTTAAAAAAGAAACAAAAAACCGGACAGATAGAATGCTAGGACAAATGGTGAAAGCAAAGCTATACAGACAAAATCTCACACAGAAGCACACACACACACACACTCACAAAAAGAGGAAAAGGGGGAAAAAATCATAAACCTTGCTCTTAAAGTCCACCTCCTCAATTTGGACTGATTTGGGATGATTCGTTGTCTATTCATGTATTCTACAGATGCAGGGTACATCGAGTTGATTGTGAAGCTTTAATCCGCTGCTTCTGAGGCTGCTGGGAGAGATTTCCCTTTCTCTTCTTTGTTTGCACAGCTCCTGGGGCTCAGCTTTGGATTTGGCCCTGCCTCTGCGTGTAGGTCACTGGAGGGCGTCTGTTTTTCGCTCAGGACAGGGTTAAAGGAGCAGCTGCTTCGGGGGCTCTGGCTCACTCAGGCCAGGGGGAGGGAGGGGTATGGATGCGGGAGAGCCTGCAGTTGCAGAGGCCGGCGGGACGTTGCACCAACCTGAGGCATGCCACGTGTTCTCCCGGGGAAGTTGTCCCTGGATCCCGGGACCCTGGCAGTGACGGGCTGCACAGGCTCCCGAGAGGGCAGGTGTGGATAGTGACCTGTGCTCACACACAGGCTTCTTGGTGGCAGCAGCAGCAGCCTTAGCGTCCCATGCCTGTCTCTGGGGTCCGCACTGTTAGCCGTGGCTCACGCCCGTCTCTGGAGCTCCTTTAAGCAGAGCTCTTAATCCCCTCTCCTCGTGCTCCAGGAAACAAAGAGGGAAGAGAAAGTCTCTTGCCTCTTCGGCAGGTCCATACTTTTCCCCGGACTCCCTCCCAGCTAGCCGTGGTGCACTAACCCCCTGCAGGCTGTGTTCACGCCGCCAACCCCAGTCCTCTCCCTGTGCTCCAACCGAAGCCCGAGCCTCAACTCCCAGCCCCGCCTGCCCCGGCGGGTGAGCAGACAAGCCTCTCGGGCTGGTGAGTGCCGGTGGGCACCAATCCTCTGTGACGGAATCTCTCCGCTTTGCCCTCCGCACCCCTGTTGCTGTGCTCTCCTCCGTGGCTCTGAAGCTTTTCCCCTCCACCACCCGCAGTCTCCACCCGCAAAGGGGCTTCCTAATGTGTGGAACCCTTTCCTCCTTCACAGCTCCCTTCCAGAGGTGTAGGTCCCATCTCTATTCTTTTGTCTCTGTTTATTCTTTTTTCTTTTGCCCTACCCAGGTATGTCTGGAATTTCTTGCCTTTTGGGAGGTCTGGGGTCTTCTGCCAGCGTTCAGTAGGTGTTCTGTAGGAGTTGTTCCACGTGTAGATGTATTTCTGGTGTATCTGTGGGGAGGAAGGTGATCTCCACCTCTTATTCTTCCACCATCTTCCTGATTCCCCTCTGAGAATGTCTGCCAAACCGCAGAGAAAACACTTTGATGACTACACGTGATATGGGAGCATAAGGTGAAGTTCAGCACACTCTCAAGTTGACATCTCTTAGGTAAAACTGGGACCCCCAAAGGGCTCTCCAAACTCCTGAACTCCACACTATGGAGGCAGCCCTTTGGATATGCTGCCTCTCTGCTTCCAGGCAGCTCAGGTCTTACATTTAAGTTCGTAATCAGTTTTGAATTCATTTTTGTGCATAGTGTCCAGTTTGCATAGTGTCCAGAATAGTCCAGTTTGATTCTTTTGCATGTAACTGTCCAGTTTCCACAATACCATTTATTTAAGAGACTGTCTTTTCTCCATTGTATGTTCTTGCCTCCTTTGTTTTAGATTAATTAACCATAAGTGTGTGGGTTAATTTCTGGGCTCTTTATTCTGTTCCATTGATCTACTTGTTTGTTTTTGTGCCAGTACCATACAGTTTTGATGACTGTAGCTTTGGAGTATAGTCTGAAGTCCGGGAGTGTGATACCTCCAGCTCTATTCTTCTTTCTCAAGATTGTTTTGCTCTTTGGGGACTTTTCTTTCCATAGAATTTTAGAATTATTTGTTTTAGTTCTGTGAAAAATGCCATTGGTGTTTTGATAGGATTGCATTGAATCAGTAGGTTGCCTTGGGTAGGATGGTCATTTTAACGGTATTCTTCTAATCCATGAATATGGTATATCTTTCCATCTGTTCTGTCATCTTCAATCTTTTTCATCAGTGTCTTAAAGTTTTCTGACTGTGGGTCTTTTACTTACATAGTTGGATTTATTCCTGGATATTCTGTCCTTTTCGATGTGATTTAAATGGGATTGTTTTCTTAATTTCTCTTTCTGATAGTTCCTTGTTAGTATATAGAAATGCAACAGATTTTTATATATTCATCTTGTACCCTGCAACTTTACTGAATTTTTATGAACTCTGGTAGTATTTTGGTGATATATTTAGGATTTTCTATGTATAGTATCATGTCATCTTCAAACAGTAACAGTTTTACTTCTTCTTTTCCAATTTGGATTCATTTCTTTTTCTTGTCTGATTGCTCTGGCTAGGAATAAAAGTGGTGAGAGTGGGCATCCTTGTCTTGTTCCTGATCGTAGAAGAAATTCTTTCAGTTTTCACCATTGAGTATGATGTTAGCTGTGGGCTTATAATATATGGCATTTACTATGTTGAGGTATGTTCCCTCTATACATCTTCATGGAAAGTTTTTTTTAGTCATAAATTGTTGAATTTTCTCAAATCCTTTTCTGTATCTATTGAGATGATCATATGATTTTTATTCTTTATTTATATATTCTTCAATTTGTCAATGAGGTATATCCCACTGACTGATTTGTGGATATTGAACTATCCTTGCATTCATTGGATAAATTCCACTTGATCATGGTGTATAATTCTTTTAATATATTGTTGTATTTGGTTTGCTAATATTTTGTTGAGAATTTTTGAATCTATGTTCATCATATTTTTATCACTGATATTAGCCTGTAATTTTCTTTTTTTGTGATATCTTTGACTGGTTTTAGTAGCAGGGTGATGCTGGCCTTGTAGAATGAGTTAGGAAGTGGTCCTTCTTCTGCAGTTTTTTGGAATAGTTTGATAGGTGTTTACTCTTTTCTAAATGTTTGGTAGAATTCACCTGTGAAGCCATCTGGTCCTGGACTTTTGTTTGCTGCAAGTTTGTTTTTGTTTTGTTTTTTTTAATTACTGATTCAATTTCATTATTGGTAATTGGTCTGCTCATATTTTCTATTTCTTCCCGGCTCAGTCTTGGAAGATTGTACATGTCTAGGAATTTGTACCTTTCTTCTAGGTTGTCCATTTTATTGGCATGTAACTGGTTGTAGTAATCTCTTACGTTCTTTTATATTTCTGTGGTATTGATTGTAACTTCTTTTTTATTTCTGATTTTATTGATTCGGGCCCTC
Organism: Leucopleurus acutus; assembly: GCF_964270905.1. Classification (NCBI taxonomy): domain Eukaryota; kingdom Metazoa; phylum Chordata; class Mammalia; order Artiodactyla; family Delphinidae; genus Leucopleurus; species Leucopleurus acutus. The sequence continues at coordinate 81,597,338 of NC_139142.1, read as the reverse complement.
CCATTTTTTTTCTTGAAGAGTCTAACTATTTAGATCTGAAGTGCATCTCTTGTAGGCAGCACACATATGGATCTTGGTTTTGTATCCATTCAGCCACTCCATGTCTTTTGACTGAAGCATTTAGTCCATTTACATTTAAAGTAATTATTGATAGGTATGTACTTGTAATTTTAAATCTTAGATTTTTTTAAATACTTCAGAGGCTTTTCTGAATTCTAAATAGTTTTTATAACTTCAGTAAATTAAAATTATAAACAGTAAAGCTAACATTACCTTAGATGTTCCAAAGCTATGCATAAACTTAATAAGATTTGAATTTAAAATCACAAGTGTAAATCCCTTAATTGTATATTCCAGATTGAAGTTTCAAGACTCTTGTTCTAATATGCTCTTAAACATTAAGGTATATAAGATTTCAAAAGGCATAGATCCCTTCCTAATAAAAAAATCAGTAATATGATTTGGCCTGTTTTTTACTTTGCTATATTTAAGTCTGAGTTTTCCAAGGGTTAAAATATGCATAGCCACTGAAAGAAGACTGCACAGCCCCAGTTAATTGAGACATCTGCTGGCTGCTCAGTGGATTCCTCTCAGGGGCCCTGCTGAAATTCACGGAGCCCTGGATTGTGGTTAATTTGACATGGTTTTTAGAGGAGAAAGAGGGCAGTGTCTTGCGGGGCACACAGCCCACATAGCCTGATTCCTCAGTATGTTGATGGAAGAGGGTAGGACCACCCAGGTTCGTCACTGGATTGGATTTTGCATTTCTGTGACCTTTACAGTAAACACTTATTCTTTCCCTATATCTCTAGAGATGCGTGAACTTGGTGGAACTTTGCTATTCTTTCTTGTTCTTAGAATGGCATCATTCTCGTGGAATATTCCGAATGGTATTGATCCTTAATGTGCTCTCCAGTTGTATTTGGATCATTCACATGGCTTTTTCTGACTTGCTATTACAACCTGTAAGATCAATCTACTGACATTTTCTAGGCATGTATTATCATTTTCCTATTATTGCCTTGATAATCATTACAATACATCTGAATATTTATTCCTTCCCTTTCTTCTAATTCAATGCACAGATTTTTTATCAGTTGCTGAAAAGATAAGAACAAGCTCTTCTTTTTAGCTTGTCTCCAGCAGACTCCTAGTCTTGGGCATGGGCAGAGGTCACTTGCCCCTTCTTTACTTCTTACAGGTCACCTGTGTGGGGACATTGCTGTGCTGTTGACTTCCTACTTCTGCAGAGGAGATGCTGTGGCCTTCTTCCATAAGCGGCTTCAGCATGGGCTAAAGTCACCATCTTTGCCCTTCATAAGCATACAGCTGCACACATTGAGTTGGTTTTATCCTATGGCCAGGGAGAGAAGAAACATTAAAAGAAACTATTTGTGGGGCTGGAGGGAGGGTAGTTTTAGCAATACTTGCAAAGATGAAAGGTTGTTTGGTTTCTATAACAGAGGCTTCCATTTCCCTTAACCACAGCCATACCTATAAGGATGCCTTGGCAAAGAATTCACCAGGGCTTTGCCTGAAGATCTGCTATTTTGTAAGGTAACATTTCTGCATGCACTTGGGACTTTGTGGAGTGGGGTGAAATGAAAGAGCCAGAGACTCTAGCTCTTTCCTTGTCCTCCCTGCCTTTCCCTTTCTGACCATCTATACAACACCTCTGGACAGACCAGAAAGGGCAATTGTTAGTACTGGAAATTCCTCAAAGAGCATAGTCGGTTTTTTCTGATGTGCCTGAGCTTAATATTTTATACCAATGTTTTTGTCAACCTTCCAGCATTTTGGTATCAAGTGACATAAGGGAAAGGTTATTTTGTTTGTTTTTATTCCCAAGTATAAAAGTAATGTAGCTCATATTAGAGCACTTTGAAAATATAGAGAAGAAGAATATAACTATAGTAATAATCACTTATATCCAACTACCTATTTTGGTATATTTCCCTTGTCTCTTTCCAAGTAGGTTTTTTAACATAGTAGAGATCAAAATACATACAAAATTTTGTATCCTGTAGTTTTCACTTAACTTTAAATCATAGGAATCTTCTCTAGTCATTAAAAACTTTTTGTAAACATTATTTTTAATGGCCATGTAATATCCTGAGGTATAATAAAGTGTAATTTACAGATGCATTGTCCAATCTTTGGACGTTTGGTTTGTCTGCCATTGTCTTATTTATCATTCTCTCTGATACACATGGTTGTGCCTAAATCTTTGCAGTGGCTTCCTTCATTATGATTCATCTTGTCATAGCATAGCATTTAATATGTGGGGCGCAGAGGACTGTCAGTGGGTGGTTTTCTTCTCTTCCCCCCACCCCTACTCCAGTTCCTTATATTCTGTGTAGAGAATATAGATTCTATATTCCCAGGAATATAGAACAAACCAGCCCGTCTTTTTCTGAATCCTTTTTGCGGGAAGAACCCACCACAATGTAAGTCCTTGGCTTCAGTTTTGGCTTGTGTTTTTTAAATCCCACCATGTAGGTATTGGATAACAGAATTCTGGATCATGTTTAAAATAGATGCCAGCTTGGCAAGCACTATGGAAGAGTTTCAGGAACTGGTGAAAGCTAACGGCGAGGAGCTGCACTGCCGCCTGATTGACACAACTCAAATGTGAGTGTCGTGGTTTTGACGCCTCTTTCGAAACCACCTCCCTCCTGTAATACAACCCAGGCCGCTCAGCAAGGCTCTGCGTCCCGCTGTGACGTCTGCTCTACCCACCCCAAGAAGCCCTCAGGCAGGTTCAGATGGCCTCATGAAGGAGAAAAGCTTGACATGTAGCAGGAAAGCAGAGAAGCCCCCTGGTGATAACAGTGTACGTGACTAATATCCAAGAGTAGGAAAAAAGTCTCAGTGAAAAAGAAATCAGGAAGCCAGATATTGACTAAAATTTGTATAAATCCCAGTAAACTGAAAGTGTGGTGACTAAATTGGTGCCTCTTCAGCAGCTAACGCCTGGAGGGCCCCTGCACTTATAAATGGGGAAGGGACTGCTGGAAAATGGATCGAGCAAAGGGTTTATAACATATTCGGTAGGCCAAAAAGTTCTGCAAGAGACACTTAGACCTATGCAGAGATAGAAAGGATCTCAGGAATACTGCATATTATTCCTTGGATTTCTTATTTATGAGATGGTCCCACTCTGGAAAAATGAATGCCTGTCCTAATCTGGGGAGAGGAGAGTACACTCATCATATGCTAAGGTTTTCACAATGTGGCCCCTTTGTTTTAGAATAATACAGATCCCTAGGACATAGAATTCTAGGACTGAAACATATTTTCAAGATGATTTTATCCAACGTCCTGGGAAACAGGCTCAGCAAGGCTTGCTTCTCTGGGGTCACACAGCTAGCTGAGTTAATGGCAGAGCAGAATCTGGACTGTGAGAGCCCTCAGTGCCCTGTGCTGTGGCCGTGTGGAAATGATTTCCAAATCACATGTCAGAGTCCCAATTAAATCTACATAGCGGGTTGGACTCTCTGTACTTCTTTGTTTAGAATTATAATAACTTGAGAGGTAAAAGAAGGTTTTACAGTAACAGTGTCTTCATTTTTTAAATGCAGCACACAGGGCCCAGGGCAGTTCTCAAACCCTGATTTCCTTATCCCAATACACCCCTAGCTGACTTTCCTCTACCAATATTTTCCACGGTATATTCTTCAGGAATTAGTCAGTGGGATATTGCCCGACCAGATACACTTGAGAAAGAGAGAGTCGAACTTCCTTTTTGCAATGCATCTCAGAGTGTGTAATATGCTCTTTGGCTAAGGGGGCTGCAGAATTTGTAGCATTTCCCAAACTCATTTGACCACAGAACCCTTTTGTCAAGAGACCAGGTTCTCAGGACTACAGGTTTGGGAAACACAGATCTGCAGCCTGCTACCTTTCTCTTTGCTTCCTTAGTGTAGGAAATTGAAACTGAGTAAGAAACACGTGGATTGATTACAAGAAAATGTGGGGGGGGCTAACTCTAGGGTTAGCTAGACTTCCTTGGTCATTTCAGTGGCTGGGGACATTTGAGGAAAATGCCACAAGTCTGCCCAGAGTGACCACCTGTTCCTACACATGATTACCCAGCATGGCGTCTCCTCTCTGTGGCTCTCTGTGCTTTTCTGGCATGAAAACTGCCCCACTACCTTGAGATTTCCAACCACATAGAGTCCCCATCACCCTCATGAGATGAGGAAACACACAGAAGGCATGGAGAGAGCAGACCTGCCAGGGCTACACAGGGGAGCCAGGACGCTGTGAACAATGCCCGAGACTCTGTCCTTCCCACAGGCTTAAGACAAATGCATTTTACCCAGTTCCCATGGCACGTTCAGAAGGCTCAAGGAAAACCATCAAAGCTTCCTAGTCGCCACCGTAGGAAAAACTGATGTGGGGAAACTGTTAATGCATTGCTTTGACCAAGGAAAGTTAGGTAACGGTGCTTTGCGTAGTCTTGCGGGAAGCGTTAATGGATTTATTTTGCATTAAAAAGCAATTTTGATTTATTCTTTTTCCCTGTCTTCTCCCTTTCATTTTTACCCACAAAAGCAATGCCCGTGACTGGTCCAGGAAACTGACTCAAAGGATAAAATCGAACACCAGCAAGAAACGAAAAGTCTCCCTGCTCTTTGACCATCTGGAACCAGAAGAGCTCTCCGAGCACCTTACCTACCTGGAGTTCAAGTCCTTCCGGAGGATATCTGTATGTACCCGAGGGGCCGGAGAAAAGCTTCCCTGGGATATCTCTGAAAATAAGCAGAGGAATTCAACAGGCCATCCACCTCCTAACCCTAGAGGCCCCCTCAGCGCTGGTAGGCTTTCCCATCACTCTGTGTCGTTGGGAAAATCAGGACACGCTGCCTTATTTGTTGCTCCTGCTTTGCTGCACGCTCCCATCCTCCAAGCCCACCTCCCTCAGCCCAGCACTCGCTCAAGTGGCAATACTGTGGGCACACATGGTACCCTGCACACGTGAGTGTACACACAGCATGCATGCGCATACACACACACACACACACACACACACACATTTTATTCCTGATAATCATTAGGCTTCCAGAATGGTTTTTTTTAATTTTCCTCCAAAAAAATGAGGCTAAGTCCTGTAAGAGGACTTGAATTCATTCTAGAATAGGCTTTGGATGGCTGTGGGAAATCTCAAAATAAATCAGATGCTACTGGTCTAGCCCAGAATTTACCTAAACCCTTGAGGTGGTGCTGACATGGTCCAGCAGTCTCCCCTGATTCTAGAGAGAAACTGTGCTGACACAAACCCTGCTCACTGAAACTCCATATGTGATACCAAAGAACACCAGCTCCACACAAGAGAACTTGCCAACAGAGCCTCACTGGCCGACATGACTTCCTGAGAAATGACTCCATTCAGCCCCCACCGCTGTGGAAAGATACAGTTCTGAGCTTTGCTCTAAAAGTAGAGACTACCTAGTTGCTGGATGCATTTCTTAGATGTACCTGTTCCCTGCTGAGGTGATGGAGGCCCAGGGGTGGCTTGGACCAGGTCACACAGTTTATTAGAGTCAGAGCTGAGACCAGGATCACAAGCCTCTCTCGGTCACTCAGCACCAATTAATTGAGGCTGCTTGTTTGGAAGGAGAGCTGCAAACCAGGTTACAGGGGTTATTATAGCTTTTCTGCCATAATGTTGACAGCCTCCCTGTTTTCACACAGCTATTTTGCCAATCAGCCAGGAACCTCCCCACCCTCTGCAGCCCAATTTGGAAATACGTCTCCAAGCATTCATCTGCATGGGGACCTCCAGTCTCCTCACTGGCTCCCCTCAGACAGAACCACAGGCCCCAGTTGGAACGCTCCCCCTGGGGGGTTTCCATTTGGCAGTGCCTGTCGTGTCACGGGGGAAGGACACTGAAAAGAGCCATTTATCACACTGGAAATCTGAGCTGTACTGGGGCCCAACTGGTAGGACTGCTCTGTCAGGCCTGTGGGCTGTCTGCTCCCTGCCAGGGCTCAGATCAGTGGAGGTGGAAGGGAAGAGTCAGTGCAGAACAAGGCCTCTGCGCCAGTGCTCCCCCAGTGTCGGTGCAGGGTTCTAGCTGCAAATGAAGACATCAGCTTGAACTTTCATTTCGTTTGAATGTCACGGTCACCTCGTAGAAGACTTTTGGGGGGATCTTTTTGTTTTACCTACACAGTTCTAAACAGTTTTGCCCACATAGGGTGGGAGGGAAATTTATCTCTGCTATGAATTGAGTGACATTTGATATTTTCTGCTTGTTATTATAATACTTTGGAGGGGGGAAGAATTATACTGAGATAATTCTTTTAAAAAACAAGTGGATTCAATATGTTACATTTCGAATGGGAGGGGTATATAAATGTATTCACTGGAATGAATCGGGGAACTTTTTCTTAGAACCGGTAAGATTTGTGCTGTATATGTCTCCCTTAAGGAGTAGGTTTGGTCTACTCATATTTTTCCACCCATCAGCAAACAGCACAGAAAAATGGGGCTCAGTTAATTTGCATTCATTTTATTCAGGTTATGAGATCTTCTCATCAGTGTATTACTAGTCAGGCAGGACTAAGGTGTGTACACTGATGACAACCCCCTCAACCCTTCCCACCCAATCTCAGTGGCCTAACAAAGCAAAAGTTTATTTTTCACTCCTGCTACACAGGGGCCTCTGCTGACCACAGGTGCTCAGAGCCTGGGTGTGGGAGGCTTCATCTTGACATAGATCTCCACGATCTCTGCAGCCTGGAAAGGCAACATAGCCAATCATTCACTGGCTCTTCTATCTCAAAAGTCGTCACATCTATCAGCAACTCCTAAATATCTGAAGATCTTTAGGGTATGAAATGATAGTGTGCTCAACTTCTAAAAGAATTTCCCTGAAAAGCATTCGTTCCAATACAATCCCAGCGAGAGGATTTTTCTTTATTTCTGGAATGTGCCTATTACTAATATAAACATCATTATTAAAACAGTTCCCTTGCTTCTGCCAAAAAAAAAAAAAAAAAAAGTCATCACGTCACTTCCACTGACATTCTCCTGGCTAAACTGTCATGTGGTCACACCTGATCTCAAAGGGCAGAGCTGAGAAATGGAGAGCTGGAAATAGCTGGGGAACAGCACTGAAAACTCCCATGGGAACACTGGAGCAGAGCAAACTCTCCTCCCTCTGTTACACTATTTGAGCAGGATTGTTTGTGACAGGGACACAGTAGCTGCAGTCATGACTTATACACTGATCTTCTGGGACATTTCCACCTTCACATCTGCTGTTTGTTTCAGCGTCAGCCATAGTGAATGCCATTGCCCAGGTGAATGGGAAGCTGTGGTCCCCAAATAATAGCTAACCAGTGTCACGTACCCCACTCACTTCGCCCCTGCTCGAGTTGGCGAATAGAGGGAAATCCAAACAGGTCTGTTTGATCATGAGGTTAATAATATCCTGTTAGCACCACCTCACACTTATGTAGTACTTTGAAAAGTTAAAGTGCTTTCACAGGTTATCATGTTTGATCTTATTAACAATTCCGTGTCCTAAATAGGACAGATGTTATCCCGGTTTTGTTTTTGTTTTTGTTTTTGCGGTACGCAGGTCTCTCACTGTTGTGGCCTCTCCCTTTGTGGAGCACAGGCTCCGGATGCGCAGGCTCAGTGGCCATGGCTCACGGGCCCAGCCGCTCCGCAGCATGTGGGATCTTCCCAAACCGGGGCACGAACCCGTGTCCCCTGCATCGGCAGGTGGTCTCTCAACCACTGCGCCACCAGGGAAGCCCTATCCCATTTTTAAGTTAAGAAAACAGCTAGGAGAGAGAGAAAAAGAGTGTGTGACACAGTAGATTTTGTGAGATGATCTTTTTTTTTCCCCTTACCTTCAGCAACATAGCTGGAACTAGTACTGAGATTTTTCTTGTATACTGTATTCTTTAGAATTTAAAAGGGGCACTATCCCTATCTACTCAACATAATATTGGGGTTAACTTGTATGTGTACACATCCATTTAGGCCTAATGACGTTTGATGTAGAGGGACCATGCTGTGGGTAGAATAAGAAAGATGTCCTTCCTACCATCCTTGTCTGCAGGAGAGGAAAGCCAAGAGCTCATCTGTCCCTTAGCAGATTCTAGCCATCAACTCAGCAGAGGTAATATGCCCCTCGGGTCTCCCAGAATACTGGAGCGGCAGTCCTGATGAGTTTCTTTTTCCCCAGTTCTCCGATTATCAGAATTACCTCGTGAATAGCTGCGTGAAGGAGAACCCTACCATGGAGCGGTCCATTGCCCTGTGTAACGGCATCTCCCAGTGGGTACAACTGATGGTTCTCAGCCGCCCCACCCCCCAGCTCCGAGCTGAAGTCTTCATCAAGTTCATCCAGGTGGCTCAGGTGAGTGACTGGATTAAGACTTAGCGCCTGGGCTAAGAGGTAGATTATCCCCTCTTCCCCCAGCCTCGTCTATCCGTTAGAGCTGCTTTCTCATCATGAGCCTCCTGGTGGGGTTTGTGCACTTTTAGCTGCCCCCAGATCTAGATACGGTGACTCTTCTACATCCCACACAAGGGCCGTATGGAGAGGGCCCTACAGGCCACCTTCAAGGTCAGGATATGGTTAGATCTGTTTAGATCTTTCACATTTTTCAGAAGATGCTTGCCAGCCTATATTGTTTTACCAAATGTGGCCCACATGGCAAAGGAAAGGGCAATTTCAGGTTTTAGTGGAGCTGGACCAGCCTGATTTAGGTCTGTGAGCCCATGTTGTGTTGAATGGCTGGGTTTAGTGTTTGAGGGGCAGAGTTTAGGCATCTGATAAGAGAAAAGCAGATACTGTGAACACATATTTGAAATTTCACAGAGATTCTAGCATCTCTGTCCCACTTACTGTCCTATATAGGCATTGGCGTTGCCCTCAGAAATAAAAGTCTGGTTACTTCGGGGTGAAGGATATAAAGGATTATGCTGAACGATATATTTTTTTCATCTCTAGATGTTCTAGACCAGCGTTTCTTAAAGTGTGGTACATGGACCACCTGCTCTGATGTTAACTAAAGCACAGATCCCTAAGCTCAACCCCAGATCTGGGGAATCAGAACATCTGTACTTGAGTCCAGAAATCTTTGTGTTAAGTACTTTGGGTGTTAGAAGCCACTGCTGTAGAGGGTGGTCCACAGACCAGCTGAAAGTAAAGGAGGAAGACATGAGGCTTTGCTAGATTTGGGACCTCCTGGTCTGGAATTAAGCCTTAGGAAAGAAATGGACAGAAAATTGCAATACCTGATTGCTAGCCTTTGGCCAGAATTAGGAAGACTCATAACACAGAGATGAGAAGCAGCATCTAAGCTCCCATGTAACTGACATGTACAGTGACTCTGTTTTCTGTGTCACAGAAGCTCCACCAACTACAGAACTTCAATACGTTGATGGCTGTGATAGGAGGGCTCTGTCACAGCTCAATCTCCAGGCTCAAGGAGACAAGTTCACATGTCCCGCATGAAATCAATAAGGTCAGTGCTCCTGTCTCCTCCTGGGCCCCTTAGCAGCATTCCTAGGACTAGCGTCAGCGTTTCCTCCTTGAGGGGCAGCCCAGAGAGCATTTCCGAACCAAAGCATCCCTTTTCAACCAGGCAAAATACCAAGGAAGCAACCCCTAAGAAAACCCACAGGACAGGAACGGGGATGTCACAGATTTGAGGGTGACTGTGACTCAGTCTGGCCGCAGTGTTACTGCACCCGTTCCCGCTGGTGATTTGAAACAATGTGTGTGTCTTTCCCATGTTCGTATGCCACTGAGTATCCGGAGTCACCATCTTTAGTGAGAACTCACTTGCTCTAGCAAGGAAGAGTGGTTCAGTGACCATAGTTCAGTCTGCATGTCAAGTGAGGTTATTTAGTGACACGTTAGAAACCTAGCTAGCTGGAACCCTTGGAGAGTGACATTATGGAGAGCTGAATTTTTCCAGATAGTTGGAAATGAGCTTTTCAGGTACCATTTTTTAATAGGTGGTATTTTATTGAGGAACATTTTTCTTAAGTGTCCTATGTACTTTCCTACGTTATTAATTAGATTTTATAGAAAGGACTTTAATCCTTTATACCTACGGCTGTTATCACACATGTAAACCACTATGATATAGTACAGGTATAAATGCAGCTACTTATGGTGTGGGTTTGATAACAGCTGCTCTGGGTATTTCATCTCATTTGGCCTCCCTTACTAAACTCAAACCCCAGTCCCCCCGCGAGCTCTCTTCTTAGGGAGAGATGTATGAGCCTCGTTGCCACATCCGTTTTCCCAGGTGTTCAGCCTCCTTTCAGAAAGCCTCTTATTAATCATCCTTGCTCTGACAATGCTGGGGTCTGGGGACACCGCTCCACCCCCACCTCCCAGTGGTCTGGTCACCTTATAATTCCCTCATAGTGCTGGCTGGGAGCAGGCAGAACAACTGAAGACTGCCTGTGTCTCGGAAGGAGAGAATCACAGAATTTAAAGGGCCTTCGTGTCATTTCGTTTACGAGATGTAGCTTGCTGCTCTGCAGCTTGGGGTCCCCCCATAGCAGTGCTTCCTGTCTGTAGCTGCTTGACCTGCAGGGTGGTCTGCATAGTGAATTCCTAAGTCCAGAATTAAAGCTAGTGTCCTGCAGTAGTTTATGTCACCTTCCAAGGGGAACAAAAATACCTCTCATCTTTGCTGCTAGTCTCTCGTCTTGTGAGCATTTCCCACACTCCACACTCGCGCGCCCTGTTTCCTTAGAGGTGTGTGAGGAGGCTCTCTTGGCAACCATATGGCTGCCGGGGGCTGACTCCCAGACCTCAAGCTCTTCATCGGGAGAAAGGGTACTTCTTTAGGCCACGATTTTATTACAGGAATTTCCGGCACAGTGTTTAAAATGGTTGTTTTGTATTGTGACGTGAGTCTGTCCTTCCTGTCTTTGCTTCTGAGAAGGCTGGTCACCACACGTGGGGGTGGGGTTCTGTGAACTGCGTGCTGACTTAAAGCAGGTGCACTGGAAGGAACAGCAGACCTGGCTGTGCCCTTGCTGTGCTGGGAGCGGCCACGCGCCCTCTGGCCACGGCAGAGCACAGGCTCTAACGCAGACCCCCCACGGCCTCTGCCTCGTCCTCTCTCAGGTCCATTGCTGGGAATTGGTCTAGTCTGTTCAGTCTCCCTACCCAGGGTTTCGGTCCATGGGTGGAATGTCGCCTGCTTCCTAGGCATAGGCCCATCTTGAGACTCACCGAGCCAAGGCCCACAGAGCGCAGCATAAGGAATAACAACACTTGACAGGTGACTAAAGCGCCACGCTGGAAACACGCTTCCCCGCGCCAGCTGCGTGGGCAGCACACTTGAAGTGTTGTGCGGTGCAGTGTCTCTGGAATCATTCGGAAGACACTAGGGAAGGGGACTGCATGGCTTGGGGTAGAGGTCAGAGAGACACTTACTATGCACTGTATACTCTTGTACTTTTAAAATCTTTTTTATCGTGTGCTTACTTATTTTTTTAAAGAACAATTTTAGCATAAAAATGGTAAGTAAAACCTCATTTAGAATTTTCCAGTTATGTTGTAAAGCACACCTTGCGTTTTCTAAATCTACTCTGCGATGTTTGACATAAGCTGGAGTTTTAACTGGGGAGTCAGAATCTACACCTTTAGGTGGACCACCCCCTGCCTGACAAATCAGGGATGGGGTGAAATTATGGTAGGAGCTGAGAGTAAAAGGCAGCCACTGCAGAAACGCAGCCTGCCTGGATGGTACCTGTGACTGGCTCCCTTCCTCTGCTTTGTAGGTTCTGGGTGAGATGACCGAGCTGCTGTCCTCCTGCAGAAACTATGACAACTACCGGCGTGCCTACGGGGAGTGCACCCACTTCAAGATCCCCATCCTGGGGGTACACCTCAAGGACCTCATCTCCCTGTATGAAGCCATGCCCGACTATCTGGAGGAGGGGAAGGTGAACGTCCACAAGCTGCTGGCCCTTTACAATCATATCAATGAACTGGTCCAGCTGCAAGAGGTGGCCCCACCCCTGGAGGCCAACAAGGACCTGGTGCACCTGCTGACGGTGAGGCTTCATGGGAGACAAATTACTGAGCACTACCTCATCAAAGATCAGCTCAGTTAAGCCTCACAAGGACTCTATGAAGTGGATACTATCATTACCTCCATTTTATGGATGGGGATGCTGAGGCACAAAGACGTAACTTGCCAGAAGCCACATGTTATTAAGCAGCAGATCCTGGGCTCAGACCCGGGTGGTGGGACTGCGGGGCTGTGCTCTTAAGCACCATGCCCTTTGGACCTCTAGGAGTGTTCCCCTCCCCCTACAAAAGCCAGTCCTAAGCTCTCTGGGAGGAGCTGATAGCAAATCAGGATACAAGGCTTGGTAAGAGATTGGAGACAGTCGGTTTTCATTTAAAAAAAGGACAAGGCATTGAGTTTAAAAGAAAAGGAAAAAATAGGTTCATTATTTGGGTTCTGCTACCACTGGCTTGGATCCCAGAGACATTTAAGCCAAGGGCAGGCGAACATTTGTAGTGATGCAGGAGACCAGGATTTGCACTTTGGGTGGGGGGTGAGATCAGATGAACTCCCTTCCAGACCTGTGATTCTGTAGTTCACCAGCTGTGTGACTGACTGTGGGCACATAACTCTCTCTGTTTCCTTCTCTGTAAAATCAGAGGGATTCATCTCTGTGATGACTTCTCCCTTCTCTTTCAGTTCTAAAATTAGACAGTTTTTAATCTGCTTTTTTTGCAGAATGGAATAATCACTGTAGCCTCTCCCTACCTCACAGGATTATTCTGATAGTGCCTCAGGCTTTGCATCCAGCTGGTGTCTAATCCCAGCCCTTTTGCTAATTGTCCAGGTGACCTTGGCTAGTTTCAGCCTTAGACCGCATCATCTGAGGAAAGAGGCACTGAACCTTAACTTTCTTGGTTCACAAATTCTGTGAGGAAAACTAAGCATTTCCCTCCCAAAATATACTTAAGCCATATATACTCAAAAATATGGATGTTTTTGAGTTCTGAACCCCCTGAAGCCCATCCATAGAATCCAGATTAAGAACAAGATTATTTCTAAGACCTCTCTCCTCTAAAGTTTTTCTTATATGAAACTCTTAATATTATTTGATATTACCTGTTATCATTTAAACTGGGTTCTGTTGCTGGAATCAAATTTTAATGGTATCAGGCCATGCAAACTGTCCTTTCAGATCATCCATCTGCTTTGGGAGAGAACACGTGAGGTGTGGACCATATGACTAGATAGGGCCTTTGGCCTAAGCTCTGCCTAGAAGCTTAGCTATTAAACCATAGTTTAAAAGTGAGCATCTTGAAACTTCTCCAAAGTTTAAAAATACTTTTAACAAAAACTAACGCTTGCCCTACTGCAATGGTAGATGTTATACCCCCAAAATTTTGTGAATTTTTAAAAACAAATGACTTACAGCCTAAAAGGGTAAACCACTAGAGAGGAAGAACCAAGAAAGAAACACATCGGCCCTGGGAAAGGCAAACAGCATCCTAGCAATTAACTCTGTTCTCCTTTGATCTGCAGTTATCCCTAGATCTCTACTACACTGAAGACGAAATCTACGAGCTTTCTTATGCCCGGGAACCCAGGAACCACAAAGCCCCGGTGAGTTTTTCATATTAAGACGCCCACGTGTAACAGGTGCTTTACAAGCCTCATCAAGGTCATCCATCTGGGAATGGACTTTAGTTCAGGTTAAAAAGCATATTATCTTTTTACTATGTGCCCAACATTGTGCTAGGAATAAGAAAAGCTTTAGCATATGTATTAGGAATAGTTCCTGACCATAAAGAGTTTGTACACAACTCGAGGGGATAAGACTAATATGTGAACAGTAAATAACTACATGCCATGAGTGTCAGAAGGAGTGGGGGAATCAGCCAGTGGTTTACTAGTTAGAGAAGGGATATAGCGTGGTAGGCTGGAGTGACCTCTCCCTCCTGTTAATTATAAAGTGTCCTCAAGGCAGTTGTTTCTCTTCATCATTTGTTGATGATAATGATATGTATATTAATCAGATGCTCAGCTTCAGAGGACTTTCAACTTGGTAGATAGAAAAGCCCCCACATCTTGTATCCACGTGGGTCAGAAAGAGCAGTCTGCTGGGTCTTTTGACCTCTTATGATGAGAAGTCCTGTGCACAGTCCTGGCTGCACAGTAGGGACTTCACAGGTTATCTGGCCCTGGCTTCCTACAGGCAGGTGAAATAATTTCAGTCTTCCTTCTGAAGAACCAATAATTCCCACAGTCTCCTGGGCAGCTCCCCAGCTCCAAGCAAGTGGTACTCAAGGGTAGAGAGTTGCCTGTACATGAGAAATTCAGCTTATCTGTTCAGATGGCTAAATTTCATTGTTTCTATACAGAAAGACCAAGTTCTAGCATACTATTGTAACCAAAGATGTTCACTGAACATATTCGGCAGGTTTCAGGGTGTTGGAGGGCATTCCAACGAAAAGGGGACCTTCTTTCATTTTTTGAAGAGATTTTAATTTGGGCCAAGTCTCAGATACTTAGGAATGGATTCCATCTCAGCTTGTCTAGGCCTCACTTCTTGTTTTTTTTTCTTGCGTGTCTTCCTGCCTCTTAGCTATTTTTCTCCTCATCCTTGTCTCTACTAAATAGTAAGTAGAGAACAGAGAGGAAAAAATTTTTTTAATGTTACTGGAGTGTACCTGCTGTTCAGGTGTACAGCAAAGTGATTCAGTTATACGTATACATATATTCATTCTTTTTCAGATTCTTTTCTCATATAGGTTATCACAGAACATTGAGTAAAGTTTCCTGTGCTATACAGTAGGTCCTTGTTGGTTATCTGTTTTATATATAGTAGTGTGTGTATGTTAATCCCAAATTCCTGATTTATCCCTCCCTCCAACATTTCCCCTTTGGTAACCATAAGTTTGTTTTTGATATCTGTAAGTCTGTTTCTGTTTTGTAAATAAGTTCATTTGTATCATTTTTAAAATTAGATTCCACATATGAGTGACATATGATATTTGTCTGACTTACTTAGTATGATAATCTCTAGGTCTATCCACGTTGTTGCAAAGGGCATTATATCATTCTTTTTTTGGCTGAGTAATATTCCATCATATATATATGTACATCTTCTTTATCCTTTCTTCTGTCAATGGACATTTAGGTTGCTTCCATGTCCTGGCTATTGTAAATAGTGCTGCAGTGAACACTGGAGTGCATGTATCTTTTCGAATTATGGTTTTCTCCAGGTATATGCCCAGGAGTGGGATTGCTGGATCATATGGTAGCTCTATTTTTAGCTTTTAACTCTTCTCCATAGTGGTTGTACCAATTTACATTCCCACCAACAGTGTAGGAGGGTTCCCTTTTCTCCACACCCTCTCCAGCATTTATTGTTTGTAGACATTTTGATGATGGCCATTCTGACCAGTGTGAGGTGATACCTCATGGTGGTTTTGATTTGCATTTCTCTGATAATTAGTGATGCTGACCATCTTTTCATGTGAATTTTGGCCATCTGTATGTCTTCTTCGGAGAAATGTCTATTGAGATCTTCTGCCCATTTTCTGATTGGGTCGTTTGTGGCTTTGTTTGATATAGAGCTGCATGAGTTGTTTATTTTGGAGATTAATCCTTTGTCAGCCACTTCATTTGCAAATATTTTCTCCCATTCTGTGGGCTGTGTTTTTGTTTTTTATGGTTTCCTTTGCTGTGCAAAAGCCTTTAAGTTTAATTAGGTCCCAGTTTATTTGTTTTTAATTTTCATTACTCTAGGAGGTGGATCAAAAAAGATCTTGCTGCGATTTATGTCAAAGAGTGTTCTGCCTATGTTTCCTTCTAAGAGTTTTATAGTGTCCAGCCTTATATTTAGGTCTTGATCTATTTTGAGTTTATTTTTGTGTATGGTGTTAGAGAATGTTCTAATTTCATTCTCTTACACATAGCTGTCCAGTTTTCCCAGCACCACTTATTGAAGAGACTGTGTCTTTCCTCCACTGTATATTCTTGTCTCCTTTATCATAGATTAATTGACCATAGGTGTGTAGGTTTATTTCTGGGTTTTCTATCCTGTTCCATTGATCTATATTTCTGTTTTTGCACCAATACCATACTGTTTTGATTACTGTAGCTTTGTAGTATAGTCTGAAGTCAGGGGGCCTGATTCCTCCAGCTCCGTTTTTCTTTCTCAGGATTGCTTTGGCTATTTGGGGTCTTTTGTGTTTCCATACAAATTTAAAAATTTTTTGTTCTAGTTCTGTGAAAAATGCCATTGGTAATTTGATAGGGATTACATTGAATCTGTAGATTACTCTGGGTGGTATAGTCATTTTGAAAATATTTATTCTTCCAATCCAAGAACATGGTATATCTTTCCATCTGTTTGTGTCATCAGTTGCTTTCACCAGTGTCTTATAGTTTTCAGAGTACAGGTGTTTTGTCTCCTTAGGTAGGTTTATTCCTAGGTATTCTTTTGATTCGATGGTAAATTAGGTTGTTTCCTTTATTTCTCATTCTGATCTTTCATTGTTAGTGTGTAGGAATGCAAGAGATTTCTGTGTATTAATTTTGTATCCTGAAACTACCAAATGCACTGATGAGATCTAGTAGTTTCCTGGTAGAATCTTTAGGATGTTCTGTGTATAGTAAGTACCATGTCATCTGCAAACAGTGATAGTTTTACTTCTTTTCCAATTTGGATTCCTTTTATTTTTCTTCTCTGAGTCCCATGGCTAGAACTTCCAAAACTATGTTGAATAAAACTGGAGACAGTGGACATCCTTGTCTTGTTCCTGATCTTAGAGGGAATGCTTTCAGCTTTTCACCATTGAGAATGGTGTTAGCTGCGGGTTTGTCATATATGGCCTTTATTATGTTGAGGTAGGTCCCCTCTATGCCCACTTTCTGGAGAGTGTTTATCATAAATGGGTGTTGAATTTTGTCAAAAGCTTTTAACTGCATCTATTGAAATCATCATATGATTTTTACTCTTTAGTTTGTTAATGTGGTGTATCACACTGATTGATTTGCAGATATTGAAAAATCCTTGTATCCCTGGATAAATCCTATTTGAACATGGTGTATGATCCTTTTAATGTATTGTTAGATTCGGTTTGCTAGTATTGATATTTTGTTGAGTTTTTGCATCTATGTTCATCAGTGATACCGGCCTGTAATTTCTTTCTTTTTTTTGCGGTCGGGGGGGGTATCTTTGTCTGGTTTTGGTATCAGGGTGATGGTTGCCTCCTAGAATGAGCTTGGGAGTGTTCCTTCCACTGCAATATTTTGGAGGAGTTTGAGAAGGACAGGTGTTAATCTCTTTTTTTGTTTTTTTTTGTTTGATAGAATTCACCTGTGAAGCCATCCGGTCCTGGACTTTTGTTTGTTGGAAGTTTTTAAATCACTGTTTCAATTTCACTACTTGAGATTGGTCTGTTCGTATTTTCTATTTCTTCCTGGTTCAGTCTTGGAAGCTTGTATCTTTCTAAGAATTTATCCATTTCTTCTAGGTTGTCCATTTTATTGGCACAGAGTTGTTTGTAGTAGTCTGTATTTCTGTGGTGTCAGTTGCAACTTCATTTTCATTTCTAATTTTATTGATTTGAGCCCTCTCCCTCTTTTTCTTGATGAGTCTGGCTAAAGGTTTATCAATTTTATCTATCTTTTCAAAGAACCAGCTTTTAGTTTCATTGATCTTTGCTATTGTTTTCTTCATCTCTATCTCATTTATTTCTGCTCTGATCTTTATGATTTCTCTCCTTCTACTAACTGGGTTTTGTTTGTTCTTCTTTCTGTAGTTGCTTTAGAAAGAGAAAATTTAAATGATCTACTTTACTCTTTGTCGATAGCTTCAACAAAAGCTTTAATAGAGAGGGAAGTGAAACTCCAGGCATATTGAAAATTTTAAATTATCTTAGATGGAGACAATGTATGTGAGGAGCTCTTTGTAAACTGTAAAGCACAACACTTGTGTTAGGCAAGGTTACTGTTCTAGATTTCAGTTACGTGCGGGCCCTCTGCTCCTTGCCACTGCACATGGTTGAGGGTTGTCCACAGCTGCAGCTACCAGGTAATGGGAAAGGAAGGAGCTTAAGGTTATAGCATTGCATTATAGTCATGGGGATTTCTCTGAATATTTCATTTTAGCCACTAACACCTTCAAAGCCACCAGTAGTTGTGGACTGGGCCTCTGGAGTATCTCCCAAACCTGATCCAAAGACCATAAGCAAACACGTCCAGAGGATGGTAGATGTAAGTACAGCTGTGTTTGCACAGATGAAAAGCAAGGCATTGCCTGGCTTAGTGTTGTGTGTGGGGAGAGGGGAGCACAGTGGTAGAAACACAAAGGTAAGAAACTTGAAACTCATTCCTATGTGAGCACAGGGAACCAGTTACTTCTCATATTGTGGCTGCAGAACAGTTCAGAAGTTACATTTTGCCAACACACTTTGGCCTCTTCTGGGGGGAGGTGTACCTCTTAAAGGCCTAGCAAGAGATCATATATTTAAAGGTTGGCAGTTGATTTGGGGGCAGAGAGAGGCTGGAAAAGATTTGAGTGTAAGTAAGGGTGATGAGAATCTAAAACTGAAAAGTGTGACACTGCTTGATTCAATTCACTGTGCTAAATGCTGAGGAGGGGTACATACCTTCATATTTCTACATTTATCCTGTGGACCATTCCAGTGTAACAAGAAAAGAACGAGCCAGCAAGTGACAGAACAATTGGTAGAGGATTAAGAGGGGGTAGGGAGCACTTCCGACTGGGCTGTTAGTAGAAGCTACACAGAGAAGTGGCAATCTGAGCTGTGCAGTGAAGAAAGGGCAGAGTGAAGGGGGAACATCCCCCAGTGCAGTGAGCTAGGAGTACAGAGCAGCTGGGGTGAGGGCATATTGACATGCTAATGGAATTGAAAGCATCTGGCCACCCTCCAGATGCTGGTTCCTGCAGAGACCTGGGGTGTGGCCCACTGAATCTCAGGCAGCAGCTTAAGGAGCAGGTTTCCTTGTTCCTCTCACTCAGACTGAGGTGTTCTGGCCCCTTTGTCATTTGGCTATGATTGGTTTCTCTTTCATAATCACCAAAGAAACTCCTTTTTCACAGTCTGTATTCAAGAACTATGATCATGACCAGGATGGATACATTTCCCAGGAAGAATTTGAAAAGATTGCTGCGAGTTTTCCATTTTCCTTCTGTGTGATGGACAAAGACAGGTGAGGGTTTGTGTATGGGAATATTTGGCTGTGAACCTGTTGGTAAGAACGCTTTATGGGTGTGTCACTAGAAGAATTTGTAAACTCAGATGTGTTGCTGATGTGGCCACTTAATGAATCTCAGTGCTAAGAGAGCCGTTATCAAGCAGATGCCTGTCCGGCTTCACCATGAAAAATGCATGTTTTAAATGCAAAGACTCCATAATTCTGCCAGTTTAGGAATAGTCTAGTCAACTGTAAGTAAGAAAAAGTTTAGTCTTCCTTCTTGCTTTGTCCTTACAGATTATGAGGAACAACTAATATTTACTAATATTTAGCATATTTACTTTTCTCAAGAAGTTGGTTGTGTGAAACCAAATGTTTGGTTGGTGGGTTACAGTTATATAGTAGGTGCTGTCTAAAGTCAGAAACCTCAGCATAAGATATTTCCCTATACCCACATTTCCATCACTTCTTTTTCAAGTCTTGTGGATAGTGGTTAAGTTAGTTAGGAAAACCTGGTTTAGCCAAAGAGTGACTCTGTGGAAATGAGTAATGCCATCTCACCTCCTTACGCATGCTACCCAGATATCCTTATTAAAAGGAGGGCTCATGGTAGTAAGTGTCAGGTAATACATACTGTACTACCCCTCAAGGATACAAAGAGAGTGAGTTTCTAAGGCTAGAAGCTGCCTTGCTACCCAGCCCCGCTCACATCCTTCTCTCTCATTTGCGGGCAGGGAAGGTCTCATCAGCAGAGAAGAGATCACTGCCTACTTCATGAGGGCCAGCTCCATCTACTCCAAGCTGGGCCTGGGCTTTCCTCACAACTTCCAAGAGACAACCTACCTGAAGCCCACTTTCTGTGACAACTGTGCTGGATTTGTGAGTTGTTCTCAGAGTGCTTCGGGGTTGAACGTGGGGAGGGGTATGAGACAGTTTAAAGTGATTAAGCCAGGTACAGACCTCATGCACCTTTATCAACTCTTCCTGCCTAGAGCCTAAGCAAACACCTACAATAACCTCGTCCTCAAATGCATGGGTTTTACTTGCACTCATCTTTTCCCGTTTCTTCCTGATTTATTTTCTCCTCTGGTAGAAGGGCCTGGGATAAATGGTGAGGAAATGTTGAATTTGGGATATACTTTTAAAGTATTATATCCATATGCTGTTAGAAAAGAGAAATATGAGACATCCTCACCCCTTCAAAAGGAACTGCCTTGTAAGAAGTCACTTGGGCTCTGCCCCTCCCCTGTCCCACCCCGACCAACAGTTTCCTCCTAAACTCAGTTCGTGACCCCAGGATTCTGTATACTTGCTCTTTAGTTTGGAGTCTCCAGAAGCCTATTTGTCCTGTGATTCATCCACTTCAGGCCTGGGTCATAAATCCCCTGTAGTAAGCTTCTTGAGAACATTTACCTCTGATCAGCACAAACTTTTCCTGTTTTCAGTTTAAGGCCAGGAGGGATTAAGACACATGAGAGATAAATGAGGTTTCCTTCCCACTGGAGGTAGAGTAGAATGAGGCAAAACAAAGAATGGATGTCTAGCCTCCTACCAGGTAGATGAAGGACCTGTGGTAATAGATGTCTAGCCTCCTACCAGGTAGATGAAGGACCTGTGGTGCATTCTAACTGTCTCTTCTTTGTCCCACAGCTCTGGGGAGTGATCAAACAAGGGTATCGGTGTAAAGGTAAGGCCCAGCTTTGTCCAGTGTGTTGTCTCTCTACCCATAGTAGTTGTCCATTCAGTCCACAGCTTCTCAGCACACCTCACAACCTCATCTTCAAACTGGCTTCCCTAGAGCACCCCCTGAGAGTGATTGCCACCACAAAGAAGAGAGGAATCTGGGTGACTAGTTATGCAGCTCATTACAAGAGCCTCACTTTGCCTTGTTTGCCCTGGAAATAGGGATGACTGGTAGATTATGCTCTCATATGGTCATGGGTCCCCAAAGACAGGCACAGAATCACTTCTGAAACAAAAGATAAGTGATTACCAAAGGCCCTTGTCAGCTTTCCTTTTATCAGTAGATATCCCAGGATAACTGTCCTTCCTTATGACTAGAAAAGTTCAGGAGTAAAGGAGAAAAGACCTTTTACTGCAAGGAAGAAAGAATAAGACCTAACAGCTGGGAGCCTCCAGAGGGTCTCCTTAGAGTAGGCAGTATGTGCAGGATGACCAAGAAAAACACCACTTCTGTCTAGGAGAGCAGGATGCCACTTCTGATTCCCAGACTCATAAGGGCTGTGACAAGGTTGTGAGATCCAGGGTTGACCCAGTGAGAAGAATGCTAAGTTCAATAGAAGTGTTAAGTGTCCTAGCTCCAGAAGACAGGACAGGCATGTGTGACGAGAGCACTGCATGCATGTGGTTTTGAGACCCTGGAGGAGAAAGTGAAAGACTTCCTGATCAGGGTGTCTTGTCCACAGACTGTGGGATGAACTGCCACAAACAATGCAAAGACCTGGTTGTGTTCGAGTGCAAGAAGCGAGCCAAGAACTCAACAGCTCCCACAGAGAACAGCACCTCTGTGGGGCCAACGTCCAACCTTTGCTCATTGGGAGCCAAAGATCTGCACCATGGTAAGCAAGCACTGGGAATGTTCATCTTGGGAAGTGAAGGTAGAAGAATATGGCTTTCGGGGAGGAAAGATTACCTTTATCCTTCCTACTTGTAATAAAAACCACCACAAACATGCCTGTATATTATGCACCCTGTATTTTAAGAGTTCCATTTCACCTGTGGACACCACAATTCTGTCACACACAATGCAGACTTTCTTGGGAGAAAAGTGGCAGAGAGCACCATGAAGGTCTGCGGCCTCAGAGTGAAGCCTGGAAAGGGGCTGCACCTAGAGGTTTCTCTTCTCCAGACCATCTCTCCCCAGTCCCCAGAGCTTTGCCCAATAGTGACAAGAGGAGGACTGCCAGGAAGTAGACTAATAGGTAGGTTAAACATAGGTGTATCATGGGCAACAAATGAAAATTGCTGTAGAAGTGCTATTTGGCATGGTCTGCTTGTAGTGAAAAAACCGACTACTGGTTATCGCTGTTATCTATTAAATGGTAAATATAAACCCTAGACATACAGAAAGCTTGGGACGGAATCTTAGGCACGCTACCTTTTGGGGAGCAAAAGAAAGCAAGCAAATAGAAAAAAGCAACAGAAAAGGAGCCTTTAAGGATGGCCTTTCCTCAGGGTGGATGCAGCCTGACACCAGTGGCCATAGCTTGGCCAGCAAGGCCCCTGGATTTCAGCCCCCTTACCCCCTAAACTGCCTGCTTGTTGAAAATGAGTCCACTTTGGGCCTATGGAATTCCTGTACCAATAAGAAAAGTCTCATTTGAAACTAATGTGTCAGTATTGAGTCTCTGCTCTTCTGAGCCAAAGTACTAACATGTCACGTACCTTCCTACAGCACCAGAGGAAGGACCTTTCACATTCCCTAATGGGGAGGCTGTGGAACACAATGAGGAAAGTAAGGATCGGACCATCATGCTCATGGGAGTGTCCTCACAGAAGATTTCTGTTCGGTTGAAGAGGACTGTTGCCCACAAGGCCACCCAGACCGAAGC
Organism: Leucopleurus acutus; assembly: GCF_964270905.1. Lineage (NCBI taxonomy): Eukaryota > Metazoa > Chordata > Mammalia > Artiodactyla > Delphinidae > Leucopleurus > Leucopleurus acutus. The sequence goes on along the minus strand of NC_139142.1, from coordinate 81,574,566 downwards.
ACTGTCTTGGCTTGGCAGTGAGGGCCCTTCCAGTCACTTTGTGCTATCTTCCCCAAGGAAGACGGCCCAGGATACTCTGTATGTACTTCCCAGCACTACATCTCCATGCCCCAGCCCAGTCTTGGTCAGAAAGCGGGCTTTCGTCAAGTGGGAGAATAAAGAATCCCTCATAAAATCAAAGGAGGAGCTCCGTCACCTCAGACTCCCAACCTACCAAGAGCTGGAACAGGTACCCTCTTTTCCTTTTTTTCAGACTCTGAGAAAAGTGGGGCTCAACCAGGGAAGAACATGTAAACTGAAGATTCAGACCAGGTTGATTATTAGAAAGATAAAGGGGAAAAGAAAGGATTCAAAGGATTCTGCTTTGTCTCAAAGAAACCAGTGGGGGCCCTGGTTCACATTATGTAACTAGGACAGGATAGACAGGGCTCCTAGTGCCATAAAGGTACAATCTCGAAGTGTTGGTACCAGGGCCCAAAGCTCTGTGCACAGTAGGCTCCTTGAGAAAAACCACTTTCTATTGATCAGCTTTACTGTGGTGACACCACACCCTTTTTCTAGACTTAAAAGCAAGTTGCCTAAATCCTCCCTCCCTAGAGGTCTTTGGGGGCCTTCATGGTTGCCTGGACATCTTCCTAAAAGGAGGTGATCACCGTGCTATCAAAAAAAAGGGAGGGAGTATTTAGCTCACTGCAGAAAGAGGGAACTCTTCTCTAAAACATCAGGGGATGTGCTGATTTTACACACACACAGCTAAATCAACAGTAGTTGGAAAATGCACCATTGATTATAATCTATAGCAATATAATGTAGTAAATGGTAACAGAATTGTGGTAGCAGAATTGCTTTTTATCTGTTAGGCTCACAATGTCCTAATCATAAGTTATCTAATGGAGGTGTTAGAAAAGACAAAATAAGGTTTACCAAGAAGAATATGATGCCAAGGTTTGATGAGAAGGGGGATAATAAGGTTAAGAATAGAAAAAAAGAAAGTAGGAGTAGAATTCCTTACATAATTCTACACACTACATAGTAAAACTGCCCAAGAGGTTCTCAGGATTCCCTACCTGGCCCTCAGGGTTGCACCTTCCCTGTCAGACCCCCAGGAATTGAAGAAACAAGTTAGATAATGTACGTGAAACTCTTGGTTTGGTGCCTAGAACAAAAACATAATATTAGGAGGAACGCTTGAGAAAAGAACAGATTTTCTGGATTAAAAGTAGTCACTCAGACTATTTTAAGACATGCTTTAAGAATCAATGAGAACATCTTCCGATGCGGGTGACACAAAGCCCTCTCTAGCGGTAGAAGCAGCCAGAATCAACTTTCAAGAACAATGAAAGAAACCTTGAAAAGTGAACTTGATAGAGTAGAAAGAACTTCAGTCTTGGGGACAAAGATCTGTGCTTCTAGTCCCAGATATTTCTTACTCCTGCTGATAAACTCTGTGACCTGTTTGGTCCTCTGTAAAATACAGTCCATGCGCTCTACAGCTTGCTTCAGATCCTGACATTTTACATGCCGTGTAAAAGGAGCAATGTAGTTGTTGGCAACAGTGACTTCTTGCTGCAAGAAGTGGGTGGTAGAAAGATTTCAGGTGACTGAGTTAGTTAGGTCCAGTATTCATTCCTACCCGGTAATACCAGAGCTGGTAAACCCTCTTTCTTTACTTTTATCCTTGTCATTGGGACCTAAGGACCAGAATTCACTATGCATGTTTTAGAGTATTTAAAATAATATGTAATATTCATATTATAATTAATAAATATTATACATTATTTTAAGTATGTGTATACCTCTAAGCCACCACAGGACAAAAGAAAATGCAAAGCCTCTTAGGTTCAAATCCCCAGTCTGATACTATATCCACCTCTATTAATCATGTAACACAGTACCTGGCACATAGCAAATACTCAATATTACACAGTAGCTACCAGACAGCTATCTAGGTAATTTATGTTGAGAAACAACTCATGTACCCCAAATTACCCTCCCATATTTTGGGGGGGGTAATCAGTATGGTATAAGTAAGGTAAAAACACGAGATTCAAAGTCTTGAAGACCAGCAACATCAGCATCACGGTGGCATGTGTTGCTCCTTTTTTCTCTCTCCTTTTATTTACAGCTAAACTGGTCATTCATAAACAAACAAAAGTGACTCTACACCTTACACCAGACCACCCAGTAGTAGATTTCTACCCACCTGTTCTTCAGAGAAGAGAATAGCTTCACAGGACCTCAGAGAGGGCTGTGAAGCCAAGGGAGTTGGTGAGCCTGCCCCACGTCAACTTGCTGCTATCAGGAGGAAAAAGATCAGACTGGAAATAAATAAAATAGAGACCAGAAAAACAAATAGAAAGGATCCACAAAAAAGATAAAATCGATAATCATTTAGCAGTAACTGCCCTTAAAACAGCCAGTTGTGCCACAGCAAACCAAAGCTTCATGTACACTGACAAAAGATAGATAAACAAAATGGACAAACCTTTATTCACACTAAGAAAAAAGAGGGACTTCCCTGGTGGTCCAGTGGTAAAGAATCTGCCTTCCAATGCACGGGACGCAGGTTCAATCCCTGGTCGGGGAACTAAGATTCCCACATGCCGTGGGGCAACTAACCCCACGTGCTCTGGAGCCCATGCGCTGCAATGAAAGGTCCCACATGCCACAACGAAGATCCCGCGTGTTGCAACTAAGACCTGACACAGCCAGAAAGAAAGGGAGGGAGAAGGCTCAAATATGTAAAATTAAAATGACAAAAGGAGACATTACAAGTGTTACTACACAAATACATAGGACCATAAGAGACTATTATGAGTAATTATATGCCAACAAACTAGATAACCTAGAAGAAATGAATACGTTTACAGAAATACACAACCAAAACGACTGAATCAAGAAAAATACAGAAAATCTGAACAGACCAGTAACAAAGTCTTTGAATCAGTAATCAAAATCCTCCCAACACAGAAAACCCCAGGATCAGACGGCTTCACTGGCAAATTCTACCCAATACTCAAAGAATTAACACCAGTCCTTCTTAAAACCTTCCAAAAAATAGAGGGAATATTTGCAAACTCATTCTGCGAGGGCAGTTTTACCCTGATACCGAAGCCAGATAAAGAAACTACAAGAAAACCAAACTACAGACCAGTATCACTGATGACTATACATGCAAAAATTCTCAACATAATATTAGCATACTGAACTCAAGAACACATCAAAAAGATTTTTATACACCATGAAAAGTAGGGTTTATCCCTAGCATGCAAAGACAGTTCAACATAGGCAAATCAATAAATGTAATCATCACATTAGTAAAATGAAAGATAAAAATCATGTGGTCATCTCAACAGATGCAGAAAAACATCTGACAAAATTTCATGATAAAAACCCTGCTCAGACTGGATAAAAGGAATAAACCTCAACATAATAAGGGCCATATATGACAAACCCACAGCTAACATTATACTCAATGGAGAAAATTTCAAAGCTTTTCCATCAAGATCAAGAACACTCTCACCACTAAGTGCCCATCAATAGATGAACGGATAAAGATATGGTATGGATTTAGTGGTGTATATATATATACACAATGCAATACTACTCAGCCATAAAAAAGTGAAATGATGCCACTTGCAGCAACATGGAGGGACCTAGAGATTATCATACTAAGTGAAGTCAGTCAGAAAAATACCATATAATATCACTTACATGTGGAATCTAAAATATGACCCAAAGTACTGACAGTCTCAGCTACAGCGATTAGGCAAGACAAGAAAGTAAAAAAGCATCCAAATCAGGAAAAGATGTAGCAAAACTGTCACTGTTTGCAGATGATGAGTCTGTATATAGAAAAACCTAAAGATTAAGCAAAAAAAAACTGTTGAAACTAATAAACATTTTTTGTTAAACTGCAGTATACAAAGTCAACTTATAGAATCAGTTGCATTTCTATATACACTAAGGACGAAACATCTGAAAAAGAAATCTTTCCCATTCACAATAGCATCAGAAACAATAAAATTGGAATAAATTTAATCAAGGAAATGAAAGATTTCTACAGTGAAAACTACAAGACTTTGCAGAAAGACATCCTGTGTTCATGGATCAGAAGAATTAAGATTGCTAAAAGGTCTGGCAGAAGACCTGAATTCTTTCCTTCCAAAGGAGACATACAGATGGCCAAAAGGCTCATGAAAAGATGCTCATCATCACTAATTATTAGAGAAATGAAAATCAGAACTACAATGAGGTACCACCTCACACTGGTCAGAATGGCCATCATTAAAAAGTCTACAAATAATAAACACTGGAGAGGGTGTGGAGAAAAGGGAACCTCCTACACTGTTGGTGGGAATGTAAATTGGTATAACCACTATGGAAAACAGTATGGAGGTTCCTTAAAAAACTAAAAGCAGAACTACCATGTGATCCAGCAATCCCATTCCTGGGCATATATCTGGACAAAACTATAATTCAAAAAGATACATGAACCCCACTGTTCACAGCAGCACTATTTACAACAGCCAAGACACAGAAGCAACCTAAGTGCCCATCAACAGATGAATGGATAAAGAGATAGTATGGATTTAGTGGTATATATATATATATATATATATATATATATATATATATATATACACAATGCAATACTACTCAGCCATAAAAAACAATGAAATAATGCCACTTGTAGCAACATGGATGGACCTAGAGATTATCATACTAAGTGAAGTCAGTAGAAAAATACCGTATGATATCACTTACCGTATGTGGAATCTAAAATATGACCTAAATGAACTTATCCATGAAACAGAAACAGACTCACAGACACAGAGAACAGACTTGTGGTTGCCAAGGGGGGAGGGGTGGGGGAGGGGTCGATTGGGAATTTGGGATTAGCAGATGCAAACTATTAACATACAGAATGGATAAACAACAAGGTCCTACTGTATAGCACAGAGAACTATATTCAATATCCTGTGATAAACCATAATGGAAAAGAATATGAAAAAAGAATATGTATATGTGTATAACTGAATTACTTTGCTGTATAGCAGAAACTAACACAACATTGTAAATCAACTAGACTTGAACAAAATAAATTTTTTTAAAAGACTTAAAATATCCATACTATCCAAAGCAATCTATAGCTTCAATGCAATCCTCATCAAAATACCAATGGAATTCTTTACAGAAATAGAAAAAAAAGTCCTAAAATTTATATGGAACCATGAAAGATCCTGAATAACCAAAGTAATCCTGATGCAAGAGCACAAAGCTGGAGGTTACACACTTAATTTCAAATTATACTACAAAGCTACAGTAATAAAAACAGTATGGTGCTGGCACAAAAACAGACACATAAACCAATGGAACAGAAAAGAGCCCAGAATTAAACCCCTGCATATACAGTCAACTAATATATTCAACAAGGGAGCCCAGAGCACCCAAGCAGAAAGGAAAGTCTCTTCACAAATGTTGTTGGGAAAACTGGATAAGCACATGCAGAGCAACGAAATTCGACCCCCGTCTTACACCACTGATAAAAATTCACTCAAAATGGATCAAAGAGGTAAACATGAAGCCTGATACTATGAAACTCCTTGAAAAAAACGAAGGAAGAAGCTCCTTGTCACTGGTCTTTGGCAATGAATTTTTGGATATGACACCAAAAGCAAAAAATCATCAAATGGGACTACATTAACTAAAAAGCTTTTGCACAGCAAGGAAACCATCAATAAAATGAAAAGGCAATCAACTGAATGGGGGAAGATATTTGCAAATGATATATCTGGTAAGGAGTTATTTAAAATATGTAAAGAACTCATACAACTCAGTAACAACAAAATCTGATTACAAAACAGAAGAACTATATAGACTTTTTTCCCAAACAAAACATACAAATGGCTGACAGGTACATGAAAAGATACTCCACATCACCCATCATCAGAGAAGTGCAATTCAAAACCACAATGAGGGCTTCCCTGGTGGCGCAGTGGTTGAGAGTCTGCCTGCCGATGCAGGGGACGTGGGTTTGTGCCCCAGTCTGGGAAGATCCCACATGCCGTGGAGCGGCTGGGCCCATGAGCCATGGCCACTGAGCCTGCGCGTCCGGAGCCTGTGCTCCGCAACGGGAGAGGCCACAGCAGTAAGAGGCCCGCGTACCGCAAAAAAAAGAAAAAAAAAAAACCACAATGAGATATCATCTCACACCTATTAGGATGGCTATCATCAAGAACACAAGATAACAAGTGCTCATGAGGATGTTCAGAAAAGGGAACCCTCGTGCACTGCTGGGGGGAATGAAAATTGGTGCAGCCAATATGGAAAACACTATGGAGATTTCTCAAAAGACTGAAAAAAACTACTATATGATCCAGCAATTCCACTCCTGGGTATATATCCAAAGAAAATGAAAACACTTAATTCAAAAAGATACACCCCAATGTTCTTACCATTATTTACAATAGCCAAGATATAGAAGCAACTTAAGTGTCCATCAACAGATGAATTGATAAAGAAGATGTATGTATATATATGCATATACATACATGCAATGGAATGTTACTCAGCCATAAACAAAGAATGAAATTCTGCCACTTACAACACTGGAAATCAACAGCTGCCTCTATAACTAAATCACTGCAAATTAAATAAATCCCAGTTTACAGGGATGGGATAAAATTCTTATCTTTCTCAAGAGTCTGTTAGTTTTCAATGATTTGGAGGAGAAAATATGTAATATGATTATATATGTAATATCGCATGTGAACTATAATATCACATATTATAGAATTCCAAGTCACTGCTTTCATACCTCAGACCTGACCAAGACTATTTCTGCCAAGTTTAGGTCTGTTACACAATATTCAAAGATTTTCTCATTATTCATCTATTGCTCAGGAATGGTTTATTCTGCCTGCTAGCCACTCACATCTTTGATGTAACAAAACTAATTGTTGTTTACACATGTTCATTTGATATTTAATGTGTTATTTTTTATTCAGGGCAAAATACATGCCTTGAAAACACTTTTTAATTCTCAGCCACAGTGAATAGATGCCAATCAAGTGTAGTACTCCCAGTACTGTAACTGATTTGCCATTCGTTGCTGCTTTATTAACATACCTCATTCTTTTTTTTTTAAAGGAAATAAACACCCTGAAAACAGATAATAATGCTCTAAAGATCCAACTGAAATATGCACAGAAGAAGATAGAAACCCTCCAGCTTGCAAGAAGCAATCACGTCTTGGCTCAGATGGAGCAGGGTGACTGTTCTTAGCCCAGAAACTCAAGCAGCACAAACTGCAGAGTGTATCAGAGATCTCATTCCCTAAAACTCTTAACACAAAGACCTGGGAAACCTTAGACTGACTGGCTTTCAAAAGGGTACTTTAAAGAAGGAAAGCTGGTTACTCTTTTGTTACTTAAAAGATTCCAACTGTGTGGTATGGTTTTCTCTTCCAGCCAGTTGAATCAAAGGGAGGAAAGCTGAAGAATGCAAAGTATTTGCCATTCATACCACAATTTACCCCCCCCCACCACCACCACCGGGACTAATACCAAAAGCATGATAAAAAACATGACTATAGTTTTCTGACAAGATAGCTTCTATGTGGCCTGCCCAGCTGCTTCTTCCTTAGAACTAAAATCCCTGGAAAATGAATTTGTTTCCTTCCCGTTTTTTCCTGAGGCATTTATTTTGTTCCATCCAAAGCTTGCTTATAGTGGAAAAATACTCACATTCCAAAAGTAGAACCGCTTCCTCTATATTTCAGCATTCTTTACAAATCTGGTTCCCACTTCACTACCTCAGATCTAATCAATTTGCCTTTTCCCCTTCTTCCTCACTACGTTCTAACACACATGAGGATATCTGCTTAGAAGAGAACTTCTAGAGATGTAGCCATAAATTTGGGGAGAGCAGGAAGGGACTATTAAACAACATGACATCATCCAATTACAGGTCAACTCATAGTTTTAGTCTGAGTCATAAAAGAAGTAGCCAAGTTAAGTACCTGGAAATGTGGCTATTAGCACCTCACACATGGCTGGCTAATTAGCTAAAACAAACATAATGCAAACATGATGTTTGTCCCTCATATGATCTACACTGGATAGAATGAAGAATTTATGGCTTTTTAAAAATGTTTAACTCTCATATGCCATCCTATTTTTTTTTTCTTGAAGTTTCTGAACTGAATTTGTGCTTGTATTGTCTTCACTATTAATACTATTTAGAAATAAGCTAATTGGATCAGAGGCTTCAATAACAGCTGACAGCATGTACATATGTACATATTATGTATATACAACATCAGTCATGCATGTGGCTTGGAATTCTGTTTCTTCCTTAGTAAAATGTGTGAGTTAAACGACTTTTGGTCATGTACACAAATTCACGAAGTTCAGTTTGCTACAAGATCAAGAAATTGCTCAGAATGTAAATTGTATTGTTTGGCAAAAAATCACAAGAGTCCTGTGAGTTTTCTGTTAAGGTTAATGATAAATGGGCTCATTTAATTATCTGGGCAACTATTCACAAATTTCTTTGTCAGACTCCTTATTTCTCTAAAAAAAATTCATATGATCATTTTCTTTTGGTGGGGAGAACTTACCTTCCATGCTTGGAAAGCCTGACACCAAGCTGACTTAAAGTTCATACACAAGTTGACCAACTGCCAAGCATATAATCTCAGCAACCAAAAGTTCCAAACCTAAAGCCAACAACACCAAGTCTTAATCAGAAACAAATTATATATATAGTATAAGCTTCCTTGGAGAATTCATATCATTTAAGAAGTTTCTTTGATGAAAGACCAGTTCCCATTTGCATATCTCCTTGTACTGAACTGAGCTTTAGTGAAAAAGCTAGTGACTAGCTTTCAGTTAGTGATTTAAGGAATCACTTTACACACAAATCTACCTTTTTCTAAATCCAAACTCAGAAATCCCCATGGCAGGGCTGCTTAGGTCCACCACTTGGTATATAATCCTATAAGAAGTACTTTGCTACTTATTTACCTTATGTGGAACAAATATGAGTTTATAATCATCCTTAAAATTCATATTCTTCACCTATTCTTTTCCTCTGACCAAAGACGGTACAATGCAATTTCTTTAAGCATAGTTACGAAACACAATTAAATTTTTTCATTCTTGTTACCCAGGATCCAAAATACAGAGCCCAGGTTAGTTTCTATGTAAATAATTTGTGATCTAGAGGAATTCAAAAGGTCACAGTCTCCTTAATTAGTCAAATTAACATGGCTAGAAAGTCTCAAGCATTCCAGAATTTATCACTGAAATGGACAGGAAGCAGTAGTTTCACCACAAGTCTTTACAGTCCAGCAAGGGCCAAATAAGTATAGTGTATAAATTAATATTATTTGCTCTGAACTACATGGGATTAATGAAATCTACAGAAATAATAGGAAACAAATTTTTTGTTCATCAAGCCTAGGATACAAATTTGTGTCTTGTATCAACTTGAAATAAATTTGGGCATATATTTATCTGCTGAAACAAGGACAAATCTTGTTAACAACAGTGTCATTTCTTATTTTCTTTGGTAATTGATTTGCTGTTTTACTGGCCAAATGTGAATTTCTGTTTAAAGATGTATAATGTAAAAGAACTGCAAGGAAAAAACAAATGTACAGATTGTAAAGGTGGTTTTTTTTGATACCTAATGTAAGTTTTCTTTGTGTAATATTTGTATGATAAAAGACATTAGGATCCCTACGGCATAGATGTCCTGTGTTTCTTCTAGTTCATGAACATATAGAAGCCTCACCTGAATTTTTACTATAATCGACAGCTGAGACCACTCCCTACTTCTGTTAACCAAACCAAACTGAGTCTTCCTGAAAGGAAAAGCAAAGCAACTAATTATTCAGTATACATTTTTCTAAATCTTTCTATAACATGAAGTAGTAACATATAGAAATATTCAACCTTTTCCCATCTTATTGCATAATGACTTACAGTGATCCCCAAATATTATATCTACAAATACTTAACACTGAAGGAGACAAATCTGAGGTGGTCATTCCTGTGGCTTTCAGCTTTAATTCCACAGTTCTATCTAAGAAAACTAGCAAGTAAAGAAGAGAAACTTTGAAGCTATGGATGGAATTGGTAGAGGATGGTTCAATCTAGTGGACAGATCACCCAGAGCAATTCATTTATGCTCATGATTATCTAGAGTGATTAGAGATAGCTGTGATTTTTCCTTAGTGATCACCCAACTTTTGTTTAACTAGACCAATGAAGGGGGGTGGGGGGGGGGAGAACAGGGACATATTCCAATCACTCAAATTCCATGGTGGAATGTATTCTGGTACACTTGGATGTGGTATATTTATCATTTTGGCATTTCATAGTCCTTCATACAAAACAATGAAGTCACACTGACAACTTGGCCCTAGAAGAGAGATTAAACTACCTACCCTCTCCTCCACCCACAATTCCCACTCCAAATCTCTCTACCCTGTGCCCCTTACAAGGTATAGATTGTATCATTCCTCAGAACATTCTCCATCACAAATATTTTGGGGGTTATCATACCTTCTTTTGACACACATAAAGGTAATTAAATGCTTTTTGGTTTAAGATGTTTTTTTCTGTTTAGTGAGGCAAGATTTCCCTGATCTGCAGAACACAAGGGAACAGGTTAAAAGGAAATACTTCATCTCTTCTTTTACCGAGAGCTTATGTGTAATGTTGTGGTAATTATGTATGGATGGACAAATCCAGGTAACAGGTCAGTTACGTCTTTAATCCAGAAACTCCCAGTAAGATCATGTCTATAGGTGCTATTAGATACCACAGGATAGACCAAGGCAGGGAGAAGAAAAAAGGGGAGGGAAAATGAGGTAGTAGGAAAAAATAAGATTAAGAACTAGGCAAAAAAGAATGATGAAGAGGTGGCACAGAAGAAGGTGTTAGATTTTAGGAAGCAGTGAAGTGCCATTCATCATACTCTGCATTTGTATTGCATTCAATTTATAAAAGCATTTTCACATTATGGCCTTTCACATTAAGGCCCCAAATTGCCTTATTGCTATTCTAGATATTGCTTAGCAAACTTTTCTATGAAGGAAATTTTTACTGAAAGAAGATTTTCATGAAAATCCTACCTCACAGGAAAGAATAAGATATTAGGTTCTAGACCACTCAGCTTTTCATTCAAGTGAAGTTTATAGGAATGTGTAAATAAGAATGGTTCCGGCTCCAACAAGATTCCAGGAGCAAGTGCTAAACTTGGATAAGATTTACAGTGAGTAGCAGATAACCCAACAGCACTCCTATGAAGGTACAAAGAAATCTTACAGAAATTAATAAACTAATGTTTCTACCATTATTAGCCATAAACCTTTAGTAATAAAAGAAGCTGAAAGTAGTTGTAAACCCGTCCTGTATCAGCAACTAAAGCTCCTGAAAAGAAATGAAGCAGAAATGTAAAGGTTTTAAATGAACAGTTTAAGTAATAACTTTTTAGAAATATTTTACTCCAGTGGTCTTTGCATATATATTTTTAAAAATTATTTATTTTTCAGAGTTCATAGCTACTGATAAAAGTGTTTCCTTATATGGAAAGGCTTTTCTTCAACTATCACAAATGAAATTAAGTCTCTTCATTACATGTAAAATTTTTTTAAAATCTAAGCTTAAGAATAACCAAAAAAATTTATGTTTTCCTATCCTGAACAAATTTCCTCAAAGGGTTAGCTTGAAAAATACATGGCCAAGACTGCGGTGTACACAATATGTGAAGGTTTAACATTATTTTAGATTTCTCCACAGGGTTTACTGTAAAACAAAACAACAACAAGAATAACACTGCCAAATATCAAATACCATTTGTCCACAGGTACTCAGCCTTCTATCTGTTGAGTGGTTAGACCACAGAAAGTTGTTATGCACAAGAGTTGACCAGGAGCCTACAGATTTTAAAGTGGGATTGAAAACATTTATGTGACTATCTTTTTCTCTCTCTACACTAAGAGAAAAATGCATTACTTGGGCCACCTCTTAAACCATTCACAACAGGCCTTTATAAATTCTCAACAAATTGGACTTGTACTTAGGTCTTTATAAAACAACCTGAGAAGGTACAAGTATCACATTCCTTATCTGACAAATGAGGACAAATTAATCCTTGAGAGCTATGGCCATTTCAACCCATAGCACCCCTGGACTAGTGCCATGATTTGAATTCACAACTCCTGATTCTCAAGCCTTCGACTGCTCCAACCACCAAACCACATTTAATCATTCCCCAACCCTTTGTTTCCCAAATCTAGCTGAGAATCAGAATTACCACGGGATACCCTGGCCCTGCCTCTGATCTACTGAAACTGGATATGAGTGTCCTAATCCTGTGTAGCACAGTGCAGCCTGCCTTTTAATATTCGGAGACCTAAAGTGATGGCACAAATGATGATGAAACCAATTTACAGAAATATTTTTCACACCACCATGTAAAATTAGTACATGTCTTTGTCCCTTTAGAGTAATTCTGACCTCAGTCTTTAATTCTGCTGTCAAACAAAACCATATAGATTTCAAATCCAGTTGGAAAATAAATCAAATATGCATAGCAAAAACCAGACTTCAGCTTCAATTAATGGAATTTTAACACAAACCTGGCCAGAGGAATTGCTCATATAAAAGAAAGAAAAAGTCAAGAAATCTTCCTCCTGAACACAACTATCAATCAGTCCCTTTCCCTATTTTGTAAAGTAGGATTAACAAACACAAAACACAGCCACAGGAATACAGATGAGGCAATAGTCTATATTCCTTTCCACTACAAGTGGGGTCATTTATGTGTTTCAGACCTGAATAAAATACAGGTAACAATCTAAATTCAATCATGACAATAAAATACTTTCTATTTTCCAAGTTTGATGGTAATAATATATTTACACTTTTAAAAATAATTTTTGCTCGTTTTTTTTTTTGTTTTTTAAAAAGACAACATGCTCAAGAGTACACAGAATACAGAAAAAGTCATCACTTTGTCTAGGAGATCAAATAGTAGTATAAAACAATGCTCTTTACATACTAAACCCAATTCAAGAATGATATCATCAGGGAATCTAACATGGTGTTTACTTCAAAGATGACATTCAAGTAGTTATTTAGAACACTATGCCTAATGTATCTATTAAGAAGTAAGTCTGCTATCTAAATGCTGTAGCTTTTAATATCTTCTATATCCACCACCACCTCCTCCATATGGATCTCCATAACCTCTTCCTCCATAGCCCCCTCTTCCTCCATAGCCCCCTCTTCCACCATAATCTCCCCTGCCTTGGAAACCTCCTCCTCTACCACCCCCTCCTCCACCTCCACCCCACCCCCCTCCCCCTCCCCCTCCCCAACCGCCTCTTCCACTCCCACCACCTCCTCTACCTCCACCTCCACCACCCCAACCACCCCTTCCGCCGCCTTCTTGTCTCTTTTGCCAAGGGGGCATTTCAGGGGGTGGTGGTTCAATTTCATTCGGCCGTCCTCCCCTGTCAGGCACCCTTCCCATCAGCACCTGTGTAAAGAAATATCTTCTTTCAGTTTTCAATATTTTAAAAGTTAAAATTTACATAAAGGATACAAGCAATATTGAAGTTATTGTTCTAATAAAGAAACAGAAGTCAAGTATTTAAGGACATGAAAGTGTCAGACACAGCAGTATGAATTAATATTGAAAATACAAATGTGATGTGTGACAAATTCCTCACAATGTGCTGTTATTTTTAAGCAATGTGGGGGAATATTTCTGAAACTTAAGGACTTGTTTAAATTTGCTTAGCAAATTTTATAACAAATGTAGTACCCATCACACTAAGAAATTTTTTTAGCAAAACATTTACAATATACATAAAATACATACCTTACATTAATTGACTTCATATCAGTTTATGCAACAACTCTGGACTTTCTATTGCCATTGGTTTGGTAATAGATTATCCAATAAAAGACTATTTCTGAGCACATTTTATTTCAACAGAGTATGAAGTATATATGATAACATGTGGGTATAATGCAGTCAGAGATGAACATAATGGCTATAATCCAAGGTTATCACTGTAAAGAGATACAAGGATTTTCAATGAACTATTCCTTTTTTTTTTTTTTTTTTGCGGTACACGGGCCTCTCACTGTTGTGGCCTCTCCCGTTGCGGAGCACAGGCTCCGGATGCGCAGGCTCAGCAGCCATGGCTCACGGGCCCAGCCGCTCCACGGCATGTGGGATCTTCCTGGACTGGGGCACAAACCCATGTCCCCTGCATCGGCAGGCGGACTCTCGACCACTGCGCCACCAGGGAAGCCTGAACTATTCCTTTTTTATGAGAAATTAAGCTCACTAACTTTCAATGATACTAGTTACTATATTATAGAGAAAAGAGAGACTTGATACACTTCCTTAACCATGCTTTATAATGCTTTGAAGGATAAACCAAGGAAGAGTTTGCTTTAAGCCCCCAACTTTCTGTAGAAAGGAACTACTTTATATGCCTGTGTACAGAGACCAACAGGAAGCAAATAGCTTCCTGCTAGTCTCTTTCAGGAAAGAAGGTAAACCAGAAGTGCCTCAACTAAAATGATCTATGAATCAGTTGTGTTCTACTTCCTTTGATTCTCTAATCAAAATCATGTTTTACTACTTTATGTCATAAATGAAAGACAAAAAGTACAACATCCTCACTGTGGGACAAGGTTCGAAGAAGCAAACATTCTTTTAAAAGTCAGCAATAACATCCTAATTACCAAATCCAAAACATATCAGTAGCTTTTTTCTTGGTTGTTATCTTCATTGGTCTCTCCACCAAACATGCTATGTGGGTGGATATACAGGGATGCTGTTCCAAGATCTCATAAGATTGCCCTCAAATAACCAGACTATAAATTACAAACTCAGAAAAGAGATGGGCAATGTCACTTAAAGAAATAGAACTCTTGATCCATCAAGACTAGCTTATAACCTGATGCAAGACATTAAGTAACATATTTAAAGACAGAACACTTTAAGAAGAGAGGAGGTTGGTCTAAAATGGAAGCAGGAAGGCCCAAACACTGGTGCCTAACTTAGCAATAATTAGCAAACTGACTTTACATACAGCCATCCCTTGATACAGGATACCTTTCTCACTGCATTGAGTGAGAAACGATGTTTTAAAATTACCCAAATCCCTTACTTCTGATTTCTTGCTCTTTTGTAGTAGTTTGTCATAGAGTGATCTATCTAAATAAAGAGTAAGTATATGCTAATCAAGCTAATATAAACATTCTAAATTAGTTTATTGTTAATGCTAATGTCGTAAAGTAAAAAATTCAGTCTCTGAGCTTATTTAAGACTACTGTCAGAGCAATGGATCTATACTCTGAATCAGGAAATGGAACCTCCAAGAGATTCTGCAACTTGCCCAAGGTGACTGCTCTAAGTAAATGATAGAGCCAGGATGTGAACCCAAAGCATGGACTCCTCCCTTTACACCAAGGATCTAAGGAATATGTGAGTACCCGAAATGACTCCTACAGATTTTTACTGACAAAAAATGATTACATTATTGGAAAGAAGGCAAATAATTCTTGCTAATGCTATTCATAAAAATAATTCTTAATTCCTCTAATTCAGATAAAACTGTGGTTTAATTTATGAATACAGAAATTCAAACAAACATGCACACAGAAAACATTACTAAGCCTAAATTGACTGAAGGCCCTCCACCACTCTCTTTTCTAGCAGTTCACTAGGATTAAAAGAAATATGGATTAAATCTGTAAAAACATCAAACAAGGATATTATAAATTCATTATCCGCTGTTACTGAAAGAAAAACCAACCTTATTAATGGCACATGCTGTCTTCTCCCGGCTGGAGCCACTACTTGTCCTGATGATCTTGGATAGATCTTCACGGGCAGCAAGTAGATGTGCCAAGGTTACTGTTGTCTTGGGTGACAAAGCGTAACGCTTAGGCTGGTAAATTCTTGCTATGTCATCTGTTTTTATCTAAATGACAAAATTCAGGGAAAAAAGGAACCAAAGAACATTTCAATGAAAGAGCAATGGTGGGACTTCCCTGGTGATCCAGTGGTTAAGACTCCACCTTCCAATGCAGGGGACGTGGGTTCCATCCCTGGTCAGGGAACTAAGATCCCACATGCCGTGGGGCAACTCAGCCTGCGTACCCCAACTACTCAGCCCACGCGCTCTAGAGCCCGTGCGCCGCAACTGAGAAGTCCGTACGCAATAACAAAAGATCCTGCATGCCACAACTAAAGATCCCACGTACTATAACGAAGATCCTGCATGCCACAACTAAAGATCCTGCATGCTGCAAAGGTCCCGCGTGCCACAACTAAGACCCAACGCAGCCAAATTAATTAATTAATTTTAAAAAAGGGCGATGGCAATCATAATCTTCAGAAAGAAAAAAAGGAGATAATAACACAAGCAAAGAAACAGAGAAGAGCAAAACATTCAAATATCTGATAATCTGTAAGTAGAATGAGAAAAAAAAAAGCCCAACAGTAACAACTCATTTAAAAAGTAACGAAAAAAAAATCCCATTCATATTAACAAAAAGCAAAATACCTAAAAATAGCTGTACCAAAAACACACACAGAACCTTTAAGAAGAAAACATTAGTAAATCTACAAAAACAGAAGTAAAACTTGAATAAACAGAAATACCAAGTTTCTGGATGGGGACATTGAGTATTGTTGGTTTCCCTCAAAATTAACTTATAGATTTATTGCAGTCCTACTGGAATATTTTTTGGGGGAGAGTGGTGGGCAGGGAGGTAAGGGATATCTAAATCATCATTGCCTTAAGAGTTAACATTCATTGACTACTTGTTAAATGAGCCAAGCTATTTATTCTTCATCTAATATCATATCTTTAATCTTCAAAACATCCTTTTAGAGTGGTTGTATAGATAACACTATACTATCTTACCTCGTTCTAATTAAATGGAACTGGTAGGGGGAATAGATTGATGAAACAAAAGAGGCAATTGAGATTCAGGGCCTCATAAATGCATGAATGCAATAAATGATAGAGGAGGTATCAAAGATCAGTGAGACAAAAAGGCATGAAGGAAATTTAAATGTCTATTATTAAGTGAAAGAAGCTAATCTGAAAATAATAATCTGTATGACTTCAACTATATGACATTCTGGAAAAAGCAAAACTATAGAGATAGTAAAAAGATTAAATGGGTTGCCAGGGGTTGTGCGGAGGGAGGGAAGAATAGGCAAAGCAGAGAAGATTTTTCTGGCAGTGAAAATATTCTGTACGATGCTATAATGGTGGATACATGTCTTTGTGTATTTTTTCAAAACCATAGAATGTGCAGCACCAAGAGTGAAACCTAATATAAACTATGGGACTTTGGATAATAATGATGTATCAATGTAGGTTCATCAGCTGCAAAAATTTACTACTCTCGTGGGGGATGATGATGGGCGGGTTATGTATGTGTGGGGGCAGGAGGTAAATGGAAATCTCAAAACCTTCTGTTCAATATTGCTATGAACCTTTAACTGCTCTAAAAATGAAGAATATTAAAACATTAAAAAAAAGAGCAATGAGAAAAGAAATAGATTTTTTTAAATCGTGCTGCAATGAACTGTTGTCTAGTTGTAAAATAATAATAATAATCAACATATAACTAAGGGGATTCCAAATATAATAAAGAGTTCATTGTTTAACTACAAGCAACTATATGCCAATAAAATGAACAACCTAGAAGAAATGGACAAATTCTCAAAAAGATACAAGCTTCCAAGACTGAACCAGGAAGAAATAGAAAATATGAACACATCAATCACAAGTACTGAAATTAAAACAGTGATTTTAAAACTTCCAACAAACAAAAGTCCAGGACCAGATGGCTTCACAGGCGAATTCTGTCAAACATTTAGAGAAGGGTTAACACCTATCCTTCTCAAACTTGCAGAGAAAGTAACAACCCCCAAGCTCATTCTACAAGGCCACCATCACCCTGATACCAAAACCAGACAAAGATATCACAAAAAAAGAAAATTACAGGCCAATATCACTGATGAATATAGATGCAAAAATCCTCAACAAAATACTAGTAAACTAAATGCAACAACACATTAAAACAATCATACACCATGATCACGTGGGATTTATCCCAGGGATATAAGGATTCTTCAACATACATAAATCAATCAATGTGATACACGACATTAACAAACTGAATAAAAACCATATGACCATCTCAATAGATGCAGAAAAAGCTTCTGACAAAAATCAACACCCATCTATGATACAAACTCTCCAGAAAGTGGACACAGAGGAAACATATCTCAACATAGTAAAGGCCATATACAACAAACCCACAGCAAACATCATTCTCAATGGTGAAAAACTGAAAGCATTTCCTCTAAGATCAAGAACAAGACAAGGATGTCCACTGTCTCCACTTTTATTCAACATAGATTTAAAAGTCCTAGCCATGGCAATCAGAGAAGAAAAAGAAATAAAAGGAATCCAAATAGGAAAAGAAGTAAAACTATCACTGTTTGCAGATGACATGATACTATACATAGAAAATCCTAAAGATGCTACCAGAAAACTACTAGAGCTCATCAATGAATTTGGTAAAGTTGTAGGATATAAAATTAATACACAGATATTTCTTGCATTCCTATACATTAACAATTAAAGATCAGAAAGAGAAATTAGGGAAACAATCCCATCTACCACCGCATAAAATACCTGTACTCAGGAGGCAAAAGACCTGTACTCAGAAAACTATAAGATATTGATGAAAGAAATCAAAGATGACACAAACCGATGGAAAGATATACCATGTTCTTGGATTGGAAGAATCAATATTGTCAAAATGACTATACTACCCAAAGTAATCCACAGATTCGATGCAATCCCTATCAAATTATCAATAGCATTTTTCACAGAATTAGAACAAGAAAATGTTACTATTTGTATGGAGACACAAAAGATCCTGAATAGCCAAGGCAATCTTGAGAAAGAAAAACGGAGCTGGAGGAATCAGGCTCCCTGACTTCAGACTATACTACAAAGCTACAGTAATCAAAACAGTATGGTACTGGCACAGAAACAGAAATATAGATTAATGGAACAGTATAGAAAGCCAAGAGATAAACTCACATACCCATGGTCACCTAATCTACGACATAGGAGGCAAGACTATATACTGGAGAAAAGACAGTCTCTTCAATAAGAGGTGCTGGGGAAACTGGACAGCTACATGTAAAAGAATGAAATTAGCACATTCCCTAACACCATACACAAAAATAAACTCAAAATGGATTAAAGACTTAAATGTAAGACCAGATACTATAAAACTCTTAGAGGAAAACATATGCAGAACACTGACATAAACTGTAGCAAGATCTTTTTTGATCCTCCTCCAAGAGTAATGAAAATAAAAACGAATGGGATCTAATGAAACTTAAAAGCTTTTGAACGGCAAAGGAAATTATCAACAAAACTAAAAGAAAACCCACAGAATGGGAGAAAATATTTGCAAACAAAGTGACTGACAAGGGATTAATCTCCAAAATATACAAACCGCTCATGCAGCCTAATATCAAAAAAACAAACAACCCAATCAACAAATGGGCAGAAGATCTAAATAGACATTTCTCCAAAGAAGACATACAGATGGCTAAAAAGCACATGAAAAGATGCTCAATATCACTAATTATTAGAGAATGCAAATCAAAACTACAATGAGGTATCACCTCACACTTGTTACGGCCATCATCAAAAAATCTACATACAACAAATGCTGGAGAGGGTGTGGAGAAAAGGGAACCCTTTTGCACTGTTGGTGGGAATGTAAATTGATACAGCCACTATGGAGAACAGTATGGAGGTTCCTCAAGAAACTAAAAATAGAATTACCACATAACCCAGCAATCCCACTCCTGGGCATATAGCCAGAGAAAACCATGATTCAAAGACACATGCACCCCAATGTTCATTGCAGCACTATTTATAATAGCCAGGTCATGGAAGCAACCTAAATGCCCATCGACAGACAAATGGATAAAGAAGATGTGGTACATATATACAATGAAATATTACTCAGCCATAAAAAGGAACGAAATTGGGTCATTTGTTGAAACGTGGATGGATCTAGAGACTGTCATACAGAGTGAAGTCAGAAAGAGAAAAACAAATATTGTATATTAACGCATATATGTGGAACCTAGAAAATGGTACAGATGATCCAGTTTGCTGAGCAGAAATTGAGACAGAGAAGCAGAGAAAAACCATATGGACACCAAGGGGGGAAAGTGGTGTGGGGCGGGAGTGGTGTGATGAACTGGGAGATTGGGATTGACATGTATACACTGATGTGTATAAAATGGATGACTAATAAGAAAAAAATATATATTTGATAGTGGAATGGACTTGGAATCTTTGATCACCTAAGACACTTCCTTGAACTTTGTAGGTGTCTAAAATAATAATATTCAGTAATTCTTTGCCAACTGCTGATCTTAATGAACTAAATAAGGCTTTTGTCTTAGCTTTTTTAATAAGTTATAACACAGAGAAAAGTGTATAAGTCGTAAGTTTAACTATAAACTTATGACTTATGTGAGTTATCTGAACTCCCACTAGTATAACCACTACTCAGATCAAGAAACAGAACTTTCCCAGCACCTCGGAAGCCTTCCTTATACTATTTCCTGGTCATGACCCCTGCTTTCTGTTCCCATAATCACTACGACCTTCACCATAAATTTGTTTTGCCCAGTTTTGAATTTTTTAAAAAGAAACCATACAATGTATATCATTTTATGTCTGCCTTGTTTTGCTGAATATTGCTAATGTGTTTTATTTCTGTTGTTGCTTATAGCAATACTCACTTATTTTTATTGTCTTCTATATTTTATTATATAAATGCAAAATATAGTCTAATGTTGATGAACAAAAAAAAAAGAAATCCTGGGCATGGACTGACTTCGTGTTAAGAAACCCATTACAGGCAGGGAAAAAAATGACAAAATGAATATATAAGGTCAAGAATTTGTATGCAAAAAAAAAAAAAACACATGAAAAGATGCTCAATATCACTAATTATTAGAGAAATGCAAATCAAAACTACAATGAGGTATCACCTCACACTTGTTAGAATGGCCATCATCAAAAAATCTACAAACAATAAATGTTGGAGAGGGAGTGGAGAAAAGGGAACCCTCCTACACTGTTGGTGGGAATGTAAATTGGTACAGCCACTATGGAGAACAGTATGGAGATTCCTTAAAAAACTAAAAGTAGAGCTACCATATGATCTAGCAATCCCACTCATAGGCATATATCTGGAGAAAACCATAATTAGAAAGGGTACATGCACCCCAATGTTCACTGCAGCACTACTTACAATAACCAGAACATGGAAGCAACCTAAATGTCCATCAAAAGAGGAATGGATAACGAAGATGTGGTACATATATACAATGAAATATTACTCAGCCATAAAAAAGAACGAAATAATGCCATCTGCAGCAACATGGATGGACCTAGAGTTTATCATAGTAAGTAAGTCAGACAGAGAAAGACAAGTATCATATGATATCACTTATATGTGGAATCCAAAAAAATCGTACAAAAGAACCTATTTACAAAACAGAAATCGAGTCACAGATGTAGAAAACAAACTTACGGTTACCAAGGGGGAAAGGGAGGGGGGAGGGATAAATTGGGAGATTCGGACTGACATATACACACTACTATATATAAAATAGATAACTAATAAGAACCTACCCTATAGCACAGGGAACTCTATTCAATACTCTGTAATGACCTATATGGGAATAGAATCTACAAAAGAGTGGATATAGGTATATGTATAACTGACTCACTTTGCTGTACAGCAGAAACGCACACAACACTGTAAATCAACTACACTCCAATAAAAAAATTAATTATAAATTTTTAAAAAGAGTTCACTGTTTAAAGTTTTATTTTAAACTGAAAAACTTAACCATATTATAGACTAAAATTTCTGCACATCAAAAGACATAAAACAAAAGACCACTGGGGAAAATATTTTCAACAAATAAAGCAACTAGCTAACTTCCTTAATATATAAAAAGCTCAATCAGAAGGAAAACAGGAAGACCTTAAGGGGAAAAAAAGACAAGACACAAATAGAAATTTCAAAAAAGAGGAAATTCAAATGACTAATAAGCTTATGAAAAAAAGTTCAACTGTACCACTAATAAAAAATATACAAGTTAAAACAACTTAGTCTTTTTTAACCATCAAGTTAGCCATAAAATTGATAATATTCTAAATATTAAAGAAGCTAAAGTGAAGGCAAAATTTCATTTACCCTACTTGTAGGAGCTTAAATTCATACAAACTTTGTAAAAAACAATTTGGTGATGTGAATCAAGAGCATTAAGAGTCATAACCTTTCACACAGTAAATTTCCATTTAGGAATCCCTAGGAATCCATGGGTTTCACATCTGCAGACATGGAGGGCTGATTGTGCAGTTACATGGGACAACATGGATGAACCTTGAAAGCATTATGCTAAGAAGCCAGACATAAAAAGCCACATATTGTATGACTCCTTATATATATGAAATATCCAGAACAGGCAAATCCAAAGAGACAGAAAGTAGGTTATAGTAGTGAGGGTCAGAAAAGGAAGTTGAAGGTACAGCAAATGACCACTAATAGGTGCATGTTTCTTTTGGCGGTGAGGGAAACGTTGTGGAATTAGATAATGGCACAGAATACAGTGAATATACTAAAAACCACTGAACTGTACACTTTAAGATGGTGAATTATAACTCAAAAAATAAGAAATAAATTAAAAATCAATTTTAAAAGGACACCGAAATAGAACATTTAGAGATATGGGACAATGATCACAATATATTCAGTTAAAAAAAAAAAAAAAAGCAAACTATACAAGTATACTCAGTCCTATTTCAATACCAGCAAAGTAACAGAGAAACCAGATTAACCATACTAATAAACATGTATAATCTTTTTGAAGGGCAACTCTAGAGTGTGCATCAAAAGCATTATAATGCATATTCTTTGATCAAGGAATTCCACTTTTAGGAATATATCATGGACATGAACAAAAATTTAGCTGCCAAAAATTTCATTACAGGGTCAAAGGAGACAAAATTAAAGAAAAACTCAATGTCAATCAATAGAGTATATCTGTATGCAAAAGATTTTAAATGCTGTAGAACAATATTTGATGAGTCATTCAACATCAGACACATGAAATAGGGAGAATAAGATAAAGATATATTAAATTTAACAAGAAAAGAAAACTCAGGGTATAAATGTATATACTCACATAATCAATTGAAAAGGATGGCATGAAAGGCCAAAATTTGACCTATACTCTGAGAAAAAAGATATTTAAAAAATCTTCCGGACTAAGGGAAAAACAACAAAAACACAACCTCCTTGTCCTAAAACATGATGAAAAAAGACCAAGATGAGAAGATAAGATATCAAGATATTTCCTAAAGGTATTTTCTCAAACACACTAAATTATTTTTTTCAAAAAATATACATATACTACAATAAACAGAATGGAAAAAGGGGATACAGGTAAGAAGGGAACCAACATCTCAGAAAATGAAACTGGGAGCCAAAAATAGGGGTTAACTGTCTATTTGTGCAATAGTCTATTCTTCCAACCCCTGGTGCCATGTTGCCACTCCTCCTCCTCTGGCCAAAGGAGAATAATGTATAGAAAAAAAAAATGAGGCTTCCCTTCTTGAAACACTGAGCAGCTACAGAGAAAAGACTTCTCCAAATGAGCATCAGGAATTTCCACAGCACAGGAGGCAGCTCCAAAGTCTGACATCAACAATCCTGATCAACGACTACAGTTCCCAATCAGTTTTTCAGTGTCTTCTCTTAAATATGGACAACAAAGGACCATCATGATTTGAAGAAAGCCACCACGAGAGAGAGACCAAGAAAAACAAACCAAAAATTGCCCTGGAAGAGACAGAAATAATTAAAGGGGAAAAAAAAAAACAACCTTTTTTTAAAAAAATTTTTCATCCCCATTGAAGAAGATAGCACGTTCATAAAACAAGAAAAAAAAACATGAAAAAGGAAAACTCAAGAAGCAAAAAGAATTCCTGGAAATGAAAAAATGATGGCAGAAACAAAAATTTAGTGCCAAGCACAAAATAAAATTGAGGACATTTCCAAGAAAGTCAATCAAAAAGGAAGAGACAGAAAATGAGAAAAAAAATAAAGCAACTCAAGTGGATCTATCCAGGGGATCTAATATCTGAATAACAAGTTTCAGAAAGAGAAAACAAAAGGGAAGAAATTAATAAAGAGAAATATAAAAGCTAAGAGTCTACAGATTGAAATGCCCACCTAATGTTTAGCACAATGAATTCAGGAAGACCCAGACTGATATATGCTGTGAAATTTCAGAACTCCAAGGATAAAGAAGAGAGTCCAACCACCAGGGAAGTCCCTGTTTTTCTTTAATTAACAATGATCTTTCTTTTTTTTTTTTTAACAATGATCTTTTGATGTTCCTACTACCTCGTTCCTTGCAAAAACTCCTATATATCCTGACTCCTCCCTTACCTCTCTTCAGAGCAGTCCCTCAGAGTCATCTGAGAGGCTGTCTTCCAGGCTTAAGTCCTCAGCAAGTCTGTCAAATAAAACGTAACTCTCAAAAAAAAAAAAAAAAAAAGGGTCCAAAAGCTCCCAGTGAAAAATAAAAGGTCATCCAAAAGGACAGGCAATGGCACTGGGTTTCTCAACAGCAGCACTATATGCTAGAAAACAATGAAGCAATGCCTTCAATATTCTTTTTTTTTTTTTTTTTGCCTTCAATATTCTTAGAGAAAAATGTTTTCCACCTAGAATTTTATATTTACCCAAACTATCAATCAAATGTGGCAGCAGAATAAACATTTTTAGAATTCAAGGGTTCAGAAAAATCACTCCTATGCACCCTTTGTTAGGAAGTTATTTGTGGACTTACTATGGCAGATTGAGGGAATAAACAATGAAAGAGAAGGCCATGGAATCCAGGAAATAGTGGAGTAGCCAAGGACAGGCACGCAAACAACCCAAACTGCAGTAGAAGGATACAAGCTTTTAGGAGGGAAAGTATAGAAAAGAGGACTCATTAGAATACTTGATTTTTAAAAGTATATTTAAAAAAGAGAAAAAGAAAAGAAAAGAAAAAAGCAGCAGCCGCATATGATAACGAAATACAATGCAGGAAAAAAATAAACTCCAATTAGAAGACACCTGGTAAACAGAATGGCTCCCCCGAGATCTCCACATCCTAATCCCTGGAACCTGTGAATATGTCACCTTGAAGATACAGATGTGAGTTAAGTTAGGGATCTTGAGATGGATTATCTGGGTAAGCCCAGTGTAACCACAAGGCTCCTGATAAGAGAGAGACAGCAGAAGGCATGTGACAATGGAAGCAGAAGGAGAAAGAATGGAAGATCCTACACTATTGATTTTGAAGATGGAGGATGAGGTCATGACCTGAGGTACACAGGTGGTATCTGGAAGCTAGTAAATGCAAGGAAACAGATTCTCCCCTGAAGTGTCCGGGAGGAATGCAACCCTGCCAATACCTTCATTTTAGGACTTCTGATCTCTAGATCTGTAAGAAAATAAATGTGTATTATTTAAACCACGAAGTTTGTGTTAATTTATTACAGCAGCCATAGGAAACCAATGTGGGGCACCACATGGAGAGAGAGACCACCTAAGGGCCAAGATGACAAGTGAAGCACCCCAAGAAACAGTTAGCAAAACCCAGACATGTGAGGCAACCGTCTTGGATGTTCCAGCCCAACCCAGCCCAGGTATCAGTTGAATGAAGCTGCATAAATGACCCCAGTTGATACAATATGGGGGCAGGACAACTACCCAGTTAATCCAAAGAATGTAATAATAATATCTGAGAGTAACAGGCACAGATTTACCCTCCTACCTGAAACAACTATAAAACTGGACAACCCACGTGAACCAGTGATTTTCAGACACTGGACATCAAGGAGCACAGGACACAATGCTCCCTCAAACAGGGGAAGCAAATGTTTTCCTATAATTGTCCCAGCTTACAGTCTGGAGTGGAGGATCCCAGACGCCGCCTGGGTACAGATTACAGACATAAAATGGGAATGATGGGTGACAGCTCTCTAGAAAACTACCTGAAGAGATCCATATTTGGGAATGCCCCCACCCTCCAACCCTCTCTTCAACTGGAACACACTCCACAGCCTTAAGCCACCTTTAAGGTTTGTTCAGGCATCAGTGCTACCTGATTCATTCCTAAATCTTTTTCTTTTTTTTTTTTTTCTGAAGAAAAAAATCAGTATTTTACTTTTTCGGCAGTTGAATAAAAGGATTTAGACATATATCAAATGGGAAAAAAGGGTTTTAATCCCTCTGTGGAATAGGAAGAGAGACATACTATACTGGAAAGACTACAAAGACCATGAGGAGAGAAACCAGAGAATACGTGGCCTCAGTCCCATCATTTCAGAACACAGTAGCAGCTTGTCTGTTAATTTCTTTCCTCTCAGCCTGGGTGACCTCTCACAAGCTTAACAGTAACAGGGAGTCTAACACTGCTTCTGAGCAGGTGCTTTCTGCAGACAGGTGCTATTTATCAGAGAAGATTTAGACAGGATAACATTGAGGAGTGATGTGTTACTTTAACCAGATTGCAAAGTTGAAAAAGAATAATGAACCTCACATTAGTTAAATAAACAAAGCGACAGTAAGCACAATAAGCAGACAGGCATGATGCTTACAGAAGAGTCACCTCTTTTTATGTACAGTGTGCCACATTGCACTTGCTGTTCAAATATATGTTTTAATAAATGTCCTTTAATGTGTACATGAAATAGAGTAGGCATTCAAATATTTGTTGAATGAAAATAACAATATATTATGTATAAAGAAAAATCTGATCTCATATCATCAGAAACAGATTTTGTCAACCACTACTTTTGATCTTTTGGACCAGACAGATCTTGTTGTGAAGGGCTATCCTGTGTACTGTAGGGTGTTTAGCAGTAAATCCTTCTTTCTTGACCAGTTGCTCACTATATCTATCTCACTATCACATATGATGCCTTCTTTTATGTATATCCTTGCATAAATCACAACATCTGTGAGTTTTAAATAAATGTGAAAGATATGGGGAGAAATTAAGATATTTGCAAACAGGGACTTATACAAGACCAGGATCATTATTTAAGACCAGCAGTTGGCCTGGGCAGGAGCTTCAGACAGAGTGATAAAGTACAAATGTGGCATCGTTACCTAACAGACAAGAGAGCCTGAAGAGCTGTCACAGAGTACCACCTACAGGACACAAATGGAAAAACAGCCTTACCTTTGCTCTATCAGACCATCCAAAGGACTGCACTGTTACATCTAATCGTTTCATCAACATCCGCCGACGGCACTCATATTCACAGGAAAGGGCATCGTTGATTCTTTCCAGTTGTTCCTAAGGAATTTGGAAACAAAAATCATAACCTTTAGACTCATTATGCACAGAAAAGAAATTTCAGAATTGTGGTCAATACGTCCTATTAATTCAAAAGGTGGTACTTGATGGTCATTTTCTGATCCCATGAGACTTTACAGTAAATTATTTAGATAAAGATATTTGATAGAACATATAAAATATTCGGAAGATACTAAACATACAAATTAAACTCTACAATTGGTACAGTTTACCTGATCTTCAATCAAACATGTTAATTTACGTAAAACGTCTACTTGCAAAGTAGTCTGGACCAATAAGGAAAGAAAATACCAACAACTTCCCATCTTGTTGGCGTTGAGCTACTACACTTTTCAAATTACAACTATGCTAACATATTAGGGACTATAAATACTTATGGCCAGGTTTTTTTTTTTTTTAATTAATAATCTGAGTGAAGAAATGTTAGGACCTACTGTTCTAGAATATCATTCCATTTTAATTCTCCAATATAAAAAATGCATGCTACACACTGTAAAATCTAGATGTCCATCTATAAAATTAAGTCATATTCACTACTTTAATTACATAAAGCTAATAAAAAGGTGGGGGGGTGACTTACCGCCTGTTCCAGATTTAAATCAATTTTCAGCAGTGGTTTTCCCACGTGATTTTTCTGGACATGTGAGAGAATATCTTTCACCTAAAATTAAACATAAAAGATTGTGAAAATGTGTATCCCTAATTTAAAACGATCTTATTCTTTCTTAAAACGCTTTGAATGCTAGACAATTAATAAAATGTTAAAGAGAAATAGTTAAAATAAACCTTCACATAATAGGAAAGAATATCACTACAATGCAGAGTATCTTTCTCAAAGAAGCATTAGTTACATTAATTCAAGCTATAGCACACCTTTTCCAGAGTAAGAAATAATGTACATGGACAACGAAAGAAGTAGCTACTAAAAGGTTTTATTATGAGAATCTATAATTTATATGTGAAATAAATTCAGAGTTTCTTCTTAAGATGGCACGCTCTTACATGCTGACAAATTCTCAAAAGGGATACTAAAACCTTTGCTGAGTATGTTGGTTTTACTCCATTAAATATTCTGTACACATTCCATTGTTCAGCAAGACAACACAGGAGAGCAAGCCCTCTCAATTAGTCACCACATACACATTTCATTACTTTTGCAAAGCCACTGATTTGAATTACTTGAAACATTTTTATTTTGGTGAACAAGATTTAGACATTCGCTTTTGCTTCAGCAATATCAGAGGTCATTCAAACAGAATGAAATATTTACAGCTGCTTAGTTATAAAGGAACTAGAGAAAATAATCAGGAAGAGTTCACATTTTGAGGAGTATGAACCTTATTTAATGTTGGGGGACCTCTTTTAAAAAGAATTAAAAATTATGAACACAAAATTAGCTTGGAAACTGGTGGTGGTAATGGGAAGTGACTGTAAATGGGCACATGGTTTCTTCTGAGAATGATGGAAATGTTCTAAAATTAGATTTTGATGATGTTGTACTCTGTAAATATACTACAATTCATTGAATTGTACACTTTAAATGGGCGAATTTTATAGCACTTAAATTATATCTTGAGAAAGCTATTTTTGAAAAATGAGCTTAGAAAGAACTTGTGCAAATTAGGGGGTCCCAAAGCTTAAGTTTTACATCACAGTAAATCTACCACTACAACAGTGATTACTGACACTGCTCTTACACATTGAAAAGAATTATTATTTTCTTAAAACATACCATTTCTGTAGATTCCTAACTATTGTAAATACCTTCGATTTTGATATTTCATATACTACTAAAAGTTTTAGTCATAACCCCTTACTCAAGAGGGACTCTGAATGCATGCATAAGTTTCTCACATATAATCACGTTCCCTGTATTTCAACATTAGATAAGAGTTTTAATAACTTTGAGAATTACTTGTGATAAAGAGGGAGTTAAGAGCAGACTCTGAGGTTGACCACCTGGGTTTGAAACTCCAGTCTACCACTACTACTACTTAGAAACTTGCTTGTCTAATTTATTAAATCTTTCAGTACCTCAATTTTCTCAAATGGCTGTTGTAAATAATAATATTACTACTTCATTATAGATGATGTAAGAATGCAATGAGTTATTACATATAAACATTTAGCACAGTAAATGCTGTATGTGTGCTGTTAATATTACTATAATTACTTTAGATTTACATTTGAACAGCTTCGAGCTAAAAGATAATGATAAATTTCCTCCCCAATGGTGACGAAGTGTCTTCTGGACACATCGTACATAGAAGAAAATATGGAAATTTTTGCTTTTGATAGGAACTGAATGGAGAAGTAAGTCATTATAGGTAAATATTTAGCCATAATGGCCATAGTAACTACTACCTTATAATTAGCCTGCCAGCACTTGAACACAGGCATTACAGCCTGCTTTAAGCAGGGAAAAGAGGTTTGGGGTATTTTTAAATTCTAACTGAAACTCATAAAAGGAAAAAACCTCTCTGGGATCAATATGTGTAAGCACTGGGAGATTAGGAAGAGTCTAGAAATCTGTCTCAATTTGAAATAGCCCCAGATATTTTAGCCAACCCCAGATCATTCTTAATCCAGAGAAACAAATTCTGAAGAGCAATTTATTAACTCTACACCAGTGTTTCTGAGCTGGGATTCATAGGCTTATTCTTTGGTTTACAAGTTCTAGGGGAAAAAAAAAAGTTTTTATACTGTGTTTTCATCTTAATGATACTAAAATTCTCTGACATTCAGTAAGACAAATCTTTTTATTTTTCAGTTCATAAATTATCAATGCAAAGAGTACTTTATTCAAGAATTTAGTTTAAAACAGCATGTCTAAAAACAGAGTTTTAGTACCTATTCTTGAGGGTGAGAATTTTCTTTTCCTTAAAAATGAATCTTGTATTATTCCCCTAGAGGACTCCTACAAAACCTAGGAATTAAGCCAGAATTTGGTCTGTGAGAGTATCATTCTCTCTAATCGATGGCTTGACTGGGAACAAGGATAGTTTAATAACTGGAAAAAAAAAAAAAGCTAGAAGTACACAGGTTTTAGTTGTTTTTAACTACTCCATCAGGGTACTCATTCATTTATTCACTATACAACAAACATTTACTAAACACTTATCCACCAGAAATTGTGCATTTCTTTGCTCACTGCCAAAGACAACCACACTGCAATTCTATTAACAACATCCATTAAAAAGAAATTTAGTTTGCCTTTGACTTCATAGGATAACTATACTTCTTTCATTATACCGTAATACAACCTTGTTTAGAAAAGGGACCCTTAAATTTGCAAAAGGATTTCTATCAGGGCAAACCTTCACAAAGCCTAGCACTCACTCATTAAGATCCGATTCCTGAATATTACTTATAGTCAAATTAGGTCACATGCATATTAACTCCAAATCCAAAATTTAGTTTACACGAAGATAAATGTTTCTTTAAATAGAATGTATATCTTGTACTTAAAGGAAATACAGTTGACCCTTGAACAACATGGGTTTGAACTGTGCTGGTCCACTTACATGTGAATTTTTTTCACTAAATAAAATTACAGTACTATCTGATCCACAGGTGGTTGAATTTACAAATGCGAACTGCAGATACAGGGGGACAACAGTGAAGTTGTATGTTAATTATCGACTCTGCAGAGGATTAGCACCCCTAAGTCCCACATTGTTCAAGGGTCAACTGTATTTTCATTTTTAATTCAACATTTACATATCAGCATTTAACTGAATTTGGGGGAAATGAAAAATAAAACAAATACAATACCTTTGATTCCACTTGGTTCAGCATAAGTGGAATGTCAGAAGTTGTTGACTTGGGAATACCAAGGGTATCGCAGATAGCTTGAACTTCCTGATAAATTTCACTATTTTTATCTAATTGAGAACTTTTACATTTCTTGTTCTGTAATATCTGTAAAGCTTGAAGCTCTGTACTTAAAAATACTATAATAAGAAAAGGGAAAAACAAATAATGTTAAAATGCACAAGAATGCTTTAAAGATCCCACTTCTGGGTATACATGCAAAGGGAAAATCAGGATCTCAAAGAGATCTTCACTACCATATTCACTACTGTACTGTTCATAACAGCCTAGATTTGGAAACAACCTAGGTGTCCTTCAACAGATGAATGGATAAAGAAAATGTGGTATATATATACAATGGAATTATTATCCAGCTTTAAAAAAGAAGAAAATCCAGCCATTTGTGACAACATGGATGAACCTGGAGGACACTGTGCAAAGAGAAATAAGCCAGACGCAGAAAGACAAATACTAATGATATCACTTTTATGAGGAATCAAAAACAGTCAAACTCCTAAAGTAGAAAGTAGAATGGTGATTGCCAGGCCGGGGAAGGAGGAAACAAGGAGTTTAGTTAAATATAAATTTTATATTCGTTAAATATAAATTTCTGAAGAACTGGTGATTTGTTTTATTGAAGTTTTATAATCAGAGGGACCGGGGCTTCCCTGGTGGCGCAGTGGTTAAGAATCTGCCTGCCAATGCAGGGGACACAGGTTCAATCCCTGGTCTGGGAAGATCCCACATGCCGCGGAGCAACTAAGCCCGTGCGCCACAACTACTGAGCCTGTGCTCTAGAGCCCACGAGCCACAACTACCGAAGCCCATGCGCCTAGAGTCTGTCCTCCACAACAAGAGAACCCACCGCAATGAGAAGCCCGTGCAACACAACGAAGAGTAGTCTCCACTCGCCACAACTAGAGAAAGCCCGCGCGCAGTAACTAAGACCCAACGCAGCCAAAAAAAAATAAATACGTTAAAAAATCAGAGGGACCTTGGCATAGTCCTCATAAGCAAAGTTTGATACATACTGGTTATATAAGATGAATAAGTCCTAGAGATCTACTTTACAGCATAGTGCCTATAGTTAACAATACTATATTGTACACTTAAAAATTTGCTAAGACAGTAAATCTTACATTAAGTATTCTTATCACAAAAAGAAATAATAATAAAGAGGGCAGAAGGAAATTTTTTTTTAAATAGTGCCTACTTGCAAAGAGTTTAAAGCCTAGTAGGAGAGACCCACCTGTACTTCAACAATTTTAAAATGCTTAAGAATGTGTAAGACTGATAAAATATTCTCTCTCTGATATGCACAGCTCAAGCCAGGGGAGAATTTATAGCTTTAACTGATCTATTAAGCAGATTGAGCAATTTGAAAAACTGCCTTTAAGACAGACCACCCCAGGCTGTTCACAAGTCCTTTCACTGTCACCATTTTATTTCATCCTTTCAACAGCCATATTTTAAAAAATCATTCAAAAATCTTAGATGGAAAAAACAAAACAAACACCACAAAATGGAAAGACTCATATACACAGAGAACAAATAGGTAGTTGCCAGAAAGAAGGGGTGTGGGGGTGGGGTAGAATAGGTGAAGGGGCTTAAGAGGTACAAACCTCCAGAAAGAAAAGGAATCAGCCATAGGGGTGTAACACACAATATAAAATACGGTCAATAATACTGTAATAGCCTCGTATGGGGACAGATGGTTACTAGATTTACCATGGTGACCATTTCATAATGTATGCAGATGTCAAATCACTATGTGGTACACCTGAAACTAACTATTTTATGTGAACTCTATTTCAATTAAAAAAAACCTAAAAAATATCATTTTGGAAAGCAAAAAATTATCTTAAATCATTACAGTCTTTTTTAAAATTAACTTTTACAACAGTACAGTTAAGATATTGGGGTTTGTTTTTATTTGTTTAAAGTTATACACACACACAATTTAATACAACAGTTTCGACTTCAGCTGAGCAGAAAAAATATCTGAGAAATTGTTTAAAAGTACAAGTACCAGGGTCCCACCCTCAGAGATTCTGAACCAGTAGGTCTGAAGTAGGATCTGGGAATCTGTGTGGTTTTAGACCCAAGGTGACTCTCATGGGCAGGCAGGATCGAGAGCCACTAATTTAAGATTTTTTCATGTAATCTATACACGATAGTCTAAAGAACCCACAAAAAGTTAAGACCAACATGTATCAAACTTTGCACATGAGGACTATGCCAAGGTCCCTCTGATTTTTTAACTTCATTAAGCAGATCACCAGTTCTTCAAAAATTTATATTTTGTGCAGAATCATGGCTGAAGTCTGTCTTTGTTCTATGGAAACATGCTGTATGTAACAGTACAAACAAGAGTTCAGTCTAGTATTTAAAATGCTAATCCTCACAGATGGGAAATAATACAGTGAAAAGTCTTCTTCCCACCACAGATCCTCAGATTCCCCCTCCCCAGAGGCAATCACCAGTGTTAGTTTCTTGGGCATATTTTTAGGCACGCGCACGTGTGTGTGTGTGTGTGTATGTATATATTTAGTATATGTCTCTACCACCTATGCACTTTTATTTCTTTTAGAGAAACAAGAGCATACGATACATGTTCTGTATATTTTTTATTTACCAATATATCTTAGAGATCATTCCATATTTACACATTTTATCTACTCTCATTCTAATGGCTATAGAATGGTATCACTGCAAAGATGTACCATTTCTATTTAACTACTACAAACAATGCCATAATGAACATTCTTTTCATATATCTTTGTACAGTTAGTATGAACTCCTAGTCATTGAACTGCCAAGTCAAAAGACAGGTGAATTTTAATTGTGTTATTGAAAATTTGCCTTTCCAAAAATGCCTTTTCATGCCTTATGTACTTTACATATTTTTCCAGTGAGCTTTTTTATTTATATTTATTTTTTTGGCTGTGTTGGGTCTCCGTTTCTGTGCAAGGGCTTTCTCTAGTTGTGGCAAGCGGGGGCCACTCTTCATCGCGGTGCGCAGGCCTCTCACTGTCGTGGCCTCTCTTGTTGCGGAGCACAGGCTCCAGACGCGCAGGCTCAGTAGTCCAGTGAGTTTTTATCTCTATAAAAGCTCTCCACATAGTAAGGAATGTGGCCCTTTTCATTTTACACACGTTGCAAACAATTCTAAAAGAACATGAAGAAGCTTATTATATCAGTATGTTTTAAAGGTAGTCAAACTAAAGATAAAGATGAAATAGATGCTGGTAAGATTGTGAATTGGTATAACCTTTCTGGAGCAAATTATGGCAATATATCTAGACCAGAGAATTTTTTTAAATGTTCATGATCTTTGTCTAAGTAACCAAAAATATGAACAAAAAAATTAATTTAAAATAGAAAAACTGGGACTTCCCTGGTGGCGCAGTAGTTAAGAATCTGCCTGCCAACGCAGGGGACACGGGTTCAAGCCCTGGTCCAGGAAGATTCGACATGCGGCGGAGCAACTAAGCCCGTGCGCCACAACTACTGAGCCTGTGCTCTAGAGCCCGCAAGCCACAACTACTGAGCCCACACGCCTAGAGCCCATGCTCTGCAACAACAGAAGCCACCACAATAAGAAGCCCACGCACCGCAACGAAGAGTAGCCCCCGCTCACCACAACTAGAGAAAGCCTACACGCAACAAAGACCCAACATAGCCATAAATAGATAGAGATAGATAGATAAATTAGAAAAATCCAAATACCCCCAAATTTGAAATCTGTTAAGTAAAAATGCCCATAACATAGAATGTTATGTAGCCAATTTAAATTATTTTTTCAAAAAATACTAAGTGATGGGAAAATGCTCACAATACATTAAATGAAGCAGAGGAAGAGCAGGAACTACATCTGTAACAGATCTAAATCTTATTTAAATATGTGTGTACAAAGGAAAAAGAGAAGGAAAAGGAAATACACTGAAAAGTTATTCATGATCCTCTCTGGGGAGTGAAATTATAAATTATTTTCTTCTTGTCATATTTATCTACTTTGTAAGATTTCTATGATGAGCATGTATTTTTTCAACATGTAACATAAAATTTACCATTCTATTTTTAAGTGTACAGTGGCATTAAGTGCATTCACACGGTTGTATAACCATCACCACCATCCATCCATCCATCTCCAGAATATTTTCATCTTCCTCAACTGAAACTTTGTACTCATTTAACAATTCCCCATTTCACCATACCTCCTAAGCATGTATGTTTATAATCAGAAAAAACTATACCAACCTCTCTTATATCTCCTCTTTACTTTTATTTGGACCAGAAACTTATATTACCGTTATTGCTGAGCTTCTTAGAAGCAAAGGCAAAAGGGAAACATGATGATTTACACAGTTCTCACTGACTAACATAAAGAATTACAGATTACCTATATCTAAGGTAAGGATAAGGCAATCTAAGGATTACCTATATCTATATGCAAGTTCCTCATGGCCAGTGCTTCTTACCTTCCTTTGTGTCCCAATACACCTAAGGGTTACTGTGACCTCCCATTAGTAACAATGGTTCATTAAATCAGTGACTTACACTGAATGGGAGGAAGACAAGGAAATAGTGTAAGAAATGGGGGAAGGGCACATAATTTTTATCCTCCCCAAAACAAACAAGATAATTCAAATGTCAACACTTCCAACACCACCAGTAGTTAAACACATAAACATGATTTCTGCTCTAATGAAACTAACATTTTAACACTAGAACATAGAGGAATATATCACATGCATCTTTTTATAAATGGTACAACCTAAAATTAGAAATCTTCAATAATAGAAGATGTTAGAAAAATTCTTTCAAATAGTCACCGCTTGTAGAACTTCCAAAATAGCATGAAATTAAACTAACTGAATTTAAAAAAAATTTAAGGGAGCCAATATAAATAAATGGATGTTAATCATAGTAATTGTTTAGATATAGGTAATCTGTACTCCAAATTCACCCCTGATGAAAATAGGCCACACTCACTAAAATTCAAGTGGCACAAGGGCACAATTTTTTTTTAAACTGATACATCCCTAATGCTTAGAGCAGTTTCTGGTACAGTAGAAAGGGATCAATGAATATTTTTGAACCATCATTCAGTGCCTATCATCTAATAATCTGCTTAGCAGCCTAGTTTCAGAGAGTTTTAAGATGAAATAGCAGTTTGGAGATCACCACTTTAGCCAATTAGTCATAAATGTAAAGAGATGAATTAGGTGAAGGAAAAATTACTGAAGTACCATACAAATCACAAACACTGGGCATTCTATATTGGCCAAATAAATCATAAGTGTTAGAAATCTTAAAGAGTACTTTAGTAGAATTTATACTACATTTATATAAAAATCTCTGAGTTAGTTTCATATTTTAAGCCAAATATTAAAAACTTTCTAATACACAAAATATCTAATGATTCATTAATTAAAGTTCATAAATCTTGACTTGAAAATAACACAAACCAGATTAGACACATGCATTTAAATTGTTCAAAGAAACATAACTTACATAGAAGTTTCAAACAGTCATCCTTCTTTTTTAAACGGTCTTTAATATCTCCTGATACGAGTACAGAATATGGACATGCCATTTCTTTTAAAAAGCCACTTATCTCAAGCTGGAAGCTTTCTAGATCATCTTTCCCTTTAAACAAGAAAAGGTATAAAACATTTACTAAATATTTACCATGTAATCTGATACTATCAAATCTACCACTAGTTGATTTTAATTTTATATTCAATTCCAAATTTTCACTTTGACATTAAATCCTTAAATGTGTGACCCCAAAAGCTTAGGTCAAAGTAACCAAAACATATTTCTACATATGGAAAGCAACACTTAAATTTAAGAACATAAGTATCTAATCATGAAATTATAAATATTTTTATATTTAAATCTCTGATATCTTCCAATGGGCTTTCCATAAAAGCAGATAAAATGGAAATATTTTATGTTAGTAACTGAAATATTAAAAGCATTATTATGGCTATAATTATTAATTGGCTTCAGAGCAAATGATCCATTTCTATTGTATTTCTATGGATTTGGATAATAAATGTTATCATCAAATTAAGCCTCAGCGCTTATCTTTCTTTCATCATCTAATTATGTGGGAACTTGTGTCATAAGTTCTGAATTCAGCTTATTTTACTTAGCTTCAAGTGAATTCTATTAGATTTGGCAAGGAAAAAAACAATTTAAAAGTAAGGACAGCATCAGAAGGGAAGGCTACTGGTCTCCTAGCAAATGCCCCCACAAATTTTATTTTTCATTTTATTACATGTCTGAAATTCTACCAATCAAAGTCCCACAAGAACTCCAGCTACCAAAACAGTAGTGAATTAAATAAACCTTGTGAGCTAGTACAGGAGTTTTTTATAAACGTATTCCTATGTGAATCCATGTCCTGAGTTATAGGTTTGGTAATACAACTTAAATTAGGGATTAAATA
This sequence comes from Leucopleurus acutus, assembly GCF_964270905.1. Taxonomy (NCBI): domain Eukaryota; kingdom Metazoa; phylum Chordata; class Mammalia; order Artiodactyla; family Delphinidae; genus Leucopleurus; species Leucopleurus acutus. Next base: position 81,536,726 of record NC_139142.1, on the reverse strand, counting down.
TATGCATACTTTAGGGGAAAAAAACACCTTAATTCAAAATAAGCAGTATTCAAAACTTAAACTTTTTAAATAACCAAATTCAGACTCTTCTTTTTCTAAAGAACAATACTAAGTTCAAGACAGCAGATAAACAATAAGTATTTATAATTTTATATAAATTTAAGAACCAATTTTGGATTAGTCAATATAAAATTTAATCCAAAGATATTTAAATCACATATTGAAGTTGTTTGTAGTAATGACTTTTCTTTGTACAGTGAGCACATTATAGATAAAACTGTAAATCATAACCTATCATTTCATTTTACTAGTAAACAGAAAAGTAAATAAAACTCAATAGCAATACCAGCTGAAGTGATACTTTCTTCCAAGTTGCACAATGATTTTATTTGAGAGCCTAACCAAACACAGAGCTCTGAAAATTCAGGTGAAGATAGTCCACCCTCTGCTGCCTTTATAAGGGCTTGTTCTTCTAACAGTGGTCCCTTATACCTAGAAAGGAAGATATAAAAGGTTAAAACAAACAAACAAACAAAACCCTAATACACCTAATACTTTTTAATCAACGTCTGCTGCCTGTCTTTGTAAATAAAATATTATTGGAACACAGCCAACAACTGTACCCATTTACAAACTCTCTCTGGCTGTTTTCCTGTATTTGTGACAGAGACAGTGTGGTCAGTAAAGCCTAAAATTTTTACTATCTGGTCTGTTACAGAAATAGTTTGCTGATTTCTACTCTATATAATTAACATTTGACTTTGTTTTAAAATTTTTTAGTAAAATTATCAACCAATTTTAAGATAAATATTACATATAACAAAGTCAAATAGAATAGAGTCTAATAACTATAACTTTTCTTATTCTTACAAGAATAAGAAAAAGGTAATATAGTGAAAAAAGAACAGATGCAAATTTAAATTAAAAAAATTAAAACTGAGGACATATGAGATTTTAACCTTAGCCATTTCTTTTTATAATTTTATACCTTTAAACACTGCTACAAAGTGTATTTGAATAGAACCTTAAATTTTCAAACCATTTTTATATATTACCTTAATTGAATTTGATACCAGTTTTCTACTTTTACTGTTCTTTCTGTAACTGAGCCTTTTTTTCCCCCACATTATTAAACTTGTAAGTTTTAGCACAGTTGATGGGTTTTAATCCATTGCATTTACTTTTCTTTTGATACTCAAATTGTCCTATCTCTGATTAGTGGGAGCACATTCATGTTACTCAATGAGTCCTTTGATTTGTCCCCATTATTCTTTGAATATTTTCCTTGCTTTCTATGACAATATGTTCCTCCCCTATACCTGTAATCAGCCATTTCTCCAAGAAGCCCTGATTCTCTTCAATGGTATTTAGAATACACAATCTGGTCGTAAAGGTTAATCACTGTATCTGTACCTTTTTAAAAGAAATTATATCAGGAGTTCACACTGCTATTTCCAGTTCAAATTTAGAATTACAGGGTTTTTACCTATTTTGTTTTACATTTTTATCTATTTTTCTCTTACAATGAAAATTCTGTTTTTTTATGACATTTACAGAATCCTAGTAAATATAAAAATAACATAAATTACATAGTTTCAGAATAGAAAAAAACAGCATTATTACTAAAAATAAAATTAATGAAAACAATTTATATTTTTATCATTAGGATAGATTCCAGTAAGGATGTATAGAAAAACAATTCCTTTCCATGTGATTAAACCTCCTACTCAATACACTGATAGGTATTTTTTTCATTTTGCTTTTAATTTTTAGGGATTTGTCTCTCTTTTTTTGTTTTGATTTCATTTTAATTTTGCTTTACAATTATGTAAAACATTTATACGGTTTCAAAGTCTAAAACAAAACAAGGTACATTCAGACAATTCTAGCTTGCAATCTTAATACTGTTCCATCTAGTACTCTGTTTCCTCCCTTCCTCATAGGAAACCGTATTTATTAGTTTGGGGTTGTCAAACCAGAATGTTTTAAAATATAAACATATATATACACACACAAAAATATATATATATATAAATGTATCTTTTTAAGATAAAAGGCAGCCTACTATCTACTGTTCTATTCCTTTTTTAAATATACACACGCACAGACACATATTTATATATACTAAAGATCTGTAGAGATACTATTCAAACATTTTTATAGTTGTATCCACTGTCTGGATATACCATATTTTATTTGCTATGCCCCCACTGAAGGACATTTTGGTTTTTTGTAATGCTTTGCTATTAAAAAAATTGGGCAAATTTTTGTCAGTGTATATCTGGGATAGATTTCTAGAGGTAGGATCACTGGATCAAAGGGTAAATGGCTATCCAACTTTGCTGGATAATGTTAAATTTGCCTATATAGGGGTTGTACCACTAAAGTAGAAGAGTATCCATTACCCATAACTTAACAAACATTTGACTCATGTCAAACATTTGGATTTTTGACCATCTGGTATCTCAGTATAGTTTTAATTTACATTTCTCTTATGGCACGACTGTACATCTTTTGGTATGTTTAAAGGCCATTTGCGTTTCTTTTTCTCTAAATTCTCTGGTCATATTTCACGAAGGGTGAGTAGTTTCAAAGCCCCATTTTGCAGATAAGAAATTAAGGCTCAACAAGGTTAGGATACCTGCCTTAAGTAGCAGTCCAGATGAATATTCCAATTCATCTACTCTTTACAGCAATGATTTGAAGTTATTATTATCCTAATTCTGTAGGACCAGAAGATAATATCAGAAGATAAATGACGACACTCTGATTTAAATCCAGATTTGACCCCAAATGCTCCATGTGAACTCAAACTTCTGTCTACACTAATAAGGAAACAAAGTAAATAACCTGGCCAGGTAATGCAGCCAGGTAAAGACAGCTGGGACTAGACCAGTCTCTGCTCGTCCAACCAAGACTGGTTCCCCTGTATTACCTTTCTACCATATCTTACAGCACCTCTCATTGAGACTTAACAGTAAATATCTTATTTCCCCCTACTTGCTTTCACTTCTGCAATAAAGCAATAATCATAAGCTCCTGAAAAAATGTAACTAATTCATATTATTGGTAAGTTATTTTTACTGAAATGCCAATTTTAAAATTCAGCAAAAATTTACTAGATCACCAAAAATACTAAATCCTGAATACACAAGCTTTAATGCCTCAGTTCCCCAAAATAGGTAAAAAGAAAAAAAAAAAGAAATGCATTTAACAAACCTGAATATCTAATAACAATCATAATCATATAGCAACTAACATTTATAAACTAATCTTAGGCCAGTGCTATGTGCTGTATGTATATTACCTTATTTAATTGTCACAATATCCTATAAGGTAGGTATTATTATCATGCTTAGTTTGTTCTATAAATTCTTATTTAATTAGGAAAGTGCTACTCTTACTCCAAAGAGTAACTCCAAAGAGTAATAACTTAGTAGTAACTGGGGACACCTCCCCTAGGCCTAGACTCCCCCAGGGCCATGCACACTTGAACCATAGTTGCTGATCTGACACTGCTCTAAGCTGGGTGAACCAAACCTTCAGTCCAGTAGGGCCATTGGTAAACCTTCACAAAGACACAGCCGGGGTCTAACTTACTTTGTTTTCTATTTTCATCGGCCAACATATAAAATATTAGACCCTTTCTTTCCCCCTGTCATTTACCCACCCTACTGGCTTGCCTCTGATCCAGCTCTCCACTTCTTCCTGCTTCTCAAACTCTTCCATATGTTCCATCCATAAAAAACAACTCTCCTGTTCTGTCAATGTCTTCTCAGAAAGATTTATCCCTACTGCCTCTAGCTTTGGGTATTTTACTCTTAAGTGCCTGACGGTCAAATGGTGGGGTTTTTGTCCTCCTTGCTTCCGAATACAGCATCTATATCACTGCTCTCCCATTATCTTTTTTTTTAATTGAAATATAGTTGATTTACGATGTTGTGTTAGTTTCAGATGCACAGCAAAGTGATTCAGTTATACATACATATATATCTATTTTTTTTCAGACTCCTTTCCCTTATAGGTTATTAAAAAATACTGAGTATAGTTCCCTGAGCTATACAGTAGGTCCTTGTTTACCTATTTTATATACAGTAGCATGTATATGTTAATCCCAAACTCCTAATTTACCCCTCCCCACCCACACCCTTTCCCCTTTGGTAACCGTAAGTTTGTTTTCTATGTCCTGTGGGTCTATTTCTGTTTTGTATATAAGTTCATTTTTGTATCATTCTTTTTTTAGATTCCACATATAAGTGATATTATATGATATTTGTCTTTCTCTGGCTTACTTCATTTAGTATGATAATCTCTAAGTCCATCCATGTTGCTGCAAATGGCATTATTTCATTCTTTTTTATGACTAATATTCCATTGTATAGATACACCACATCTTCTTTATCCATTCCTCCGTCGATGGACATTTAGGTTGCTTCCATGTCTTGGCTATTATAAATAGTGCTGCAATGAACATTGGAGTGCATGTATTTTTTCAAAGTATGGTTTTCTCCAGATGTATGCCCAGGAGTGGGACTGCAGGCTCATATGGTAGTTCTACTTTTAGTTTTTTAAGGAACCTCCATACTGTTCTCCATAGTGGCTGCACCAATTTACATTCCCACCAACAGTGTAGGAGGGTTCCCTTTTCTCCACACCCTCTCCAGCATTTATTGTTTGTAGACTTTTTGAAGATGGTCATTCTGACCAGTGTGAGGTGATGGTAGTTTTGATTTGCATTTCTCTAATAATTAGAGATGCTGAGCATCTTTTCATATGCTTTTTGGCCATCTGTATGTCTTCTTTGGAGAAATGTCTATTTAGATCTTCTGCCCGTTTTTTGATCGACTCCCTCATTATCTTATAAATATCTCCCGCTCTCTCCAGGCTCAGGCCAGTCAGATATGCCACCCTCTTTCTCTCGTGGTTTTCACCTATCAATCTCTTGGACACTCTTCAACATTCCCTGTGCTCAGTTTTTCCTCTCCATTCCTATTTTTTTCAACTATATTGAGTTTCTTCGAAGTCCGTATGGATACCCTTTCCAATACCCTGAGCTCTCAATTCCCTAACCTCCTCTTTTCCAACCTTTGCCACTGTATATAAGTAAGCCACATCCAGATCATGCCATCACCTGGAACTACGTCACCTCCGAAATCACTAATTTGAACATGTCACTCCCTGACCATAGCCTACTATCTGTCCTTCCAGCTTGCTCTTTTGACCACACTTAATATCATCTCTACCTCAGTTCCTATGGTCCCTCCACATTCTTTGCATTTCCTAGCTTCCGGCTGTCTTCACTTTCTTCCCTGTCCAATTGAGATTCCAAAGTGTGTCATTTTATTTTGTTGCTCAATAAATACCTGTTGAAGAAATGAATCCTTTATACTGTCATCTCCTTCAGCTCTAATAGCCAATCAAATCACTGAGACCAGTAATATACTTCTTTCTATATCCACTGCCACTGAGCAACCATCACTTCTTGCCTAGACTACTAACTAATTCTCCAATCTATTTTCCACCTTGCTGACAGAGGTAACTTTTCAAACTAGACATCTAATCCAGCGGTCCCCAACCTTTTTGGCACCAAGGACCAGTTTTGTGGAAGCCAATTTTTCCACAGAGGGGGCGGAGGGAGGGGAGTAGGGGAGCTGGTTCAGGCGGTAATGTGAGCCATGGGGAGCAGCAGATGAAGCTTCGCTCACTCCACGCTCACCTCCTGCTGCGCAGCCTGGTTCCTAACAGGCCTCAGACCACTACTGGCCCACAGCCCCGGGGGCGGTTGGGGACCCCTGATCTAGTCACTCCCTTTTTTATTTAAAATTCTTCAATCATGTCGTATTGCTGTCATGACAAAGAACAAAATCCTCAACATGGCCTGAAAGGTGCTGCATGCCCTGTTCCTCACTGATCCAATCTTCTAACACTGGTCCTTGCTCTCTGCCCTCCGGCTACATCAGCCCCCTTCCAGTTCTCCTAATATGGCAGATCCTTTCCACTTTAAGGTCTTTCATATTTTGTCCTCACTGTAAGGACACCTTTGTCCTCCTTTCCCAGCCAACTTCACCTAGTTAACTCCTACTCACCCTTCCTATTTCAACTCAAATGTCACTTCCTCAGTAATCTGTCACTAATCCCTAAGACTACATAGGTCCTCCTGCCACATTATGTCACCCTGTTCTTTTCCTTTGAAACAGTTATTTTAGTTTATAAATATTTGTGTGATCATGTCTTTTTCTCCACCAGACTGTAAGCTCCATTGGGACAGGAAGCAAGTCTGTTTTGCTCACCAATGACTTCTCAGAACAGCGTCCAATACAGAGCTGTGCTCAGTAAATATGTGAAATAAATTTCCCTCCACAATGGTGGTTCTCAACCTAGGCTGTGAAGCTTTTTAAAAATACGCATGCCTATATCGCACCCCTGAAGATCATGCTTCACACAGCTGGTGGTATATACCACACTGAAACATTTTTTTACAAGCTCCAAACATGATTTTGATGTATTACTAGGGTTGAGATACACTGTTCTACAAAATCATAGATTGTCAGAACTGAAAGAGACTTCTGAAATCTGATCCAGCCTGCTCCTTTCACAGATTAGGAAACTAAGTTATTACTACACTGTTTTCGTTTATAATGTACTACATCACTAAACTGTTCTTTCACATAGATTTTCCCTTTTAATTCCTCCCTTTAATTTCCTATTTTATCTGATAAACTGAAGTACCTTCACTGATATCCTAAGTGTTTTAATCACAACAGAAAATGCATTATTCACAATCTACATGGAGATTTTGAAACGCATGTTCAATTACAACACATATTGTAAATAAACAATTACTTTTTACACTTTTCATTATCATTATAGGAAAATTCAAACTTCAAACTCTTGTCCGTAATTATTCCAGGAAAAATCAGTTCTAAAGTATGTTTTAAATCAGTTCTAAACTGTTTTACTTTCTACAGTGAATAATCTGAAATAATTTTCCTTGATAAAAGCCAAGATTATACCAAACTTCATTTTTCAAAACACCTATAATATAAACAAATTCAAAGAATAAAAAAAAAAAAAGCACTGACTTTCCATTTTACAAAAACTATTTATAGAATCCCACTAGTCTTATCTGGAATACTTGGGAGCTCAAACCATTTGGGTCCGAAACACTTAATTATTTTAACTTTTTGTGTTGGTTACTTCCTTAACCAAGTTACGTGAAAATTTCCACGGGATTTCACAGAAGTAAAAATGCCCCCTAAATAATCACTGGCTCTGTTCTTTCACTTGACAAATATTTATTCAGGATCTAGTAAGTGCAAGGCTCTGTAACAATGAGTCACTGCAAAGTAGGTACTATCAGGGTCCCAAAGAAGCAATTGATAGAGGAGCAAGTGCAGTTTTAAGGAAAATAAAGGGGGGCGAGAGGGTGGTTCAAGCTTCACGATAGTACTGCAAAGGCACAGCCTATCCTATCCAAGAAACTCCAGACGTGGCAGGGCACACAATTTTACAGATGGCTCCAACGTCTTTAATTAATGTGTATTTTTTTGACTTGCAACTATCTGGCCCTATGCTTATCTCTGTGCACTCTCTGCTTTGAACTTTTCTTCATTTACTTACCCATTCATCCAACCACTATTTATTGTAGCAGATCTGGTTGTAGAATGTTTTGGGGAACAAGACAGGTAAAGTACCTGTTCTCCTGGAGCTGACTTTTGTGTATTAGGGGGTGGAGGGTGGGGAGGGTGGATGTTCAAGAGACAATAAATAAATGTTCAGGACAAGATAATTTGGGATTGGGACCCCCGGGCTGTGAAGAAAAACAGGATGAGGCTGAAGGAGAGACTATTTTGCATGTATTGATACCCATGCCTGCAAGTATTAACATCATTCCAGGAGCTCTCATAGCACTTAACCACCCTGAATTGCAAACACCAGTAGACTCTTTATAGTCCCCGACTAGGTAACCTACTAGTAATCTGAAAACTGTCTTCCTCCTCGGCCTAGCACACAAATACGCATTAATGAATACAGATTAACACCAAATTAATATGTTGTTAATGAATGGAAGAAACGGTGAAATGAATGGACTTGCACTGAACTAAAACCCCTTTCTCGGGTCAAGGAAGCAGGAGATTCGCTCCCGCGCCCTAATTAATCCACAGGTTGTACAAGGTAGGAGACAACAGTCAACAGCTGCGCTGCGGCTTCCAGCGCCTCTCCCCCGGAGCGTCAACAATAATACCACCCGCGGGGCAGCAACTAATTCCCCAAAGGAGTGCTGCCAGCCGGGCCCCTCCGCGCCTTCGCCGCGGGTCCCGGCTGCGGAGTTCCGAGGCAAGTAGTTCGAAAGAGGGGGACAAGCGCCCCAGCTCTCCGGGCCTGCTCCACCCCCCAAGCGGATTTCTCTCCCGCCTCTCTCTTAACTCTGTCCGCGCCGGAGACAGCGAGGCAGTGACGGAGGCCTGCACCTAGCGGCAAGAGCTCAGCCAAGGCCCACGGGGAGGAGACTGAGGCAGCCATCGGAGGTACAGCTTACGTTTTCGGGGGAAAGGCGGCCCCAGGACTACTCACCCCAGTGCCTCTAGAGTGTCAAGCACGTCCCCCTCCATCGTAGCTTCGGGACCCGGTTCCGGCCCTCTCATGGTCCTTCGGCCCAAAGCTGTTCCGCGCTCTAAGGAGCCCGCCGGAAACTGGCGTCGCGGCGCCAAGGTTCCGGCCGGCTCTCAACCTGGACTGCCTAGGCGTGCCTCTGGCACTGGGGGACAAAACGTTCCCGGCCCGGAGGCAATTGGCTCTCCTGCCTAAAACCAACTTATGTAACAATGCTAACTTTTAAAAATAATAATAACAATAAATAGTAGAAATAAAAAGACTTCTTTGAGTTGTCTTAGCAAACATCGTGATTCTACCAAGTTCTCAACCAATCAGATTCCGGCTTTCCCTTTTTACAACAAAAATCCCTAAATGAAATATTAATTATCTTGAGCTAAAGTTGTACATAATATCATGTACCTAAACAAATAATTTTTAAATGAATATACACAACAAAGCTCCAACTTTAAAGAAAAAATAGAGAAGGAAATTTATAACAAAATATTGTTTCATTATGAAATGTAGAAGATCAATGAAGTGATCAGATGCTTGCATCTATCTATAGAATCCTCTTCAACACACATACAGGCTATGTGTTGCACTGCTGACAAAATATAGGCGAGTTGTATAAAAAACAAAAATTCCATGGGCAGAATAGGGTAGCTGATGTGCTTTCCCCAAATTGTGACTGACTCTCCATAAAACTCCAAACAAACAAAACACAGTAGTCCCTCTGTGTACTATTTATGGAGAATTCAGTGTCTATCTAAAGAATACAAAATATATTTTAGGGTTCATATGTAAAAGAGTCAGCATAGAGCATAAAATTATTAACAGTTATATCACCCAAATGAATAACCAAATGAACTATTGAAAGTTGTGCAAAACAGTAACTAGTGGTCCTTGTAAAGGACTGTCCCATGCCTCACAGAATACATAACATCCCTGGCCCTAATGCACTAAAGACACTAATGCTCTCACCTCCCAAATCACTGTTACAAATAAAAAGCTTACCAATAAATTTGTAAAATCCCCTGAGGGAAGCTTACACATAAATTTGAACAAATATCAATAATGACTCCTCTACCATATACCCAGGCTTAAGTATAAAATTATTTGCAGCTTAATGTATTTGAATTCATCTCTAAACCAAAGGCAGAGAATGTATGTTCTAAGTGGTTATTGCCTCTCTCAAAGAGTTGAAGTCATAGAAAGTACTATTCTTAGTAACCTTAGGAGACATCAATAAGGACATTTCATAATGATAAATGTGTCAGGACAACACAATGCTATAACAACCCTAAATGTTATAGGACCCAACCAGCCTCAAAATATATAAATAAAAAACTTAACAGACTTGAAGGAGAAATAGGCAAATCCACAATCACAAAGGAAGATTTTAAACACATTAACTGATGTAATAAGCAGTAAAAAAAAAAAAAAAAAAGAAAGAAAGAAATCAACAGACATACACAAGACTTGGAAAACATGATTTACAAATGTGATATAAGAATCACTGCTCCCCAAACCTTCAGAATATGAATTTTTTCAAGTTCATATATGTAATTTATAAAATTGACTTTATACTGTAACTGAAAGTAAGTTTCATCACTTTCAAAGACCGAAATCATAAAAAGTATGTTCTCTGACCACATTAGAATTAAACGAGGAATCAATAAGAAAAAAAGAAAACTAAAAAAGTCCCCAAATATTTGATGTTCAGAATTTAAGCAATGCACTTCTAAATAATCAGATTAAACTAGAATTAAACTAGGGATTAAATTAAACAACAAATGGATATAAGAAAATATTTTTGAACTGAATGGTGATAAAAAATACCACATCAACATGTGAAAGATGCAGGTAGACCCATTCTTAAAAGAAAATATATAGCATTAAATGCAAATATTAGAAATGATAAAAGATTGAAAATTAATTATCTAAGTATCAATCTCAAGAAGCCAAAAAGCAAACCAATTCAATTCAAAGAAACAAAAAGATAGAAATAGTAAAGAGTAGACATCAACGAAATGAGGGAAAATACAATAAAGAAATGAAGCCAAATTTGAGTCTTTTTGCAAGGATAATAGTATTGACAAACCTTTAGCCAAACTGATCAAGAAAAAATAAGTACAAAAGAAGAAGCAAATAACCAATATGAGGAATGAAAAGGGGGACATTGGTACTGGTCAGTACCAATGGACAGTAAGAGGATGTTATGAATAATTTTATGCCAATAAATTTGAAAATTTAGATGAAATTGATAAATTCCTTGAGAAACACAATTTAACAAAAATGATACAAGGAAAATTTTAAAATATGAAAAGTTCTACATCTATTAAAGAAATTGAATGACAAATTAGACATCACCCACAAAGAACACTCCAAGCCCAAAGTGTTTTCCTGATGAATTTCCCCAAACCCTTAAGAAAGAGATAACACCAACCTTATACAAACATTTCCAGAAACTAGAAAAACATGTAGTAGTTTGCAATGCTTTTTAAGAGAACATTACCTTAAAATGAACATCAATAAGGACATTATTAAAAAGAATTTATTGACCAATTCCTCTCATGAACAGATAGCTGCACTTACACAGTCACTCGAGTATGACAAAATCACCATTGTAGTTCAGTTCTTTACAATACATGGTGCTGGGTCAATGGGATATCCAATTCGTGCTACCTCATGCTATTATCAACACAAATAATCAATAAATAATCTATATTAAGGAATAGAAGAGAGTTTTATTCAAGCCAAGCTGAGGACTATAGCCAGGGAGCACAGATTCAAGAAGCACTTGAACTGTGTTCTGCCTGACTGCAAAACGGGGGAGGCTTATATAGGCAAAAACCACAAAGTTACAGAAGTTGTTTGTCAAGAAATAGTATTGGAGCTGGCAAGAAGTAAGGATGCTTGTTAAGCAAGGTTAGTTGATGTCCAAAATAGTTGCACAGTCACAGAGGGAGACCTTGAGACCATAAGGTTGCAGCTGGCAGCCTCTGGCAGATACTGTTTTGAAAATGAATGGTGGTATCCTTGAGTCTGATACAGCTCAGAAAATTCAAGTTCTCAGGGATGTAGGAACATGTCTGAAACCACATCCACAATGGCCACCAGGCTCCATTTTGGATGTCTGAACCCCAGTTACTCCATCTTAATTTTTAATTGATCTTAAATATGTCATCATTGAAATCTTTCCTTTAGAAAGCACTGATGATCAATTTTGGTCTCATGTCCCTTTCATTGCCAGAATGGCTAATAACCTGCTCCAAATCCATTGAGTTCCTCAGAGCTGGGGTAGATTTGCCCCCAGGAAATTCACATTGCAAGGAGGAAAAAGAAGAGTCTGTTACAAGCTTGGGTCACATTTGAGCCCAGATAGACTTCAGGGGTATGGTCTCAGGCAGGTCGCGTTTTGATTACAATCGAGGTTAGTTGATCCCTCAGGGATATAATTGAAACTGCACATCTCAGATTCGGACTCGAACCCATTTGCACTTCAGATGGGACTTGAATCCACAATCTCTGGCTTAGGAGGGGACTCAAACCCACAACCTCCCAGCTGAAATCACATACCTGGTCTCAGGACTTAATGAAGCTCAGGTTCTTTATGTCTCAGCACAGAAGGAATTCTCCAAGAGGCAAAGAAGACAGGCAAGAAGTAGATTAATATAGGATGCTTGTGAAGGATACAAGCGGACAGGCAAGGGGGCTCTAAGTGGGAAAGCAGGTTTATTTAGAGAGATACACGTTCCTTATGTGTCTGTCTCAAAAGTGGAAAGCAGCCCTGGGAGATACACACTCCACAGACAGAGTGTGGGCCCTCTCAAAGGTGTGGAGGTGGTTAGTTTTTATAGGGTGGGTAATTTCATAGGCTCATAATTGGGAGGATTATTCCAGCTATTTTGGGGAAGGGGCAGGGATTTCCAGGAATTGGGCCACCACCCACTTTTTGGCCTTTTATGGTTGGCCTCAGAACTGTCATGGCACCTCTGGGTGCGTCATTTAGATGCCCATATTTATATTACAATGAGCATAAAATGAGGCTCAAGGTCTACTGGAAGTCGAATCTTCCTCCATGTTGGGCCTAATTGGCTCTAACCAGTTTTTGTCATATCCTCAACAGCTGTGTCATTCTTTTCATGTGCCCTGCCCCTTCCCCCCAACCCTCATTCCCCCTTCAGAGATTTTACTCCTATAATTGTATGGGAAGCAGAGGGGCGATAGATGATCTGTTTCCTGTAGCTGCTTCAGTGTTGAGTAGGGGCATTGACCCTGCCTGTCAGGGAGTAAAAATCTCTGGATGCCTTATTTAGGGGCTCTAGCTGCAGGACAGCTCCTTGTTTTAAGTCAGTGTGGGCTAGAATCCTCACACAGCCATCCTCTTGATGTGGAACTGTTAACTGCTTCCATAGGCTTCTTATGAATCGTCTTGAAGATGAAGCACTTTTGCAACAGCATCAGAGTACAGTAATAACTGTCTATAAATAAGACTTAAAAGGCATGGTTAAATATCTGGTTACAGAGTAATCAATAAAGAAACTTGGTTACAATAACCAGAATTACACCTGATTATTTAATTTAATTACTTTTAATTTAACAGAGTTTGGGCTTGGTATAGTAACTTAAAGATATAATATTTGTTTATATAGGATTCTTGGCCTGAATTTCCTATCTCTGGTGATAAGGGTGTCCTTCTACTTCCAGATGCAGGGGGTGCACTTTTCACATGGGAGATATATTTCCTGCTTTCAGGGAGACAGAAAGGAGGGTGAGAGTGTCCCCCTTGCATTGGCTGTTTCTTAAGTAACTTTAATTCAAATAATCAATATGCCATTGAGGCACATTTTGTGGTTGCCTACCTAGGGGCCCAATAGTTTCCTCTTCTGAAACATCCCTGGAAGTTTCACGTATTAAAAGCTGAGCTGGTAACTGTGAAAAGAATGGGTTAGTAGAGTCTTCCATTTCTTTGAACCAGTTTTTAGTTCTGAAAACAGCTCAGTTTAGTTAAAGAGTTATATCTCATTTTAGGAGGTGGTGATACAGGTGTGTTCCCAAAGCTGGGACTATGGGGCAAGCAATCTGGTATTTAATAAGAGGACTTTCATAGAAATGAAAGAAAAACAAAGGTTAATCATTAAAGCAACTTATAAACCAGTTTCTGGGCCCAAGAGGCAGTCAATCAAGATTTCTAGATGTCAGGGTCAAAGCATCTTTTGCAGTTTGAAATGTCTCTAATGATGTCACCAGGTGTTCAAGTAAACTTTCTGAGTGGCTCATACAGAAACAAACATGAGGATTATTTAAATATGAGTTGTTGTGGCAATTTCTCTGAAGTTTGTATCAAGTCATTTAGCTTCAGGAAAAGGGCTTAGTTTGAGAATTCTGGAGAAATCAGGGAGAAAAAGATAAGTGTTTCAATTCTGCTTAAAAATGTTTAATTTACCAAATTGTTTTAAATCTTTAAAATTTTTTCCTTTTATCTGGAAAACAAATTATTAAAAATCAGTAGTATTTTAGACAAAATGATAAAAAAATTATAATCATATTTATCAGTTCATTCAATCCTATGTAATTCTTTTTTCATTTTATTTTTTATACAGGTTATTAGTTATCTATTTTATACATATTAGCGTATGTACGTCAATCCCAATCTCCCAATTCATCCCACTACCACCAGCCCCCCGCCATGTAATTAATTCTTTTTTAAAGGATTTTTTTTGTTTTTAAATATTTGTTTGTTTGGCTGCACCAGGTCTTAGTTGCAGCATACAGGATCTTCACTGCAGCATGTGGGTCTTTAGTTGTGGCTTGTAGCATCTCTAGTTGTGGCATGCGGGATCTAGTTCCCTGACCAGGGAACGAACCCCGGGCCCCTGCATTGGGAGCGTGGAGTCTTAACCACTGGACCACCAGGGAAGTCCCCCATGTAATTAATTCTTGCTCTGCTTGAGTCCAGTTTTTCCATTAGTTCCACTGACCTTGCCTGATGATTGAAGGTGTTAGGGGCAGTGATAATTTCAAGAGGTTTGCAAGGTTTGTTTTTCTCTTTTGGCCACACCGCATGGCATGTGGGATCTTAGTTCCCTGACCACGGAACAAACCCACGCCCCCTGCAGTGGAAGCGCAGAGTCCAAACCACTGGACCACCAGGGATGCCTCCACAAGGTTTTTCTTAACACTTTCACGATTCACCTCGTGAAGTGGGTGCCTTCCTCACTAGACATTATGAAAGGTATACCCCAAGTGGAAAACACATTTTTTAAACAGTTTTTTTGCTATTGTGAGGGCATCAGCCTCATGGCAAGAGGAGGCTTTCACACATCACATGAAAAAGGTGGTTTGCCAGGGAGCTGGGAAGAACCAAACAACCATCTTGGGTTTCCCACTGCGCTGTTTGTTTCCTTTATAGCTGTTGTTTACTCATCTTAAATTCTCTGATTCAGGAGCAGACTGTTGCCATGTTACAAGGACATCAGGATGGCAAAAGTCTGGCAATGAGAGATCAAATTTTTGCAGAAGCAGAATGGGCTTTATCCACATGTGTCACAATCTTTACAGATTCTTTTGTTTCTGCCTTTGTATGAAAGTCAGTTTGGGCATTTCCCTGATACTTGGGTTCAGTCCTCTTAGTGTGAGCTTCAATTTTGATGACAGATAACATTTTACCTCAGGACATACAAGGCTTCTAGAAATTTCACATAATATTCTGGAACATTTATATCTGTACAGACACAACATAAAGAAAGCTTAACATTGCTTCTTATCTGATAATGCTTCTTATGTAATTTAACAAATCAAATATACATGATTAGTTAAATGTCTCTCTTTTTGTAAGGAGAGAGGACATCCAAAGTTGTAAGTCAAAAGACTATTAGAATTTGATTTGGAGGAAGTTTGTCAAAAATACCAAAAAGATCTTAAAACACTTACTCAAATGGGGTCATAGGTCACTGCGAAACAATACTTATTCTCTAAACCAAGGTAATGAAAACGATTTCAAAGGCAAATACAGAAAGTTGCAACAGATTCCTTAAAAGGTTAAAGAAACTTTACAATCTTTTATCAAAGCCAGATAATTATTCCAAGAAGACTTTATCTTCTTAATAGACAGAGAAAATCAGATTCTAGTTTTGTACCACCCTTACATTTAATATTAAAACTCATTTACTTAATTAAATTCATTCCAATCTTAGCCAGTCCTGATCACATACAAAATTTTTTCTTAGGATTTCTTTTCCACAAGCTTTCTATAACTTCTTTTTTTACCTTCAGATTTTGTCCTATACTTTCCCTCTTTCTCTTTTCTCTTTTTTTCCTACCTCTCCTAGGACAAAATTATTTTCTTTTCCTTTAACAAGATGCATTTCCATTCCTTATGCTTTCTCTTACTGACAACATATATCCTACTTTACACATACAGTCATTTTTTAATCTTATTATTTCTAATAATTTTAGTACAATATTTCAATAAAGCACAAAATATATTTATTAATAGTCTCAAACATATTTAGTCTCTATAATAAGGGGTCAAAAGTAGATAAAAATAGACTTCTTAAGCAATTAATGTTTCAGTATTTTATCTCATTTAAAAATTATCTAGACATTCAATGAATTTCCATTATTTAATTTAACTTAACAAAACTCTAAGGTTTAAGTTACCAAAAGTTTTGAGGAAACTATTTTTAAATAGACATACCCCAAAACATAATTTTTCTTTTAGCTAAAAACTCTCATATCATTTGTATCTATTTCATTACTTATAAAAATTTTTATCATACCAAGTCATTTTTCTTGTTGACAAAATTTTGTAACAGAAATAAGATGAGGAAAGGTTTCCACACACTGTAAGTCCCCTCACTGGCAGGGAGATAGCCGAGACAAAGGGGAAGCTTTGGAGCCTCAGAGGAGAGCACAGCAACTGGTTTGCTTTGAGGAGGGCAAAGCACAGAGGGACCTGCACAATTGGTACCACCACCTGGCACTCCCCAACCTGAAATGTCCCTCCACTGGGATGGGCAGGGGCTGGGGGCTGAGGCTCAGGCTTCGGAGGTCAGACCTGGGGAAAGGACTGGGGTTGGCTGTGTGGAGACAGCCTGAGGGGGCAAGGGTGTGGTGTACCATAACCCAGGGAATACAGGAAGAAGCCTGGGCCCGCCAAAAAGGCAAGGCGCCATTGTTGGGAGGGGGTGTGAAAAGAGGGGAGGAACTGCCATAGGAACGTCTCTCTCCACTCAAGCTCTCAGGTGGCAGGGCACTGCCTACATGAACTTCAGGGGCGGAAGTGAGCTGCCACTACCATCTCAGACTCCAGAGGTGGGCGCAGACCGCTGCCACCACTGAGGGTCCCACAAAAGGGTGCCAACCGCTGCCCCTGCCTTCCTGGGAGTGTGTGTGGGCTGCGCACCTGCACACACCCTATCAAGGGGATAAAGGCCAGCACACACTGAGGAAAGAGATGGCAAGCATTCAAACCAAAAACAGCCTTCACACCAAAAACATATTATACCCACACAAGCTACACAGGGCCACTCCCACATATAAATAGCCCTCCAAGACTACAGTAGATAATTGTTTTTCCTTAGAGAAATATAAGCAAAGTGAAGAAGCAGAGGAACCACTCCCAGTTAAAAGACTGACAGAATTCCCCTGAAGGAACAAACAGTGAAACAGACCTCTTCAGTCTAATAGACACTGCGTTCAAAAGGAGGTAATGAAAATACTGAAGGAATTAAGAAAGGCTATCAACAGAAAAGCAGATTACTGTAAAAAGGAATTAGAAATTTTAAGGAGGAGTCAAGAAAAATTAGAAAATTAATTTGCCAAGACAATAACTGAGCTAAAGGCAATGAATAGTAGAATGAATAATACAGAAGAAAGAATAAGTATCTGGAAGAAAGAATAATGGAAATTACCCAGTCAAAATGGCAGACAGAAAACCAAATTAAAAAAATGAAAGCAATATAAAAGACCTATGGGCTAATATAAACTGGGTCAATCTATGCATAATAGGGAGTCCAGAAGGAGAAGAAAGAGAAAAGAGGACTGAAAATGTATTTGAAGAAATTATGGCTGAAAACTTCCCAAACCTAAAGAAGGAAACAGATATCCAGATACAGGAGGCACAAAGGGTCCCAAAAAAGATGAACCCAAACAGACCTATATCAAGACATATTATAATAAAAGGCAAAAGTTAAAGAGGATTCTGAAGGCAGCAAGAGAAAAACAAAGAGTTAATTACAAGGGAACCCCCATAAGGCTATCAGCTGATTTCTCTACAGGCAAGAAGGGAATGGCAAAATATACTCAAAGTCTTGAAAGGAAAAGGAAACTTCAACCTAGAATACTCTACCCAGCAAGATTACCATTTAGAATAAGAGAAGAAATAAAGAATTTCTCAGACAAGCAAAAATGAAAAGAATACAGCAATACTAAACCTATCCTAAAAGAAATATTGAAAGTGTTCTCTAAATAGTAAAGAAGATGATACAGGAAGGAGGAAATCATAATTGGAAAGTAAATCACTTAAATTAGCTAGTAAACAGATCAGGAAGAAAGAAAAAAAACTATTTATGAGTGATGATAAACATAAGGAACAGCAAAAGGACAAACATGAAGAAGTGAAATAGGACATCGAAATCATAAAAGGTGGGGAAGGAGAGTAAGAAAATGTAGAATTTTTTTTTTAGAATGTACCTGAGCCTATATTACTATCAGTCTAAAGTAAGCAGATATAGGAAGGGGTTAACATACTTGAAAAACAGGGCAACCACAAATCAAAAACATACAGTAGATTCACAAAGACCAAAAATAAGAGAACACAAGCATAAAATAGAAGGAAATCATCAAACCACAAAAAAAAAAAAAAAGAAAAAGGAACAAAGAAGAAACATCAAATCATCTGGAAAACAAGGTTTAAAATGGCAATAAATACATATGTATCAATAATTACCTTAAATGTCAATGGACTGAATACTCCAATCAAAAGACAGAGTGGGGACTTCCCTGGTGGGGCAGTGGTTAAGAATCCGCTGGCCAAGGCAGGAGACACGGGTTCAAGCCCTGGTCCAGGAAGATCCCACATGCCACAGAGCAACTAAGCCCATGTGCCACAACTACTGAGCCTGCGCTCTAGAGCCCATGAGCCACAACTACTGAGCCCACGTGCCACAACAACTGAAGCCCACGTGCCTAGAGCCCGTGCTGCCAACAAGAGAAGTCACCACAATGAGAAGCTTATGCACCGCAACGAGGAGTAGCCCCCGCTCACTGCAACCAGAGAAAAGACCGCGTGCAGCAACAAAGACCCAACGCAGCCAAAAATAAAATAAATAAATTTATATATTTTAAAAAAAGACATAGAGTGGCAGACAGGATAAAAAAACAAGAACCTACAATATGCTGCCTTCAAGAGATCCATCTTAGGGCAAAGGACACACATAGATTGAAAGTGAGGGGATGGAAAAAGATATTTCATGCAAACGGAAATGACAAGAAAGCAAGAGTTGCAGTACTCATATCAGACAAAAATAGACTTTAAAACAAAGGCCATAGGGCTTCCCTGGTGGCGCAGTGGTTGAGAGTCCGCCTGCCAATGCAGGGGACACAGGTTCGTGCCCCAGTCCGGGAGGATCCCACATGCCGCGGAGCAGCTGGGCCCATGAGCCATGGCTGCTGAGCCTGCACGTCTGGAGCCTGTGCTCTGCAATGGGAGAGGCCACAACAGTGAGAGGCCCGCATACCGCAAAAAAAAAAAAAAAAAAAAAGGCCATAAAGAAAGATAAAGTAGGACACTATGTAATGGTAAAAGGATCAATACAAGAGGATTTTACACCCATCAACATATATGCACCTAATATAGGAGCACCCAAATACATAAAACAAATGCTAACAGACATAAAGGGAGAAATTGATGGGAATACAATAATATTAGGACACTTTAACACCCCACTCACGTCAGTGGATAGATCTTCTAGACAGAAAATCAGTAAGGCAAAAGATCCTAAATGATACAATGGAACAGTTAGACTTAATTGATATTTTCAGGACATTACATCCAAAAGACCCAGAATACACATTCTTTTCAAGTGTACATGGAACATTCTCTAGGATTGACCACATACTAGGGCATAAGACTAACCTCAACAAATTTAAGAGTATAGAAATTATTTCAAGCATCTTCTCTGACCACAATGGCATGAAACTAGAAATCAACCACAGGAAAAGAAATGAGAAAAAAATGATGACATGGAGCCTAAACGACATGCTACTAAAAGAACGATGGGTCAACAAGGAAATAAAAAAGAAAATTTAAAAATACCTTGATAAAAATTACAATGAAGACTAAACCATACAAAATCTATGGGGTACAGCAAAAGCAGGTCTTCAAGGGATGTTCATAGCAATACAGGCCTTCCTCAAAAAACAAGAAAAATCTCAAATAAACAACCTAACATACCACCTAAAAGAATTACAAAAAGAAGAACAAACAAAACCTAAAGTCAGAAAAAGGAAAAAATAATAATAAAGATCAGGGAGGAAATACATAAAATAGAGATTAGAAAACAATAGAAAGAAAATCAATAAAACCGAGAGCTGGTTCTTTGAAAGTGTAAACAAAATTGACAAACCTCTGGCCAGGCTCACCAAGAAGAAAAGAGAGGGAACCCAAACAAACAAAATAAGAAATGAAAAAGGAGAAATCTCAACCGATACCACAGCAATACTAAAAAACCATAAGAGAATACTATGAACAACTATATGCCAAAAAATTTGACAACCTAGAAGAAATGGACAACTTTCTAGAAACATACAGCCCACCAAAACTGAATCAAGAAGGAATAGATAATTTGAACACCTTGATCACTAGAAGGGAAATATAATCTGTAATTAAAAAAAAAAAAAAACTCCCTACAAACAAAAGTCCAGGACCAGATGGCTTCACAGGCAAATTCTACCAAACATACAAAGAAGAACCTATACTGATCCTTCTCAAACTCTTCCAAAAGACTGAAGAGGAGGGAACACTCCCAAAGACATTCTATGAAGCCACCATCACCCTGATACCAAAACCAGACAAAGACACCATCAAAAAAAGAAAATTACAGGCCAACATCTTTGATGAATATAGATGCAAAAATTCTCAACAAAATATTAGCAAACTGAATCCAACAACACATAAAAAGATCATACACAATGACCAAGTGAGATTCATCACAAGTTCACAAGGATGGTTCAACATATGCAAATCAATCAATGCAATACACCACATCAACAAAGAAAAGTCAAAAATCACGTGATCATCTCAATAGATGCAGAAAAAGCATTTGACAAAATGTGACATCCATTCATGATAAAAACTCTTACCACAGTGGGTATCGAGGGAACATATCTCAACAGAATAAAAGCCATTTATGACAAACTCATAGCCAATATAATACGCAGCGATGAAAAGCTAAAAGCCTTCCCACTAAAATCTGCAATAAGACAAGGATGCCCACTCTCGGCACTTCTATTCAACATACCACTGGAAGTCCTAGCTCCAGCAATCAGACAAGAAAAAGAAATAAAAGTATCCAAATTGTAAGGGAAGAGGTAAAACTCTATATGCAAATGACATGATACTACTGATATATATATAGAAACCCTAAGGACTCCACACAAAACTACTAGATCTAATAAATGAATTCAGCAAAGTAGCAGGATACAAGATTGACATTCAGAAATCAGTTTCATTTCTTTACACTAACAATGAAATAACCGTAAAGAAATGTAAACAAACAATCCCTTTTAAAATCACACCAAAAAAAAAAATACCTAGGAATAAATCTGACCAAGGAGGTGAAAGACTTATACACTGAGAACTATAAAATATTAATAAAGGAAACTGAAGAGGATCCAAAGAAATGGAAAAATATCCCATGATCTTAGATTGGAATAATTCATATTGTTAAAATGGCAATACTACCCAAAGCAATCTACAGATTTAATGCAATCCCTATCAAATTACCCATGACATTTTCCACAGAACTAGAACAAATAATCCAAAAATTTATATGGAACCATAGAAGACCCAGAATTGCCAAAGCAATCCTGACAAAAAAAAACAAAGCAGGAGGCATAACTCTCCCAGACTTCAGACAATCCTACAAAATCTACAGTAATCAAAACAGCGTGGTATTGGTACAAAAACAGACATACGGATCAATGGAACAGAATAGCGAGCCCAGAAGTAAACCCACACACCTATGGTCAATTAATGTTCAATAAAGGAGGCAAAAATATAAAATCAGAAAAAGTCTCTTAAACAAGTGGTTCTGGGAAAGTTGGACAGCTGAATGTAAATCAATGAAATTTGAACACACCTCTCACCATGCACAAAAATAAACTCAAAAAGGCTTAAAGACTTAAACATAAGACATGGCACCGTAAAACTTCTAGAAGAGAGCATAGGCAAAACATTCTCTGACATAAATCATACCAGTGTTTTCTTAGGTCTCCCAAGGCAATAGAAATAAAAACAAAACTAAACAAAGGGGACCTAATCAAACTTACAAGCTTTTGCATAGCAAAGGAAGCATTAAAGAAAAATTAAAAGACAACCTATGGAATGGGAGAAAATATTTGCAAACAATGCAACCAACAAGGGCTTAATCTCCAAAATATACAAACAGCTCATACAACTCAACAACAAAAAAACAAACAACCCAATCGAAAAATGTGCAGAAGACCTTGATAGACATTTCTCCAAAGAAGACATACAAATGGCCAATAGACACATGAAAAGATGCTCAACATAACTAATTATTCAAAAATTGCAAATCAAAACTACCTCACACCAGTAAAAAGTCTACAAGTGGGACTTTCCTGGTGGTTCAGTGGTTAAGAATCCACCTGCCAATGCAGGGACATGGGTTCAATCCCTGGTCCGGGAGGATCCCACATGCTGCAGAGCAACTAAGCCCATGTGCCACAATTACTGAGCCCACATGTCACAACTACTGAAGCCCACATGCCTAGAGCCCATGCTCCACAGCAAGAGAAACCACCACAATGAGAAGCCCGCACACCACAATGAAGAGTAGCCACCGCTTGCCGCAACTGGAGAAAGCCCCCATGCAGCAACAAAGACCCAACACAACCAAGATAAAAAAATAAATAAATAAAATAAATTAATTTAAAAAGGCTACAAGTAACAAATGCTGGAGAGCGTGTGGAGAAAAGGGAACCCTCCTACACTTTTGGTGGGAATATAAATTGGTACTGCCACTATGGAGAACAGTATGGAGGTTCCTCAAAAAACTAAAAATACAATTACCCTATGATCCAGCAATCCCATTCCTGGGCATCTACCTGGACAAAACTACAATTCAAAAATATATATGCACCCCTATGTTCACAACAGCACTATTCACCATAGCCAAGACATGGAAACCACCTAAGTGTCCACTTACAGATGAATGGATAAAGAAGATGTGGTACATATATACAATGGAATACTACTCAGCCATAAAAAAGAATGAAATAATGCCATTTGCAGTGACATGGATAGACCTAGACATTATCATACTAAGTGAAGTAAGTCAGAAAGAGAAAGGCAAATACCATATCACTTATATGTGGAATCCAACATATGGCACAAATGAACCTACCTACAAAACAGAAACAGACTCGCAGACATAGAGAACAGACTTGTGGTTGCCAAGGATCGGGGGAGGGAGAGGGATGGAGTAGGAGTTTGGGGTTAGTAGATGCAAACTATTACATTTAGAATGGATAAACAAAAGGTCCTACTGTATAGCACAGGGAACTATATCCATTCTCCTGGGATAAACCATAATGGAAAAGAATATAAAAAAAGAATGTATATATGTGTATAAATGAGTCATTTTGCAGTACAGCAGAAATTAGGACAACATTGTAAATCAACTATATTTCAATAAAAAGTAAAAATAAAATCAATATTAATTTAATATTGAATATTTCCCAGATCATGTGAACCTGAAATTCCTTTGGGTAGTTTCCATTATATTTCTGAGAGAATTTATATAAGTGTTTAATTTTCTTTAAGCCAATTAAATATAGCCCTTTTACAAGTTAATTTTGGTAATGCCATCTGAAGGTAGAAACATAATATACATACATAGACATACATACATCCAGAAAGACACAGAGGTCTCAGTTTTCATTTTAAGACGTAGTCATGAATCAGGTATTACAATATAAAACTCACTAGTCTATACATAACAGATGGAATAAGTTAACTTTACTCATTTGAGTTTAAAAAGGCTTCGTTTCCTTTTTTTTTTTTCCTTTTAGTTTTAGGTTCCTCTGATTGAGCCAAGGTTGTAGTGTCAGGCAATATGGGCTGTGTTTACATTTCAAAGACATAAGATTTATAACTTTAAGGGAGAAAGAAAGAAAATGTAAGCTTTCTCTAGAAGGACTTTTGTTCCCTTAGGATCAGAATTTTGAAAAGACTTTTCATCAAGCTGGCTTTCTCACTGTGTATGCAAAAAACCAATTTTGGAATGTCAAAAGAGCCCCATTTTGGCCATTTAAGATCTAAGTTATTTTTTGGTAAATCTTCCCATTTGTCAAGTACTTGCAATTATTGGCTCCCCACATGTTGTACATAAAACCAGCCAGAGTTCCAGTGGGTGCCTGCCCATCCTGGAGCTGGTAGGCTTTAAAAGCACAAGTTTGCATTTTGTTTTAGTTTCATTTTACTACAAAGTCTGAACAATTTCTAAGGACAGTGTATTGGGTCAGAAGTGTGCTGCTTGTGAGCTTACCTTCTCAGGGTGGCACCTTTGGTTCACCTCTTTCGTGTCTTGGTTTTTCCTTCTGGCAGTCTAAAGCCACCATGTGGGCTTGAAGCACTGGATGACCAATCCTTATGTGTGTGTCCCTTGGTAAGCCATCAATTACTTAAGGTGTCATGATGGGGTTCCCTATAGGACCACTACACATCACAAGGATCAATCCTCAGACTCTTCTGCTAGGTTCTCAGTCACCTAAGAACACCTTGAGGCTGGAAGGAGCTAGTGTCCCTTCTCTTTGAAGCTGAATGAACTCAGTTTCTCATTTTGCTGTCAAACAGTTTAAGACGATATATAGATATAGATAAGTATTTCCAGTTTTAATCCAAATTAAAAAGAGGTCAGGGGCTTCCCCGGTGGCGCAGTGGTTGAGAGTCCGCCTGCCGATGCAGGGGACATGGGTTCGTGCCCCGGTCTGGGAGGATCCCACATGCTGCAGAGTGGCTGGGCCTATGGGCCGTAGCCGCTGGGCCTAAGCATCCGGAGCCTGTGCTCCGCAACGGGAGAGGCCACAGCAGTGAGGGGCCCGTGTACCGCAAAAAAAAAAAAAAAAAAAAAGAGGTCAGCCAGCCCAGTTCATTCCAAAATTCCCCCTAGGCTTTCCTTGCCTAGGAAATTCCCCCTAGGTCCCTTTCACCTAGGAAATGTACCAATAACCCTGACCCCTTAAGACTCCTAATCTTAAGATCTTAACAGCTTGAATAAAAGTCAGGGCCAACAACTTAAAATAAGGAGGTCCTGATATCAGGGGAGGAACTCACTGAATCACATGAACAGTTCTGTAAAGCCAGGGGGCTCAGGGCCCCAGGCTTGGTACCATATGCCAGTTCAAAGTAGATTCCAGGTAACCTCAGGTGGGTTTCTCTAATATCCTGCAGACTACACCAAGCAATATTGATGTAAATAATTAACAATCAATCTATATCACGGAATAAAAGACAGCTTCATGTGAGCCAGGCTGAGGACTATAGCCTGGGAGACACAGATTCAAGAAGCACTTGAATTGTGTTCCGCCTGACTACAAAACGGGGGAGGCCTATATAGGAAAAACCACAAAGTTATAGAAGTTGTTTGTCAAGAACTAGGGTTGGGGCTGGCAAGAAGTAAGGATGCTTGTTAAGCAAGGTTAGTTGGTGTCCAAAATGGTTGCACATTACAATGGGAGACCTTGAGACCATAAGGTTGCAGCTGGCAGCCTCTGGCAGATACTGTTTTGAAAATGAATGGTGGTATCCTTGAGTTTGATACAGTTCAGAAAATTCTCGTTCTCAGTGATGCAGGACCATGTCTGAAACCACATCCACAATGGCCCCCAGGCTCCATTTTGGATGTCTGAACCCCCGTTACTCCATTTTAATTTTTAATTGATCTTAAATACATCATCACTATACACAAAAATCAATTCCAGAAGGACTGTAGATGTAAATTACAAGATTAAACAAAGTTTCTAGAAGATAATATAAAATATATTCATGAAATCGGGATAGGCAGATATTACTTAGTCTATTAGTTAGGGCTTTTCTGTCCTATTTAAGAAAATTTTGCCTATTCCACAGGACATATAGATACTTTATATTATATTGACAACTTGGTCTTTATTAAAATTAAGTTCATAAAAAGATCCCATTAAGAAATTGAGAAGGCAAGCTAAACAAGTGACAGAAAATATCTACAATACATATATCTGACAAGGATTCATATTCAGATTATGTAAAGAAATCCTTCAAATCAATAAGAAAAAGTCAGACAAGTCAAAGGGGGAAAAACTGGACAAAAGACTTAAATAGCCACTTCACAAAAGAGTGGTAAATAACTATATGAAAGTGTTCAACCTCACTGCCATTAGAGAAATGCAAATTAAAATACTACTGAAGACTTCCCTCGTGGCACAGTGGTTAAGAATCCGCCTGCCAATGCAGGGTACATGGGTTCAATCCCTGGTCCAGGAAGATCCAACATGCTGCGGAGCAGCTAAGCCCATGCGCCACAACTACTGAGCCCATGTGCCACAACTATTGAAGACTGCGTGTCTAGAGCCCACGCTCCACAACAACAGAAGCCACCACAGTGAGAAGCCCGCACACCACAGCAAAGAGTAGCCCCTGCTCACCACAACTAGAGAAAGCCCAAGCGCAGCAAGGAAGACCCAACACAGCCAAAAATAAATAATAATAATAATACTGAGATACCACTGTATATATATATATATATAGACACACACACAGAGAATGGCTAAAATTACAAAAGAACACAATATCTAACATCACCAAGAATGTAAAACTAGATCTCTTACACGCTATCAATGGGAACATAAATTTAGGGGGAAAACTTAAGCATTGTTAATTAAAGCTGAACCTATACAATCCCTATGGCTCAGCACCAAAAGCCATGTACAAGAATGTTTACAGCAGCATTATTCATATCAGCCAAAGACTGGAAAGAATCCAAGTGTCTGTTTACAGTAGAATGGATAAATAAATTAAAGAGTAATCATGCAATGGAATGTTATATGCAATGAAAATGGACAAACCACTGCCACATACAACATTAATGAACCATAGAAACACATCATTAAGCAAAAGCATCCAGGCATAAAAGAGTTCTTTCTACCGCAAGAGTTCTTTAAATCTTTTAAAAAGACTTAAAAGCAGACAAATGGTGATAGAAGTCAAAATTGTGATCTTCTTTGGGAAGGGATAATGACTGGCAGAGGTACGAGGGAGGGGCTCTCTGGTGTTGGTAATGTTCTGTATCTTGAACAGATGTGTTCAATTTACAGACATTCATTGAGCTGTATACTTAGGAATTCTGTACTTGTCTGTATATATGTTTTACTTTATTTTTTTAAGTTTACTTTAGAAATAAATTAATAATGTACACTTAAAAATGGTTAAAATGGCAAATCTTTTATGTTGTACATATATATTGTCACAATAAAAAAATGAATAATGTAAAGTACTCAAAATAGTGTCTGTACACAGTAAGCACATAATAAATTGTATCAATTAGCTTGGGTTCAGTAGAGAACAGAGTTTGTGGAAAAGCTCAGGTGGTAAGACATTATTGGTAGGTCCAACCCTAGAGAAGCAAGAAGGATAGAAGAAGCAAGCGAGGCAGGAAAGTGGAGCGAATATAGGGTAGTGCATCACCAAGCTGGCCACAGCTTGGTAACAACAATTGCATTGCTCTGCCTTTTCACTGATGTGCTATGAAGCTACTGAATTTCTCAATCAGCCCTCTGGGTAAAAGATGAAGACTTTATCAGCTAGCTCATGTTTGTCTGTCAAAGTTTGCTCCAAGAGGAGGATGACTCCCCCACACATCCAGGTGTGCACCTCAGCAGCTATACTGAGTCCCCAGGGCAGAAAAATGCCAGGCACATGACATGGAAATAACACTACAGTGTGCCCACAAGTGGCCTGAAGATTTCAGAGCAGGCAAGGCAATGAGGCCTTCAGTCTGTAGGAGCAAGGGAGGCCACTTAAACAGCACAAGCTATTGCTAGGGCCACTCCGGTCAGAGCACAATGTACATGCATGGCTCTGGGTGATGCCTAAACTAAGTCCAATCAGTTGAGCACTTGCTTCACTCAGAGCCACTTGCACTCACTTGTAATGTATTAAATATCCTCCCTTCTTCCTTGACAGGAGAGATACAAGACTAATCTGTCAAGGTGGTAGACTCTGTAACTTCCTCAAAAGACTTTTAAATGATCAGCAAACCTGAGTATCCAATAGGCCATTTCAGCATCCTATCAGGACAGCTGCTTCTCAGAGGGCACATGGTAGGTAGCACCTCTAAACATTTTTGTGTTTCATCCATTGTCTCACCATCTTTGTCATAAAACGGATAACTTATTTCAAGACAATATTGTCATCGGTAAAACATTCTGTGAGCCCTCAGTTGGTGATGACAGCAGAGAAACTGTAGCCAGAAAAGGCAAAGTCTGATCCAGAAACAAAACCCTCTCTAAGTTGGAATATAACCAACCTTCCACCAGGTGCCTGGGTGGAATCCTTAAGGAAAAAACCATCTACAAGCCTTAGCTTCCTGCATGTTAGCATTCAGTAGTGCAATAAGGTACTCTATATATCTTCTCTCCTTTTCTACCTTACCTTCCTCTTCAATTATTCTTGCTTCCCTAGGATTGAACTTACTAATAACGTGTTAGTACCTAAGCTTTTGCCTCCAGCTGTGTTTTCTAGGGAACCCACACTAAGACAATTGATAGCATTAAGTGCTTCCTATGTACCTGCCACTGCTTTAAACACTTTACCAATTTACTAATTTTTAAAGTAAACTTTTAAAAGAAATTGAAAGCAAAACACATACATAATAAAGTACTGAATTCCTCAGCCTTGATGAAGGGAAACCCAAGTTGTTGGGTCAATGCATAACTCATCCTTGCTACCAGAGCTGCTCCATTCGTGGGCTCTTTAGGAAAGCACTGCGGTGGCTGAGGATAGGGTCTGGTTGACATCCATGGGATGGAACATCCTGTCCTCCTGATTGTTGAGTGTATCTTTGGTGCTAGACATGTTCCTATCAACCTTAAGATGAGACACAAAGATCCATTTCCATTGGGCCCACTCCCTTAGATCTAAACATTATCTCTCCCCCAGACCTCCTTTATCCCTAATTTTCCAGTCAAGACATTTGCTTTCCCAGGAGTCAATACCCATACCTCCAACATGCTGGACTGCAAGGAAAAACTGTTCTAAGACAGTCCCTGAGCTAGAGGAAAAGGAGGGTATTTACCAGATCATCTCCTTCTGTATCTTTCTCACTGGCCCCAAATTTCCTGCACGTAAGGTTGCATCATTTTTCCCCTTTGACACTCTATCTAGGTGCCAAATCCCATGTCCTGTGGTCTGGGTTTCCTCCAAGTGCAGAAGTACAGAAGGAGCCAGAAACTCCAGATGTTCATGGCTGGCTGGCCAAGAAACATGACAATGGCAAAGGAAGAGAACCTAGAACTCTAAGGGCAAGAAACATAGTTGGCCTCAGACAGAGGCCCAAGAGGAGTCATGCAGATGCAGTGGTAGCTGAGGTAAAGCAGGTAGCTACTAGTCCAGGAGGAAAGCCAAGAAGGCACATAAAATGTGTGTCCAACATACACATGGCCTAAAAGGCCATGCCTGATCTGGTTCTTGCTTACCTCTCCACGTTGTTCACTTCACTGGCCTCTGATCACTTTCTCTGTTGAGCTGCATCCCTCATTCCCAGAGTGTACTCAGTAACTATTTGTGGAATAGAAAGAAGAGAACAGAATAGAACCGAACCATGGTATCCACAGATACATTGTTTTGGATTCTGTGAATATTGTAAAATTTCTGGCCTTAATATAATCTATTATCAGGAGGTATTAACTTCTGTGGCAATTCCTAGATTTCATTCAGGTTAATTTTACCTTCAAGGCATCAGTAATAGTGCAGGAACATCATTAGACAGATTGGTTTGATTAGAGGAATGATGGTCCTTTACCCAGGGCCAACCATATAATGTGCATGTCCCAGTGCAAAATGAAAAAGTTAAAAAATTATGAATAATTTCAAGATGGTGGGAATTCCCTGGTGGTCCAGAGGTTAGGACTCCATGCTCTCACTGCCGAAGGCCTGGGTTCAATCCCTCGTTGGGGAACAAAGATCCCACAAGCTGCGTAGTGTGGCATTAAACCAAGCATGGAGCTCTGCTAAAAGTAGGTTCTGTGCAACTGCACAGGTCACATGCCCATGAAGCTGGCCCTCCTGAACCCACCAAAAGGCAGAGGAGTTTATGAATTCTAGTATTGAACTATCAGAGGCTGTACAGTAAAACTGTACTCTTCTGCATCAACCCCAAGATCCTGTCTGACTGGTCTTAGTACATACTGATATATTCATAAATGGTCTGTGTTCAAACTTATCTTCTTGACTAAGGGAACTATGTCTACCTTACTAGTTGCCAAGAATGGGTGGGTCCTCCCAGACTATATTACATGTGTAGGAAATCCAAGGCGAGTTTCTACTGGCATCATACAAACTGGAAAAAAACAGTCAGTAGCCATACACTCTTTTTTTTTTAATCAGCTCTTATACAAAGAGTTTTATGGTAAGATCTAGAAGAAAGCTCATCACTTTCTGCCCACATTGGACAGATTAAAATTCAGTCACATTAACCCCAACCTATCTTCAGGGAAGCTGGGAAATATAGTCTTCCCAAGTGCAAAGAAGAAAAAATAAATGGTTGGTGAAGCCACTGAATTTTTTCTATCACAATATTCTTCTAAAAGACTTATTACTCCAATTAGGAACATCTGGCTGGGAGTATCTGAATCCCCTTGATCCCACTTGCTGAATAGACATAACTCTCTCATTATTGTCTCTTGTCTGAAAGTTCTATTTTTTCTAGCATTGGAGACTGTAATACTGGACTTTGCTTTGCATCACCCTCTAGGTCTCAGAATTCTGTTGTTTAGAAATGTACTAAAAATAAAAATAAATCAGCAACAAAAACTCAACTCAGTTTGGCTTAACTAATTAGGTACATAATTCATTGGTTTACGTATCTAAAGTATCCAAAATCCACATAGTGTAGTCAGGGCTCCAGATCTACTTATCCATTTCTCTATGAATCCCTGAGTTCTGGCCCCATGGTTGGCTTCATCCTCGAGAAGACTCCCCTCATGGTCACAAGATGGGTGCCAGTAGCAATCAAAACTACATACTTCTTCATTTACATTCAAAGGCAAAGAAATGCTTGCTTCCTAACACCACTGGAAATAAAACTAGAACTTCATCTGATTGGTCATCCTCCAATTAATCAGGTATATTAGAGGTGGTTGCCTCCCTGACATCCATTCTCCATTCACTCTTCCTAACAAAACTTCAACTCAGTAGACATGCAAAGCCTTCCCCCATGCAACCATACACTTTAAAGTTAGCTGGTTACAGTCTTGGTCCAGAGGCAGGGTTATTTGTTTTAATTTTATCACATTCTCCTTGTGAGAATAAAAATGTGACCTAAATTCATCAATAAGACACAGCAGGGGGGATCTATCCAACAAGAGGATATGACATTTGTAAATATTTATGCACCCAATATAGGAGCACCTAAGTAGATAAGCAAATGTTAGCAATCCTAAAGGGAGAAATAGACAGCAATATAATAACATTAGGGGATTTTAATATCCCACTTTTATCAATGGATAGGTCATCCAAACAGAAAATCAATAAGGAAACTTTGGCCTTAAATGACACATTAGACCAGACATGTTAACAGACATGTATAGGACATTCCATCCAAAAGCAACAGAAAACACATTTTGCTCAAGCACACACGGAACATTCTCCAGGATAAATTATGTTAGGCCATAAAACAAGTCTTAATAAATATAAAAGATTGAAATCATATCAAGCATCTTTTCCAATCACAACAGTATGAAGCTAGAAATCACTTACAAGAAGAAAACTAAAAAAAACTCCCAGGTACGTGGAGATAAAATAACATGGTACTGAACAACAATGGGTCAAAGAAGAACTCAAAAGAGAAATCAAAGAATACCTTGAGACAAAGGAAGATGGAAATGCAACGTGCCAAAACTTAAGGGATGCAGCAAAAGCAGTTCTGAGAGGGAAACACATAGTGGTAAATGTCTAAATTAAGAAACAAGGTAGGTCTCAAATAAACAACCTAACTTTATACCTCAAGAAGCTAAGAAAAGAAGAACAAATGAAGCCCAAAGTTAGTCGAAGGAAGGAAATAATAAAGATCAGAAGAGATCAATGAAACAGAGACTAAAAGACAACAGAAAAGATCAAAGAAACTAAGAGCTTATTTTTTGAAAAGATAAACAAAATTTAGCTAGACTCACCAAGAAGAAAAGAGAGGACTCAAATAAAATCAGAAATGAAAGAGGAGAAACTACAACTGACACTACAGAAATACAAAGGAACACAAGAGACTACTACAAACAATTTTAATTATATGCCAACAAATTGGACAACCTAGAAGAAATGGATAAACTCCTAGAAATATACAACCTACGAATACTGAATTAGGAAGAAACAGAAAATCTGAACAGACTGATTACTAGTGATGAAACTGAACCAGTAATCAAAAACCTCCCAACAAACAAAAGTTCAGGATCAGATGGCTACACTGGTGAATTCAACCAAATATTTGAAGAGGAATTAATACCAATCCTTCCCAAACTCTTCCAAAAAATAAAAGAGGAGGGAACACTTCCAAACTCATTTTACAAGACCAGCATTACCCTGATACCAAAATCAGACAAGGACACTACCAAAAGGGAAAACAGGCCAATATCCCTGTTGAACAGAAATGCAAAAATCCTCAACAAGATATTAGCAAACCTAAATCAGCAATACTTTAAAAGAATCCTCTACCACAATCAAGTGGGATTTATTGCAGGAATGCAAGGCTTGTTTAACACCTGCAAATCAATCGATGTGATACACCACATTAACAAAATGAAGGATAAAAATCATATAATCATTTCAATAGATGCAGAAAAAGCATTTGACATATTTCAATATCTATTTATGATAAAAAAAAACTCAATAAAGTGGATATAGCTGGAATATACCTCAACATAATAAAGACCATATAAGACAAGCCCACAGTTGACATCACACTCAACAGTGAAAAGCTGAAAGCTTTTCCTCTAAGATCAGAAACAAGACAAGGTTGCCCATTCTCACCCCTTTTTTTCAACAAAGTATTAGAAGTCCTAGCCAGAGCACTTAGGCAAAAGAAATAAAAAGTATCCAAATCAGAAACAAAGAAGTAAAACTGTCTCTATTTACAGATGACTTAATATATGCAGAAAGCCCCAAAGACTCTACCAAAAAAAAAAAAAAAAAACTGTTAGAATAAATGAATTCAGTAAACTTGCAGGATACAAAATCTATATACAAAAGTCTGTTGTGTTTCTATACACTAATAACAAACTGGCAGTAAGAGAAATTAAGAAAACAATCCCATTTACAACTGCATTAAAAAGAAAAAAATACTTGAGAATAAATTTAATCAAGAAGATGAAAAACTTGTACACTGAAAACTATAAGACATTGATGAAAGAAATTGAAGAAGATGTCAATAATGGAAAGATATTCTGTGCTAATGGATTGGAAGAATTAATATTGTGAAAATGTCCATATTACCTAAATCAATCTACAGAGTCAATACAATCTCTTCCAAAATTCCAATGACATTTTTCACAAAAATAGAACAAACAATCCTAAGATTTGTATGGAACCACAAAAGATCCCAAATAGGCAAAGTAATCTTGAGAAAGAAAAACAAAGCTAAATTCATCACACTTCCTGATTTGAAACTTTACTACAAAGGTATATTAATCAAAACAGTATGGTATTGGCATAAAAACAAACACATAGATCAATGTAACAAAATAGAGACCCCACATATAAACCCACACAGCTATTATCAATTAATTTATGACAAAGGAACCAAGAATACACAATGGGGAAAGGATAGTCTCTTCAATAACTGTTGTTGGAAAAACTGGACAGCCACATGCAAAAGCATAAAAATGGACTCCTAACTTACACCATACACAAATATCAACACAAAACGGAACAAGAACTTTAACATAAAACTTGAAACGATAAAAATCCTAGAAGAAAAAATAGACGGTAAGCTCCTTAATGTCCTTGACACCTTGGCAATACTATAGATAGATACTTTTTATTGTATCTATCTTGACACAAAAAGCAAGAGCAAAAAAAGCAAGAATAAACAACAGGACTACATCAAACTAAAAATCTTCTGCATAGCAAAGCAAACCATCAACAAAATGAAAAGGCAACCTATGGAATGGGAGAAAATATTTGCAAATTGTGTAACTAATAAGGGGTTAATATCCTATATACACACACACACACACACACACACACACACACACATATATATATATATATATATATATATATAAGAGCTCTTACAACTCAGTAGCAAAAAACAATCCAATTAAAAAAATGGGCAGAGGATCTGGATATTTTTCAAAGAAGACATACAGATGGCCAACAGGCACATGAAAAGGTGCTAAACATCAATAATCATCAGAGAAGTGCAAATCAAACCACAATGAGATATCACTGCACCTACTAGAATGGTTGTCATTAAAAAGACAAGCAATAACAAGTGTTGGTAAGGATGTGGAGAAAAGGGAACCTTTGTGCACTGCTGGTGGGGTTGTAAATTGGTATGGCCACTGTAGAAAACAGTTTGGAGGTTCTTCAAATATTAAAAATAGAACAACCATATGATCCAACAATTCCACTTCTGGGTACTTATAAAGAAAACAAAAATACTAACTTGAAAAAATATCTGTATTCTGCACCGTCATGTTCATAACAGCATTATTTACAATAGCCTAGACATGGAAACAACATAAGTGTCCATCGATGGATGAAAAGATGAAGAAGTTGTGAGATATATATCTTGCAACAACATGGTTGGTTCTTGAAGTCATCATGTTAAGTGAAATAAGTCAGAGAGAGAAAGACAAATACTGTATGATCTCACTTATATGTGGAATCTAAAACAACAACAAAACCCCACCAAACTGAGAGAAAAATAGATCTGATTTGTAGTTACTAGAGGCAGGGGGTGGGGGTGGGGGAACTGGAGGAAGGTGGTCAAAAGATACAGACTTCCAGTTTAAGATAGATAAGCACTAGGTATGCAATGTACCACATGATAACTACAATACTGACGTATGATATACAGGATAGTTGTTAGGAGAGTAAATCCTCAGAGTTTTCCTCAAAAGGAGAATTTTTTTTCTTTTCTTTTTATTGTATCTATATGAGATGATGGATGTTAACTAAACCTACTGTGGTAATCATTTCACAATGCATGTAAATCAAACCATCATGTTGTCTACCTTAAACCTATATAGTAATATATGTCAATTATATAAATAAAACTGGAAAATTACGAAGAACAGAGTTGAAGAATTAACATTACTTTATTTCAAGATTTTCCATAAAGGTACAGTAATTAAGATAGCATTTTTTTAAACATTTTTATTTGAGTATAATTGCTTTCCAATGGTGTGCCAGTTTCTGCTGTACGACAAAGTGAATCAGCTACATGTATATATATATATATATATATCTCACAATATCCCTTCCCTCTTGCGCCTCCCTCTCACTCTCCCTATCCCACTCCTCTAGGTGGTCACAAAGCACCGAGCTGATCTCCCTGTGCTATGTGGCTGCTTCCCACTAGCTATCTATTTTACATTTGGTAGCATATATATGTCAGTGTTACTCTCTCACTTCCTCCCAGCTTACACGTCCCCCTCCCCATGTCCTCAAGTCCATTCTCTACATCTGCATCTTTATTCTTGTCCTGCCCCTAGGTTCTTCAGAACCTTTTTCTTTTCTTTAGATTCCATATATATGTTAATATAAGGTATTTTTCTCTTTCTCACTTCACTCTGTATGACAGACTCTAGGTCCATCCACCTCACTACAAAGAACTCAGTTTCGCTTCCTTTTATGAAGACAGCATGGTTTTATTGTAAAGACAGACAGATATATCAGTAGAACAGAGAAGAGTGTACATAAATAAACCTAAACACATATGGACATTTGCCTTTTGACCGAGGTACAAAGGCAATTCAATGGAGAAAGGATAGATTGATTTTACAAATGGTGCTGGAAAATTTAAATAATCATATGAAAAAGAAAAAAATAACTGATCTATATCTTTTATCATATACAAAATTTACTTTAAAATGGGTCAGAGGTCTAAATATAAATCCTAACAATATAAAGCTTTAGAAGTAAACATAGGAGAAAATCTTCATGACTTTAGTTTAGGCCAAGATTTCTGAGATATGATGCCAAATACATAATCCAAAAAGCGAAAATTTGATAAATTGCACTTCATCAAAATGAAAAATTTTGCTCTTCAAAACACACCATTAAGAGAATGAAAAGCAAGCCACAGACCGAGAAAATATTTTAAAGTCATACATGTAATAAAGGAATCCAGAATATGTAAAGAATTCAACTCAAAAAAAAACACAAAACCCATTTTTTTTGTGGGGAGGGCCACACTGCATGGCTTGCAGAATCATAGTTCCCCGACCAGGGATTGAACCCAGGCCCCCAGCAGTGGAAGAGCCAAGTTCTAACCACTGGACAGCCAGGGAAGCCCCCTCCATTTTTAAAAATAGACAAAAGATTTGAACAGATACCTCACCAAAGAAGACATATGGATTGCAAATAAGTACATAAAACTATGCTCAATATCATTTGTCATAAATGCAAATTAAAATCACAATGAAATACCACTACATACCTATGAGAATGGCTAATATTAATAAGATTGGCCATACCAAACATGGGGAAGATGTGGAGCAACTAGAAATCTCACATACCACCATTAGAAATATAAAATTGTTATA
This sequence comes from Leucopleurus acutus, assembly GCF_964270905.1. Classification (NCBI taxonomy): domain Eukaryota; kingdom Metazoa; phylum Chordata; class Mammalia; order Artiodactyla; family Delphinidae; genus Leucopleurus; species Leucopleurus acutus. The sequence continues at coordinate 81,499,865 of NC_139142.1, read as the reverse complement.
ATCACTTTGGACTACAGTGTGACAGCTTCTTAAAATGTTAAATGTATACCCGCCATCTGATCCTCCATTCCACAACTAGGCATTTATTCAAGAGAAAAGCAAGCATATGTACTGACAAACATGCTAATATTTGTATGCTAATTATTTGTAATAGTCCCAAACTGGAAATAATCCAAATGTCTGTCAACATTTCAATGGAATGGATAAATGCATTGTGGTATTTCCATAAAATAGAATACTACTCAACAATAAAACAGATGGACTGCTAATACACACAACAATATGGATGAATCTCAAAATAATTATGAAGAGTAAAAGAAGCCAGACAAAAAAGAAATACATAGTATATTATTCCATGAAATTCTAGAAAATGAAAAGTAATCTATAGTGATTAAAAAGCATATGAGTGGTTGCCTGGAGACTGGTAAGGGTATTAGGGTGGGGTGAGATGGAGGATTACAAAGGATCAAAAGGAAATATTTAAAGGTTATAGATGTTTGTTACCTTGATTGCAATGTTGGTTTCACATAGGTCAACACTGATTAAATTGTACACCTTAAATATGTACCGTTTGTTATATGTCAATTATACACCAATCAAACTGTTTTTAAAAATGAATTTAAGTGACACAGGTATAGCATTACAGTCATCACCACCTCCCTTGTGCACCTGTAGACTTTTATAATATGGATAATCACCAACTCTTCTAAGCCTAGTCTAGATCTCATCATTCTTCTTAACATTGCTCCTTTTCTGAGCTCTGTCAGACTATCAGAAGAAACAGGGCATGTGAGATGGGAGAAAGAAGAGCTACTTATGTAATATTACAAATTCTCTTATGAAGCTTTATATGTAAGTAAGATGATCAATTCAGCTAAATAGTTTGCTCTTCCTTTTACTGAATAGTTTAGCCTATGTCACATTTAGAACTCTGTGCTGCAAGAAACAGAAACCCCAATCCAAACTGACTTAAGCTAAAATGGAGATGTGTTGGCTTAAGTAAAGTTATAGTTGAAGATTTTTGGGAATGGTTTTAACCAGAGGCTTCATAATGTTAACAAGGCCTTGGTTCTATTTCTCTACAATTCTCTCATCTCTACTCTCTCAGATGTAGGCTTTGTCCTCAGTCTGGTTTTTTGTATTTGGGTTGTATTTTGTGTTGTTGTTGGTTTTTTTTTGCTTCTTTGAACTACAAAGGAGGATTTCTTTCCATGATGCTCTCAGAAAAGGGAAAGTACCTGGAAGAGAACCTCTCAGCCATATCTCCTTGCTTCTCATCGGCCCAAACTGGGTTCTGTGCCCATCTGTGTACTAATCCCTGAGGCCAGATGAAGAGGGTGTGCTGAGTTAAGCTTATCAGAACCCAGCCCTGAAGCTGACAGTAAGGTGAGCATCCTTTGAGCACATGGGCTTTGGGGAGGTAGAAAGGGGTACCCAAACAACAACTGGGGAAGTGTTAGAGGAAGGTGAATAAATGTTGGGCAAACCAAACAGCAAAGATTCACCTTAATGGTGTCATATTTACTGTTCTATGTTAAATTATATTGCAAATATAGGATACACATATTAATACATGAAGGTCAGCATTACATGAGTAATATCATGTAAGCAATCGTGGATTTTTCCCCAGCTTTAGTGAGATATAATTGACATACAACATTGTGCAAGGTGTAACATTTAAGGTATACAATGTGTTGATTTAGTACGCTTAGATATTGAAAAATAATGACCAACACAGCTTTAATAAATGCCTGCATCACATCTCCTAATTACTATTTTTTCTTTGTGGTGAGAACATTTAAGATCTACTCTCAGAGGTGACATCACCAAGATAGTGACATAGGTCATTCCCAACTTCACTACCCCTCACAGGAAGAACAACTAAAAACTATTCATGGACTAGACACCACTGAGAAAAATCCTAGAACATGAAAGCACCCCCTGCACCACAGAGGCCAAGACAGACGGTATTAGAGGAGTAAAAGGAGCTGCTACACAAGGACCTCATTGCCCCTCCTGCAGCACTCCCCAAGAGGTCTCCACTGAGCCTCCCGGGAGAAAAGAGAGCCCAAGGTGGACATCCACCTTCCCCAGCATCGTAAGTCACTTCTTGGGAGTCCCGCTCCAGTCTCCCTTCAGGGAGATGGCAGGGGAACGCGCAGGGCTTGACTATGGGGAATCTGATTGTGATAAAGAAAGGGGATGGGGCTTGCAACAAACAGCAAACACTTGGATCTTGGCGGGCCAGCAGTAGTCCCAGCCAGCAGCTTTGCTCATCTGCAAAGCCAAGACAGTGGCACAGTCTGATCAGGGAACTCAGCAGGGTGAAGGTCTGCCTGATTTGGGATCTCAAACAGAGAGCCTTGCTGGTCCTGGAGCCTGGTCCTCCCCACAACAACCTGCCCAGGCAAGGGAGATGAGTTAGAGACTGGCCTGACCAGGAAGTCTGGTCAGAACACCTGGAAGCTACACAGCCCAGCAACACTAAAACAGATCCCTACAGGCAGAGCTGATCATCTGCAGAGCAAAGGCAATGGCACTGTTCAGCCAGGGAACTTGGAGAATGGGTCAGCTTCCGTCAAGACCACAAACAAAGAGCCTGGCCAAGCTTGGAGCCAGTTCCCCTACTCTCCCCAGGCAGGTGTGCTAATTCATAGCCCTGTCTACTGCTGAGTCCATTCCTGACCTCATTCGACCACAAACCCTGACTAGGAACTCCTGAGAAGCTGCTTGTATCAGTGAATTCTCAACAGAAACTTTTCAGGCCAGGAAAGAAGGGGATGATATATACAAAATATTGAAAAAAATGTGTCTGCCAAGAATTCTATATGCAAAAAAGCTATCCTTCAGAAATGAAGGAGGCAGAGAGACGTTCCCAAATAAACAAAAGTTGAGGGAGTTCATCACTACTAGACCTGCCTTACAAAAAATTGCTAAAGGGAGTTATTTGAGTGGAAGTTAAAGGACACTAATGAACATCACAAAAACACAAAAAGGTAGTATAAAACTCACTAGTGGGCTTCCCTGGTGGCGCAGTGGTTGAGAGTCCGCCTGCCGATTCAGGGGACACGGGTTCATGCCCCAGTCCGGGAAGATCCCACATGCCGCGGAGCAGCTAGGCCTGTGAGTCATGGCCGCAGAGCCTGTGCTCCGCAGCGGGAGAGGCCTGCATACCTCAAAAACAAACAAACAAAAAAAAAAACTACAAATCAATCAGTGTGATACATCACATTAACAAACTGAAGAATAAAAACCATATGATCATCTCAATAGATGCAGTAAAAGCTTTTGACAAAATTCAACATCCAGTTATGATAAAAACTCTCCAGAAAGTGGGCATAGAGGGAACCTACCTCAACATAATAAAGGCCATGTATGACAAACCCACAGCAAACATGATTCTCAATGATGAAAAACTGAAAACATTTCCTCTAAGATCAGGAGCAGGACAAGGATGTCCACTCTTGCCACTTTTATTCAACATAGTTTTGGAAGTCCTAGCTGCAGCAATCAGAGAAGAAAAAGAAATAAAAGAAATCCAGATTGGAAAAGAAGTAAAACTGTCACTGTTTGCAGATGACATGTTACTATATATAGACAATCCTAAAGATGCTACCAGAAAACTACTAGAGCTCATCAATGAATTTGGTAAAGTTGCAGGATATAAATTTAATACACAGGGACTTCCCTGGTGGTGCAGTGGTTAAGAACCCACCTGCCAATGCAGGGGACCCGGGTTTGATCCCTGGTCCAGAAGATCCCACATGCCGCGGAGTGACTAAACTCTTGTGCCACAACTACTGAGCCTGCACTCTAGAGCCCACGAGCCACAACTACTGAAGCCCGTGCGCCTACGGCCTGTGCTCCACAACAAGAGAAGCCAACGCAATGAGAAGTCTGTGCACTGCAAAGAGTAGCCCCCACTCGCTGCAACTAGAGAAAACCTGTGCAGCAATGAGGACCCAACATAGCCAAAAATAAATAAATAAATGTATTTTTAAACCCCCCCCAAATTAACACACAGAAATCTCTTGCATTTCTATACACTAAAATGAAAGATCAGAAAGAGAAATTAAGGAAGCAATCCCATTTACCATCTCATCAAAAAGAATAAAATACCTAGGAATAAACCTACCTAAGGAGGCAAAAGACCTGTACTCTGAAAACTGTAAGATGTTGATGAAAGAAATTGAAGATAACAAACAGATGGAAAGATGTACTATGTTCTTGGCTTGGAAGAATCAATATTGTCAAAATGACTATACTACACAAGGCAGTCTACAGATTCAATGCAATCTCTATCAAATTACCAATGGCATTTTTCACAGAACTAGAACAAAAAATTTTTGAATTTGTATGGAAACACAAAAGACCCCAAATAGCCAAAGCAATTCTGAAAAAGAAAAATGGAGCTTGAGGAATCAGGCTCCCTGACTTCAGACTATACTAAAAAGCTACAATAATAAAAACAGTATGATTGTGGCACAAATACAGAAATATAGATCAATGGAACAGGATAGAAAACCCAGAGATAAACCCATGCACTTATGGTCAATTATTTTATAACAAAGGAGGCAAGACTGTACAATGGAGGAGAGACAGTCTCTTCAATAAATAGTGCTGAGAAAACTGGACAGCTACAAGTAAAAAAATGAAATTAGAACATTCTTTAACACCATACACAAAAGTAAACTCAAAATGGATTAAAGACCTAAATGTAAGACCAGATACTATAAAACTCTTAGAGGAAAACATAGGTAGAATACTCTTTGACATAAATTGCAGCAATATCTTTTTTGATCCACCTCCTAGAGTAATGAAAATAAAAACAAACGAATGGGACCTAATTAAATTTAAAAGCTTTTGCACAGCAAAGGAAACCATAAACAAAATGAAAAGGCAATCCACAGAATGGGAGAAAGTATTTGCAAATAAAGTGACTGACAAGGGATTAATCTCCAAAATATACAAAAAACTCATGTAGCTCTCTCTATATATATATAGTAAAGAAAAAAAAAACCCAATCAAAAAATGGGCAGAAGATCTAGACAGACATTTCTCCAATACAAACATACAGATGGCCAAAAAGCATATGCAAAGATGCTCAACATCACTAATTATTAGAGAAATGCAAATGAAAACTATAATGAGGTATCACCTCACATTGGTCAGAATGGCCATCATTAGAAAGCGCACAAATGATAAATGCTGGAGAGGGTGTGGGGAAAAGGGAACCCTCCTACACTGTTGGTGGGAATGTAAATTGGTACAACTACTATGGAGAACAGTATGCAAGTCCCTTTAAAAACTAACTATAGAACAACCATATGATCCAGCAATCCCACTCCTGGGCATATATCTGGAGAAAACCATAATTCGAAAAGATACATGCACCCCAATGTTCATTGCAGCTCTATTAACAATAGTCAAGACATGGAAGCAACCTATATCTCCATTGAGAGAGGAGTGGATAAAGAAGATCTGGTACATATATACAATGGAATATTACTCAGCCATAAAACAAGAATGAAATAACACCATTTGTAGCAACACGGATGGACCTAGAGATTATCATACTAAGTGAAGTAAGTCAGACTAAGGCAAATATCATATGGTATCATTCATATGTGGGAGCTAAAAAAATGATACAAATGAACTTATTTACTAAACAGAAACAGACTCACAGACTTTGAAAACAAATGTATGGTTACCAAAGGAGAAACATGGGGGGAGGGATAAATTAGGAGTTGGATTAACATATACACACTACTATATGTAACATAGATAATCAACAAGGACCTACTGTATAGCACAGGTAACTCTACTCAGTATTCTGTAATAACCTATATGGGAAAAGAATCTGAAAAAGAATGGATATATGTATAACTGAGTCACTTAGCTGTACACCTGAAACAAATACAACATTGTAAATCAACTATATTCCAACATAAAATAAAAATTAAATTTAAAAAAAAGGATCTAGTTACTGTTCTTTTATTTCTTATATGATCAGAGCCTGAAATCCCACCTTTGAATAATCTTCTCCCACTGTCCGGAGATTCAAACACACAGTTACTGATAGGTAAGTGCCTTTTCTCGTTAATTAGTGCTTTTCTAACAGCAAAGATAGACTTTCCTCTTCTCTCTCACAACAGAAGCCAACGCCATTACACAAATTGCTCTATAGGACACAACTTTGTTTTTCAATCCCCAGTTAAACTAGTATAAATTAAACTCAACTCTCTGACAGAATATTTTTCTCAGCCTTATCAAGTTTAATTTTATCCAAATGTAAAAACGTCCACAAATATAGTTGTATGTCCAAGAGAGAGAAGTGGGTTCCAGAGAAAAATTCCTGGAGAGACATCCCTACACCATTATAATTTATATAGTGTATTTAACATGGTAGATATCACTGGGATGCATATAAAGACATGGGGGTGGGGGCAGAAGAGAATTATCTGAGTCATTAATTGTGGTGGTTTAAAACCTTGCCCACAGATTCTTTGACACCACTTCCACAGAGAGGTGGAGGCTGTACCTTTCCCTGCATGTGGGAGGGTGTGTGACTGCTGGACCAGTAGTGCACAGTGGAAGTGATGCTATAACTTAGGCTAGATCAAAGGCCACACAATTCATGACTCTTTTATTTGACAGTGGCCTTTGGTTCTCTGGTCTGCCATGTAAAAAGTTGAAGGCCAACATGCTATGAGAAAGCATAGTCTACCTGAAGAGGCCCTTGTGGGTGTTCTGGTCCCAAGCCTCAGCAGATATCCAGCAGACAGCCAGCATCAACTCCCAGCTTCTGAGTCATCTTAGCGGAGGCCCCAAATATTATAAGCAGAGATAAACCATCCGACTGTATTCTTTCTGAATTCTTTTTTTTGGCCGCGCTATGGCTTGTGGGATCTTAGTTCCCCAACCAAGGATCGAACCCGGGCCCTCAGCAGTAAAAGCACGGAGTCCTAACCACTGGACTGCCAGGGAATTCCCTCTTTCTGAATTCTTCACCCACAGAATCCATAAAAATGATGAAATATTTTAAGCTGCTAAGTTAGTTTGATAAACAGGATGGTAAAGGAATAAGCTTCTAAAGGGAAGATGTTTTCGGCTGGGGAAGAGAACGGGGAACACTGGATGCTGTTGCTGTTGTCTAGACATAAGGTGATAAAGCTGTGAATGAGTCTTGGGGCAGAAGGAATGAAGGTCAGGGACAGCTGGTGTACTTACTGAAAGGGGGGAAAAGATGCTCTTACCGCTGATAAAATATGAGGAAAAGGAAGAAAGAAGAATCACAGATCAAGTCATAACATTTTCTTAAACTAAAGAGCCCTTGGGATGACCTAATTACATCCATTTTCCAGGTGAACTGTCAGTCCCAGAGCAGCTGAGTGACTTGCCCAGTCTCAAGTGTGATTCCAGTCACTACCAGAGCTGAGCAGCTGTCATAAAATCCAAGCCTCTCCTCCTTGCTCCCACCTCCTCTGGGTGAAGACATGGTGATCACCATGGTGATCATGGTGTCCTCCACCATAGGCCAGAGTGATGGAGAAGGCCAAGAAGGCCCCAGAGCACAGCAGTATGGATAATAATCACTGATACACTAAAAGTAGATGAGATAATAGCCCAGGGAGGAGGGGAGGATGCAGGAAGTTCTATCTAACCACTCCACCCCTATCTCTAAGATAAAACCATCAGGATATTAGGGAGTGGAGCCTCTAATGGGAGGAGTGAAGGGACTATAAATATCCGAGAACTGGTAGGATTGGGGCCTCTGAGCCATCTGCTTGAAGAAAAGACATTCAGAGGCGCCTTGGAAGAGGATGAGGCCTGGCGAGGCTTGAACCATCAACCTGCCTTCTAGTTTGTCCAGCTTCATTCACCAGGAAAGATCAGGAGTTAAAAATCCAAGCTGGGGGGCTTCCCTGGTGGCGCAGTGGTTGAGAGTCCGCCTGCCGATGCAGGGTACGTGGGGTCGTGCTCCCGTCCGGGAGGATCCCACGTGCCGCGGAGCGGCTGCGCGTCCAGAGCCTGTGCTCCGCAACGGGAGAGGCCGCAACAGTGAGAGGCCCGCGTACCGTAAAAAAAAAAAAAAAAAAAAAAAAAAAAAAAAAATCCAAGCTGGGGCCTGTTGTCTGGGAACAAAGACAATGTCTAGAGCACCACGGGCTTTATATCCTGAGAAACAATGAAGGAGAAAAGGTAGAGACTGTAGGGGTCCCCTAATAGGCAGCCTCCTGACTCCGGGGCTTCTGACTCCTGAGAACAAGAAGGATGGTGATATTAACAAAAACTGGGAAATTTCCAGTGGGCAAGGCAGAGGGAAAGAAATAAAATGAAAGCCAAATTTGTATAGGCTCCCTTAAGAGCCTTGGGGGTCCCTGCCAGTTCCCTTCAAGCCAAGGGGAGAATGCAGCTAATCTCAGCCACCTGTGCCCCTATACCACCCCCAGCTGGAGTAATTCCAGCTTATCTACTTGCTGTTCTCACAGTTTACAGACCAAGCTAACATTTCTTTGAACAAAGATTTCTAACTTAAACATTTTTTGAGAACTACTACTGCGAGGCATCATCCCAGCTGCATTTTGGTTCCTAGCTTTTCTGTGTTCTACGATTAAAAATATGAAAACACAGGTATTTGACTTAATTCACCTGTGCTGGCCCAGAAAGCCTGCCACTCAGAACCATGTGGAGAGCTTGCTCCACAAAGACTTATCCAGACTCCATCCTCAGAGATTCTGATTCAGCAAAAGAGGTGGGACCTAGAAATATATATGCAAGGTTTTCAGATGATTCTACGGAAGAGTAAGGTTTGGAAACCACTCTTGTACTAAATATTTACGTATATTTTGAATTTAAACAATAGCATAAACCAGTTAACTTCCCCTTTTTCAGTTGTACTTTTAAAAATATTAATAAAAATGTTAAATATATTCCAAACGTGTGAGGGGAGGAGGGGAAGGTAAGGAGATTCAATGAGGTACCTTGCATTACGTGTCGGTTTTTTTCAGTTCTCCTCAAAATGTGCACGTATAAATCCTTCTCTTACCAATTGGTCATCACGTGCAACTTCTAACATCCACTGTTCCTGTAAGCCACCATTCACAGGGCAGGTATCTGTCATGTCTCCAGTCCTTTGCCTCCTCTGTTTTCTTCCAGTCTGAGCCACTGTTCCAGCAACCACGCCATCATGGAGCCTCATCCTTGCTACCGAAGCCAGTAACTGCGCCCGCGTGAGCCCGGCTTTTATAGGCTTTTCAGGTGTTGCAGATGATCAGCCAGATTGGGAACAGCCACCTAAGTGGTATTTTCAATAGCCTACCTTGCTTTTCTAAACAGTGGTGTGTCCCTTCCAGGTGAATGATATTAAAGGAAATAAACCTTATTCCTTTGGAAGACTTTGAAACAAATCGAGAAAAAACATCAATTTTACAATCTGAAATACATTTCTTCACACTGATATCAATGAAGACCTGCAAACATCTAAGCCGTGAATAAGTGCATCAGTTAAAATCTATTTCCCCATGCATAAAATAAGTGATAAGACCTTCTTATAGGTGGGTTTGTGAGGAAAGAGGGATTTGAGTTATGAGGTTTCCTACCCTGAGTTAGGAATCATGTGAACTCAATTCAAATTGATTAAAAGCACTTTGTTTAAATTTCACTGGATAGTTCTAATCTGTAACTGTAAAGCCGGCAGTGTCTGAGTTCAAAGTATTGTTTAAAAACAAAGACAAGCAAATGCTATCATGTACCGATTTAAATTCTGCCCAGGGAGCAGTAACTTCTGAAAATACCTTTTGGGAGGAGGAATGTTTCACACTTTATAGAGCAAAGTGAAACTTCTGGTTGGAAAGATATCATTAAGGGAATTTTTGTGTTCTTGGAGGCTTAACGTATCCAAACAAACATTTCTTATCCAGTTAGTGAGATGAAGAAGAAAAGACTGACTTTAGCAATAAATACACAATTTGACTCTCTCAACTGAAATAGCCACTGAATTCAGGAAGAGAAGAAAAGTGCAAGGATTTTTTTTTTAATATTTATTTATTTATGGCTGCATTGGGTCTTCGTTGCTGCGCGCGGGCTTTCTCTAGTCGCAGTGCGCAGGCTTCTCATTGTGGTGGCTTCTCTTGTTGCGGAGCACGGGCTCTAGGCACGCGGGCTTAGTACTTGTGGCTTGCGGGCTCTAGAGCACAGGCTTAGTAGTTGTGGCACACGGCCTTAGTTGCTCCACGGCATGTGGGATCTTCCCGGACCGGGGCTTGAACCCGTGTCCCCTGCATTGGCAGGTGGATTCTTAACCACTGCGCCACCAGGGAAGCCCGCAAGGATTTTTTTTTTTTAAGTTTCAGACTAGATAAAAAATATTTGGAGCCTGTGCTAGTGATGGGAAGGGTCTGATAGAATTTAGAGTAAGTTATAAAGATACATACTAATCAAACTCTAGAACTAAGACATGAATCAGATTACAGTATAACTGATAGTTGGTCATGATTAGCTACAGATTTAAAGCTGCAATCAGCTTTATTAGGAAATAAAGGTGCTTTTTCAGTCTTCATTTTAATAAATCCTATATATACCTCTCACCTGTTCCCAAACTCTGACGAGAAAGAAGGGGGTATTATATATGACCCTTAAAACTTCAGCATAGTATTTCAGCTTTTCCTTCAATTCCATGGACTACCCCCAATTCTCTAATAATTTATTTTTAGCTTAAGTTAGGTTCTGCTACTTGCAACCAACCAAAGCAAATGGAAACATCATTCCATAAATATTTATCTGAAACTTAATAAAATCAACGTTAAATTTAGGAGTATATGTTATAGAATAATATTTAGCTGCATTTAAAAGGAAAGAATGCCTCTATCCTGAGTCCTTTAGCTCCTACCTATGACTTCCAATACCCTTTAGCCCAAGTTTTATGGAAATCACACTGTTGACAGCAGGACTAATTTTCATCCCATTCTCATAAATCCTATTATTATTAACTTGGGATGCCAGGTTTTTCCTAAATTATAGCCAGTTCTATTCACTAGTGTTTCGTGGTTTATTTCAAATTGATTACAAGACAAATCTAATGATCATTAAACTAGAAGGGAACATAATAAAAATTTCTAAAAGTAGGTTAATTTTATCTGAAGTCTGAATGTGATATTTAAAGATGTACTTTTTTCTTTCCCCAAAGACATAGTATCAAATTATTCCTTGCTCTAATAAATTATTATGTAAAGCTATTTTTTAAGAACCAAGTAATTTTCATGTCATTCTAAAGTGCTTGCTAAAAAAATCAGATAACATTTAGTACTGTTGGAAATGAAGTAATCTCTCAAAACAGAATTAGTATCTTTATACCTGAAATAAGCAAAAGCATAAGTATGTCACAGGTGTCTCCTTAGTCCATTCTTTTTGTACAATTTGTGACAAATTTTCAAGGATTATATTTTCTTGAAATGATGAGATAGATGTTGGCCCTATTGCTTGGAACGATGAGGTCATACGATGTTGTTTGCTGCAAAGCAGGAGTCAGAAATAAGATGAAGAAGCATTGAAAGGACGTGGGTGTGAGATCACAGAAGAATTTGGGAGAGGTTTTTCAGTCATGTTATATACAGACTCTGTCAAGCTCAATTTTTCACCAGCAGAGAATGTTAAATTGCTGATTACCCGTGTAGATTTAGGAAGCACCAGGCAGACCCCATTATTCCAGCCCCCCCACCCAAAATCATCCTCACCCATTTGCTGATTTCTGGAATCCCACCAGACATCCTGTGTCAGTCATTAAGACACAGATGCCGCTCAGCTCTGGGATTCATAATGGTTTAGGAACTTGGTGTGGTTTTAATCCTAGCTCAGTCACATGCTAGGCTGCAGAGACTCCGCCTGCAGAAGTACACACCACACTCCTGATTATTTCATAAGGGCTCTTTGAAAGAGGAAGATCTTCCCAGCATTCTGCTCCATGGAGAAAGCTCAGACTCTCACAGGCCTCTTTGAGACCAGCCCTTTCAGATCACAACTTGGCCGCTCCCAGGAGGTCTGGGACCATCTCAAAGCCCTGGATCATGTCATTCCTAAACCAGTGTCAGATTTGTCCACTAATTCCACCCTCCTGATGCTTTAGGGCAACTTTATTTCAAAGGACCCTTAGCCAGGGTCCATCTCAACAGGGCTCCCTAACTTTGACTCTTTCAGGCTATAGAATTTAAGCTATCAGTTCCTTTCGCCCCAGGAGACCCTGGTCTCCTTATGCCAATTGTTCCACCTTCTTTCCTGGGGCTTTGCTTTCTAGTTCAGTCTGCTTCCCAGTTTTTGAGGAGCAACAACAGACTACATTATCTGGCCAAATGAGAGAACTGTATCAGAAGACAGACTCAGGGAGGGCTGTGTTACGACCTGGTTACAGAGTTTACTAGATAGTAGGGGATATGCTTTCTATTGTCACCACTGTCCTCCCTCTTTGGCAAGGTAGCAGTCAGAGTGGAACAGAAGATCAGGACAATGCAGGGCAACAGATGGTGGGTGCGGGAGGAGGGGGTCTTGGGGAATCGTGCCAACCTAGGCGTGGGGCATCTTGTCTAGGAAAAGCAGTGCCTGGCAATGATCTGAGAGCCACATGATGGACTAGAAGAGGAAAGAAACCCAAGGGGTGGTAGGAGGATGCTGGATATGTAGGAGCATGCCTGAGATATTCTAGCTCAAGGAGGGAACCATTTCCTCAGTGAGACTGGGCCAGAGACTACTGCTTAGTTGCAATGATTCATAGTCCTCCATTTAATTTTTTTTAAAAAAAAAAAACAAAAGCTAAGATGATTGGCTTATAAGACCAGAATGTTTTAAAATTTAGAGGAAGAATCACAGACTCCTATAGCAGAGCTGGCAGGGACTTTAGAGTTTACCTATTCTCCAGTAACTTCCTGTGTTAAACTTTTCTTTATACCATCCCTGACAGAGGCTCACATGGCCCCTCCTTGGAAGTCACTCCCTCCAACAGCAGCACATTTTGATTGTTAGATCAAATTGTCAGGCTAGTAGGCTCTCTATACGACTCCAAATGGATGGACTCCATGTCCCCACATCACTACTAATCACAGGTCTGCCCTCTAGATTGAAACAGTGTTACAGTCTAGGAGCAGGCATGGTCTATACCTACAGATTTATCCCCCAAGAAGGGGTGAAAAACAGAAATACTTTGTCATTAGACACAGTGTTTATCTCTTCAGGGATGATTTTCAAGTATTCAATGATTCTGAAGGGAGAGTATGCCAGGGGAAATAATATATTTTCCCTTTGAAACCAGGGTTGAGACAGGGTGTTATATACACAGAAGTACCTATTCATTATTTTATTCAATCAACACATATGAAGCACATGCGATGTGCAAGACTCTATGCTCAGATACAAAGGGGTCCAGCACTCGGGGGCTAGTCTACAAGTCGGAAAAATGTCTAGGGCCCCGGGGCCTCTAAGATACGTCCAAATTGCCTCAAGAGGTGAAAAGAAATCCTTAGTCCTCTTGCAGCATAAGGGCCTTGGAGCACAGATCAACAGAGATGTGCTCAGAAAGAGCTGGGGTTCTCAGGAGTGGACCACTGAGGTGGACCGTGTGCCCTGAATCCACACCTTTAATGTCTCTGTTCACCTGACCGCACTTGTGTTTTTTGGGGCAGAACATGGGAAGGATTAATCTAAAGAGAGCTGGCAACTAACATAAAAGAAAATGAAGAATGTCAATTACCTACTGTTTCCACGTTTCAGGGACGCTTTTTCATGTAAAGCCATGCAACATGGAACAAAAAGCCCTGAATGCAACTGATTTCAAAGAGATGCAGAACTTGCTGTGATTCTCTAACTCACACAAACACTCGGGAGCCACCAGCTGGCACGCGGCGCAGCCTCGCTGAACAAGAAGCAGAAATCGCTGCGGAGCCGCTAGGGGGTACCTCAGCTCCAGCGAGCAGAGAGAGACTCCCGCACACCCGACGAAGCCACAGCGATGTTGCCTCTTGCCTTAATTTTGTCCTTTAAAATTTTTAACCACGGATTTCTGCCTCTTCTCTTGAACATCCACTAACAGGAGAGCACTCAGTGCTGCGTTTATACATTAGAAACAACCATCGAAAATAAAAGGATATTAAATGAAACGAGCTAACTGAGGCCTCTGTGAAGGGAGGAAGTTTAGGGTCTCATCTCAATCTGTCCTTTTAATTGTCGTAATTTCCCATGAGCACGAAGTAAGAGATAAATGGGGCATAGACTATTCTGCATGTCGTTAGGGGGTGGAGATGCTCAGGCGGGGTGACGGGATCGTGGTGGAGGCAGTCACCGCCCAGCCCTGCTTCCCCACCCCGCCCAGAAGATGCCTTAAACGCAGCAAACTCCTCAGCCTGGCCAAGGGAATGTTTAGAGCTGAGAGCTGTTTCTATTAGCTGCGTCTCCATCAGTCCAAGAATGAGACCTGCCTCTCCTGTGTGGGACAAGTACTTAGCCGAGGACACCCAATACACAATGGACCCAACTTTTAGAAAATTCAAAATAAATGTGAGATCAGATGGAACCTATAAAACAACAAAATACAGACCTCTAGTCACATTGTAAAAGGGCTAACATTACAAAAGCACTATCACCTTTTAAAAGGATGACCTTGTTGTGGAATTTCATTTGAAAGAAATCTTAGTGCATTTAAAATAGGTGAAATTACAAAAATTTTAAAGCATACCTTTCACATACCTTATGGCATACTGAATTATCCTAGTAACAGGGAAAAAAGCATTATCTTTATAAGAAATCAGTGCCATTACCATTAATTTTTATTCTAAGTTTAGTTTTATGTGCTATGTAATTATCTTATAATGGTGGTATTCAAATATGAGATGTAAGACAATTTAAATTTAAGGAGGAAAATGCCAATCAGTTGTTTAAAAAATACGATGGACACGTTAAGGTCAGACTTAAAAGCAATGGGAACAAAATTCCTACTCAAACTGTTTTCTCCTTTGTTCCTAAATATTTAGCACTGCAACCATTTAGCTATTGAAATGCAAAGATTTCGATTGTATTGCTGAAGTGGAACTGAGATCTTTAAAAATATCATTTATGAAGGAAAAAAGAATTTGCATGAACCCTGCACTAATGAAAGCTATGGATATACACTTTTCAGGGAATGTTTGAGCCCCGGGTTAACAATCTCTGCTTTAGACTGGAGGTGACATGGACTTTGAGAAAAGATGAAATATATGGAAGCTGAAGGGCCCATCACCCCCCAAATTGCATCTGTTCCTCGTGGCCCCAAGCAGCCAGAGTGCCAAGCAGAGAATGCCTTTGGCAGAGAATCTGTAGGGTCCAAGCTTTGCACAGGAATGACCTAGAGAAGCGTCTTCACACAGGCTAAGCATCCAGCAGATGGGACTGCTTGTCTATCGTGGGCAGCGAGGGTCAAGTTGAGCAGCTGGGCCCCAAGTCTCCCGCCTCCTCTCCAACCCAAGCAGCTTCATCTGTTTCCATATTGGGCTTCTGAATATGATTGTATTTGAAGGAAAGTTTTCGCTGCTAAAAAATATGGATAAGAGGATTTAAAAGATTTTTTTTTTTTTGGATCATCAGTGGTTATTTTCCTATTTTTGCTTTCTGCATCTTCCAAATTTTCAACAATGAAAAAGTATTACGTGTGTAATTAAAATACACCAAATTTATATTAAAATAAAAGAATAAGCTTTGCCTACTTCTCCAAAAAAAAAAAAAAGTGCTGAAAACAGGCTTTCCGCCAGGATTGTAGCATTTTGAATGTGAGTTGCAGTTTTCAAACATAAAGCACAGCTGTTTTGTCTCTAACCCTGAAGCTGTGAAAAAGGGGAATGATTTTGAAAGCAGGAACAGGAAAAGACTATTGAGAAAAGTGGCTGCTATTTCTAGGCTGAAGTCTCCCTGGCAACACTGTTCTCAGAAGCTGTGCCTTCCTACGTGGTCTTATCGGGATTCATGAGTGATGAATCCAGAGGATTCACAAGACCCTAAGTCAGCAGAGACCAGGAGAGATTTGAGACAAAGCAGAGAGTCACGGCAGGCCAGAGAGATGTGACAGACAGACGGTGTACTGCAGTGGGTGCCTCTCGTGGTTACTGCAGCCCCGTGGTCCACAGAGATCTGCAAGAAGTTGGGAACAGAGAGGTTGCTGAGTTAGCAGCCAGGAAGGTAAGGATGAGGTTCCTGAGATGTGAGAGGGCTGAAGACAACAAGAACTATGGCTGAATAAAGAGTGTAGCTTCAAGCTACAAAGAGCAGCATGTGAGCTTAGTCAGCAATTGACCAGTACAGGAAAACTGCAGCATTACCAAAAAAAAAAAAAAAGAGAAAAAGGTAGGGAATGATTTAGAGGTGAGAAACTCTAAAGCAACCACCATCAAAGAAAAACTAAGCCCAGTGCAATTTTAGAACAAAGTACAAGAGGTAAAAAGAATAACCATAATTTTCCTGACTAGATCCAGAGATACCCCATTCAGTTGGATACAGCAATTCATGACTGTATGAATGCAATGAAACAGAGATACATTAGAGATTTAAAAAACAAAAACAAAAAACCTGCATCAGAAAAGGTCTAAAAACATGTATAATGGAAAATGGACAGAGCCAGTACAGAGAGATCCTGAGTCAGCTTCTCCATCAGCATACATCTAAAGCAATGGTTCTCCAAGTATGGTACCCAGCCCAGCAGCACCAACAGTACCTGGGAGCTTGTTGCAAATGCAAATTCCCAGATTCCACCTCAGACCTACTGAATCACAGGCTCTAGAAGTGAGGGCCAAGAATCTGTGCCTTAGCAAGCCCACAATGTTTTGATGCACACTAAATTTTGAGAACCATCGATACAGAGGCCTTGAAATCACCAGGAAAAGCTACCTATCGAACATAGTAAGGCAAAGCAAGGAACATCAAGAGAGGATGATGCCAGATGTAGCCAATCAGGAACTGAGATTCATCCTTAAGCTGCCCACCCGCCCCCACCCCATGGCCATAATGCTTATCAATCTCCCCACCCTCGTTCAAGTCACCACTGTCTGCTGCCTGGACTACTATCATAGCACCTGTCCAGATTTGGCCAGGGAAGTCCTGGCTTGAACCTGTGGTCCTGCTGTAATGAGAAGTCTCCCTTTCACTCTCAAAATCGTCCAGATTTTGAATTATGTGGTTTCCCCTGTAATTGTCTCCTGACCATTTTCCCTGTCTCCACTCTTGCCCAGCTCCAGTAGGTTCTCTTCCCAGAAGCTAAAAAATGTAAATCGTTCCTGTTACTCCTCTTTTACAAAACCCTTCAATGACTTTTCGCTGCTCTGAGATAAAATGCGAACGCCTCCCAGTGGCCCACAGCACCGATCCTGCCATCTTCGCCTCATTCCGTGTCCCTGCTTGCTTTCTTTGTGCCAGGTACAGTAGCCTCCCATCAATACCTTTACAAGCCAAGTTCATCGGCCCTCAAGGCCTCTGCTGGTCCTTCGTCCTGCATTGCTCTCAATCTCCATCCCTCTGCCAATGTCAGGTACTCTCCTGTTCTTATTTAATATCCCAAATGAGTTCTCAAATATTCTTTGAAGGTTTTGTTTTAATGACTACAATTTCCCATAGTATGGATGCAGCATAATTTATTTAACCATTCCCTAAAATTGTGGATTAAGATTGTTCCCCATTTTGTTGTTATTGTTAGTAAAGCTGTTATATGAATTAGTCACTGTTCTTGGTTGCAACCAACTCAAAACTACCTCAGGCCAAAAGGGAAATTTATTGGAATGATACTGGAGTTTCTCCACAAATAACATAAGGGTTAAACAATGAAACTGCAGAAAAGGCAGGATTAGCGGAAATAACTGGGACCAAGGACATAATTGTAATCAGAACACCATTGATAGATATAGAATGTACATGTATATGTCCACACAAACATATACATGTACATATATACACACATATGTATATTAAAACTTCCATTCATCTCTCCTTCCCTCTGTGTGCAGTATTACCCTTTCTCACTAGGAAAGACTCACTCCCCTTGGTGGGTAACACGGCTGCCAGTGTTCTCAAATCATGACTCTCAGCACCAGAGACAGATGTGGATTCATACTCCCAAAGTCAAAATTCTCCAAGGAAAGATTCTAATTGGCTCAACTTGGGTCAAGTGCCCTCCCTTGGGTCAATCAGCTATAAGAGCTTTTGTACAAACCCCATGGCTGCCGAGGAGGATGACACCCAGCAAAAGGGGGCTGTTTTTCTCAGAACAAGGGCAGAAAGATGCTAAGCAAACACAATTACAGACATCTACTGTAGATAAGCTATTTGTTTGTAAGGATAAGGGGGGTGGAATCTTTTCAATCACATGATATTTCTAAATTACTTAATGTGGACATAAAAGGAAATGGTTTTTAAAGCCCATAATTTCAATCTCTTAAAAGTCTTTCTTTTTTTATATTTCTTCCAAATATTTTCCCACATGTATAAATGTAACTGAGCAGGACCCCATGGGGCCTTCCCAGGACAGTCGGTCCCATGTCCTCTGCCTGCTTCTTGTTTGTAGAAAAGCTTTAACCTCCTAGGTCTTCCCCAAGTCCCAAAGAGCAAATTTATCAAAGAAGCGAGAAAATGCCAAAACAAAGGAAAACAGTCAAGCAAGACAAAACAATAATTGTTTAGCCATTAAACAACAGCAAGCACCTTTAGTTCCTCCTCAAGGGCTATAGATGATATTCTGAGCCATACCTTGAGCTGTTCTGCAGATACTGAAACCTCCACCAGGTGGAAGAAGTTAACACAAGCACGTAGACTCCCAGACCAGCTGGAACCAGAAGGTTGATTATGTTGACTCCTGATTACCTCACTTCTAACTAATCAGAAGAATGTCCTCGAGCTGATCACACACCCTGCAACCCTCTCCCTTAACCCTGTCATGAAAAACCTTTCCCTGAAAGCCACTGGGGAGTTCTGGTCTTTTGAGCCTGAGCCGCCCTTACTCTTTGCTTGGACTTGCAATAAATGCTGTACTTTCCTTCACCACAACCTGGTGTCAGTAGGTTGGATTTACTGTGTGCAGGTGACCAGACCTAAATTTGGTTGAGTAACATACATAGTTTTATATAATTGCATTCAAATTAAACGTAAAATCATAATTAAGGCTCGGGCCACTTACAATTTTGTCAAATATTTTTCTCATATTTCTGCATTGTCTTTCCTGTTTTTTCTTATCTCATTATAAAAATAATATTTGCTCACTGTACTACTACTACTACTACCATTAATAATAATGGCTAAAACTTGTATGGGACTTCCTGTGTGCCAGACACTGTCCTACACACATTATATATGTTAATGCATTGAATTTTGGCCCATCTGCCTGAGTCCTGACCTTATGAGGTAGGTGCAGTTATTATCATCATTTCTTTGGAAAAGGAAACTGAGGCACAGAGAGGTTGACATGTGCTAGCAAGTGGCAGAGCTGGGCTTCAATCCCAGGGAAACCAGCTCTAGACCCCCAATAGCAATACTTAGAGGAAGCAGGAAAAACAGCACTCGTGATCCTGACTCCCTGAGGCCACATCTACTTACATTTTGGTGTATCTTCCTCTCTTTTTTTTTTTTTTTTTTTTTTTGCGGTACGCGGGCCTCTCACTGTTGTGGCCTCTCCCGTTGCGGAGCATAGGCTCTGGACGCGCAGGCTCAGCGGCCATGGCTCACGGGCCCAGCTGCTCCGCGGCATGTGGGATCTTCCTGGACCGGGGCACAAACCCGTGTACCCTGCATCGGCAGGCGGACTCTCAACCACTGCGCCACCAGGGAAGCCCTCATCTTTTTTTTAAATTTGCATTTTGCTTCTGACACAGTTGAAATTATACCATAAAATGGATGGTAAATATTTGGCAGGTATCACACCATTCCCTACCCTGACCCCCATCCCACCCCAAACAACAACATCCCATGTCCACTTTTGTTCACACCATTCTTTCCCACTCAGCCCAGATGTGGCCTCAAAGTTTATCTGGAAAAAAACCACGAAAACAAAAACAGCCACTCACAATCAGTTCAAGTTGACACACAGCATAAAACTACATACAATTTCTATACTATTCATCCTTATGACTCCTACATTTCGCCAGGTTGTTAAAAACCTTTTAAAACATTAGTTTTAAGACAGAGTAACTTTTCCATTTCCTAAAGATAATCATTTAAGTTATTTACAATATTTTACTATAATGAATAGTACAGAGCTATTTTTATATAGTAGATAATGCTGTAATAACATAAATTTTATCCTTTTTTCCCTTAATATAGATTCCAATAGAGAGCATACATGTCAGACCATTTATATCACAACTTCCCCAATATGCAGTTTTTTCGTTTTCACTTATTTCTCAGACAGCTGCATTTGTTGTCGAGGGGTATGCAGGAAGGAGAGGTCTGGACTGATGTAATGGGGAGGGCAGATGCCTCTCCCTTACTCCTGATGTCACAGGTGGAACACTCCTGGCTCCTTTCCCATCCCTTCACTCACTTCCCCCGGGTGAGTGGAGCAGTGACTTATCTGTTCAGCAAGTTGAGCCTAAAAACCAGTCATGTTTGGGATTGTCTCATCCTTTCTGAGCCAAGCCTGCCTTCAGGAAGCGTCTGTTCTGCTCAGCCCCTCCAGGCTGGATGTTTACAAGACAGATACTGATGTCGGGGAGACATCTGTGGGTACAGCTATCTAGTCCTAGGGTTCAGTTAGGAAAGCCAGTAGTCCATAGAGATAAGGCACATCCTCCAATATGAACTATAGCAACAACATAAAGGAATATTTTGGCCCATCTCCCCAAGTTCTGATTATTTCTAAATCAGTGCAGAACTTGGGCAGATAAGATGTGTGCTATTTACCCCCAACCCTCAATAAGCTGCAATAGTTATAGGAATTTTCATGATATTTTCCAAACTCTAACATATTTTAAACTATTTTTGCACTTTTATATACAGTTGTGCTTTGTATAAGCTTACTCATTTACAACCATTTAGCTTCAAAATGTTGGCAGTTTTGCTACATTTTCATCGGGTATTTTGTTTTACAAGTGAAAATTCTGCAGCCAGCCTGGGTGCTGTTTCTCTGTAGGTAATTTTTCCCCTGCATAAACATTTTTAAATCATTGTTAAGCTTTTTAAGAGTTTTTTAAAATGTGGACCAATTTTAAAGTCTTTATTGAGTTTGTTACAATATTGCTTCTGTTTTATGTTTTGGCTTTTTGCCCGCAAGGCATGTGGGATCTTAGCTCCCTGACCAGGAATCACACCCAGACCCCCCTGCATTGGAAGGCGAAGTCTTAATCACTGGACTGCCAGGGAAGTTCTGTATTGTTAGTTTTTTTTAAAACATTCAGGTTATGCCTAAAGATGATTCTCTTTTCACTGATTTTGCCTGGAATGTGGTAAACTAGTTCCATGTACATATATTTATTTGTTTTTAATTTTTAAGCTTAGGAAATTTATCTTTGATCAAGTTTGTACTCCAATTGTCCTTGTTTTTTAATCTTTGTTTTTGTTTTGTGACCAGAAGCCTCTATTACTGCAGGAATAGATCTCTACTCCTGTCCTGTCAATCATCTTCTCTCTCATTTTCGTCTCTTTGTCCTCCCTTCATTTTCAAGAATCTTCTCAAATTTGTTTTCCATGCCTCTGATCCAACTTTTACCATGTTAACCCTGCTCCATCCTGCTTCTATTTTTGTGCTGGGCACATATGTGAACAGTAAATGTTTCCTGAGTAAATAACGAATGATTACTATGGAATTTTTACTTTCTCTGTTTGTTCTCTTTTCTCCTTTCATGTACTTCTTTTCATTTAGTGCCAGTGTTTTTTCATGTCAGCTACATTCTCTCTCTAGTTTTTGTTCCCATTTCATAGAGGCATGTCTTTCTGCAGTCTAGGGGCACACCAAATGATTTTCTCCTGGTTCGTATGATAAACCATTTTTCAGAGGTTTGTCCTTTCTCTGAATCTTGAGAATGATGCTTTCTTCCTCCCATTTTTCAGAGGTTTGTCCTTTCTCTGAATCTTTCTTCCTCTTATCGATACTTGGCAATACTTTTCTCCATGGGCCCACGTTACTCTCTCTTCTCATCCTAGAGTGAGGTGAGCTCCATTCAAATCTTGTGTTGGCTAATACATACATAGAATGCATGCTTTCCACCTGACCCCGCTCCAAGTGGGATGGTTTGAGTCACCTTCTCAGCTCTGATGTCCGTGTATGAGTTGATGCACACAGTTTTCAGCTAGTTCCCAGTTTCTAGCATTCACTTTAGATTTCATCTAATAGGGATATGCTGGAATGAAACAGGCTCTTGCCCTGCCCCATTGCATGACTCTCAGATGCTCTGAACAGATGGAGTTTATAAAGCACGACAGTCCCCATGCGCCGACAATGCTTCCTGACTGCTCCCACCGCAGCACTTTACTTGTGGGAATCAAACCTCCCAGGATGAAATTCGGTCCTCTCTTACTTCCTGCCCAGTTGTTTCCTGAAAGTGTTTTATTCTGCTGAATACAGAAAAAAGAGGTACAGATGGGAAACCGGGACAACACTGGCTGCTTCAAGGGAAAGTGCCAACACAGGAGAGGGAAGACTCCATTTTTTTTCATTTGGTTCAAATCGTCTAATTCTGAATGACAGACAAAAAGGTGGGTCCACCCATGTTTGTTCTGGTTGGGACAGCACGGACTAGATCACCAGTCATTTTTTCCAAATCAGCTTCTTGGGCTTTATAATTGTTGTAAAAATCTTTCAGATTCTGGCCCTGGGTTGACTAGTGGTCAACCAATGTTTGGGGATGGTTTTCAAAGTAGGCTTCTAAAGTCAGAAAGGCTTCCGTCTGCCCCCCGCTTCTCTACTCACCAGCTCTTTGACCTTTGGAAAGATGCTTTGTATCTCCAAGCCTGCTATCCTCATGTGTAAAATGGGGATGATATAGTATCCACTCTATCAGTATGTTGTCAGAAATAATTGGGTTAAGCATCTGTCATAGAGTAAATGCAGATACTCCTAGCACTGTTGTTTTTAGTGCTATTTTAAGTTTTCATTTTTATCTGCATAGGTATTAACAAATAATTTTTTTATTATGTAATTATTGAGTATTCATTTTATAACATTTGGAAAATATTGTCAAGCAAAAAGAAAAACAAAATTAAATCACCTAGACTCCTACCATCCAGAAGAACCACCTGGACATTTTGCATGTTTTTTCCATTTTCTTACCATGAGTGTGTGGTTGGGGGAGGTATGGGTGTGTGTGAAGAAAAGCAAGCTAATACTATTTTCTAACCTATTCTTTCACTGTTTTCCACAAACATGCTCCATGTTGCAAACTATTCTCTGACATTACTTCTGATGGCTGCATAATATGCCACTGTATGGATATGTCAAAATTTATTTTATTTAACCCATCATTGGACATTCAGAACTCTGAAAATTATTTTATTACTATCAACACAGAGATGGACATTCTAATAAATAAACTTTTTCTCTTCATCTATGTTCATTTTCTTAAATAAATTCCTGGAAGTGGAAGTGTTAGGTCAAATGATATTTCTTACATATTGCCAAATTGCCTGCTACAAAGTTCACAGCATTTGCCAGTTTGTACCACCTTCAACAGCACAAAAATGATAACTTTTTAAATGTAATTATTAGTGAGAAGGAACGTTTTAGTCAGTTTATTGGTAATTTAAGTTTCTTTTTCTTTTTTCTATGTGTTACCTACTTGTGATTTTCAAGTTTTTTAATGAAGCATTTGTTTCACTGACTTTTAAGGGAGCTCTTTATTTAATAAGCATTTTAATCCTTTATCAGTATTTCTTTATCTATGAAGAAATATATTTCTTTATTAAATGTTTAGTATAATTCACTGGTGATGTTATATTGACCTGTAGTTTTCTTTGTGGAAATATTTATAATTATGGATTCAATTTCCTCACTAGATATAGATTTTTAGATCTTCTCATTCTTTTTTTATCAGTTTTGGTAAATTATGTTTTTCTAGCAATTTGTGCACTTCATCTAAAATTTCAAATTATTTGCCAGAAAAACATTTATAATATCCTCTTTTATCTTTTTAATTTACATGTATTGATGTTCCTTTTTTTTTCATTCCTACCATTAGTAACTTGTGATATCTCTCTTTTTCCCTTGATTGCCAGGAGACTATCCATTTTCTTAGTCTCTTTGCTTTTACATGTGTGTGTTTGTATTGGTAGCGTACTGATTTACAAAAATTTTATTGTTATGTAAATCTATCTTTCTTTCTCTGTGATTACTCTTCCCTCTCATAATCAGATAAATATTATATGTATTTTCTTTCAGTTATTTTTAATTTCTTCGGTGGTTGTTATTATGTTAACATTTTTAAATAAAAATAATATAGGCACATATTTAAAGAAAATGTACCAAACAGTTAATTCAGAAAGGTATAATATGAAAAGTTCAGTTCTCTCTCTCTTCACCCCCATTCCCAGTCTCACTTCTCAGCGCTCCTATAATAAGTTCTATGCATACCTCCAGAATATATTTCTGCATGGGCCAGCATGTGTGTGTATGCACTACATATAATTATTTTAACACATTTTGGAACAGACAGTTCTAAACACTATACATATATTCCAAACATTCTATACATGTATTCACGTGTTGTTATTGTTAGATATTTGCTTTCAAGAATAATGATTAGGGCTTCCCTGGTGGCGCAGTAGTTGAGAGTCCGCCTGCCGATGCAGGGGACACGGATTCGTGCCCGGGTCCGGGAAGATCCCACATGCCGCGGAGCGGCTGGGCCCGTGAGCCATGGCCGCTGAGCCTGCGCGAACGGAGCATGTGCTCCGCAATGGCAGAGGCCACAACAGTGAAAGGGGCCTGCGTACCACTAAAAATAAAAAATAAATAATAATAATAATGATTATGTCCTTCTAAATTTGTGATTTTCAAACTTTAACATGTATCAGAATCACCTGCCAGGTTTATTAAAACACAGACTGCTGGTGCTACTCCCAGTTTCTGACTCACTAAGTTCTGGGGAGGGGCCCAATATTTTGCATTTTAACAAGTTCCTTAGTGTTGCTGATCTTGCTGGTCTGAGACCACTCTTTAAGGATCACTGCTCTCATTGATTGTTTCAAAGTCCCAGAGTAAAGCCCTCCATTCAAGCGTATTTAATGAAGAAGAATGGAACCCCATGAATGGGAGCAGTCACTGGTATGGCAGGACCCACTCAGGAATTCCGTCTTCTGGGGCTGCCAGCCAGCCCCTTTTCCACACAGACACCACTTTCAAAATTGACATCCTGTTGATTAATCAAGTGCTAATACGTTTCCAGAGAGACCTGAATTTAAGCCATTATTGTATGTGACCACATGTGTGTGGCTCACAGGACACGTGGCCCATCTTTAGAGGCTGCCTGTGTGCCAAGTGCAGTCCTCAGCCCTGCACCAGCATCACGCTTATTTGAGACATGGATTCCCGCTCCAGCCCTGAGAATCTGGAGCTCCTGGGATCTGCATTTTTAAAAAGCACCCAAGGCAATTTTTATGCACCCTTGCATTTTCTAACTCTGGTCTGGGGAATGGAGCAGATGTCAAGACCACTAGGGAAAAAGTTGTTAAGGAAGCCTCTGGAAGCAGGGCATGGCACAACAAAAAGGAAAAAAAAAACTGAAACAGGAGTGCCTCCCAGCGCCGAATGCCATTTATTAGTCACCTCCTGTATACCCAGCACTCTAACACTTCATCTGCATCGCCTCCTTTTAAAAGCTCACAATACTACAGTAAGAATGAGGATGCAGAGTTGAAGGAAGAAGAACAAGGAAGTGGTGGCACTGAGATTTGAACCCAATGCCTGTGTTCTTTTTCTATTCCATACCATACCCTTCACCATTTCACCTGAGTGAAGCAGGAGGTAGGTGAGGGTGCTCCCACACAGGTAGTGTCCTTTGAGTGGGGATGTGAGGATAGTGGCAGAATTTTTGCTGCTCCTTACATGGATGTGCCCGGTGATAAAGAGGATGGGAATGGCTGAGTCACTGGTGAATCTGGGGATACAGAGAGCCACCGTGAATGATAAGAGCTCAAGTAGAGTTTTCAGTCTGAAATGCTCAATTTGGCCATTGGCAATGCCTCATTTCTCAGACAACTATTCAGTCAACCATCCTGTGAGTCACCATCCCCAAAAAATGAGTGTGATTATGGAAACCCACCAGGCACCGAGAACAGGAAAGCACTGGGAGTCTGGGAAGGCCCCAGACTAACATTGCCAAGATCTCCTTCCTTCTGATTTTTAAATCCATGTGTGCTTCTTGGAAAATTTAATCCACATGTTTTGGGATCATTTACACTTAGCCCATCAAAATGTAGTTTTATTAGAGCCATTTGATGTCTAAGAAGCTCGATGTGCTTTCTCCTTCTTACTTTCTTGAATATAAAACTCTAAAAGCATTCTTTCCCACCCCTAGCCCCAACTTCTAAAGCTGGAATTTATATTTTGTCAATAAAAACTAGCCTAGAACCTGAAAACAGGCAACCTCAGGCCTAACCTAGCCTATGAAAAGTTACAAATATGTTCTCTCATTTCCCAGAAAAGGCCCCTAGCAGCTGTGGGAAGAAAGCCTACCATCCTGCAGATTCCACCTCCTCCACAGACAGCCTTCTGCCTGGCAGGGGAACACAAGATGTATTCCAGACCCTTGCTTTTAATTCAAAGAGAGCTTTGCCCACTTTTCTCAGGGTAGCATTCTGGAAGCCCAGTTTAGTGATTCATTCCAGTGAAATCCACAGGATACCAAACCATGGTGAAGAGACTCTAAACTGTTTCCATCTCACTCCCATGGAAGTATTTCTCTGAAAAGAGCATCCCAGCCTCTGCCAAATGCTAATCACCCAGAGCCTCTTCAGGGACACCTGAAATAGAAAATAGTGAGCATTATCCACAGCACAGTTCCAAGTAGGGAAAGAATAATTATATCCAAATCCATTGTTTGTTATTTATTTCATATGCTCTATTCCCCTTTTGCTTTGCTAGGTTGGTTGCAATTTGATACAGTTTTTCCAACTTGGGGCTACCATTAAATTACTTACTAGCTTCTAGACTTTGTTTTCTGTAGTCCTTCAGAAGCAAACCCCAATCCATCCAGGGTGAATTGCTCCCTGGCATGAGATTTCTTTTTTACTTTTCTTTTCTTTTTTTTTTTTTGGCCATGCTGTGCAGCATGCGCAATCTTAGTTCCCCCACCAGGGATCAAACTTGTGCCCCCTGCCGTGGAAGCATGGCGTCTTATCCACTGGACCACCAGGGAAGTCCCGAGATTTCATTTTAAGTTAAGAGGCATAAATTGATATAAAACAGTATGGCAATTCCTCAAGAAATTAAACATGGAATTACCATGCAATCTAGCCATTCTATTTCTGGATATATGTCCAAAAAATTACAGAGTCTTGAAAAGATATTTGTACATCAATGTTTACAGCTGCATTATTCACAGAAGCCAAATGGTGGAAGCAACTCCAAGTATCCATTGACAGATAAATAGATAAACAAAATATGGTATATATACACTTACAATGGAATGCTACAACACAGATGAACTTGAGGACATCATGCTAAGTGAAATAAACCATCCACAAAGGGGACAATTACTGTCTAATATCACTTACATGAGGTACCTAGAGTAGACAAATTCATACACACAGAAAGTAGAATGAGGTTGCCAGAGGCTGGAGGCGAAGGCGAAGGCGAATGGGGAGTTATTCTTTAATGGATAGAGAGTTTCAGTTTTGCAAGATGCAAAGAGTTCTGGAGATGGACAGTGCTGATGGTTGCACAATAATGTGAATGGACTTAATGCCACTGAATTATACTCTTTAAAATGGTTAGGATGGTAAATTTTATGTTATGTCTATTTTACCATGATTAAAAAAAAAAGGAATAGGTTGACCCCAAGCATGTGAAAAGTGGTAGACTTGAGGCTATTTTGCAACTCATCAGCATCCACCTTGGGAAGTTTAATCTTGTTTTGTCCTTGACCTTGGAATCGTTTTTGATTGGCTAAAAACACTAATGGATTCCATGGTCTTTTATTGTCTCTTAATTGCTATTATCTCTGCTTCTTAGCTTTAATATTAATGCAGAACTGGTAAGGTCTTATTGAGACACTGACTTTGAGAAGTAATCAGTTGAATAGTTCATTATTTCTCCCAAAGCCTGAGGGATAATAAAGCCTTCTAGAATAGGGTGACAGGGTGAAGCTAAGTATTAAATTATATCCCTCAAAACCCAAGAAAAATGGTCCAAAAATAAGTAAAATCAAGTGATAAATATAGGAATACAAACTCATGCTATACTCTTTAAAAGTGGTGACCAGAAAAGATATCCCATGCTCTTAGATTGGAAGAATTATTATTCTTAAGAAGGCAATACTACCCAAAGCAGTCTACAGAGTTAATGCAATCCCTACCAAATTACCCATGACATTTTTCACAGAACTAGAACAAATAATCCTAAAATTCAGAATTCTGATGTAGTGATTACAGTTTTAGCAATCAGTTAGGGCCATAGGACCACTGAGAATGGAAGGCATTCATAGTGGAGCAACAGAACAGGAGCCCAGGTCTCTGACACTGTGCAGTCCCCAAACTGTCCTGGATTGACAACCTCTACATTTCAACATATATGCAAATCCAACCATCATGCTGTACACCTTAAAGTTATACAGTGATCTATGTCAATTATTTCTCAATAAAACTGGAGAAAAAGGAAGGTAGCCGTAGACAATATGTAAAGAAACAAACATGCCTCTGTTCCAATAAAATTTTATTTACTTACTACATAATTTATGACTTTATGTATGTATTTACAGGTGGTGGGTGGGCCTGATTTGTTTGGCTTACAAGCTATAGTTTGCCAACCTCTGGTCTAGAAGAATTGAATTCTCTAGACTCTAAATCCTGTCCTCTGTTCTCTGGGCTAAGTTACAAATAAATTAAAAAAAAAAATGAACTCTGGAAGTCTCCACACTAATTGGCTTGTGATCAAAAATGGGATTCAAAAGGAAGAAATGCACCATCCATGAACCAGAGTCTGTCTGCCCCATCCATCTCTATCTGGATCTACAAATGATAGGGGTGGTGTTTTCAGATCACTCTGTTCTGTGACATAGATACCATTAACATAGCACATCCTAACTGTAAATACACATGACCTCTAAGTCAAGTTGGAAAGGGGGCAGGGGGAGGAAGGAAAGATGTTTCTCGGAAACTCTTTTCTTTTTTTTTTTTTTAAATTCAAACAGAAAGTCACAAAAATTATAATCATCCTCATCAGTTCACTCAGTCCCATGTAATTAATTTCTTTTTCATCTTGATCTTTTGTTGGCACTTGTATGAATTCATCAGTTTTCCATTAGAGTTCTGAAAATTCTTATTCATTCAGTTCAGCAGCATAGTCAGTTACCAGAAACCTGTACTTGTCAGAGTCTTTTCCATGAATTTGGAAACTCTTTTCAAAAGAAGACATTATCACACATTGTCCTGGACAGAATTGTTTTTAAGTCAGTCTTTTGGTTTTACATACTTCAGAAGAAATTTGATGCTCCAATTAATCTTGGTTAGTACATTAATCAACCAATATAAATAAAAGTTAGTAAAGATAATAATATCTAACATTTCATGAGCCTTAAGTTCCAGACAGGCATCCTGATACAACATGTAGTATCATATTGAATCTTGGCAAAATCTCAGTCTCCCAGAATGTATGGAGCAGCTATTTGAGGACCCTGGAAGGTAAATGGTAGCAGGTGGGATGAGGAAGAAAACCAGATTAAAATGACCACCATACTGGCGATGTTTACCACGTTTTTCCCTCTCTGGTATCCCCAGGGCCTGAACTCAAGGCAGTCTGGAACTCAGAAGTGGACATTGGTGTGAACAGAGTTCCAGGAAAAGACCTCTAGATCTGGATTTGGAGCAGAAAGGGAACTCCTAAAGCTCAGAGAGGATGCAGAGGTCCCCCTCCCTCTATTTCCCTTCTATTTTCCTATGTCTGCAATCCCACGGCAGCACCGCAGAGGCTGCAATTCAACTGGAGCCAGACTTTGAGAGATGGGAGCCTTCCTGTCCAGTGGGTGGAGCTGTGATCCCAAGACAGTGGGGCGAACCTGGCTGCCTGTGTTTTTATCTCTCTCTCCAATCTTCCACCTCTTGGCCCTGTGGACAACACAGTGGTGCAACTAAAGCCACAGCATTCTGGCCAGAGGACCAAAGAGGGGAGCCCAGGGAACCAAAAACTACAGGAAAATTGCAGAGAGGAATAAGCTCAGGAAAGTGAACCCATAAAGTTTTTTTGTGAACTACCGGGCTCACCTTCTTGTTCTTATGTGGGTCTGATCCTAATGGGCATACCAAAAGCTTGGAAAACTGAACTAACAATAGACCACTGCCCAGGTTGCAGACTGACTACTAGGTGGTGCACATGCCGGCAAGTGGGCAGGCCTGCCCATAAAGAAATAGCAGGAGGGAGTTTTTCCCATTATGGAACTGTTCTGTATCCTGACTGTGGTGGTAACACAAATCTGTGGCAGTATTAACATTCATAACACTGTACACCAAAAAGAAAGCCAACAACAACAAAAAGCAATTTTGCATGATAATTTAAAAAATAGAATCAACAACAACAAAGTAAGTCACAGTGAGACAGTGTACCTCTCACATTTCTTAGATGTGTCAGAATTGACTCACGCTAACTTAGGCAGAAAAGGGTTAAATCTGAAGACTATTGATTGGCTCACAGAATTGACAGGAAGGGCAAAGAACAAGGACTGGAAAAGTGATACTACAGAAGTCTCTGGTAGCACTGGGTGTTCAGTTCTGCCACAGACACTCATGTCTACCTGCTCCTTTGGCTGCCATAGAGATTCCCAGGATGGGCAGGGGGGCAACTGTAAACAGGAGAGGTGGTCAGATGTCAGGTGGCAAAAATAATTAAATAAAATACTATTGTTAGCCCCT
Organism: Leucopleurus acutus; assembly: GCF_964270905.1. Classification (NCBI taxonomy): domain Eukaryota; kingdom Metazoa; phylum Chordata; class Mammalia; order Artiodactyla; family Delphinidae; genus Leucopleurus; species Leucopleurus acutus. The sequence goes on along the minus strand of NC_139142.1, from coordinate 81,468,824 downwards.
TCTGCAGATAACTAGTTGAGCACAGTTTCTACAACTTCCTTGAGTTCATGCAATTTTACCAGGACTCAAAACTTGTGCTGCTAAAAACCACACAACAATGGCTGAGAATCTCTCCAACTGCAGGAGAGCTTTGTGGAAACAATGTTGCCTGCCTAAAAGCAAAGAGGAGAAGTAATTTGAAGCAGAAATTCCAACTTCCTCCTGGCTCTGCAATTCAAGGGAATGCTAACCCAGCTGTTTGTTTTTCTTTTTAACAGTTTGTTTTGTCTTTGAAATATAAACACTGAATTTTTTAGTATGTGCACTGCCTCTGATATATTCCCTAGAGCAGTAGCATTCGAGCTTTTTTGTTCACATACCCATCAGCAAATATTTTTGAGCATTGCCCCTAATAATATATGTAAGTTTATTTATAAGTTATATATACTACCATATTTATATATTGTGTGCATTCTAACCAACATCTTAAAAAACATGAAATAATATTTTAAAATAACATTTATTAAAACAATACAAAATCATTTTGTATTTCATTAAGACATTATTAATGTGAGCAATGGTACTGAATATACTTCGAATATCTGATCCTAAAGTCAGCTTTTATACTTGATTTAACGGAAGCTATATTTACAAAGATATGTAAATCCAAATGAAAGAAGTACATTATTGGCTATGTTTATTAAACTATGGTTCGTATTATTTAAACTTCATCTACCAGTTTACAAAAGGGTTTTTTTGGGGGGAGAGGAGGGAAATCTGGTTAGTAAATTTCCATTTCTCCTGCTGTTGGGCAAACAATTGGAAAATGTTGCATTTTTAACAAATGACTTCAAGACTCACTGAAAATTTTTTTTTAGCGAGAAAAATTTTAATAGGTTAGAAAACCATAAGAATTCTAGTTTTTAATGGCTGTGCAACTGCGAGATTTTAGAAGTGTTGACCTGATATCATTTGCAACAACAAAATCTTGAGATGATGGAAATATTTTTCAAACATTCCTTTTCAAAATTCTCCATAGCACAAATTTCTTTTGAAAGGTGGTTCTTTGCTTACTGTTAAATATCACCTTTTACCTTGTAGGAATAGATCAAGAATGCTAATTTAAAAAAATATATGCTAGCGAGCATGCTATCAGTATGGCATCAGAGAAAACATCAGCAAATTTTGTACACTTCACCTTTCATAAAGCAAATCTCATACTTCATATTTCCCTTTCAATGGAATTCTGCTTCCAGTTTTGGTGGACTAGGTTGTTTCAGAACTACTTCCCCATTTATAACAACTAGAAAAATTAAACAAAAAAATTTTTAAATGTGTTTGCTACACTGTTGATGGGAATGTAAGTTGGTGCAGCCACTATGGAAAACAGTATGGAGGTTCCTCAGAAAACTAAAAATAAAACTACCATATGACCCAGCAATCCCACTTCTGGGCATATATCCAGACAAAACTCTAATCCAAAAAGATAAATGCACCCCCATGTTCAGAGCAGCACTATTCACAATAGCCAAGACACGGAAACAACCTAAACGTCTATAGACAGATGAATGGATAAAGAAGATGTGGTACATATATACAATGGAATACTACTCAGCCATAAAAAAGTACAAAATAATGCCATTTGCAGCAACATGGATGCAACTAGAGATTATCATACTAAGTGAAGTAAGTCAGAAAGAGAAAGACAAATACCATATGATATCACTTATATGTGGAATCTAAAATATGACACAAAGGAACCTATCTACAAAACAGAAACAGACTCATGGTCACAGAGAACAGACTTGTGGTTGCCAAGGGGAAAGAGGCTGGTGGAGGGATGGAGTGGGAGGTTGGTGTTAGCAGATGTAAGCTCTTATATATAGAAGGGCTAAACAACAACAAGGTCCTACTATATAGCATGGAGAACTATATTCAGTATCCTATGATAAACCATAATGGAAAAGAATATTACGAAAAAGAATGTATTATATATAACTGAATCACTTTGTTGTACAGCAGAAATGAACACAACATTGTAAATCAACTATACTTCAATTAAAAAAAAATGTGTTTGGAAGTATTAGAGAGCTACTAAGGTGGTGGGAAATTGTGGACCAAGATCCAAGAGCGAGGTGAGCCCAGAGAGGTAAGCCCAGCATTTAGTGCTGCCTTTCCCCTCTAGGCAATTGCCAGTCTAAAAAATAATGGCTGAAAGCCTAAATAAGCTTTTAACAGATTTACAGGACTAGGGAAACAAAAATCAGAGAAGGAGCCCTGGTAGGTAGATAGATAACCAGATACAGAAATATAGATGTAAATGTATATCTCCGTATGCATATAGCTGTCCACTAGCTGTCCTGAGGCTGTCCACTGAGAAGGTCTGTGAGCAACACCTCAATAACAGTGAAGCACTTACTGCCTAGATCTTGATCTCTAAGTACCATCCTCCACTAATAGGTACTACAGCTTAGTGGAGAAATGGCAGGTTACAGGGAAAGTACAAGATGAGCCTGGAACATCTGTTGTGCCAGAAAGTAAAAAAGTGCTCAGAAATTGATGGGGACATGTCAAAGGCACAGAAGGTGGTGTGAAAGGGCTGACACTGGCCAAATCTGGGACAATAGAGTATCAAAATAAATGATGATAAGGTGTCATAACTCTTTGAAAAACCATGAGTCCACACTTAACATAATGAAATAAACAATAAACAAATGTGGGGAAGAGAAAGCTTCACCTTACGGTGGAATGTCAACAATGTAGAAAGGGATGTTAAAACCAGTGGGGGAAAGTCCGATGACTTTGATGAATGAATAAATAAATGGTAGTATACCACCACCACCACCAACACCAACAACAACAGAAGGACAATATTGGGGAAGCCAAACTACTTGAGTTCCTACTGACCAAGAACAGGACAATGGGAACATCAATAAAGATAATGATGTGTAAAGGATTAAAACATGTCAAATATGTTAAATCCAGGAGTCCCTGGATTTAAAAAATACTCAAAAAAATCTCATTCACTGCTTCTGAAGGATTCTAGAAACCACCTCACTATTTTGAAAACTGATAAGTGAAATGAAAGAATCAAGCATTTATCTTGCCTGTCCTGTATGACCTAGCTACCAAATAGTTGCTAAGAGAACTTCCCTTTTATGGAGAATCTCACTTCACAAATGAAGAAGGAACAAAGGAGTTAGAAAAGCATCATTTTGCGCCCCGCTAATGAATTAATGGTACCAGATAGAACACTGTTGGCTGATAATATCACAAAAAGAAAGAAAAACAACCACACATTACACATCTCCTAGCAGAAGCGTAACCCACCACCCATGAAGTCATCTCACCAAAAACAAACAGCAAAACAAAACCCTGCCTCTGACCAAGACTCTTGACTCAATTTCCAATTTACAGAAAATACCAAGAATAATATATACTGGGATATCTTACATCACCACAAAGATGTGATCAGTAAAATCCAGACTGTGGAAAAATACAAAACAACATTTCTTCAACAAAAAATTGCAAGGCAGAAAAAAGAAAAGAAATTAAAAGAAACTTAAGAGACATATCAACTAATCACAACACATGGACTTTATTTGGGTCCTGATTCAAACAAGCAAACTTAAAATTATGACACAAACAAGAAGACATGAACATCAACTTGGATATTTGTTGGTATTAAGGAATTACTATTAACTGTTTTTAACTGTTTGTGATAATAGTATTTCTTATATTTTTATAGGAGTCCTTATCTTTTAGAGACACATACTGAAACGTTTACAGATGAAATGATACAGATTCAACCCAATCCTTTTAGAATTTCCTTTAGAATACTTGATGTGGGGGAGAAAGTTAAGGTATATATAGGTAAGATTAGCTCTGAGCTGAAAATTGTTGAAGATGGGTATTTTGTATATTGAATGTTTATCTTATTCTTCTTATTCCGTCTACTTTGTATAGGTTTGAAATTTTTCATAAGAAAACTTTTTTTTCAAAATTAGCGTGCTGTCTCAAATACAAGGCCTCCACATATGCTGTTCGTGGGGCATCGACCAGGCTAAGAGGACAAATGGGGACAGAAGTTCAGCCCTGGCCTTTCTTGCCAAGCCATTTGCCTTGGAGGGCAGGGGCATCAGCAGGAAGAAGGAACGTGTATTTTTTTAATGTTTCACTTAGAAGCCATTTTGTATTCATAATGAGAAATCTTTTTTTTTTTTTTGGTCGCACTGCACCACATGTGGGATCTTAGTTCCCCAACCAGGGATCTAACAGGCGCCCCCTGCATTGGAAGAGCAAAGTCTTATTAACCACTGGACCACCAGGGAAGTCCCGAGAAATCATCCTTTTAAAAATTTGCATAAAGGCGACTATCAGAGGATTCTTGTTGGGGGTTGCATTCAAGAGCTAGGATCACTGAGCATAACCTCTAATTTGGAGAACTGCAATGGAGCTGTAAGAGCAGCTCAGATACCACCAGCAGAAGCAGGAAAAACCAGATGAGAGAGAACAGCACCAACCCCATTTTTCCAAGGAGCAGCAGCTGCATCAGGAGGAAAAGGGGACCTAGTTTGCACAAACTCACAGCCACTAGGAGGTGCAGAAGACTCACTGCAGCCTCAGTGACAGGAGGAGATAAAAGGCATTTAGTTCCAGTAAGTGCTTTGGATGAGGCTCAAAGCATCCACCTTGCAATTATCTTCAAGCCTGTGTCCCTAAGGTGCGGGTAGCCTCAGGAAACACAGGCCTACAGAACACAAGCGCACACACCACCCTGCCCCAAAGCATTCATAAATTCTTACAGTCCCAGGATGCTGGCTAATATCCCACGGGTGACTATTCATCGATTCTGGCCAGCTGTGTGAACCTGTATATCCCGAGGTTATTAGGCAACTAAACATGAGGAGTCCCTTTCAAAATGGTGATTGGCTTTGCTTCAGTCACTATGATTTCAATGGCTAAAAAATGTATTTAAATTGCAGGTGATCAGGTGCTTGGAAGGCAGCCTCATCACGTTGCAGCACACGCAGCATCCTTCTCCCCGCCCCCGCTTCCACTCAAGCACAGCCCTCGGCCTCCCACACATTCCCACAGCCGCGCGTGCACAGAGAGAAGAAATGCCGGTTCTCAGACGAGCCGCATGGGGAGGCTGACTCCTGGGTTTCCTCCCTGGTGATTTCCCGACTTGGCTTCTGCAGGAAGCAGAGCTGCTTTTCTCCCAGAGGAGGCCAAATGTCATAAGAGAGGAAAAGGCTGCTGGCAACAAAGGGGCCCCCGAATGAGAGAGCAGGGGAAAGGTTGGACCTAAGATCCTGCACAGATCATTTTACCGGAATGGAGAGAGAAAAATGAAGGTTTTTCTAAAGCTGATTCATGTACTCCAGACCCTTCTTGTCCTCATGCCTCTGCATTCCTTCCTGGATTCTGCCCCCCCGCCCCCGTGTATATCCCTTCATTGCTAGTTCTGGAAATCAGTGATAGGTTAGCATGGTGCTCATCCCATGTTGTCACCTAGCAACGTGATGTTCATAAATAGCCACAATCAGCTCTTCTCCAAAAACGGCTAAAACTTCTTTTAAAGACATCAGGAAAAATGCTTAGCTCTTTCCGAGCTGGTGTGAAATAGTCCCTTGTCTCAGCCCTCCTATTCCCAGTCTTCCTCTTCCCATTCTCAGTTTGACCTCCCAGCATGTTTACTGTTTATACTGTTTTTTTTTTCAAATGCACATTTCCTTCTACAGGGTCACATAACATCTGTTCATGTAAAAGCCTCCCAGTAGTTCTGTGGACTTTATTCGGCTCAAAAACAACCCAAAAGCCAAAAACATTCCTGCTTAATCCGCATCCCTTGCACTTTAGAATAATTCAAACTAAAAGTCGTAGCATACTAAGGCTGAGAAAGAACTACTTCAGGTAAGTTAAGATCTTACTAATCAGAAAAGAGTTTTACACTTTTATTTAAAAGTTTAAATATACAAGAACAAAAAGTGTCCCTTTAACTAGGCCAACATCTAGCAAACATTAATTAACTCAAAAATCCAACATACATATTTCGGTCATCTACTATAGTTCAAATACTGTTCCGGGTGATGACACAAAGATGAATAAGGTTATGTCATTTAAGGGTTCACAAGGTAGTGGGAAATGGTATGAAATTCTCATTGCAAATGGACTAAACAGCATTCAGGACAAGCCCCAGACTTTGAAGTGTTACCACTACAATTGTAGTTGTTAAAGACGGAGAGTCACAGATGAACAACCTTCATATAGAAATCATGAGGACCGAGCAAAATGCCAGCATTTTTTAGTAGAATGGAGTCTCAGGGTCATGGCTGGAGCAAGGGGATGCATGCTGGTGCCATGCACTGTACTGTGATGGGAGAACTGTGAAGTTTAGGAGGGAGAGGAGTCTTATTGGGGCTATGTTAAGTTTGAGATGTCTAGTAGATGTCCATTTCCATCAGTCAGGCAAAAAGCAGACACACACTCAAACTGGAGCACTGAGGAGAGTTGACTAAAGGGACTATTATAAGAGCAGGGGCAAGGAGACCAACAAGTGGTGGGGAAACTCCCTGGACAAGCCACAGCACAGAACAGTGACTGTGACCAGCTCCAGGACTAACAGGACAAGGGGAGGAAGGGCGGGCTTATCAGAAGCCAGAAAAGATAGTGGTAGCTGGTGAGCAGGCAAAGAGGAAGACAAGGCAATGCCTGCCCCACCTCCTCTCCTTCCTATCTATCACTGATGCCTCCCACTGGGAAAGACAGCTTGGTGATGCTGTGCATAATGGTCAGCCTTGCAGGGCTCAGTACAGATGGGAGGAGAGTGAAGCTGGAAGGGGAAATGGAAAATATCCAGCACCACATCCAAATGGAGAGGTTGACTTTTTTTTTTTTTTGGTTATGCAAGTTTGGGAGTTAGGGGAGAGGTTGAAATCAGAGATACAAATTTGGGAGCCCTTCAGTTAACAGATGGTAACTAGAGCCATGTTTCCGGCTGAGATCACTCAGAGAAGATAAAAGGGCCAAGGTCCAAGCCCAGGGACACAATTTAGTCGCTTAGCAGAGGAGGAGGATCTAGCAAAGGAGCCTGAAAAGGAGAACCAAGAGTCTACTCCTTTCTGCAATAACCAGAAAGGAGTATTCCTAGAGCTAAAGGAAAAAAGTTTCAAGAAAGAAGGAACGGTCGGTCTAGTGTCCTGAATGAAGCTGAGAGGTTGAGGAGTCTCTTTCATATAGAGATAAAAGGACAAGCACAAGTGTAATCATTCTGTTGAATAAGCAGGACTTTAAAGGTACAGCAAAAACAAACTTTAATCTCTTTCTCACAGTTGCCTTGATAATTCTTTTGAGTGGGCTGATTTTGTTTCACCAACATAGATGCAATTTAAGCCAGGCCCATGCTTTTTCTGGTCACTCTCAGATTAATGACTTATTCATGGCTTCCTGAATTTTCTTTCTGTTGGTTTTCAGACCTGGAAGGGCCCTTAGAGCTCAGGGACCAATGGGTGGATGCCCTCTGTCCATGTAGGACCTCCATACACAAACATGCAGAACCACTCCTGGGCACCAGGGGACACAGGTGTGTCTTATCTCATCTACAGCACTTCTCATTTCCCCTCCCAGTGTTCACTCTGCACTCGAGTTACCTGCAATGCCAAGTATGAAATGATCTCAGTGCCCCTCTAGGTGGTTATTGTCTACAAGGAAAACAGATCTAATAACTTGGAGTGTTCTGGTCCGGGGGTACTTGGGCCTCAGGGGAGGACCAGGGGAAGAGGGCAATGCTTAATACTATTCATTTATTTCAAAAATATTTATCGAGCTCTCACCTTGCTAGGTGCTAGAAATTCAAATGATGAACAAAAATAAACACAGCTCCTGATCTCATGGGAATTACAGTTTATGATTTATCAAACAATCGCACAAATAAATGTCAAGTGCGTGCAGGAAGCCACGAGAGAGTGTAACCAGTCAGGGAGTCCGGGGAAAGCTTTCCTGAGGAAATGATGCCAGGGCTTCTTGAAAGATGAATAGGAATTCATCAGGGGAGGAGACTTGTGGGAGCTGTCAGGTTTAGGAATGCCTGAGCAAAGGTCTTGTGGCGAGAGGGAGCTTGATCTGAAAGAAAGCCTGAATGTCTGGAGCCCTAGAGGCTAAGGGGGCTGTAGAGTGCACATGGCAGTATTAAGGGGCTGTGCTTTTGTCTTAGGGCCAATGGGGAGCCATGGAAGGGATCTGAGCAGGGGAGGCCCTCCCTCTGACTTGAAGAGTAGGGAAGGGACTGGGGGAGATGGGCCAGGGCACAGATGGATATGGGTGGAACAGACTAATGGTGATGAGAGGCAATGGCAGCTTGGACCAAGGAGGTGGTGCTGAGCAGTGGCCCTGGCAGGGGGAATGCAGGAGAGGGTGGGTCCAGAAGAGTGCTGAGTTTCTAGCTTGCAGACTGGTCAGATGGTGACGATGATCACTGATTCATGAAGCAAAGAAAGGGCAGAAGACCATAAACAATGTGAGGATCATTCTGTTCTTTATACCACCTCTCAATAGAACCTGCTATCAGCCATTTCTCTCCTTTGTGGACTATCATTAGTATGAAATAATCACCAATTCTGTTAAGGAGATAGCAAGCTACTGAATGCAGTGTTTCACTCTTCAATGTGGGCCACACTTCTCACAAAATGCATAGACATTTCCAAAGCACATTCACATCCAGCATTTTATTTTATCCTCACCAAAATCTCATCAGTTCCCCTACTCATCCTTATTTAAAGATCAGCGCTTTCACAATCTTGATCCAATTGTGGTGTGTATTTCTGGGCACATCATCAAAAACCTGCAGCTGCTAAATCCATTATGAAATCTTAGAATCTCAGAGGTTTAAGGGAACATTAGCTCTCAGTTACTTCTAAACCACTCATTTTGCTGAGGCTCAAAGAGCTAGCTAGAGGCAGAGTCAGGGTTATAGTCAAATAAAACAAACACAAAACAAGTAATACTCCCAATCACTGATAGTTACATTATTACTTTCTTATAGGGTTTTTATACACGGGAAACTCAAGACTCACCTAAAAGTGTCCCCATCACGCTCATGGGACAACCCAGTTCTGCTGACAAGCAGTCCTCATCAATCAGCGAAAGGTGTCGTGCTCCATACTATGTGATAGACTTTCTCAACTGCCTTCTCTCAGAAAGCTGCCCCAGCTCTGACAGAGGCCCCCAAAGCGGGAGACGGTGAATCAGAAATGCCTGCTCTAGCAGAGGCCCAGGGTAGTTCTTTGAAGGCGCACTAGGATATTGTCAGTTGGGTGGTTGCCTGGAACTCACTGGTTGGGGGATTTGAGGACAAGAGGACTGCTAAAGGGAGAGGAGATAATGAGTGGTGTGGTGGTACTAAAATAAACAAACCAGCAAACAAACCAAGCTTCACATATATAAAATCAACCCCCAAACTTTTCTATGAGTCTTTTCCCCTTCAAGCTTGCTCTTGATGTTTATTTGAATCTGATTTGTTCAGCAGGAAAATGCTGAAGGCAAGAAATGAGAGATTTCCAAACAGAGGGTTTGCCCCAAACTTAAATCCAGTCCCTCACCCTCAGGACTGCCTGCCTCTGTCTTGGGTCACTCTTCAACAAATGTCCCTTAAGAACTCTCAGTGCTAGGCATTGTGCGAGGGTCTGGGGACTTGATACAAACATGGAAAAGATACTCTCCCTCTGCTTAAGGGGATGACAGTCTAGCAGGGGGCAAAGACTCAGAACTAGATATCACCATACAAAGATAAGTGCTGGAGAAGTTACTAGGAAAGATTGTTGGGGAATGTTGGGGGAACCATCACAAAGGAGATGACATGAAGTTTTGAGGAGTACATATAATTTGAAAGGCACCCAAGGGCATTCCAGGAAGAGGAAATAGAGTGTGCAAAGGGCATAGAAACATGGAAGCGCTAGGGAGAAATTGTCAGGTGATGGCAGGAGATAAGGGACCAGAAGCAATCCACTGCAATGTAGTCTATATATGCTCAGGGTCTTGGCACATAGTAGAAGCTCATTTTGCTACAGTCACACTGAGGAAGAAGAAACTTCAAATTCTCAGTGGTTTGCAACAATGAAGGTGATTTGTCATTCATGTTACATATCAGCAATGAACCAGCTGGGGTTCAGCAGCTCTGTGGCTCTGAGGTTCTATCCCAGGTTGCAGGTGGACTGTGTGCAAACTCCACATCTTCCCATTCTAGGACTCAGGTAGAGCAGCAGCCCCTCTAGGAGGTGCACTATTCTCATGGCAGAGGGCATATCTCTAAAAGCTTCTGTTTAGAACCCACACTCACATCTCCATTGGCCCAAGCAAGCCAGGTGGCCAAGCCAAAGGAATGGGAAAGTATAATAGGAAGGCAATAACAAGGATGATGATGTAAAATTCTCTTCCAGGGGAGGGAACAGATGATTGGAAATGATACTGCAATGATTGAGAGGGAGCAAAGAAGAGGCTATTATAGTAATAGAAAGTAATGGCAGTGGTTCAGTTACGTACTGCTGCATAATAAATCATCCCCAAATGTAGTGGTTTAGGCACAACAGTCATTTTAGTATTGCTCATGGTTTCTGTGGGTCTAGAATTCAAGAAGGGCTCAGCTGGACGGTTCTGGTTTGGAAGTTTATAATGCACTTGCAATGGGAGTTTGGGGACGGAGGGATGGCTGGGACGGGAGACTGGATCTGTGCTCTCCCAAGGACTCTCCATGTCAGTTGGTTTGTGCATTCTCACAACATGGTGACTCCAGGGCACCCAGATTGCTTATATGATAACAGAAGGCTTCAAAGTTGAGTATTCCAGTCAACAGTTCAAAAGCTGCATCATCTTTTTTGATCTAGCTTGGGGAATCACACCAGAGTAGAGATCAACAAACCTTCTCTATAAAGGCCCAGAGAGGAAATGTTTTAGGCTTTGTGAGCCACACGGTCTCTGCCACAACTACTCATAACCACTCAACTTGGCCATTGTAGCATGAAAGCAGCTACAGTCAATTAAATGAGCATGGCTATGTTCCAAGAACACTTAATTTATGGACAATGAAATCTGAATTTCACATAATTTTCACGTGTTGTGAAATATTGCTCTCTTGATTTTTTTTTCAACCATTTAAAAATGTAAAGAACACTCTTAGCTTGCAGGCTGTATGAGAACAGGCATCAGGGCAGACTTGCACAGGCTACGGTTTACCAACCCCTGCTCTACCAGAGAGATATCTAGTTGGGTATGTCCACTGGCAGTCGGAAACACAAGTTTTATACTCATGAGAAATGTCTGAGCCAGAGTTATAGAGTTGGGTGTCACCTGCACAAGGGTGGCAGCTGAAGCCCCCCCAAACCAATGGGATTTCCCCAGAAATGGGCAGAGTGGGAAGTCAAGTTATCTCAGGGTGGAATCTTTGGGACTACAGCAATCATGGGGTGATTTGAGGAGACAATGAAGAAAGGCCAGAGGAGGATCAGAGCCCAGACGCCATTTCACCTTTTACCTCGACTCTAAATTTCAATCTTCTTGTCCTCACCTCCCTTCCCTTTTCCCAACCCTAATCCCCACCCCCAGGCACTACTCTCAAAGTCAGAGGTAGAGAACAAGGTATATAACACTTGAAATTGGAGATTTTTTCACCCTCCTTTCTGTCCATTCATTCATGCACAAAACAAAATAACTTTGTGAAATCATACGTCATTTAAATACTAGGTGTCATTACTGCATTTTAAAGATTTTCTTAAAGAAAGCTGGCATAATAGATTTTTATGAACCATAATAATTTACCAAATAGAGAAACAGACCAACAAATTTAACCATATGGGTTAGTATTTGAAAACATTATTATCTGCATCTTACTGACTGAGAAGGAAAATAAATTTCTCTAAAGGAGACACTAAATTGAAGCCTTTTGTAAAGAGACTGAAAGTTGCTTAACTACATTTTCTCCACTTCTTTAGTCTTTCAAGAATCTGTTTAGAATTTCTTCGGAGAAGAGACCCTAACCCTGGGTAAATAATTGAAGTAATGAATGTATTTTTTATTCAATGTTGGGGGGCGGGGAATGATAGATCTCTTGGCACATGAAAGGTCTGTGCAGGACGCGCAATAATATTCGATGAGCAAGGTATTAGAAGTGAGTTCAGATAATTTTGTGAATTGAGGCCAGGTTAAAAGTGACAGAAAAGCAGAAGTAGCATTGTCATGATGCAGCTCAAAAGAAGCAAGGCAAAAGCAACCCGATCACATGACAAGCTCTGAGAGGACAGATTTCTAACCGTGGTGAGGTGGGAACGTGTGGGTTGGTGGGGGGACCCTCAGGGACCTTTCTGTGATTCATTTATACAGTTTCCACATAGCCAATCATTCATTTATTTAGCAAATACTGAGCGAACTTCTAAGCAGAGATACAAGTCAAAATGAAGAGTACTCTGTAGGGCTGAAGTATAAACAACATTTAAATAGCATTCAGTCTTTGCCCAGTGGAAATTATACTTTGTTAGTGAAGATTCCTCATGTGCTTGAAAGGATGGCTCTGGGTTGCAAACATAAAATTTTCTATTGACCCCCCCTTCCTTTGAGATTAGTGAAGCTAGAAGCCCAGCCTAAGGAAACTGTAATTTCAAAGCCCTTTGCTTGTGGTGCCGACAGCCAATGATCAGGAGGTTGTCACCTTTATTTAAGAAAACAACTTAATGGGGTTTCCCTGGTGGCTCAGTGGTTGAGAGTCCGCCTGCCGATGCAGGGGACACAGGTTCATGTCCCAGTCCGGGAAGATCCCACATGCCACGGAGCGGCTGTGCCCGTGAGCCATGGCCGCTGAGCCTGCACGTCTGGAGTCTGTGCTCCACAACAGTGAGAGGCTCGTGTACCACAAAAAAAAAAAAAAAAAAAAGAAAGAAAACAACTTAATGAGTGTTTCTGTTTTGTAAATTAGGTCCTGGGGCCCAGTGTGGAGAACTATAGCTTCCAGTCTAATAATGTAAGGCTATCTCCTTGAAGGATAGGGGAAATCTTTGCATAATTCTGTTCTGCTATTTCAGAGGTTATCTTAGAATTTGTAGTATAAATATTTATGTCTGTCTTCATGTGATAACATTTCACGTATAATCTAAGGACTTTGCAATTCCATTTCTCTCCTCCTAACTTTTGTGCTATTGTCATACATTTTATTTCTACATCTGTTATATACCACACACTACATTGTTTTTATTATTAGTTACACCGTCAATATTCTTGTAAAAAGAATTAAATATGAGTAAAGCATTTATTTGATCATGTAGTTACTACTTCTGGTGCTCTTCATTCCTTTGTTTATACCCAGATTTCCATCTGGTATCATTTTCATTCTGGCTGAAAGACTTTTTGCATTTATTACAGTGTAGGTCTGCTAGTAATGAATTCTTTCAGCTTTCATATAACTGAACTCTCTTTATTTCAGCTTTGCTTTTGAAATATACTTTTGTTGGATATAGAATGCTGATCTTGTTTATTTGTCCTTGGTTATTGGATCCAATTTTGCCAAAAGTTTATCGACTTTATTAGCTTTTTCAAAACTAACTTTTGGCTCTATTTATCTTCTATATTGCATGTTTTCTAGTTTATTAAATTCCAACCTTATCTTCTGTAAAAATTTTATTAAACAGAAACCTCAGTTAAAGAGAGTCAGGAGACCAGAAGGGGGCACTCTCATGTCCTGTGGTGAGAGCAGAGCCCAACAAGAAGAATGAACCCTCTTCTTTCCAATGAAAAGGCATGGACTCTACCTCTTTCAACTTCCTTTTCCTCTCTGTAACATTGTTCTCCTTCCCTTGCCATGCAGGACATGCACGTGGCCAACCATCGTTCCAGACCCTGAATTACAATTCTCGGCTGATCCCAAATCAACTCATTTTTGCTGGAGAAATATCTGGCAGTCTATTTATCTCAGGTCAACTCTTCTTGTTCTCTTCCTTTATAAACTTTCTTCATCTTTATTATACTATTTTTCTAACTTTTCATATTGGCTTTTTAGTAGCTCATTAGTTTTAACACTTTCTTCTTTTCTAATATTAGAATTTAAAGCTATAAATTTCTCTCCAAGTATTGCTTTAGCTGCATCTTTCATGCTTTGATATTTATTTTTATTTTTGTTCTGGTCTAAAGAATCTTAAATTTTTATTTTAAGTAACCACAAGCTATTTAGAAGTGTGATTTTAATGTTCCTTATATATATTTTTTTCTAATTATCTTTCTGTTTCCTAACTTCATTGAGATCAGAGATCTGTTTTTGACCGAATTTGTTTTCTGGCCCAATATATAGTCAATTTTTATAAATTTTCTAAATGTGTTTGAAAACAAAGTATGTTCTGCAATTTGGGGGTACAATATGTATTCATTAGATGAAGCTTATTTATTATGTAATTAATCCTATGAGCCTCATAAAAGGTCAGGGCAAAATAATTTATATACTAATTTTATATCTCTAAACTTGATTGCTCCTCAAATCTATATTCATATATTTAAGTCCCTAGTCAACTTCTCCACTGCAAATAGTCACTGCAAATGTGATACAGCCACCCCACCCCCACCCCCAAGACTTGCTCCTTTCCCAGGCTTGTCTATATCAACATTTCTCCAGATTTAAGCCCCCAAATTATTCTCTTCTACTGATTCCCTTCTCCCACCCACCCCATTTAATCTATTAGGAAATCCTTTTGATGTCTCCTCCAAAACATATGTAAATTTTGTCCACTTCTTTTCATCCTTGCTATCTCCACCCTGATCCAAACAAGAGTAACTCACAAAGACTAACAGTCTCTCAGTTGGCCTTCCTCCTTTCTGTTTTGCCTCCCTCCTCCCCAATCAGTTCTCCGTACAGTTCTCAGAGTAATCTTTTAGAATTGTAAATTATAAAATGTCATCCCCCACTTAAAACCCTTCAATTATTTCCTCTCATACTTAAAATAAAAACTCCTTACCTTGGTTTAAAAAGCCTATGTGATCTGGCTTCTGACATTCTCCCCATGCTCACTCTGTTCCTGTTCTGCTCTTCTAGCTCATCCTGTAACCCATAAAGCTTGTTCCCAGCTCAGGGCCTGCATTAGACAGGATGGGGATAGGTTATGCTACTGTAAGACACAATCCCCAAATCACACAAAGTAACCCGAGGGGCTAGGTCATTCTCTAAGACAACTGTTGTCCATGAGAAGACTCAATAATTCAGGCTGCCTCAGTCTAGAGGTTCTACCATCTCAATATGTGGCCTTACCCATGATTGTTATGGTAGAGGAAGAGGGTACTAGAGGGTCTTCTATCAGCTTGGAAATTATTTATATTACTTCGTCTCACAGTTTGTTTTCCAGAACTTGTCCATAAGCCCACCCACCTGCAAGATAGTGGGGAAGTGTGTACTCCTGTGTGCCAAGAAGAAACAAGTCAGATATGAATACCAAAGTCTCTACCACAGGACTGTTCCCTCTTCCTGGGATGCGCTTTCCTCTAATTTTCACATGGCTGGCTCCCTATTGACACTTGGATTTCATCTCAAAAGCCACTTTCTTAGGCTGTCATTGGCCACCCAGGTACATAACTTTCAACTCTCTGATTTAGTTGTTTGTTCATTGAATACACTCTCTCCGACCTAGAATATAGGCTCCATGAAAGCTGGTAACTTGTCTGTCTTGCTCATCCTGGAATTGCCTTAATAAATATTTGTTGAATAATTTAATAATTACTCAAAAAAGTAAATCTGATCATGGCATCCTCCTCCCGTTAATGGATTTTTATAATCATCAGGATAAAGTTTAAACTTTCTGGTAAGACATATGAGTCTTCATAATATAATGTCTGATTACCTTTCATTCATCCCCAGGGACTGCCACTGGGGATATGGCAGTAAACTTAGAATCTTTAGCTTCATATCTTGGCGTGACTTTTTCCTGTACTCAGTGTTAGACAAAGTCACATAAACAGCCTAAGACAGCTAACAAAGTTCTGCTTCTTCAGATAGATACTTTTTTAAAGTTTAGGATTTATTTAGTGAGGATGGGGACAGATTAATGGTCTACTGATACAAACTGTACACAGAAAGTGATTCACTTTGTAATTGCTTTCACTGGCTAAAGTTGAATCGACACTAAAATGATTCAGGAAAATGCTTATCACTTAGCTAAATTATGCTTATCATTTAAATACTAAATTATGTCGCTGAAACAAAATAAAACAAAACAAACAACCCCAAAGCACCATGGACTTAAAGGTTTATTCCTTACTTGGGTGAAGTCCAGAGAAGTTCAGGTGGTCCTCCTCCATCATGTTACACCAGCTATACATGACTTCCAAGAAATCCTTAGCAGGGCAAGAGAAAAACGAGGCCCACTGGTCTTAATTGCCTTGCCCCAACACTTCACTACCCCTCAATTCATCTGGCTAGAATTAGTCTTATGGCCTCAACCCATCCCCAGGGGAAGCCTGGAGATGTAGAGAAGCACATGGATACTGGATCAGCACTAACAATCTCTGCTTTAATCAGTTCATCAGTTATTCCTTTGATCCTTTCTATCCACACTAAGAACACAATCAATCCATTCCCAAGTGAGACAACATAAAGTACCTTCTTAGTGTTGTATCCAGCTTAATGTCCTGGATCTCCAAATGACCTATGTATTTCTCTTCTTTGAGACATGTTTCTTCTCCATATATCTAGTAGTCAATTGATCTGCTCCTCCCTCTAACACATCCAATATACAATGCTGAAGCAAGAATGGGCTAATTAAAATAAAAACTCTCATTTGACAAGAGAAAGGAATAGTAGACATAAAGCAATAAATAAATCTATTAATCATTAAAAAAAATAGGCCACAGAGCAGCCAGATCATGAAATGTCTCTGTTCAGAACCTTCCAGTGGATTTTTATCACCCTCAGAATAAAATCTGAACTCCTCCCCCTGCCTTACAAGGCCCTGAGATCTGGTGCCTGGTACTCTGTGACTTTCCCTCCTTTCATGAGCTTCCTCACTCTGCCACCTCTAGTCACACTAGCCTCTTTGCTGTTACAAGCCAAACTCCTTCCTCTTCAGACCCTTTGCATTTGCTCTTCCTTCAACCTGGATAGTTCTTTTCCTACTTAAAATTTACATGGCCTTCCCTTACTACTCTACGTGAAATGGCACCTCCCAAACATCCTTTACATAGTTGGCATTGCCTGGAGATGTAACATTCAAAAGAGGAAGAAATCTGTACCACGATGGCTATTTCTGACATTGCTTTAGGGAAAAATGAGGTGTAAAAAGAAAACCTTTTGACTATGGGCTCACCTGATTATGGATTCCAAAGGTATCCACTAACAGACTTCTCTTTCGCCCAAACTCTCAGAAAACCACCATCACAAGAAACAATAGACAACAAGCTTATATTACTGAAAAAAAGGGAATGGGTGTAAGGAAAGGGGAATATAGTTTAAATTTATCATTTCTCTATGTTTGCACTCGATAGTTCAAGTTGCTCTTAACTCCCTCGTTGGTTCTAGGTGCTGAAGTATTCTTTCAAGTCACCACCATTCGATTCCTCAATCCCACACAGACCACTTCTTTTGTCTTAATCTGGGGATATCTCAACCTGAAGATCTCAATTTATCACCATTTTGTTGCAGTCTAGAGTACTTTCACCTTCCAGTCATATTTACCATCTTTTGTTAAAAATAAAGATGTTCAAGTGATTCAATGCCTAAGCCTCAACATCAGTAGTGTGAGATGACTTAAGGGAAAATGAGAAACTAAGATAATAACCAGGTTGCTGGCTTAGACTACTGGATGTACAGTGGTATCACCATCTAACAAGGCAGAGAAGAGAAAAAAGGTTTAAGGAATGGGGGAAATAAGTTTTGGACTTACTGAATTTGAGATGCATGCAAGAGATGCACTGTAGGAAGTTGGATGTATGGGTTTAAAGTACAGGCTGTGTTTCTATATAAGTTAATGACCTTAACACTAATATCTTAACCTCTTTGGACCTGTTTCTACATTTGTAAAATAAGGGTGTTATACTGATCTCTAAGGGGCCTTCCAGTCCTAAAATGTCAGTAAACTCAATTTTTTCAGTAATCTTAAATAATTTGGTTTGGATTCCTATTTCTTTCTTAGAACTTTGGGGTTTCATGCTATCCGTATATTTTACTTCGATAATTTAACAAGAACTATTAACTAGCTGGGAGCTTATACATTCATACAACCTTGTTTTCTCTTAAATTTTAAGAGAGAGTGAAACACTGTGGATTCCTCTACTGATGAAAGACACACATTTAAGCTTGCTGGTCATTCTTGGTAAGAATATAAAAATGAATTATAATACACTATTGAAATTTCTTCTCCATGAATTCTTCTCTTCATAGATTTGGAGAAGTTGGAGACATTATTCCTATAACAGGGGAGAAAAAAAAATTGAGAGCACAAAAGGGGTTTATGTTTGACAAGTAATATCCATAAGATCTCCTGTATCACATTTTTAAAAGAAAGTATCTTACAATTTGACAATGCAAAATTAGTAAGTAATGGAAATGAAAGCTAAACAGGTCTCAGTTTTATCATCCAGAAAGAATCTTACTTCAGTATTAGAAATTCTGGAATTCTTCCTGTCCTACTTCTTTCCAAACTGTACACAGACTCTTGGTTATTGTATTATTTCTAAGTTTGAGAAGTGGGGACAGTAAACTCATCAATCTGACACGTGTGTAAGTAGCAGCCCTGATACTAAATGCAACTCTGGTTTAAAGACAGGCTTTGTCTTTAAAGGCTTTGTACTTCACAGAATAATCATACTGTTCAACTTAAATAAAATTTCATTTTAACAGAACAATGATTATTCTATGAAGTACATCTGTGACTCTTATAACGAAACACAAAACTGCATTGTGACTAAAAGCATGGGCTTTGGAGTAAGACAATTTGGTTCAATCCCGATACCTCTAATGTGATCTTGGGGATAGTTTTTAACCTCTTGAAACCTAAACCTCTTCTTTAAGTAAAATGAGGATAATACTTACATTATATGGTTATTTGAGGACTGTAAGTGATCATTTAAAAACATAAAATAAAGACTGCTAGACAAAAGAAAACACCATTTCAACTATGATTTTGTTAGACTTTTATTATACATTTTTTTAGCCATTATTTTAAGGATACCTCTAAAACTGCAAATCTTAGAGTAGTTGGTTTTAAAGTTGACTCCAACTTCCATATTATTAATGCTGATGTTTTTTAAGGACTACTGTGTGCATGACACTATATTGACAGCCAAGCAGAAACCCTAGTTTCAATTTCTCTCGTGTAAAAACTATTCTACTTACTGTGGGTATTAACTTGATGTGAAGAACATAAAGTAAATTTCTGAAAACCTGTAAATAAACACATAAGACTAACATTTCATAATTCATGGTAAAGGTATAAACAGTTAATTCTTGATTTTTCAAATAAATACAACTGTAATATAAGTAATTCAAAAGTTATTCTGGTGTTGAAATACATTATGATTTTTGAGTACTGTCCTAATAATTTTTCATTTAGATTAATTTTGCTTATATTACAAGTTAAGTGAAACTCTGAAACTCTGACACCAAAAAAAAAAAAAAAAAGAGTAAGAGTAGTGGGTTAAAAATTTCCCACACATCATTTAAGGCAGTTAATCCAGACTTCGTTGTAACATGTTCCCAAACCAAATAATGTATCAGGTAACAAACTATAAAAAAAAATCTGGATACAATCAAGGGTGAATAAATAAGTCATTAAAATGAACTATACATGACCTTTTGGTTAAAAATACACCTTAAAAAATTATGATCAAAAGCTTCCATTTCTACTACTGCTGCCTTAGTAATTATTATCTCTTATGTGATAGTCTGTTATCTCTAGAAGAGTAAGAAAAAGTCCTTTTATATTTCATGATAGGTTTAATCAGGTAATTAAAACAAATTCTTATGATATCATCTGATATGTCCAATTACATGGGTATGATGTAACAAAAACAGTTACAAACTTATATATGCGTATTTACATTATATATCCAAAACTATCAAGCTAGTCAACTATATCTAAGGAGATACATTATGACATGAGTTAAACAATTTTTCATTGCTTATTGGAAAGAATGCAGTCAAGCTTTTAATGGAAATAATATACAAGTGAGGCACTTTTGAGGTCAAAAATAGAAAGCAAATGATACTACATACTGGCAATGTTCACAAAAAATCTCTATGTGTATCTTTAATACAAAGGCTTTTCAACTAGATTATTCTTGAAAAATTTCAAAACTAGCAACTTATGCAATTTAAGGAGCTTTCAGGAACAATGGCTAACATCAGTGTTTCAAAGCATATCAAAGTTTTATAACCACCTGGCTGCTAGGCAAACAGTACCTTAATAACTTAAAGCCTCCCCCACCTTATTTTTTGGTTTATATAAATTATCTCAGGTTGTGATTTCTTTGTTTTGACTTACTGCAAAACACCTTACGGTGCTATTATTGTGGAGTACAGACCAATTTTTTTTTTTTAAGTGTAACAATGATGCAAGTTTCTAGTGCTTCCCCTTATACTTAGAAATGTGATCTTGGAAATCAAATTAAGAATAAGAATATTTAGTTAAGAATCTATGTTTTCCAGGTAACTAAAGTTTTCAAAGTTTCATGTAGAAAAATGTTATACTTGTTTAATATATCTTTAGGCTAAAATAAAAAACCCAATCTTAAACACATATTCCAAAGTGTATCACAAAACCTAAAGTAAATTTCAACAAAATAAACATCCTTAAGATTCTTTAAATCTGGAGGAAAGTACGTATTTCCTGTATTTCTGAGACCTATAGGTATTAAGAAACATCTCTGTAGTGTTCCTTTAAGGGGGGGCTGGGGAGAGAAAAAGAAAAGACAAGACTTACCCAAGATATCAGATGGCACTATACACATGAATTGAAAGTGCATTTGTATTACTTCAAAAGTTCATTTTAGGCACTGCTGAATAACCAATGAAAATAGGTAGTTTTAAGTTTCCCCCTTTAAATTTTAACCCCTGCCCAACATTATCCCAGAGACACACACACTCTCTGAAGTTGTCATGATGAAATACAGTGATGTTTATTTTTTCTAAAAAATTCTCCCTGACTGGTAATGGGAGGAAAAGTAAGAATACCATTTTGGTAATGGCTTTTGCAAGTTGAAAGAATTGGTTCTATAAATGCTTCGGCACATTAAGTTTGATTGCCAGTTCCAAATATCGATAAATATTTTAAAACAGGATATGTAAGAAAAAAGTGCTTAAAATCTTTCAACAAGACACATTAGGGAAAAGATTGGTTTTACAGTTCCTTTGAGATATTTCTTATTCCTGCTTTCTCCATTTGGAGGTGGCCACCACTTAAATAGCCCTTTACTGGTAGTAATGATGAATGAATCCTGTCAGATCCCAATTGCCACCTCACGTATGGTCTATAAATCATCCAGTAGGTGGTGCTGAAGTTACATACCTCATATTTCTTCCGAAATCAAATGACTCCCCTGTCAACTCAGGAGACAAATCATTTAAGGATTATCAATTCTGAACAAGCCATCAGATGAAAAGTCTTTCTTGTCATGCCATCTAGATGATTTCATTTTCAATATTTACTATTACTTAAGCAGTTTTGTTTAGCCATTTGCTTCTACTACCAGATTAAAACCAAAGAGAAAGGTTTTAGAGGACAAGCCAATTGGCAGTGCCAAATCTGTATGCAGAACAAGAAAATGTTCCTGAATATACCTATAAACGTTTAAGAATGAGAAATTTAACCTAAGAATTCACATAAGAATTCTAATTTACTCAAGAGAAAATTTCCACATAGGGATTCAGGTAACATTATATTATCAGTTAGTCTTCTAGACTGATTTGGAACCTGGGTGTGTTAAACTATAAAGATCCAAGGTAAAATAAAAACCATTTCATGACCATAGCTTTTAATGAAGAAACTTGTTTAAAACTGTAAAGGAAAAATGGGGATGGGACGGAAAAATCTTAGCAGCAAAGTGGTTAAACAAATTGAAAATATTAATGCACAAACATTAAAATATTAAAGCATATATGTTGCATATAAAATACAGTACAGGACCAGGAGTTGCACTATACTGATTAGTGCTCAACAGAAGAAATGATTAAATTTGTTCTTCCCAGAAGTATATACACAGTTCATTTCCACAGCATTTTCCTATATAGCCAGCAAGTTATTTTCTTCAGTTGTTCACACCTGATCAAACCTGAATTATAAACTCAGCACTTACAAATACGAAAATTATTCACAAGGAAAACCAGTATTTCCATTTTACCAATAAAAAGTAATTTTGAAAGTTAACAGTCTATTCTAGGAAACCAAGTTTAGCTGAAAACTTCAGGGATGAAGATCATCTGGTGTAGCAGCTTCCAAATATATAAACAGTAAAAATAAGACTTAAAACTGCTGCTACGGTATCATGTTTTGGACTTAGCTCATCCAATTAATTTTTAGTACAAAACTAGAAATAACCTCTTCTTCATAACATCTATAGTTATCAATATATTTTTCTTCTTTTCAATGTGAAATAATACTTTAAGATGATCTATATACACAATGTTGTCAGTTCAAGCTGTCATATAAATATAAATGCTTTCTTAAAAAAAGTATTTTACAGACAGATAGTGTTATATACATTGTTCAGTTTGATCTGGGGCAAAAGAAGAAAGCTAACACAAGCTTAAGTGTGATATGTAAAAAGAATGATTACATAAATGACATTTAAAAACCTGCATAGAAAATGAGCTTCTAACAGTAGTGTGATTTTAATTTTTATCACTTCTGAAACTTCAAGCCATTAAAAAAAGGCACACTTCTCAACTTTTCCCTTTAAGGGAATGTTCTTAAGGAACCCCTTACTTGGTTAGAGTTTTAATGTAACACTTAAAAAAAAAAAAAAAAAAAAGACAATTTGACCCCAAAGTACTTCAAACAATTTGCTAGAACATTTATCCAACTACTTTGTAAATAAAACATCCAGTAAGACGATGCTCTGCAAAAGAAATAAATTTATACGTACAAGATATTTCATTCACAATACTGGATTAAATACTTTCTTGGGATAGTTTAGCACATCCTTTACATAAAATAATTTTGCTTTTGGCCAGTTTAAATAAAATAAAATGCAACTGAGAAAAGTTATCATTGTTATGTGATAATAAGCACTGAGAATTAAGCTAAAAAGTTAGTAACACAGCTGAACATATTCTGGTTTAGCAGAATGATAAGTGGAAATCTCAGGAGGAAACTGTTTTACTTACTCTAACTATCCAGTTACACTTTTCACCTTGTAAAACATTTGTAAATGCAATATAATTTTTTGAAGGAGGAAACTCTGAAAGAAAACAACTTGCTGGTTGAATACCACAAAAAACAAAACAACAACCCAAAACCTTACTTTTTTCTATAATGTTTACTCAGTCTCTTTTTATATAAAAATAAGTGTTATGTTCCCATCATAACATTAGACAATTACATCTGTGCTTTAAAAAAAAGTTGGTCACTCAAGGCTATTAGAATATTTTTTAAGGATTTTAGATTACCAGAATGTACAGATATAACTCAATATAAACTGTAGCCAAAGGGAAATGACAATGAAAATATCAAATCATTCACATGGAACCAAAATGTTATTAACTAGATAAGTAAAATATTCAAAATATAATGGAATGTGACAGTAGATATATGTACATCTACTTCAGAACTAGGAAGGGGAGGAAAAGTTTAATATGTAATAACTCGTACCTTATATTTAGTTAAATATAAACATTTGTTATTTATACATAAAACTGCTTTCAAAAAACAACTAATAAATGATTTAGTTGCACTTGTTTTACTTCTTACAGTTCCCAAGTGTTAACTTTTTTTAGATTGAAATCAACTGTCCCCTAGTGCACTTTAAGTTTATATCTTAATGAATTCAAACCTTTAAAAGTCCCATCACATAATGCATAAATATACAAAAATGCCAAAAAATTAACCCCTTTTAGTTGGATCATATTTATGCTCACTTTATATAGCCAATAACCAGAAATGGTTTCCTTTTGCAAATATTCTTTAGAACCTGCAACAAAACATGCCATGCACTCCAGGGAAAAAGTTAGGCATGGCTAGCATTTGTGAAATGCCAAGAACTGATGAGTTCTGCTTCCTCCACGTGTGGCCCCAATGATACCAGGCAAGATTTCATAATGCTTGCCAAAAGCTTCCACAAATCCAAGTTAGCTAATTCCTGGACACAAAGATTTTAAGCTCATTTTGGCACTGGATGCTTTCATCCAGCAGCTTTATGTTTCCCACCACAGCACCCACACGCCTCACCACAACGATGGCACATTCTCAAAGGGACGTAGCAGCACATACATGGTACAATGAAAGACAAAGCTACTAGGGCTAACCATCGTAAGCAGAACTTGTCATCGCTAGTGTCACATGAACAGGGATCAGAAAAATCTCCCTCTGAGTCTGACATACAATGATACAACATGCTCTCTGCACAGAGCATGCAACTAACTTGATATATGCATCTTTTAATAGGGTCTGGAGCATCCTGACATTTTCCCCTGCCATTTTCTTCATGATTAAACCTTTCTTGGCAGTATACGCAGCGAGAACGTTCACCATCTTCTTTTCTTCGTTTTGACTTCTTAAATTTTAATGAGGAAGGCTGTGTCTTAAATACCACAGAGTCTTTGAGTGAACTTAACTTAGTCTCATCCCCACAAGAGTACAGATAGTCTGATTTTTTACTGTCTGGTTTAGAAAACTGAATACTGGAGTCAGTATCATCTCTCTCCAAGTCACTTTTCCACATGTCAGGATGTCTGTAGTCTGCATAGCGACGTATTAAGATATCGCGAGGGTTTATTCTGACAATCTCATCCTCATCTTGAAAGCTGACATGTCGGATTGATTTCAAAGGGACCTAAAAAGGAAAGAGATGAAAATTGCAATAATGACTGTGAAGGTTAATTTTATGTGCCAACTTGGCTGGGCCACAGTGCCCAGATATTTGGCTAACATTATTTTACATGTTTAAGTGAAGATGTTTCTTGGACGAGATAAACATTTCAATGGGTAGACCATAAGTGTAGTAGATTATCCTCCATGATGTAGGTGGCTTTCATCCAATCAGTTGAAGGCTTTATTAGTACAAAGACTGACCTTGCTGGAACAAGAAAGAATTCTACCAGCAGTCTGCCTTTGGATACAGACTACAGCTCTTCCCTAGGTCTCAAGCCTGACAGCCTACCCTGCAGATTTTGAATATGTACCTCTACCATCACATGAGCCAATTCCTTAAAATAAGTCTCTTTCTCTTTATATATATATCTCTCTCTTGTTGGTTCTGTTTCTCTGGAGAACCCTGACTCATACAGATTTTAGCACCAAGGTGTAGGATGTTGTGCTAACAAACATCTAAAAATGTGGCAGTGCCTTTGGAACTGGGTAATGGGTAGGGGCTGAAAGAGTTTTGAGGTGCATGTTATAAAAAGGCTAGGTAGCTTTGAAGAGACTTGGTAGAAATAAGAACATTAAAGGTGCTTCTGGTGAGGGCTTGGATGGAAATGAGGAACATACTGTTGACACCAGAGGAAAGTTGATCCTTGTTATAAAGTGGCAAAGAATGCGGGTGAATTGTATTCTAGTCTCTTGTGGAAGGTAGAATTTGCGAGTGATGGACTTGGATATTTAGCACAAATTTACAAGCAAAGTGCTGAGGGTGCAGCCTAGTTCCTCCTTGCTGCTTATACTACAATATGAGAAGGAAGTGATTAATTGAAATAGTAATTTTTAAAACAAAAATGAACCAGAAGTTGAAGAGCAAGAAAATTCTCAGGAAGATGCTATCACTGATGGCCAAGGGGATGGGGCCACCTCCCTCATGAGCCCAGAGGAATTCTGCCTCAGGATGAATCAAACTTTGAGTTCACTTACACTTGAGTTAGATGAGACTTGGGACCTAGAGGTGATGTTAGAAAGGGTTAAGTTTTTTGGGGTGTTGTGATGGGGTGAATGTATTTTGCATGTGAGAAGAGGGACCAGAGGGTGGAACGTTATAGGCTGAATTGCGTCCCCCCAAATCCATATGTTGATGCCCCAATCCCAGTATGTCAGAATATGACTGCATTTGGAAATAGGGCCTTTTAAAAAGGTGATTAAAATATAAGGCCCTTAGGGTAGGCCTTAATCCAATTTGATTGGTATCCTTATAAGAAGAAGAAATTTGGACAGAAAGAGAGAGAGAGAGACCAGAGATGTGGGTGCACAGAGGAAAAAAAACACAGCCAGAAGGTGACCATTGGCAAGCCAAGGAGAAAGGCCACAGAAGAAACCAAATGCATCAACACCTTGAACTGGGACTTCCAGTTTCCAGAACTGTGAGCAAATAAATGTTTGTTGTTTAAGCCACTCTGTCTGTGGTATTTTGTTATGACAGCCCTGGCAAACTAATACAAAGACATACGTGTTCATAGGTTGGCTATACAAGTCTCTGAAAATGACTTAAAACACATCACACTCTCTCATCCTTCTGGGTAGCCTGTTTCCTTGAGGCCAGGGAGAAAAGTAAATTTTTCAGGCATAAATCAAAATGACGCTTCCCTTCACCCATATAAGTGGGCTTCTAGTAGTCACATTTATATCTTCTAGTGCCAGTCCCTGGACACAGTGACTACTTTATAAGTAAGCACATGAATCCACGTTGGGGCAGACTTCTATTCCCCATATATTTGGAATTGTGGCTAAAAAAACTCCACGTCTGGACTAAAGGTGGAGTGATGGATGCAGACCATTATATTACAACATACGATTCCTACTGGTGATAAGTATACTGACAATCCCCCAGACTCAAACCAGAAATTTGGAGGGAATTTAAGTAATGGGGTTTAGAAGTATATATAAACAAATGGAAAATTTATACACTAAAAAACAATTCTAGTACAACTCAACTATATGGAGAATTAGAAAGAATGGAAAATTTCACTTACATGTTAATTAGTTACATTCCAAATCAGAAGATAAAACTAAGATTACTTACCTTATTTTGGGACTTTAGGCTTCCACATTCCTTGGGTATTTGCCGCTGTACGTATTCTATACTTCTGCCCTGAATGTCTAGGCCTGGATGACTGAACATTATCTAAAATACAAACAATTTCTACTTAAGTGACAAAAGAATGCATTCCTTATTTTTAATAAAACTATATATAATGTGTATTCCAAAACTTCATAATCTATTAGCAGTAAGGGTTTTCAAAATGGTTTTAACAAAAAGCATTACTTGAGTCATCCTACTTATTATTTAAACTTAGGTCTTTCCTTATACATTTAAAATTTAATTTAAAAAGTAATACAGACTTCTGGTTTCTGTTTTGGCATATAAGGAGCTTGGAAGCTGCCATTCTGTTGTAACAACAAGTAAAAAAGCTGAACAACAACAAAAAATATCCACAACTCCTCTTAGGTCTATGGGAGAGGAGGACACAGGGCAAACCCCACCCCTAAGACTGCAGAGAGAGAGCAAAAAAAAGGGAGTCACTGCTTAGCAGAGCAGAGACTCATGAGTGAAAATCACCATGGAAACCAGTGCCAGGGTGGGGGGAAAAAAAAAAAAATCTCAACTGTAATTGACAAATTGCTGGAGGCTCAGGATGGACAACTCTGACAGTTAAAAAAACTCCTGGTTGGGGGTGGGGACAGTCATTGTGATGCCCCCAAACTCTTGTGAGTTTACCTCTAGGAGATCAACCAGGTTCCCACAATAAGTATCAGAAAAAGCCGTACATGCTTCCAGCAGGGGAATGGAGAAGGAACCATTACGAAATGTGCCAGAACACTCTGTTCTTAACAAGGCCTGTCCTCAGGAGAAACTAGTTAAGGAGGGTCTGACCTACTGCGGTATTATCAGAGTCTATTTGATCTGGAGGAGGGGATATACCCAACATTAGTCAACTCTAACCATCTGACACACCTAAAGGGAGAGAAAAAACGGATAAATAATTGTGATATTCACAATCCTGAGGGAAAGGCTCAGACTAAAAGACTGAGACCTAATCACAACCATAGAATACTTCCTCTTCCTATACACTTTACCACTACATCACTAAAGGCTTATTTACAGCAGTTCCTTTTACCCAGCACATCATGTCTAGCAATCAAGAAAAATGAGAAAAAAACATACCAAAAGACAAAAATACATTTTGAAATGACAGAACAAGCATCAGAACCAGATATGGCAGGGATATTGGAATCAGCAGACTAGGAATTTAAAACAACTATGATTAATATGCTAAGACTCCAATGTTTAAAGTAGATAGCATACAAGAACAAAAGTGCAATGCAAGCAGAGAAATAGAAATCCTAATGAAGAATAACTCCCCCTGCAAAAAAATCTAGAGATCAAAAGTACTAAGAATACCTGTGATGAGCTTAGTAGACTGGACACGGCTGAGGGAAAAAACCTCTGAGCTTGAGGATTAAGCAACAGAAATCTCCAAAATTGAAAGGAAAGATAACAAAGACTGAAAAAAAAAAAAAAAAAAAAAAGACTATTCAAGAACTGTGGGACAACTACAAAAGGTGTAACATACACAAAACAGAAAGAACAGATGAAGAAAGAGCGAAAGGAACAAAAGAAATATATGAAATAATAATGACTGAGAATTTACCCAAATTAATGTCAGATGTCCAATCACACATCCAAGAAGCTCAGAAAACAGCAAGCAGGAAAATGGAGGGAAGGAAAAAGGAGGGGAAAAAAAAAAAAAGCACCTAAGCATATCATTTTCAAACTATAAAAAATCAAAGATAAAAAAGTCCTGAAAGATGCCAGAGGAAAAAATATTTTACTTATAAAGGGTAATTACATCTGACTTCTTTGCAGAAACCATGCAAGCAAGAAGAGTGAAGTGAAATAGTTAAAGTGGTAAGAGAAAAAGTCTGCCAACCTAGAATTATGTACCCTGCAAAATTATCCTTCAGAAGTGAAGGAGACTGGTGGGAATGTATTGGTGCAACCACTGTGGAAAAGAGTATGGAGGTTTCTCAAAATACTAAAAATAGAACTACCATATGACCCAGCAATTCCACTTCTGGGTATATATCTGAAAGAAACATGAACACTAATTTGAAAAGATACATGCACCCCATTGCTTATAGCAGCATTATTTACAATTGCCAAGATATGGAAGCAACCTAAGTGTCCATCAACAGATGAATGGATAAGACGTGGTGTGTATAAACACACACACGCACACACACATACACAATGGAATATTACTCATCCATAAAAAGAATGAAATTTTCACATTTCCAACAACACAGATGGACTTGGAGGGTATTTCACTAAGTGAAGTCAGAGAAAGAAAAATACTCTATGATACCGCTTGCATGTGAAATCTAAAAAATACAACAAACTATTGAATATAACAAAAAAGAAACAGACTCTCAGATACAGAGAACAAATTAGTGGTTATCAGTGGGTAGAGGGAAGAGGGGAGGGGCAACATGGGGGTAGGGGATTAAGAGAGACAAGCTATCATGTAAAAGAAAAATTAAATCTAAAAATAAACATTAAAAAATGTGAAAGAAACATAAAGACTTTCTTAAGCAAAAAGAAAATGGAGGAAATTTGTTGCTGGTAGACCTGCCTTATAAGAAATGTTAACAGAGGTTCTTTAGAGAGAAGGAAAATAATATAGGTCAGAAACTTGGATCTACATGAGAATGCAAGAGCAGTTAAGAAGAAATAAGTGAAAATAAAATAAAACTTTTAATTTTCTCATTCTTAACTGAGCTAACAGAAGTTTGTTCAAAAAAATAGCAACAGTGGGGGACCTCCCCGGCGGTCCAGTGGTTAAGAATCCATGCTTCCGGACTTCCCTGGTGGCGCAGTGGTTGAGAGTCTGCCTGCCGATGCAGGGGACACGGGTTGGTGCCCCAGTCCGGGAGGATCCCACATGCCGTGGAGCGGCTGGGCCCGTGAGCCATGGTCAGGGAACTAAGGTCCTGCATGCCAAGCAGCGTGGCCAAAAACAAAAACAAACAGCAACAGTGTACTTGATCATGTATGATTATGTACATATTTACATACATATGCATATATATGTATATAAAATAAGATGACTGACAGCAATGATGCAAGTGGAAGGAGGAATTAGGATTATGGTTATTATAAAGTACTCCCACTCACTGTAAAGTGGTTTAGTGTTGTTAGAGTAAAAGTAAATGGCTGGAGAAAAACACAACACACTAATACTAACCAAAAGAAAGCAGGAGTTCCTATATTAATTTCAGACAGAGCAGACTTCAAAACAAGGAAAGTTATCAGTGATAAAGAAGGCATTATATAATGATAAAGGGGTTAATTCCCCAAGAAGACATAACAATCCTCATTGTGTATGTGTTTAACAACACAGCATCAAATTATGTGAGGCAAAAACTGATAGAACCTGAAGGAAATGGATACACCCATTATCATAGCTGGAGACTTCAACATCCCTCTCTATCAGAAATGAACAGACTGATGTCTTGAGAACCAAAAGTAACTTTACAATCTCTGCATCATACCTGGAATCCATCCTTCTTGGCTTCTTCTGGCTCACTACTGGATCTTCCGCATGAAGCAGACCCAATTTTCTGTGGGTCTGAAATTTCACCAGGGGTTTGCTTTACCATGTGTCCTAGGGTTCTGTCTGTTCATTTTTCTGGTGGTTGTTGTTTTTCTTTCTTCCTTTTTTTTCTGAGTTATGTGGCTGGGAGGGTCTTGGTACTCTGGCTGGGTGTTGGGCCTGAGCCTCCATGGTGGGAGTACTGAGTCCAGGACACTGGACAACCAGAAACCTCCCGGCCCCACATAATATCAATCAACAAGAGCTCTCTCAGAGATCTTCATCTCAACACTAAGACCCAGCTCCACCCAATGGCCAGCAAGCTCCAGTGCTGGATGCCCCATGCCAAACAACTAGCAAGACAGGAACACAACCCCACCCATGAGCAGAGAGGCTGCCTAAAGTCATACTAAGTTCATGGACACTCCAAAACACACAACGAGCTGCAGCCCTGCCCACCAGAAGGACAAGAAACAGCTCCACCCACCAGAACACAGGCACCAGTCCCCTCCACCAGGAAGCCTACACAAGCCACTGAACCAACCTCACCCACTGGGGCATACAGCAAAAAATAACAGGAAATATGAACCTGCAGCCTGTGAAAAGGAGACCCCAAACACAATAAATTAAACAAAATGAGAAAACAGAGAAATATGCAGCAGATGAAGGAGCAAGGTAAAAACCCACCAGACCAAACAACTGAAGAGGAAATAGGCAGCCTACCTGAAAAAAATTCAGAATAATGATAGTAAAGATGATTCAAAATCTTGGAAATAGAATAGAGAAAATACAAGAAATGTTTAACAAGGACCTAGAAGAACTAAAAAGCAAACAAAGAATGATGAACAACACAATAAGTAAAATTAAAAATACTCTAGAAGGAATCAATACCAGAATAACTGAGGCAGAAGAACGGATAAGTGACCTGGAATAGTGGAAATAACTACCACAGAGCAGAATAAAGAAAAAAGAATGAAAAGAATTGAGGACAGTCTCAGAGACCTCTGGGACAACAGTAAATGAACCAGTATTTGATTACAGGGGTCTCAGAAGAAGAGAAAAAGAAAGGGTCTGAGAAAATATTTGAAGACATTATAGTTGAAAACTTCAAACATGGGAAAGGAAAGAGTCAATCAAGTACAGGAAGTGCAGAGAGTCCCATACAGGATAAAGCCAAGGAGAAACATGAAAAGACACATATTAATCAAACTACCAAAAAATAAATTCAAAGAAAAAATATTAAAAGCAGCAAGGGAAAAGCAACAAATAACATACAAGGGAATCTCCATAAGATTAACAGCTGATCTTTCAGCAGAAACTCTCCAAGCCAGAAGGGAGTGGTAGGACATATTAAAGTGATGAAAGGGAAAAACCTACAACAAAGATTACTCTACACAGCAAGGATCTCATTCAGGTTCAACAGAGAAATTAAAACCTTTACAGACAAGCAAAAGTTAGGAGAATTCAGCACCACAAAACCAGCTTTACAAAAAATGCTAAAGGAACTTCTCTAGGCAGGAAACACAAGAGAAGGAAAAGACCTACAAAAACAAACCCAAAACAATTAAGAAAACGGTAACAGGAACATACATATTGATAATTAACTTCAATGTAAAGGATTAAATGTTCCCACCAAAAGACACAGACTAGCTGAATGAATACAAAAATAAGACCCACATGTATGCTGTCTACAAGAGACCACTTCAGACCTAGGGACACATACAGACTGAAAGTGAGGGGATGGAAAAAGGTATTCCATGCAAATGGAAATCAAAAGAAAGCTGACGTAGCAATACTCATATCAGACAAAACAGACTTTAAAATAAAGACTATTACAAGAGACAAAGAAGGACACTACATAATGATCAAGGGATCAATCCAAGAAGAAGATATAACAATTGTGAATATTTATGTACCCAACATAGGAGCACATCAATACATAAGGCAAATGCTAACAGCCATAAAAGGGGGAATCAACAGTAACAATAATAGTAGGGGACTTTTAACACCCACCCCACTTTCACCAAAGGACAGATCATCCAAAATGAAAATAAAAAAGGAGACACAAGCTTTAAAAGACACATTAGACCAGATAGACTTAATTGATATTTATAGGACATTCCATCCAAAAACAACAGAATACAGTTTCTACTTAACTGCTCATGGAACATTCTCCAGGATAGATCATATCTTGGTTCACAAATCAAGCCTCCGTAAATTTAAGAACACTGAAATAGTAAAAAGTATCTTTTCCAACCACAATGCTATGAGACGAGATATCAATTACAGGGAAAAAACTGTAAAAAATATAAACACATGGAGGCTAAACAATACTCTACTAAATAACCAAGAGATCACTGAAGAAATGAAAGAGGAAACCAAAAAATACCTAGAAACAAATGACAATGAAAACCAGATGGCCCAAAACCTATCGGATGCAGCAAAAGCAGTTCTAAGACAGACGTTTATAACAATACGATCCTACCTCAAGAAACAATAAAAATCTCAAATAAAAAACCTAAACTTACACCTAAAGCAATTAGAGAAAGAAGAACAAAAATCCCCCCGAAAGTTAGCAGAAGGAAAGAAATCATAAACATCAGATCAGAAATAAATGAAAAAGAAAAGAAGGAAACAATAGCAAAGATCAATAAAACTAAAAAAGCTGGTTCTTTGAGAAGATAAACAAAACTGATAAACCATTAGCCAGACTCATCAAGAAAAAAAGGGAGAAAAATCAAACCAACAGAATTAGAAATGCAAAAGGAGAAGTAACAACTGAAAGTGCAGAAATACAAAGGATCATGAGAGACTACCACAAGCAACTATATGCCAATAAAATGGACAACCTGGAAGAAATGAACAAATTCTTAGAAAAGCATAACCTTCTGAAGCTGAGCCAGGAAGAAATAGAAAATACGAAGAGACCAATCACAAGTACTGAAACTGAAACTGATTAAGAATCTTCCAACAAACAAAAGCCCAGGACCAGACAGCTTCACAGGTGAATTCTATTAAACATTTAGAGAAGAGCTAACACCCACCCTTCTCACACTCTTCCAAGACATAGCAGAGGGGGGAACACTCCCAAATTCATCCTACAAGGCCACAATCACCCTGATACCAAAACCAGACAAAGATGTCACAAAGAAAGAAAACTGCAGGCCAATATCACTGATGAACATAGATGCAAAAATCCTCAACAAAATACTAGCAAACAGAATCCAACAGCACGTTAAAAGGACCATACACCATGATCAAGTGGGGTTTATGACAGGAACGCAAGGATTCTTCAATATACGCAAATCGATCAATGTGATACACCATATTAACAAACTGAGGATAAAAACAGTATGATCATCTCAATAGATGCAGAAAAAGCTTTTGACAAAAATTCAAAACCCATTTATGATAAAAACTCTCCAGAAAGTGGGCATAGAGGGAACCTACCTCAACATAATAAAGGCTATATATGACAAACCCACAGCCAACATCATTCTCAATGGTGAAAAACTGAAACCATTTCCTCTAAGATCAGGAACAAGACAAGGTTGCCTACTCTCACCACTATTATTCAACATGGTTTCGGAAGTTTCAGCCACAGCAATCAGAGAAGAAAAAGAAATAAAAGGAATCAAAATTGGAAAAGAAGAAGTAAAACTGTCACTGTTTGCAGATGAAATGAAAGTATACACAGAGAATCCTAAAGATGCTACCAGAAAACTATCAGAGATAATCAATGGATTTGGTAAAGTAACAGGATACAAAATTAATGCACAGAAATCTCTTGCATACCTATAGACTAATGATGAAAAATCTGAAAAAGAAATTAAGGAAACAATCCCATTTACCACTGCAACAAAGAGAGTAAAATACCTAGGAATAAACCTACCTAAGGAGACAAAAGACCTGTATGCAGAAAACTGTAAGACACTGATGAAAGAAATTAAAGAGGATACAAACAGCTGGAGAGATATACCATGTTCTTGGATTGGAAGAATCAACCTTGTGAAAATGACTATACTACTACCCAAAGCAATCTACAGATTAAATGTAATCCCTAGCAAGCTACCAATGGCATTTTTCACCGAACTAGAACAAAAAATTTTACAATATGTATGGAAACACAAAAGACCCCAAACAGCCAAAGCAATCCTGAGAAAGAAAAATGGAGCTGGAGGAATCAGGCTCCCTGACTTCACACTATACTTCAAAGGTACAGTAATCAAGACAGTATGGTTGGTACTGGCTCAAAAACAGAAATATAGATCAACTGAACAGGATAGAAAGCCCAGAGAAATCCATGCACACATGGTCACCTTATCTTTGATAAAGGAGGCAAGGATAAACAATAGAGAAAAGACAGCCTCTTCAATAAGTGGTGCTGGTAAAACTGGACAGCTACATGTAAAAGAATGAAATTAGAACACTCCCTAACACCATACACAAAAATAAACTCAAAATGGATTAAAGACCTAAATGTAAGGCCAGACACTATAAAACTCTTAGAGGGAAACATAGGCAGAACACTCTATGACATAAATCACAGCAAGATCCTTTTTGACCCACCTCCTAGAGAAATGGAAGTAAAAACAGAAATGATCAAATGGGACCTAATGAAACTTAAAAGCTTTTGCACAGCAAAGGGAACCATAAACAAGACGAAAAGACAACCCTCAGAATGGGAGAAAATATTTGCAAATGAAGCAATTGACAAAGGATTAATCTCCAAAATATACAAGCAGCTCATGCAGCTCAATATCAAAAAAACAAACAACCCAATCCAAAAATGGGCAGACCTAAATAGACATTTCTCCAAAGAAGATACACAGATTGCCTGTAACAAACACATAAAAGGATGCTCAACATCACTAATCATTAGAGAAATGCAAATCAAAACCACAATGAGGTATCACCTCACACCGGTGAGAATGGCCATCATCCAAAAATCTCCAAACAATAAATGCTGGAGAGGGTGTGGAGAAATGGGAACCCTCTTGCACTGTTGGTGGGAATGTAAATTGATATAGCCACTAGAGAACAGTTTGGAGGTTCCTTAAAAAACTAAAAATAGAATTACCATATGATCCAGTAATCCCACTACTGGGCGTATACCCTGAGAAAACCATAATTCAAAAGGAGACACGTACCACAATGTTCATTGCAGCTCTATTTACAATAGCCAGGAAATGGAAGCAACCTAAGTGTCTGTCGACAGATGAATGGATAAAGAAGATGTGGCACATATATATAATGGAGAATTACTTGGCTATAAAAAGAAATGAAATTGAGTTATTTGCAGTGAGGTGGATGGACCTAGAGTCTGTCATACAGAGTGAAATAACTCAGAAAGAGAAAAACAAATACCGTATGCTAACACATATATATGGAACCTAAAAAAAAAAAGTGCTTCTCATGAACATAGGGGCAGGACAGGAATAAAGACACAGACATAGAGAATGGACTTGAGGACCTGGGGAGTGGGTAGGATAAGCTGGGATGAAGTAAAAGAGTAGCACTGACATATATACACTACCAAAGGTAAAACAGGTAGCTAGTGGGAAGCAGCTGCATAGCACAGGGAGATCAGCTCGGTGCTCTGACCACCTAGAGGTGTGGGATAGGGAGGGTGGGAGGGAGGTGTAAGAGGGAGGGGATATGGGGATATATGTATACATATAACTGATTCATTTTGTTATACAGCAGAAACTAACACAACATTGTAAAGCAATTATACTCCAATAAAGATGCTAAAAAACAATAAAGAAATGAACAGATTCAGCAAGCAGAGAATCAGTAAGGACACAGGTGAACTAAACAACACCTTCAATCAAGTGGATATAATTGACATCTGAAGACTACTTCATCCAACAGCAGCAGAATACACATTTTTGCAAGCTTACATGGAACCTTAAGCAAGATAGACCACATTCTTGAACATAAAACAAACCTTAACAAATTTAAAAGAGTAGAAATCATACAATGTCCATTTAGACTACGAAGGAATTAACGTATAAGTCAGTAACAGAAGGATATCTGGAAAATCACCAAATAAGTGGAAGTTAAACAACACACTTCTAAATAACGCACGGGTCAAAGAAGAAATATCAATAGAAATTAAAAATTATTTTGAAATAAATAGAAATGAAAACACAACTTATCAAATGTTGTGGGATACAGCAGTAGTAGTGCATAGAGGGAAATTTATAGCATTAAATATATTAGGAAAGAATATCTAAAATCAGTAATATAAGTTTCTACCTTAGAAAACTAGGAAAAGATTCAATCCACAGCAAGGAAAAGAAATAATAAGAATTAGAGTAGAAATCAATGAAACTGAAAACAGGAAATCAACAGAGAATATTAATTAAACCAAAAGCTGGTTCTTTAAAAAGATCCGCAAAACTGATAAGCCTCTAGTCAGGACAACTAAGAGAAAAAAAAAGAGGACACAAATCACTAACTATCAGAAAGGAAAGAGGAGGTATCACTACAGATTCCACGAACATTTAAAAGGATAATAAAGGAATGCTATGAACAACTCTACATCCACTAATCTGATAACCTAGATGAAATGTATCTATTCCTTGAAAGGCACAATCTGCCAAAACTCACACAAGAAGAAGAAAACAATCTGAATAGGTCTATATCTATTAAAGAAGTTGAATGGATAATTAATAACCTTCCAAAATAGAAAGCACACAGATCCAGCTGGGGTTTACTGGTGAATACTACAAAACTTTAAGTAAGAAATTACACCAATTCTCTCCAATCTCTTTCAGAAGATAGAAAACAGAAAATACTTCCTAACTCATTCCAAGAGGTCAGCATTATCTTAATCCTAAAACCAGACAAAAACATTACCAAAAAGGAAAACAAAAATACAGACATCTCAAATAAACACTGATGCAAAAATCCTCAACAAAATATTAGCTCATTGAATCCAACAATGTATAGAAAGAATTATACATCATGACAAAGTGGATTCAACCCCACTATGCAAGGCTGGTTTAACATTAAAATATCTACTAATGTAACACATCAAATCACATGATCTTATCGATATATTGTGAAAAAGTATTTGACAAAATCCAACACCCATTCATGATAAAAACTCTGTAAATTGGGAACAGTGGAGAACTTCTTCAACTTATAAAGAATATGTACAGAAACCCTGAAACTAATATAATTAATGGTGAGAAACTTTTAGTTTTCCCACTAAGATCAGGTACAAGGAGGCAAGGATGTCCCTTCTCTCACCATTCCTTTTCAACATCATACTGGAATTTCTAGCTAATGAAGTAAGACAAGAAAAAGACATAAACAGTATACAGATTGAGAAGAAATAAAGCTGTCCATGTTCACAGATGACATGATCATCTATATAGAAAATTTGAAAAAATCAACAAAATAACTCCTGCATCTAATAAATGATTTATAGTAAAGTTGCAGGATACAAGGCTTATACA
This sequence comes from Leucopleurus acutus, assembly GCF_964270905.1. NCBI lineage: Eukaryota > Metazoa > Chordata > Mammalia > Artiodactyla > Delphinidae > Leucopleurus > Leucopleurus acutus. The sequence goes on along the minus strand of NC_139142.1, from coordinate 81,430,691 downwards.
CAAAAGACAATCACTTTTCTATAAACCAACAATGAACAAGGGATTTCCCTGGTGGTCCAGGGGTTAAGACTCTGTGCTTCCACTGCAGGGGGCAAAGGTTTGATTCCTGGTCAGGGAACTAAGATTCCACATGCTATACGGTGCGGCAAAAACAAACAAACCAGAAGCGGAATTTGAAATTAAAAACCATTTACGTTAGCATCCCCTCAAATGAAATACTTAATGCATAAATCTAACAAAATACGTACAAGATCTGTATGAGGAAAACTATCAAACTCTGATGAATGAAATCAAAGAAATAAATACAGATAATCCATGTTTGTAAATTGGAAGATTCAAGGCTGTCACATGTCAGTTTTTCCCCAGCTGGCCTATAGATTCAATGCAATCCCAATTAATATCCCAGCAAGTTATTTTGTGGGTATTAACAAAATGGTTCTAAAGTTTACATAGACAGGCAAAAGACCCAGAATACCCAACACAGTACTGAGGGAGAATAAAAGTTAGAGGACTGACATTATCTGACTTCAAGATCTTCTATAAAGCTACACTAAGAAAGACGGTGTGGTACCAGCAAAAAAAAAAAATAGGTCAATGGAACAGAATAGATGACTTTGGTTATGGCAGTGACTTTTAAGATATATCAAAGATTCATGAAAGAAAGCATTGATAAGCTGGGCCTCATTAAAATTAAAAACATCTACTCTGAAAAATAAAATGTCAAGAGAATTGAGAAGACAAATCACAGAGTAAGAGAAAATATTGTAAAAGATACCTGATAAAGGACTGATACCTATAATGTACAAAAACCTCTTTTTTTCTTTATATGTGTCATATTTTTCATTCATAGGTTTCTTCTTTAGATTAAATATACAAAGAACTATTAAAAAAGCAACAATAAGAAAATAAACAACCTGATTTAAAAATGTGCCAAGGACCTCAACAGACACTTCCCCAAGGAAGATATACAGATGGCAAATCAGCATATTAAAAGATGCTCCACGCCATAAGTCACCAGGGAAATGCAAGTTAAAAATACGAGATACCACTACACACCCAGTAGCATGGCCAATATCCAGAACACTGACAACACCAAGTGCTGGGGAGGACACGGAGCAACAGGAAACCTCATTCATTACTGATGGGAATGCAAAATGGTACAGCCACTTGGGAAAACAATTTGGCAGTTTCTTATAAAACTAAGCATACTCTTCCCATATGATCCAGCAATTGTACTCCTTGGTATTTACCCGAGGGAATCAAAAACATGTCCACACAAAAACCTGCACACAAATGTTTACAGCAGCCTTATTTATAATTGCTAAAACTTGGAAGAAACTAAGTCTGTTTATCTATTCAGTAGGCTCAATGGATACACAAACAGTGGTATATCCAGACAATGGAATATTTCTCAGTATTGAAAAAAAAAAGACATGAAAAAACCTTACGTGCATATTACTAAGTGAAAGGTTACATACTGTATGATTTCAACTATATGACATTCTGGTAAAGATAAAACTATGGAGACAGTAAAAAGATCAGTGGTTGCCAGGATCTGTGTTTGGGAGAAGGGAGAGGTAAGGAGGGAAGAACAGGCAGAGAACAGAGGATTTTTAGGTCAGTGAAAAAAGTCTATATGATACTATAATGATGGACACATATCATTATATATTTGTCCAAATCCACAGAATGCACAACACCAAGAATGAACCCTACTGTAAACTATGCACTTTGGGTGATTATATGATGTATCAATGTAGGTTCACCAACTGTAACAAATGTACCACTCAGGTGGTACTTACCACTTTTTGGCCACATATTTAATTTACACACACATGCAAGTGTGCATACGTGTTTATACATATAGCTTTACCTAATTCTTTTAATGGCAGCTTAGTATTCCATTGAATGGATGACTTAATTTAACTAGTCTGATTTATATATATATATAGGCTTTTCCCCACCTTTTGCTGTTACAAACAATACTGCATAAATTATCCTTATACATATTTATCTTTAATACACATGTCCAAGTGTATCTGTATCAGAAATTGCTAAAAGTAAAAATGCTGGATTAAAAAGTTTGTATGCTTCAATTCAAAAAGCAATTTAAATGGATATATCCAACTCGAACCACCTACTCAGTATTAGTAGTGTCTTAAACAGGAAAGAAAGTTTAATAAAAATAGTTAATGACTAAAGAGGTTACTCATTCCTGGCCTTGTTTCCTGCAGTTTTGAATTTTACTTTCATTAGCACTTTAATCACATGGTAGGAACATAAAGAGAAACAGAAGTATTTCAATTTTAAGTATGTTGTAGGACTAAAGGACTGATGTGGGATGAAGTAAGATTTCTGGATTACTTTTTTTTTTTTTTAAAGATCTTTATTTTTGGCTGCATTGGGTCTTCACTGCTGCATGCAGGCTTTCTCCAGTGGCGGTGAGCTTGTGTTACTCTTCTTTGCAGTGCGCAGGCTTCTCATTGTGGTGGCTTCTCCTGTTGTGGAGCATAGGCTCTAGGTGCTTGGGCTTCAGTAGTTGTGGCTCGTGGGCTCTAGGGCACAGGCTGGATTACTTTTGCATGATTATAACCTCTCCAATGTTTTTTTTTTTTTAAATTTTTATTGGAGTATAATTGACTTACAATGTGTGTTAGTTTCACATGTACAGCAAAGTGAATCAGTTACACATATACATATATCCACTTTCTTTTTAAAGTGTATTTTTGACTCATTTTGGGTCTTTGTTGCTGTGCGCAGGCTCTCTTTAGTTGCGGCGAGCAGGGGCCACTCTTAATCGTGGTGTGTGGGCTTCTCACTGCGGTGGCCTCTCTTGTTACGGAGCACGGGTTCTGAGCGCGCAGGCTTCAGTAGTTGTGGCCTGTGGGCTCAGTAGTTGTGGCTCGCAAGCTCTAGAGCGCAGGCTCAGTGGTTGTGGTGCACAGGCTTAGCTGCTCTGAGGCATGTGGGATCTTCCTGGACCAGGGCTCGAACCTGTGTTCCCTGCATTGGCAGGCGGATTCTTAACCACTGTGCCACCAGGGAAGTCCCATATATCCACTCTTTTAAAAGATATATGATATCTTTTCATGAAGAAAATACAAAGCTTTATTGAGCACTATAGATGAGCTAAATAGAAGAATATATTATATATTCATGGAAAAGAAGGCTAAATTCTTCCCCAAACTAATATACAGATTCAGTGCAATTCAAATACAGACTGCAGATGGATTTTTCAACAAACTTGATAAGCTAATTCTAATTTTTTTTTTTTGGCCACACCCCATGGCATGTGGGATCCTAGTTCCCCAACCAGGGATTGAACCCACACCCCCTGCACTGGAAGGTGGAGTCTTAACCACTGGATCACTGGGGAAGTCCCAAGCTAATTCTAAATTCTGTGGAAGAGTAAACAGCTCCCCCACCTACCAACAAAAAAGAGAAGAAGAAAAAAGTGGTAGATGCACTTGCTCTACAGATATTAAGACTTGCTATAGAGTTAAAACATCCTATAGTAAAGAAGACAAGTGGCACTGGTGCCAGGACAAACAGACCAACAGATAAGAGAGACCAGAAACAGAAACCTGATATATGACAGATATGGCACTGCCTATCAGTAGGGGGAAGGATCCAATAAGTGGTGCTGTTAACAATCAGTAATCCATATGGAAAAAATAAAAGTGGAACAAAAATCAGTTTGTTTTACGAACAAAACTGCAAAACTTTTAGAATAAAATCAAGAGAAAAATCTTTCAGATAAGGGTGGGGAGGAGTTTTTAAAAACACCACCATGAAAAGAATGATAAATTCAATTGTATTAAATTCTGGAACATCTGTTCACCAAAACACCATAAAAAGAGTGAAAAACCACCATAAACTAGGAGATACTGGCCAAAAATAAAATTCAAAAAGAAGTGTCACTGAAAATTTTATTACTCAATAACAAGTTATATAAGAGTATATAGTTAAAATTAGTTTGTAATGGAATATTCAGCGTTATTTTTCTAACCTCTCAAATGCTCAAAATATCTCTCTTATAGTCACAGAACACATGAATCTTATAGACTAATTTGCCCAAGAGCCTTTTTATAGCACATCAATATCAAAGGCCCATTTCTGTACACCCTAAAGAAACTCTTGCACAAGAATAGCTGAGGGGCAAGAAAGTTTGTACTAGCAGTATGCCTAATATCAAAAATATGGAAACAACTAAAATATCTACTGGCAGAAGAAAAAGAAGTGGTAGAATTACCAAGAAAAGCATAAGAATGCTAATAAGCAAACACAGTCCAAGGTAAAGGTCACCTCTAGGATGAAGGCAAGGGAACAGGATTGGAGGTGCTCTTTTTTAAAAGTTTTTTGCTTTCTCAGGTATTCATTACATGTATTATTTTCTATGTATTAAATACATCATAAACCTTTGATTGTAAGACCATAATACATGTGGTCTTATTCATCTGCAGTGAAATGACCTCCAGGAACTTGAAAGTAAGCGAAATTGAGTAAAAGGACTATAATGGCCTCCAGGCCTATTAGATTTAACTAAAACCTGACTGAGAGCACTAGCAGTTTGAAAGAATGTACCTAATCCATCAAAAGGATTTAAGTAGTCCACGGAAGCATAGAAAATGAACCAAAGACAAACACTGACAATACCTGTTTAAGCACTGCTAGAGGGAAAAACCTAAACTAGTGTTAGGTGACAATTCTCCATGGGTCTCACTTCTGCAGATACAGTGAGTAGAGGTACTATCTGCCTTTGCTTCAGACTATCTTTTCAAAGATGTGTGAATAGGGAAACCCTTGAAAGATACAGTATCTCTCCTTTGAAGTTAGGTTTGTTTAGTTAACGAGTATAACAAAGACACTGTGTCCCTCCCTGGCAAAAGTCAGGCAGGATTATCGCCCATTATAAAAGACTGGGGTTCCCCAAAACTCAGGGTTCCAATATTGGGATGCAAACCCACTGAGTGTGCAATATTCACCTGAGCAGCTTAGCACCACCCCCATGGGACTTGGGAAGCAAGGGGAACTGACACAAACATGAAGCTCATGCTACTCTATTGTGCTGTGAGTAACAGTCCTTTGTCTCTGACCTAGCAGTCTTATGTCTTCTGGCAGCATTCATATAACTTGCTAGCTAGGGTTAAATCTCACACTCTTCATATTTCTTGACAGCAACGAAGTAGTCTAGTCCTTTTGGCAAGGCTATTCCTCTGATGTAGGATGCTTCCAAGGTGATGCTGTTAGCATTTATTCATCTATTCTTTCATTCAACAAATATTTACTGGGTGCTTACTCTATCTTAGGAACTTCTAGATTCCTGAACGTATCAGTGAACAAACAAAAAAAAGTACAAATAGGAGACAAATTATAATCAGGAAATAAGTGTTATTAAGAAAAGTAAAATAGCATAAGGATACAGTGATGGAAGGGTTGGTATTTCATTTAGAGTGCTCAGGGAAGGCTTCACAGAAGAGGTGACCTGAAGTAAGGAGCAAGCTCCAGGAACATCTGGAGGAAGAGTGTTCCAGATAAAAGGAAGAGCAGATGCAAAGCCCTTGAGGCATAGATATTCTTAATATACTTAAAACATAGGAGATCGAGGTATTAAGGAGCTTGTGAGTGAGAAAGAATAGAAAATAAATCTGGAGAAGCCACGAACAAAATCATGCACAGCTCTGTAAAACCTCTGTATGTTGTTCTAAATAGGATGTTAGACTTTTATAAAGTTTTGAACACATTTGATTTGTATCTTTTTAAAGGATCACTTTGGTTACTGTGTGAACAGATTATTAGAGTGGATGGGAAGGATAAGAGTGGAAGTAGGGAAATTAGAAGACTATAGCAGTAAGAAATGATGAACGTCTGAGAAATATACTTTGAATGTAGTGCTTACAGGATTGCTGATTGACCGCTGATATCTACAGTATGAGATTGAGAGAGGAACGAGTCAGGATAGCTTCAAGTTTCTGCCCTGAGCAAATGTATAAGTGATATACCATTTACTTATATGGGAAACACTGGCATTAGACTTAATTAGAGTGGAGGAAGGGGGATAATCCTAACTGAAGTTCCAATTATGGGAGGACCAGAGAGGCTGAATGAATACACGCTATTAGCCTGGTACTTGCCCAGGTCATTACGATAAGTCCCCACCAACGTACATAGCCTGAGAATATATGTTTCTTGCGACCTTAAGTAACCTAATTAATCATATCCATTGGTAGGGAACCTTTCACAATCTGTGTCTAACTTGAATATTTCAAACTATATTTATTTATTTGCTGTGGTATGGCTGTATTGGGACTTGCTGGAAGAATAATTCCCATATGATCCAGAAGGTTTTTTATTTTCTCTTTACCCCCTGCCTCCATATTCAAGTTTTTAAGATAAAAACAATTAAATTTTAGGTTTATCCAAGAATGCGAGGACACACGCTGCTGAATTGATCAAGTCTGAATTTCATTAACCTTCTACCTTCTTTTTAATAAATCTGCAGTTCTACCTAAACTTCTCTTCAGTCTAGAAAAATGAAGTAATTCCTCTTTCAGTGTAATTCCTGTGTCCTTGATAGTCTCCTTTGGGTCTTTATCAATTATTCTCTCTGTCCCAAATCTTTAACTTCTCACTTTCTTTAACCCTTCAAATTTTAAACATATTTATTTCCTTGGCCCTCCACCTTCTAGCTCCACCTGCTCTCTAAAGGAAGGCCTCTGTAGTCAAACTTTTGAAAGGAGCTCAGACAAAAAGAAAAAAGTTGTTTCTTCTACTGTCATGAATGCCTCCTAATCCCACTGAAACTATGCTAGGGGTATCAATTACCTTTACAGAGATGAATCCAGGATTCATCCAGGTCCTTTATTGGACCATGTAATTGCAATACATTAATTAACTACTCCTTCACTTACCCTTTTGAACCCTCCTTCTCAGGCTTCTGAGACATTATTGCCCTTTCCTAGTTCTCCTATCTGTGTGACTGTTCTTCTTCAACACCCTGTCTTTTAACATTTAGTGATCCTCAGGTTCCAGCTTTGAATACTATTCTTCTTACAAAGTAATTCAAACTTCTCTCATAGTTTTAATTTCCATCATTAGATAATGACTCCCAACTTTAAGTTCAGTCCATATCTCTCCCTGAGCCTCAGATTTAGAAACAATATTTGAAGAGACAATGGTGGAGAAATTTCTAAATCTGTTCAAAGATATCAGCCAGATTCAAAAAGCTCTATAAACCCAATAAAAAAACCTAGTACCTAGGCATAGCATAATAAAACAGCAAAAAGCCAAAGATAGACAGCATTTCTCAATAGCAGTGATGGAAACGTGTAGACAATGGTGTGACATCTTTTAAAGTGGTGAAAGAAAATAAATGATAACTTAGAATGTGACAGTCAGCAAAACATCCTTCAAATATGGAGGAAATAAAAGATGTTTCCAGAAAAACGATAACGAAGATTCACCAACAGCAATAAGCAGCCAATGACCCTACATGGTAGCATGGTAATAAACAAGGGATTAAAGAACAGCCAAAAGCATAAGTAGACAGATAAACTGAAATCAATGTTGACTGTTTAAAATATTATTTTGGGAGGTTATAAATACATACACACAGAATGAATTTCATGACAACAACAACACAAATGGTAAATGAAGAAGAGATAAATGGCATTAAGGTATTGTAGGATCCATGCATTTTCCAGAAGTGGTTTAAAAAACAATCAATTTAGGGTAGATTCTAAGGAGTTAACAATGCGTATTGTGACCTCTAGGATTACAATAAAAGCACTGAACTGTATTATTAATTATCTAATAAAAAAGAAAAATTAAGTAGTTAAATATACCTGAATAAGGCAAGTAGAGGAAATAATGAACAAAGAAAAATGGGGCAAACAGAAAACAAGTAAGATGGTAGATTTATACTATATCAATAATTGCAGTAAAAGTAAGGAGACAAAATACTCTAAAACACAAAAACACCCTGAGAAAAAAACGAAACCCAACTGCATATGGTTTAAAAGAGACATCTTATATATGACATATAAATGTTGAAAGTACAAGGATGGGAAAACACACACTGTGTAAACGTTAGCCAAAAGAAAATATCAGACATAGTAGACTTTTAGGCAGAAAGTATTACCAGAGATAAGGAAGAATATTTCGTAATGACAAGAGTCAATTCAACATAAAGGTATGACAATTATAAAATTACAAGCAATAGCCTCAAAATATATAAAGTAAATAACTGATGGAATTAAAACAAGATGATTCTACCATCAAAGTTGGAGATTTTTAAACATACCTTGCTCAGTTACTGACAAGCAGATTTTTTTAAAGTTAATAAGGATAACAAACCTGACCTAATATATAGAAAGAACACTACACACAACATCTAAGAATATGAAGTCTTTTCAAGTGCGCATGGCACACGGACCTTATGTTGAGTCATTAAATAAGCCTCAACAAATGTTAACGAATGAAATCATTCAGAGTATATTCTTAGAATATCTGCAATAAAAATAGAAAACCCCAAATGTTTAAAAATCAATCCATTTCTAAATAATAATGAAAATATGGCATATCATCATTTTGCCAATGACTAATGTCAGAAGCAGGGTAGTACACAGCAATTGACTGCACTATTCATTCAACTTCTAGTATGTTTGAAATTTTCCGTAAAAAAGGAATAAACCAAAATCCTGTAAAAAGACTTTCTAAAAAGAATTAGAAAATCAGCATAGTCCTGTATCTGTTAAAGAAATCGATCTGTAGCTCAAAATCATCTGATAAAGAAAATTCTGGGCTCAGATGGCTTCACCAGGAAATTCTACCAAACATTTAAGAAAAACAACAAATTTTAAACTTTTCCACAAACTGCAAGAAAGAAACACTGCCCAATTTGTTTCATGGAGTTAGCATACCTTGATTACAACACCTGCCTGGGATTTTATGGGAAAAGAAAATTATATGCCAATCTCTTCCATGAACAGACATAAAAATCCTAGATAAAATATTATTAAACCCAATTTTATGTGTGCATATGTTTATATGTGTATGTATAATGAGTATTATATAGCAACCAAAATGGGTTTATTCCAAGACTGCAAGGTTGCAAACCAATTATTACAATTTACCAATCAACAGAATCAACAAGGAAAAAAATTAGAATCATCTCAATTACTGCAGAAGCATGTCATAAAAAACTTAGTAATGTGGGAATAATAGATAGATACCTTAATCTGTTAAAAGGATCTATGAAAACATACAGCAAATATCATAGTTAATGATGAATGCAAGGAATATAGAAAGCTTTCCCCTGAGATAAGGAACAAAATAAGAAAGTCAATCCCCCCTGCACTAGAAGTCCTAGCCAGTGTGACAAGAAACAGACATTTAAAAAATTTACAGATTTTAAGTACAGAGTTAATAAATTAGTTTAACAATGTCTCTGGATATAAGGTCAATTTACAAAATATACTTATAATAATTAATAACTAAATAAACTTACAAAAATTAAATACCTAAGAATAAATCTAACAAAAGATAAATGAATGAATTTACCATTTCATGGATTAGAAGATTCAGTATTGTCAAGATGTTAACTTCCTCCAAATTAATTTATGAATGCAATACAATGTCAATCAAAATTCTAGGAGTTTTGTGGAAATTGATAAGCTGACTCTAAAATTTACATCGGTCCAAGAACAACAAGATCTTAAAGGACAAAGCTGGGGGACATAACTCCCAGATCCCAGAAATATTATGTAACTACTGTTATTTTAAAAGTGTGGTACCAGTATAAAAATAGACAAATAGGCTAAGGGAACAGAACAGAGAATAGAAATAGATTCACACACATACAGTCACATGACAAAGCTGAAAATGCAATGCACTTGTTTCAGAAAGCACAGATTTTTTACTATATGGTGCTGGATCACTGGCTATCCAGATTTGGGGGTTGTGGTGCAGGGAGGGAAGCCTTGACCTCAATCTTATACCACTTACAAAAATCAAACATGAAAGAAAAAATAATAAAGTTTCTAAAAGACAACATAAAATATCTTCATGGCTTGGTGAGGATACTCAAAGATTTCTTATACATGACACAAAAAGCACTAACCACAGAGGGAACGATCACTAAATCACTCTTCTATTAAAATTAAGAACTCTTATTCAGCAAAAGACATTATTAAGAGAGTAAAAAGACCACCAGAGAGAAGATATCTGCAATATATATATCCAACAAAGGACTTATTTCCAAAATAAACAAAAAGAAAATGGCTATAAATCAATAAGAAAAAGACAACTCAATATTAGATGTGCAAAATACTTGAATAGGTGCTTTACAAAACAGAATTTCTAAATGGTCAATAAACATATAAAAAAAGGTGCTCAACAGCAGTAGTAATCAGGAAAGTATAAACTAAAATCACAATAAAATACTACTTTACTTCCACTAAGTGACTAAATTTGGGGAAAAAAGGCGGAGGGGGGAAAGGGGGGGTGCAATACCAAGTATTCAGGAAAATTCCCACGACTAGTGGGAATGTAAACCTGGTACACTGCTTTGGATTTTTTTGTTTGTAAGTAAAAGTGACACTCCATAAAAATGCACTGTGTTTAACCTGTTGTTTCTTGTGTCTTCTGGCACATGAATGTGTACCCAGGTTTGCGAAACAACAAACAAGATTTAAGTCCAAGGTGGTTTGCAGGACATAAAACCCCGACAGTCTGGCTCTTGCTCTCTTTGCCCCTCTTTTTTCACCCTCCATGTTGTTTTCCCCCTAGATCATGCATACCTCTGCTCATACTGTTCCCGGCTATGGACTAAATGTTTGTGTCACCCCTGCCCCCCCCCAAATTATATGAAACCCAAACCCCCAATGTGATGCTATTTGGAGATGGGGTCTTCAGGAGGTAATTAGGTCATGAAGGGTGTGGTCCTGGTATGACAGGATTAGTGCCCTTTATAAGAGACACCAGAGAGCTTGCTCACTTGGGCGTTCTCTGGCACTGAGACAAAGCAGCTGTCTGTAATCCAAGAAGAGAGCCCTCACTAGGAATCAACCATGCTGGCACCCTAACCTTGGGACTTCCAAGCCTTCAGAACTGTGAGGAAAAAAACCTGTTATTTAATCCACCCAGTTTATGGTATTTTGTTATGGCAGACTATGCTGACTAAAATTCCCTCTGTTTAAAACATTCATCCCCTTGCTCCTCCTGTGTTTTCCCCCCCAATTTTCATCACCAACCCCACCCTCTTCAATTAGTTAACAATTTTTCTCATCCTTGAAAAGTTCAGGTGTATCTTAAGAAAAAACACAAACTCTCATCTTCCACAACGACTTCAATACCCCTATCCTGTGCTCCCAATCACTATGAGCACATATCTATTACGCCATCATAAACTTTCAGAACAGAAACTATGGTTTATGTTCCTTTGTATCCCTCTACTGGATAATGAAAATGTAACTAACACCTTTTCCCCTTTATCATCAAAAAATTTAAAGTCAAATTTATGACTCAATTATTAAACCTGTTTAGGACATTATGACATGTATGTATTGTCTCATTCCAGATTTGATTCATTATAAATCTTATTCTCCTGGGTTTCTGTTGTTCTTTGACTGGTAAAGGGCAGATGGTCCTAATGTTCTCATCTAACACATCCGATTTCTATAAATATGAATAATATATTGAAAAATATTTATTTTCTCACCTGATTGGCTTGGCTTTGCAGGTAGACTCTTCTGGCATTCAGATCTTCAAAGGGAGAAGGTCTTGAGCTTCTGTAAGGCTCACTGGTTATAACTGTCTCTTGCTGGAAGAGATGATCTTTCACTAGAGAACTGGAAGTATCCTCTTCAGCTGCCTAATGGGAACAATCCCCAAATCATTAGTTACCAGAATGTAAAAAACAACAACAAAATAAGATACCTTTACTCTAACAAAAATTTAGCAAATCAGTAAGTATATACCACGACCATCAATGTGTATGGCAATTCCCCAAACTCAAATGTGCGTTAGGAAGCCATGTCAAAATAAAATAATATGAATTTAAAAAAAAATCAACTTTATAAGCAAAATGGACTTTCTTAAAAAAAATAACATAGGAAGAATTAGAAGGCTATCCATGCCAAGTGAGAAAGATATCTAATTACAATAAAGCTGTTAATTATAACTAAAAGTGATATATGTACACAGAAAATGAAGAAATTATGAGGAAAAAATACAAATCAATAAAATTGTTACTTTGCAAGTTTTTTTTAAAGAACTTTTTTCTTTTTACACAGTACCAAGGATTGTGCTGTGTGATACGAGGGATCGAAGAAGGAAGACAGTAGTCCACGTAATTTTAAAAGTAATTGAATGAGTGAATTAATTAATTAGCCTGAACTTGCTGATTATTTAGAAGGATTCAAACCATATACAAGACTCAGTGAAGGAGATATGCTCAATCAATGACAGTCACTAACAAAATGCTTTTGGAATTTCATAAACAATATTTCTGTGAAATAAATGTTGAATAAGTGAAACTTAGCACATTACAAAACAGAAAGTCCTGAAAAGGTTTTGTTTCTTTTTTTTATTTTTTTAAGAAATGAGATAACTCTTTGCTATTATTTTTCCCGTTAGTATATAATTATTTGGGAAGAAAAAGTGACAGCCAACTAAAATTACAGAAATACCTTTACTGGCTCACTCTAAAGTAATTTAGAGTAATCATTATAGGGCTAATAATTTTAAAGGTAGAAACATTTACAAGCTTTTTTATAAAAAATAAAAAACATTAAAATTTGGTATTACTTCTAATATTAAGCAATAAAGTTCATAAAAGTTATTAAAATTTGGTATTACTTCTAATATTAAGCAATAAAGTTCATAAAAGTTATAGCTAAGATATTATAAATTTATAAATGCATGTTCTGGTCATTGCTCTGAAACAAAGAAGCTTTGTGACATTTAATTTTTCTGGAACTCAGTTTTTTCAATTAAATAATTATAATACCTATACTGTTTTATGACATGGATTGTCATAAGGATTTAGTGAGATGGTAATATATGTGAAAATGCTCTGAAAACTAAAAGCTGTTATTTTATCAGGAGGCAATTAAACTTTAAAAAACGTATCTGAGAGTCTATTGTCACTTAAAACTACATGTGTCAAACCCAGTTAATTGCTATTTTTAGCTAATTTTCCTAATAGTTATATCAATGTGTTATGACAGTTAATGCTAAGTTATTGGAAAGGAGGTGGCTAAATAATGGTATTCAGCAAACATTCTTTCAAAATTAATGATCAAAATTGGGGAGAGTAAAAAGAATTCAGGAAGCATATTTATTTGTTCCAGGGAGTTTTCAAAATAAATGACCCAAGTAATTGTCAAAAATCATAAGCAAACTGAACAGAAGAAAACAACAATAACAACAAGAAGGTTTAGAGAAAGGGCCTAGGTTGGAACCTTGTCTTATCCAACTTGGGTATGAAATTTAAGCAATTAACTTCTCTAAATCACAGCTCCTTTTTATTATAAACTGGGTATAGTATTTGTATTAAAAATCTCAGGGTTACTTGAGATACTCAAGAGATTAAAAACTATAAACAAGCATAAACTGTATTAGTAGTGATCATAAAGTAATTATGTTTTTAATGGTGACAACTATTTTGATCAGGTTGTCTTTACTGTATTCTAATCTAACTGAGAAGTCATTTAAGAATTGTAAAATATAATAAAGCTTACTTAAAAATCTGTATCTGAACAAATACAAAATGTTTACATGACCCAGTGTTTTACTGTACTGACTGAGGTTAATTCTACTTAAACAGTAATAAATTTCATTTTGATTAAAAATAAATACATTACTTTTTAAAGGGAAATATCAAAAGTATTGTTTCATTATTAAACAAATAAAATGTGTATAGTATTTGGGTAATAAATGATTTAGTTCAACTTAAAAATGCTTACTAAAATACCTGGAATTAACCTATTAATTAGAAATACTGGGCCTTCCCTGGTGGCGCAGTGGATGAGACTCTGCGCTCCCAATGCAAAGGGTCCAGGTTCAATCTAGATCCTACATGCATGCCGCAACTAAGAGTTCCCATGCCACAAAGAAGGAGCCCATGAGCCGCAACTAAGACATGGTGCCATCAAATAAATAAATAAATATTTTTTAAAAAAAGAAATATTTCATACTTCACAGTGAATTTATAACTATACACCTAAATGTGTCTCAGCTAATAAAATAACTAAAACATCTTTCAGGTGTCTGATATGATAAAAATAAACAAACCAACCCTCACCGTTTGAAAATGTAGAGTCTACAATCTATAATAAGGGACATATTATACATGAATTGTGAGAAACTAACATTTTTAGAGAATCCTAAACAGGAAAAGACCATTTTCCTACTACCTATGTCTCTTTCAGCAAGTTTAAATTTAGGTGTATATTAAGTTGACAAAGTATTAAAAAAAGTGGTGATAAGGAAAACGGTCATTCTCATTCACTGCTTATTCTATACACAGGAGGAAAATCCGGACCAACCATTTCTGAAAAGCAATTGTAGTAAAATGTATCAAAAGCTTTTAAAACATTCACACATTTTGACCACTTATTCAATCTAGTAAAGAAAAAAATTGTACTAAATGGAAAGAGCTTTAGGCACAAAATATTTTTCTCAGAATTTTTTTAATAGTAAAAATGAAGAAATAACCTTAATGCCCTAAATTAAGGGAATGGTTATGTAAATTATGGTATGCCCACTTAATGGAATGAGTGGTCATTTGAAATTAGGTTTATGAATAATACCTACTTTGTGGAGAAATGTTTAATGTTAAAAAATCAGTATATAAAATTTTATTTATAGTATTATAACCATAAAAAGATGAAAGGTTAAAAGGATATAAAATGAATGTTAATATTATTCCTTGATGGTATGATTATGAATGATTTTCCAATTTTTCTAGAGCTTATTTACGTTTATAAGGGCGATTTCTTTTAAAATCTAGGTATATACTTTCCCCCCTTCTTTTGATATAGAGTCATAATATTTAAAAATACAATACAATTATATTCTATCAAAATAGTCAAGTAATTCAACTGACTAATGAACCAGTCACTTGCTTTTTGGCATAAGTAGATTCCTCCCTCCACCCCCCCACCACTCTGTATTTGAGATAATAAACTGAGACATTGTTCAACCCTTGCCCTAAACCCTTCTGGATTCATGCAGAATATCTCTTTTGGTCAGTAAAATAAAATAATTTTCTAAACAAGCTAATCTTCTGAGTGTCTTTCAAATCCATTTTCTCTTCTCCATATCCACTTACCTACTCTCTTAATGCAAGCTCTCATTATCCTTTTTTGCCTCTCTTATTTTAGTAGGTTTCTAAGTGATCTCCTTGTTTCCAGTCTTGTGAAAAGGCTAAGCATGCAAATCTGTTGGTTTTTCTACTCAGAACCCTTCTAAGGTATCCAATTATCAAAGCTCTATTGGGGAACCCTGTACACACTGGAGAACAGAGGGCCGAGAATCATTATTGTCTGAGGAACGCTTTCAAGATACATAATTTACACAATCCATAGAAATGGGCTCTCTCACCCCAGAAGCACTGAGGTACAAGATAAAGTCCAATTTTATTTCACAGGAAAAAGAAACAGACAACAAATACATGAAAAGAAGATGATGGACTTCAATTAAAGACTTAAAAATGTGATGACAATTTTTTATACGGACTAGAAAATATGGAAAATATAATAATACTCAACACTGGCAAGGGTATGGAGAAACAGGATATTTTGCACTGTTGGTGGGAGTGCATTTTTTCTTTGAGAAAGTGATCGTATATACAGATACATACACACACAAATAATCATCGTAGCACTCTTTTTAACAAAAAAAGAAAAGGAGAAAACATCCTATGGCTGTATCAGCACAGGACTGGTTAAAAAATTATGGTATACATATATGATAGAATTCTAAAAGCCATTAAAAAGATCTGTATGCAGTACTCACAAGATATTGCTAAATGAAAAAAAGCTAGGGACAGAACTGTCAGTATGACATGATCCTATCTGTCAAATTGATAGGATGGATGAATAGGTATTTTAAAATTTTATCAGTTTAAGGAAGGATATACACCAAACCACTGATATTTCCCTTAGGAAATATTTTATATAAAGGACTATAGACATAATAATATAAAGGTAATAAAGTGAATATGTGTATACTTATCACCCAACTTAAGAAAGAGAAATAACCAAGACAACAAATGTTATATTATCAAGACAACAAATAATAGCATCCCCCACCTCTACCACTTGGATAGGTAAATATTATCTTTAAGTAGTTGTTTATTTTACAATTTCTTACTGTTCTTTACAGCTTCACCACATAAGTATTATTCCTAAACAATATTTAGTTCTAGATGCTTCTGAATTTTATTTGACTGATATCATGCTATTTGGGACATTTTGGAACTTGCTTTTTTTGCTCATTTTTTTCCATGAAACTTATTCATGTTGATATATGTAGCAATAGCTCACTCATTTTCACTTCTTTGTAGTGATGATAGCTAACACCTATTAAGCATTTTCTATGTAGCAGACATTGTCTCAAGTACTTTACATGGGTTAACTCATTTCATCCTCACAACAACACTTTGAGCTAGTTAGCATTATTATCTCTCTATTCCACAGGAAGAAACTAAAGCTCAAAGACATTATGTAACTTGCCTAAGATAAAACACTTAATTTTTTGCTCTTTCAAACAAGGGTGCTAAGAACATTCTTCTACAGGCCTCATGATACATATATAGAAGAATTTTTCTGGTACATATCCAGGGGTGGAAATGCTAGATTATAAGATACACGTATGCTCTGATTTATAAAATAAAAATTATTTTGCAAGGTGGTTTTAACAATTCATATACCCACAAGCAATGTTCTATATTCTCACTAAGACTAGGCATTATCACAACTTTCACTCTTATTTATGGATATGCTATTTAATTTCTATGATAATGGACTAGTCTTACTAAAAATTACATAGTGTTTTCTTTTCATGAACAAGAAATTTTGAGAATGAACAAAAGAACTAACAAATGAATGCATAGGTTTGTTACTTTACCATGGCTCCTACTCTACTGTTTCATCATCTCTTTTTGCTTCAGATGTACTGTTTCTCTCCAGTACTGTCTAACATTTCACACTTCTGATTCTTTGTACATGTCATTTCCTCTGCCCACAAAGACTATCTTCAATTTTTCCACTAGAAAAACTCCTTTTTAGAGTTTGGGATTAACATATACACACTACTATATATAAAACAGATAATCAACAAGGACCTACTATATAGCACAGGGAACTCTACTCAATATTCTGTAATAACCTATATGGGAAAAGAATCTGAAAAAGAATGAATGTATGTATATGTATAACTGAATCACTTTGCTGTACACCTGAAACTAACACAACGTAAATCAACCATACTCCAATATAAAATAAAAATTAAAAAAAAGAACTCCTTAACATCAGCTATAAACGCCTCAAAAAGTCTGTTAATCCACTCCAAAGTTACTCCCTCCTCTGAACTTCCTCAAAAATACTTATATCTATCACCTTATATTCTAAGTGTTCTTTTATTTGTATTTTTCCCGTGAGTCAGTAATGACTTTCCTTCTGTTTTATTCCTAGAGCTTAGAACTATACCTGACACACAATGAGTACCCTATAAATAATCAGTGATATGCAAATAACCACAAGTCAGATCACATTATATTAATATAGACCCTTGGGAGTAACTTTGGCAATAAAAAAAAATGTAGAAAAAGAACTCCTTAAACAACAATGAAAAGTCTTCACCCACAAAAGAAATAATTTTAATAACTGTTAAAAGTTCAAATTACACAAAAAATTCTTCACACACACACCCGTATGGAATAGCACCTATTATTATTTGACATGTATCTTTCTAGACTTTATATATATATATATATGTTTATAGTCTATGTATAATTTGATTCCATTTATATATTTAGGTCTATCCATGTAGTGCTTTCTTTTACCACAAAACATACCATGAACCTCTCCCTGTGTCAATATATATAAGGTGTACCCTGTGCTTTAAAATGGTTGCAAAGAAGTTCAATATTTGTATATGTTATGTATTCTGTAGGCAAAACTCGAATTAGGGGCATTTAAATAGCTTCCAATTTTTTGGTCATATACATTTCAACACACCTCCTTATAAATACATCTTGGTGCACTGGTAGTATTATTTCCTTAGGATTAATTCCCATTAATACTAGAGAGTATAAGCTACCCTCTAGCAAACTTATGTGCCCTTTGAAAACCTCTCAAGAAAGACTATTTCCTCACATCTCTACCCACACTGGGCCTTATCATTTAACTACCTCTGCCAAACTCATATAAGAAAAAAATTTTAATTGTTATTTTATAAAAAAGATTATTTGTACCATTTCCATTATTAAAATTAATAGTAGCCAAAACACTTTTTAAAACTTGGATCAGACTGAGTAAAAAGTATTCTGGCTTAGTCAAACTTGAATCTTTTTTACTGGATTAAAACTCTTTAAAGGTAACAATTACTATGGGAAAAGGGGTGTAATCTCAAGTTAGGTGGTGGAAAATGCCAAAAAATCTTCCACAAGAGCAGAAAATCTAATGTATGATACGCACAAAGGATGTACATACATTTGCATGAGCTCCAGCTTTTAAAAAGTTGTCTATAGCAGTAATATACATCCACATTCAATGCTTTTAATACTGCGCTGGCATTGGCTCATCTGTATTACCTAAAAAGTAAACCATGCCAATATTTCATGTACAGTGGAAATCTGTTCCACTCTCAGAGGCTAGTATAATAATTATTCTTCTATGGTTGCTCAGAGATTGTTTAGTTTTTTATTTCTCCAAGACTATTACAGCAATTTTGTGTGTAGAGGCAAAAGGATGCAGTATAAAGTAATAAAATAATTCTAGCTGTAGTTCTCTTTCAAAACATAAGTCTAGATGACAGCTGTAGAGAAAATAAATACAGATTTTGCTTTTCTCCTTCCTTTGTCCCTTCTCTCTATATTAATTCTGAGGCAGAGAAAACAGCATTGTTCTGTAAACTTTTTAAAAAGTATGATTCCCAATAAACAATACAGTGCGAAAAAACCTGATATCACAGTCTATCAGTTGTTCCAAACTTTCATTCTTGTAGTTGTATTATCACGAATCACAGGTTTGAACGTGTGACTGGGTCATATTCAACAAGAGAAATTTTAAATAATTATATTATTAGTTTACTTTAGCATGATGAAAAAATTTTATATGTTCTTTGATAAAGAAATCTTATATTCTAGCATTACATATGTTAAAAATGCTATCAAAGCTATTCTTTTGGTATTTAAAACTATACAGTCAAATTATGCAAACTTAGAAAGCACAGAAAAGGAAAAAAATGACTAACAATTCTACAAGCCCAACAAAATCACTATTTACACTTTGATGTAGCACCCAGTAGCAATGCATTTTATATTTGACCACCAATGTCTCCTATTCTGTTTGCTAGATTTCTTTAGTTACTTTTTATTAGTTTAAGAATAAACTAAACCTTGAATTTTCAATTTTGCATGTCTATGAGCTTTGTCTAAAAATACTAATAGCATATTTTGTTTAGGCAACCTGAACACAGTAATCAGTGATGAAATAATATGGAAGGCATACGAGAAAAGTACCAACATATAATGTCCAGCAAAAACAAAAGAGAAAAACAAGTCCTCCACCTTATTAATCAACAGAAACTACACTTTAAATGAAAAGTTAGTTTGGCTTAAATGTGGTATTAGGTCTTCAGGGATTGTTTATTGTCTGCAAATCTGTTTTTTAGTTAATAGGCAGGCAATAGTTGCATAGTTTCTGCTAACTATATAAATCTTTAGACAATCCTTTAATTGGTAAATCTATTTCTAGGATTTTATCCTAAGGTCACATTCAGAAGTACCAACAAAAATTAATGTACAAGACTGTGGAAAATAAAGTAAATGTTCAAAGAAACATGAATGGTTAAATAAACTGTAGTATAGTTACACAATATAATGGCAAAATTCAAAGACTCTGAAATCAGACTGCATGGGTTCAAATTTTATGATTTGTACTACTTAAATTCCAACCACCACTATCACTACCATTACCAATACAAACAAAAATCCTATCAAAAACACAATCCAAATGGAGAAGAGACTGATTCTGATGGTACTTTTAAAAAGAAGTATGTATTTGAATATAACATGCAAGAACAAAGGAAAACTTAAGCAGAAGAACCCAAAATCTTAATAGCAATTACCACTAGGTAGGGATAAATGATTCCTGATTTCTTCTTTATAATTTTCTAACTAACCAAATATCCTACATTAAGATTAGTTTAAGAGTCAAGGAAAAATTAAATAGTGACAAAATATTATGCAAAAAGATTATATAGAGTTTTTTTACTCCCTTATTAGATAATTAAACTCAATCTAAAATATATAAAGGTTACAGGAACTTAACTATAAGGTAGGATGGTGAGAGATCACAGTAATATAAAATCCATTTTGCTAGCTAAATAAAGTTCTATCCATTAACTTAGTTTTCAGATATAGAGCCTTATTAAAATGTTACTACCTCTGAAAATGAGTACATGAACAATTCATAGCACCCTTGACTAAAGCAAATGACTTTGAACAATAAATGTAAATCACAATCCTTTTAATCATTTGGCTCAAAAATGACCTTACTTAATTCTAAAAAAGAGTAAGTTAGTCAAGTATTTCTCAGTGGCGAAGAGAAAATATGATACCTTTTCACTTCAGATCAATTAGGTGTCACCTTTCTTCTGCCCCAAAGCATGGAATCTGAGATCTTTTCCTCTTATAATCACAAACCAATCGTGAGGTGAGTTTTATGGGTTTTGTTAGCAATCTAGCCTATCTGAACAATAAGAACTGTCATGACTAACAACTCTGGTTGGAAAAACACTGTAAAAATAATCTTAAAGCAAATGTAAGCTAACATTAAAAAAAAAAAAAAAACCCACCTAACCGGCTCATTAAAATACTTAAATAAAGAAACCAAATGAAAAGAACATTCATACCTTACTGCTGCTTGTTTTTTTTTTTTCTTTTAACTCCTTAATTTTGAAGATTTTTCTTCAAAAAACCTTTTGACCTATGGTCAAAATTGTACTAAACATCAGGGATAAAAGATGAGCAAGATATGATTTTAAATCCAAATAATGATGTTATGAAACCTTTCAAACACAAGTATGAAATAGAAAGGTAAATACATTTCTGATGATTTATGATACTGATAAAGATACTGAATTGCTGAAAGTTATCTACCAGCAAATAATCAAATGTTTAGCATAGTTATTGGAACAGAACAGGTGCTCAAATATTTACTGAATGAATTAATAAGTACTCAAAATGGAGAGGATTTCCACTCTGATATTTAAAGTCTTAAAGACATTTATGACCTAACTAACAGTCATTACTTCCTTGGGGTTAAAATAATTAGAGAATGGGTTATTCTTTTAAAGCCATTTTAGTTTTCCTTGCAAATAATCACTAATAAAGTAAACCTGACATAACCACTATTATAAACTACAGTCAACTTGCACTCAAGATAATTTCAAAATGTTTATGTATGTCAAGCCCATAGGTGGTTTA
This sequence comes from Leucopleurus acutus, assembly GCF_964270905.1. Taxonomy (NCBI): domain Eukaryota; kingdom Metazoa; phylum Chordata; class Mammalia; order Artiodactyla; family Delphinidae; genus Leucopleurus; species Leucopleurus acutus. The sequence goes on along the minus strand of NC_139142.1, from coordinate 81,408,973 downwards.
CAAAACAATAATGTACTTTGTTCCTAATAAAGTGGTTAACTGAATTAGAATACTTTATAACCTCCAATACATTCCAAAATAAGAATGATGTATGTGAAAACTTTAGCATATCATGAAATAAATGGTACTAAAGTAAACTTAAGAGTTTTCTTTGGCAGTTTAATTCTGTAAGTTGATTCTTTTTTTAAAAATTTCACATTTTGCTAGCATCTCAGTATCCCCCAGCCCCTTTTGGTATAATTAAGGTTAATATATTATACATACATAATCGGGCTCAGAATTTTTTAAACTAATAAGAACTGTGTTTTTTTCTACCTGAACATACTTTTAGTTGTAAAGGGGCTATAAAACCAAGATATAATACAATCTTCTATTGAAAAATGGAATTTAACCTAAGCTAGATGTATCATCTAAAGAAGTTGAGAATGGGAGCAAGATAAAATGAACATGACTATAAATGTTAGCTTTCATTCTACTCATCTTCCTTTTCTGCTTATGTATTGGTTAGCTGTTGGTGCATAACCACCAATTACCACAAAACTGCAGCTTCAAAGAACATTTACTATCTCATAGTTTCTTTGAGTAAGAAATTTGGGAGCAACTTAGCTGAATGGTGTTCCTTAAGTACAGTTCCTCTCGTTGTGAGGACGCATGAACTGAACAGACAAATTATCTGCCCCACACACAACCAAAATACAATGGTAGGACAGGCAGAGGATAACTGTTATAAAACTTCTGGTTCAGAATAAGAGAAAATGGAGTCACTGATCCAAAGAAATTCTGTAATCAAGGTGGGAACACGTTAGAAGTTCCTTGAATATGGGAATAATTCTCCATAGCTCTTGGCTCTGCCCTTTGAGATTTTGGTTCTATTTCTGAGTTATCTTTCTGTTTTATGAAAGGAAGTCCATGTTTACATGTAAAATGTTTTTCAACCTGCTTCTTGCCGGTAAAATTCTGGGGATCCAAGGGGCCGCTCCTCAGACTGGTAATATTTCTACCAATTAACTCTTTTGAAAACTTTGTGGGTCTCTTGGGACTCTTACTGGGATTCACACTCTGTTAGACAAAAAGCACAGTCACAATTCTGAGACAAACTCTTCTCTACTTTAAATTTCTGCTGAGGACACCCTTAATCTGCTTTAAGCCCTCTTACTTTGATTGAAAGGTTCTCTGAGGCTCACATTACATCTTTCTGAGGTTTTAACAAAGGATTTTATAGTCACACCACTGGCTTCATCTTTAGACAAACCTATTCTGAGAGTGCCCAGGATATGATCTTTGCCTGGAAGCCATTTCCTAATTTTAGCATAGTTTGACATATTGAGAGGATGAGAATTTTCCAAACCACCAAGTCCTGGTTCTTTTTGTTTGCTTAGGAGCCCTTCCTGAGCCTATTTCTCCCATCCACTGCTTTACCATAACCAGAAGTAGTACATTTTCTACTTCACTTATTACTACAGGTGACAGTGTTGCTAAACTTTCTGCTACTATATAACAGTGATTTCCTTTCTTTCAGTTTCCAATATGGTGTTCTTCATTTTCATTTAAGACCTCATCAGCAGTCTCCTCAAAGGCTTAACTTTAAGCTTCTATCTACTGTCCCCAAGTTCAAATTATATGCCACATTTTGAAGTATTTGTTATGGCAGCACCACATTATTATGGGTAGCAAAATCTCTATTAGTAACCAATTACCCCAAACCTAGAGGCTTAAAATGAAATTTGTTATTTTACAGTTTCTGTAGGTCATGAATTCAGGAACAGCTTAATGAGGTGGTTCCACCTCACAGTCCCTAGGGAAGTTACAGTTAAAACATCAACCATGACTGCAGTCATCTGATGGCTCATTTGGGGGTGAATGACTTGCATCCAAGATGGCTCATTAACATGTTTATTGTCACAAAACTTCAGTTCCTCACCACAAGCACATCTCCATAGAGTTGCTTGAGTGTCCCCATGACATGGCAGTTGGCATCCTCCAGTACAGGGGATCTAAGAGAGCCAGAAAGAAGCTGCAATACCTTTTATGGCCTACCTTTGGAAGTCATACCCTTGTCATTTCTACCATATACTCCTTATTAAAAAACAACCCAGTAAGTATAGTGCCCACTCAAGGGGAGGAGAATAAGATTCCACCAAAAGGAATATAATTTAAGAATCTATTTTTAAAACACCACAGTAAGTAAAAACCAAGAACTAAAACTTGATATAAAAATTGCTCTTGGGCTTCCCTGGTGGCGCAGTGGTTGGGAGTCCGCCTGCCGATGCAGGGGACACGGGTTCGTGCCCTGGTCCAGGAGGATCCCACATGCTGCGGGGCGGCTGGGCCCGTACGCCATGGCCGCTGAGCCTGCGCGTCCGGAGACTGTGCTCTGCAACGGGAGAGGCCACAGCAGTGAGAGGCCCGTGTACCGCAAAAAAAAAAAAAAAAAAAAATTGCTCTTAGTGAAATTACACTTACATGGAAGCCTATTTTAGAGTCTCTAGTGACAATGCACATTTTCTATTTTATTATGAAAATAAAAACCAAGCAAGTGCTTCAGTGTATAATGAAGCTAAAATATAAATAACTCTTTTAGGTGTGTGTGTGTACGTGTGTACGTGTGTGTGTGTGTGTGTGGGGAGAGAGAGAGAGAGAGAGAGAGAGAGAGAGAGAGAGAGAGAGTGTGTGTGTGTGTGTGTGTGTGTGTGTGTGTGTGTGTGTGTGTGTGTAACCTGTTGGACTGGGGGCAGTGGAGAGACCTTACTATGAAGCAGAGATCCCAAGGAGCTAAAAACAGATTAACTACTTGTTGCTTTGGTTATACAATAATTCTCTTTACTAGCCATTGATGGCAATATGCACAAAGTCTTGCAAACAATTAAGTCCTGTAAAAGTTTTTCCTCTATACAGTGCTATATATAGAAATGAAGTAAAACCAAAGCAGAATGTTAAAAAATTCTTCTTAAAGTTGAATTTTAACCAAATTTACTCTCTTCACAGGGAGCAATTCAGAAAATGTTTCCCCATTTCCAGCTCCATATTCTCATTGATACCAGAACAGAACTTTAGGAAACACTTAACTATAAAAAGTATACTTATTTTGCATTTTATTATTTATTTCTTATACCTAATTAACTGAAACTGAGTTTTTAAAATAATAATTAACCATCAAGAAAATAAACAGATTCATATATTAAAACACAAATAAGAACTCTTAAATGTACAATAAGGATAATGGGTTAGGATACATCTATTGAAAACAAATTAGATAGACACAAAAAAGATTAAAAATTGTAAACTTGAAAAAACATTTAAGGTCACAAAATATCATTATGTATTTAAGTGAAAAAAAAAGCTACAGAATAATGATATCATAGTAACACATGTGTACCCATTTATTTGTCCAGAAAAAAACTCAGAGGCTATATTTAAAAATACGTATGGGACTTCCCTGGTGGTCCAGTGGCTACGACTCTGTGCTCCCAATGCAGGGGGCCCGGGTTCGATCCCTGGTCAGGGAACTAGATCCCACATGCTGCAACTAAGACTTTGCATGCCGCAACTAAAGATCCCCTGTGCCGCAACTAAAGATTCTGCATGCAGCAACAAAGATCCTACACGTGGCAACAAAGATCTTGCGTGCTGCAGCTAAGACCTGAAGCAACCAAATAAATAAATAAATATTTTTAAAAATATGTATGATGGCTATCATGGATGGTAGCATATCTATGTTTTATTTTTTGAACTTTACTATATTTCTCAAATTTTCAGAAATAAAAACCATTTTTATTTTCTGATTATAAATGTACATAAAACATTTTGCCATGTCCTTTAGGTGATGACTATTTTTACAGTAATATGAATAATTGATTATTAATACAAGGTATACATATAAATTTGGGTTCTTTCACTATTCTCCTAAAAGTATTAATACTTTAGGAAATTAAAAGTACTAAAAAGAAAGCCATATAGCTCAGAATCCCACAATTCAAAAGTAACAAATTTAACATTTTAGCTGAGTAACAATGGGTGACACCACCATATAATTATCTGTTTTTACTACTCAATACACTGCAAGTAAATTAATAATAAAATTTTTAGTGGTCGCATGACAAAGATACCTTAATTAATTCAACCATTTCCATTCCATTTAGATAGCTTATTTTTTATTATCAATATTTCATACACATACCCCCAAAAATCTGTGTATACAAATTTTTTGTGTATCTCTATTTCCTTAAATTGATTCACTGGATCAACAGGTATGAATATTTCTTTTTTTTTTTAAAGATTTTTTTTTTTATGTGGACCAATTTTAAAGCCTTTATTGAATTTGTTACCATACTGCTTCTGCTTTATGTTTTGGCTTTTTGGCCACAAGGTATGTGGGATCTTAGCTCCCCGACCAGGGATCAAACCTGAAACATTGGAAGGGGAAGTCTTAACCATTGGACCACCAGGGAAGTCCTGTTTCTCTTTTTAAGGCTTTTAAATACATTTTTACCAAACTGCTTTCTAAAAAGAATCTACCAATCTATATTTTCTAGCAGAGCATCAATCTGTCAACCTCATGGAAAGACACAGTCTGGGGTAATATTAATTTTTAAATCTTTGATAATTTCATAACTAATAAATGTTAATTTATACTACCTGCTGATTACTAGTGATATAAAACAGAAGGGTGTCCATATGCTTATTCATAATCTGAAATTACTTTTCTACGAATTTTTAATACAAGTACCTTGCCTATGCGGTGGGGTATCTGTGATGGTTAATTTTATGTCAACTTGGCTAGGCGATGGTGGCAAGTGGTTTGGTCAAACACCAGTCTAACTATTGTGAAGGTAATTTTCATATGTGACTAACATCTAAATCAGAGACTCAGAGTAAAGGAGATTATCCTCCATAAAGTGGGTGGACTCATTCTGGAAAGACTTAAAGAAAAGACTGACGTCCCCCAAGGAGGAAGGAAGTCTGCCTTGAGACTGCCTTCTGACTCAAGAGCAAAACATCAACTCCTGCCAGAACTTCTGGGATGCCTGCCTACCTGCTTACTCTGTGAATTTCGGACTGGCCAGTTCCCACAGTCACATGAGCCAATTCCTTAAACAAACAAACCGAACAAAACCAAGTCCTCTTTACACATATTAATAAATACATACATATATATGTGTATATATATATATACATACACACATTCTATTGGTTCTGTTTCCCTGTATTTCCTGACAAATACAGTGATCAGAAATTTCTTAAGAATTTATATGAATTGTTTATTTATTAAGGCTAGTGATTTCCTCCACAACCTTTATGTCTAGAAATTCCTTTTAATCCAAACTACTTACTTGTAAGTTGTCTTCTGCTCCTTCAGTTTCATTTTTAAATGCTGGGCATCCTAAGAAAACGGGTAAAAGTTAATTAAGCATAGAATTTTTGTTTTAGATTTTAGTATTGCTGACTCATTGATAATACCACTATGATACTGTAGAAGACTAATCAGAAATCATTCTGGACTGCCTGGCAACCAGTCAGATGTTGGTCACTCATACTTGCCCCTCTGTTAGAGAATAAAGCAATTGTTTTCCTCTTCTACAGGTAAATTTCCAGTTACTTACTTAAAGAGGTGGTTTCTGTGAAAGTACGCTATCTCTGGCAAGCCCTGCCTCTGATTTCTCTCAAATACTGAAACTGCCAGGAAAAGTATATGCACCACACTCTTCTGGTGTTTAGGTAATATCCACGTGATTTATTCAATTTTTCTAAGTACTCTGACCCAGGAAACGGTATTTAGTACCCCCAACTAGGATTTTAGTAGCTTTAGTAAGGCAAAAAAATGAGCCTTAATCCACTGTTGATAGTCAATAGCCAATTGTTGCTATTGACTTTTGTGTACCAATGCCTCTATATAAGTTTTCATGGCGTTCAAGAGTGCCTTTAGTTCCAATAAATTAATAAGGAAGGATTTACCTTAGCAAAGTATTCTGACTTTATGCTACCCTTGAGACATAGCTATCATGGAGATGAAGAGAAAGCTGCCCTATGGAAAGGGTGCATAGTTTATTCTTACTGTCATGGGAGGCTAAGTAAGAAAATGGGATTGCTGAAAACCTATACAGTGGCTGATAATAATGCTAACCAGTATGTTTTCAAAAATGTTCAAAAACAATGAGACAGGCTGAGTACTGTAGCCTATTCTACCTGGCTAGGTGTTTGTAAGCTTGTCATTAATTTTCTTTTAAAAGGTTAAAACCCAATCTATCTGATTCTAGTGAAAGAAGTATGTTCCTATGGGGGTATGAATGTGGGCATAAAAGTATTCAAAACTAAATATTCCAGCAACCATGGATAATGATTTTCTTTTTAAACCACTGGTTCTTCAACACTAACAAAATATTAGAATTAACTGGGAAACTTTAAAAAAATTATCCTGATGCCAGAACACAGTCTCAAACCAATAATGTCAGAATCTCTGAGGGGTGAGGCATTGGGCATCATAACTTTTTTATTTTTAAGTTTCTTGCAGTGGTTTGAGAACGACGACTACTACTCGAGAATCTGAAGATCCATATTCATCTTGCCCCTCCCTAAATTCATGATATATAATCATCTGACAATTCCTCACCACATGTGAAATGAACAGGAACTTAAAAAAAAAAGGAATGCCTCAGCACCACTCCCCAGGCAGTTTGATTCAAGTGAGCTGGAGTGGGGACCAATTATGCTATTTTTCAAAAGGCTCCCAGGTGATTCAAATGTGCAGGGAACAATGAGAACACTGATATAGGAAGAATTTATGGGTTCTTGTACTAAAAATGAGTGCTATCATTTCATGGAATTTCTTTCTGAATCAGAAATCAAAGATTGTTTGTTTACCAAATTCTAGTCTTTTAAAGTAGCTAAGTACATTATTTAACTTCAGTTTCACACACTTAGCAACACATATTTGTACTAAGCATTTCCATGTTCTTGCCTATGGTTTGTCTCGTAATTAGTTTATTTCTTCTGATTTTCCTACTAAAATGCCATCTTCAAAATATATGAGTCACAATGTCGTCAACACATTTTCATTCAGTTATGCTGTATTAAGAAGGTTATTTCTACTAATAGAGATAATGTTTCTTCTTAATTAGAAAAGCAAATCAAATCTTAGTTATGACTTCTTTGGGGGAAAGAAATGGGTTTTAACGTGATTTCTTTTTGTTTAATTAAGCACAGGCCAGTCTTACATGTAAATATTCTTTCTCCCTTTAAAACCTGCAAGCTTTAGAGTTAATGATCTTAACAGATTGGTAAGATATACAAAGGGATAGATTGGGTTGAGGTCTCTGCCAATCCTTATTAATGAAATCAGATAAAGCAGTAAGGAAGGTTTTGCCATAGAATAACTGGAGTTGACATATATTTGATTATTACAAATTTTCTCTTTATAATTACCAAAACAAGGATATGAGTAACATACTCACGAAGGATTTTCAAAGTTCTACCTGACTGCTGCCCTCTTCTTTGAGCTCTTATTTTTAAAACTTTTAAATTATCTGAAGTGTGCTCTTGATGGGCTCTTCAAGATAATACATGTAACTGGTATATACTGTGATGTGACAAACATAAAACAGATTAAGGAGCCCAGTATTTTATCTTCACCTACAGTCAGCTTTCAAAGCCTAATCTCATATCACAAAAGCTGACTTGCTTGAAGTCACTTCTACTATATATAACTGATAAACAAATTAAGAAAACAGTCAAAATAACCTACCTTGAGAAATATCCTCTATAGCTCTTCGAATGCCTCTATCAAAAGCCCTAGCATCAGCAGGACTTTGAAAGGTAAGACCAAATTTCTTGTCATCAATCTTCCAGTGGTGAAATGTTGGAGTGACCTTATTGTAAATGAGGTCTTTTTTAAGCATACATTCCAAAACCACCTGCCAAAAGTTAAATGCCAAAATTACTATACATATATCAAATGCATCTAATGTAGCTCTTAAATACAAAGGTAGGTGAGAAAAGAGCTGTTATATTTTAATAAAAGCACTCCCAACCCATTAATACAGAGGTCTTGCTACTTAATCTACTCACAAAGTCACTCAATACAGAAATTAAGATGGGATTAAAGAAGATTCTGGGAAGATGGCAGGAGGCAAGAAGCACCAGGAATCTGTTTCCCTACCTAGACGAAACTGACTGGCAGAATCTGTCTGCTGTGACTATGTTAGAACTCTATAGAGTCTGTTGAAAGCTTTTAACTTCTAGGGAAGACATGGACAGTAAATTGCAGTTAATTTTGTCTATTTCAGGTAGTAGCACAGTAGCAGCACCTCCTTCATCCCAACTCCCAGCCATAGGGCAGGGAGCCCTGCACATGCAAATTACAGAAGCCATGGTAGGTAAAAAGGACCTTATCCTCCAAGTATCAGGGATCGGTGCTCTCATCACTAATTGCTGCTTCTGATCACAGAGGTGCAGACAAGGAGGAGGGTAGCCATTTGCCACTGTTGTATCTTCCCTCATTGTTGCAAGTTCCTCTGCATCAGAATGAAGTGACTTCCAAGGTATTTAAAAAGCCAGCTCCCTTTTTTATCTGTCATTTACCACTTTTTCCCATGAAGGGAGCCAGACACTGAAGACTAGGACATTCAAAACTAACTACATATACAGGAAGAATTAGAAAGTGACTATGCATTTTCAGGGAAAGGCTGAGAAAAGACATGAAAAAACCTTAAATTTACACCTCAGGCTGATCCTTGGCACAGAGACAACCTACAACAATCAAAAAAACAAAAACAAAAACCAATAACAAAAATTAGGAAACTCCAAGGAAGGGAATAATCTGATTTCCATATTACCATATTCCAAGTTACCATATTATGATTTAAATGTCCAGTGTTCAACAGAAAAATCCCAAAGCATTCAAAGATTTTCCATATCTTATTTAGTTCTTTGAGCATCTTTACAACAGTTTTTTTTTTAATAAGTCTTTGTCTAATGATCTGCTGTTGGGTCTTTTCTGGGACATTTTCTGTTGATTTCTTTTTGTTTCTCTCAGTAGGTCATATAGCAAAGTATGACATAAAACAATGTATGAACAAAATGGAAATAACAATAAAGAGGTAGAAAATCTAAAAAGAAACTAAAAAATTCTGAAGCTGAAAAGTAAATAACTAAAATGAAAACTCCAATTAGAGGGATTCAAAAGCAGATTTGAGTAGGCACAAAAAATAAACAGTGAACTGGAAGATAGGACAACAGAAATTAGAGTCTGAGGAGCAGAAAGGAAAAAGACTGAAGAAACACAAACAGAGTCTAAGAGACCTACGGGCAGCATCAAGAGGACCAACATACACATCATGGGAACTAGAACAAGAAAGGGGCAGAGAGAATATGTGAAGAAAGAATGGTTGAAAACTCCCCAAATTTTATGAAAGTCATGAACATAAACATCCAAGAAGCTCAACAAACTTTGAGTAAGATGAACTCAACAGGCCACACAGAGACACAGAGATTCTTCAAATTAGCAAGAGAGAAGTGAATTATCACATGTAAGGAATCCTCAATAAGAACGTCAGCAGATTTCTCTTCAGAAACTTTGGAGGCTAGAAGATAGTGGGTGGACATATTCAAAGTGCTGAAAGAAAAAGCTGTCAACCAAGAATTCTATATTTGGCAAAAATATCCTTCAAAAGTAATGAAGAAATTAAGCCATTTCCAGATAAACAAAAGCTAAGGGAGTTTGTTTCCACTAGATCTGTCCTGCAAAAAATGCAAAAGGGAGACCTACACGGTGAAATAAAATGACATAAGAAAGTAAATTTAAGCCATATAAAGAAATAAAGGTATATACAAGGGCAATTATAAAAGCAATATTTTTAACATTGGTTTGAAACTCCACTTTATGTTTTCTATAAAATCTGAGACTATTACATTTAAAGAAAACAATGAATTATTAGTATAAAAGCTAAGTATTGCTGTAACTGTGGTGTATAACTCCAAATATTGTTTTCTACAAAATTTGAGAGACTAATACATTTAAAAGAAGTATTAATTTATGTTTCTGGGCAAACAGTGTATAAAGATGTAATTTATCAACAAATGAAAGGGGTGAGGTCAAAGCTGTAAAGAAACAGTTTTTGTATGTTATTGAAGTTAAGCTAGTTTAAATCCCAATTAGAGTGTTATAACTTTAGGATGTTAAGTGCAACCTCCATGGTAACCACAAAGAAAATAGCTATACAATATAAATAAAAGGAAATGAGAAAGGAATTTAAACATTTTGTTACGATCAACTAAACACAAAGGAAGATACGAATGCAGGAAATGAGGGAGAAAAGGCTACTAGGGACATACAAAGACAGCAAAATCACAGAAGTTCCTCCTTATCAGCAATTACTTTAAACGTAAATGGATTTAACTGTCCAACCAAATGACAGAGATTGGCAGAGCAAATAAAAGCACGACCAAAGACACAAACAGGTTGAAAGTGAAAGGATGGAAAAAAACATTCCATGCAAAGAGCAACCAAAAGGGATCAGGGGTGGCTATACTAATATCAGACAAAATAGACTTTAAATAAAAAAGGACATTATAATAAAAATATTATATATTAATAAATGGTTCAATAGGGCAAAAAGATACAACAATAAATATTTAGGTACTTAGTAACAGACCATCAAAATATATAAAGCAAAAATTGACACAACTGAAGGGAGAAACACAGTTCTACAGTAATAGTTGAAGATGTCAATACCTCACTCACATAATCAACAGAAGAACCAGACAGAATATAAAGATATAGAGAATTTAACATAGTAAACCAACTAGACCAAACAGACATATACAAAACACTCTACTCAGCAACAGAACACACATTTTTCTGAAGTGCACATGGGATATTTTTCAGGACAGACCATATGTGAGGCCACAAATTAATCTCAATATAATAAAAAATATGGATATCATACAAAGTATCTTTGGCCACAATAAGATGAAATTAAAAATCAATAACAAAAGGACAACTAGAAAATTAAAAAAATTTTGGGAATTAACCAACTGATCAAAGAAGAAATCACAAGGGAAATTACAAAATACTTAGAGAGCGAAAACACAACATATCAAAACTTATAGCACACAGTGAAAGCAGTACTAAGGGGAAAATTTAGAAACACCTGCATTAAAAAAAAAAGAAAGAAAAATCTTAAATCAACAACATAACTTTACAATTTAAGGAACTAGAAAAGAAGAACAAACTAAACTCAAATCTAGCAGAAGAAAGGAAATAATAATGATGAGGGCAGAAACAAATTAGAGAACAGAAAAATAATAGAGAAAATCAATGAATCCAACAGTTGGTTCTTCAAAAAGATTTTAATAAGTCCTTTAGCTAGAAGGACTAAGAAGAAAAAGAGAGAAGATGCAAATTGACACAAATTATAAAAATCAGAAATGAAAGTGGAGACATTACCATCAATTCTACAGAAATAAAAAGCATTATAAGAGAGTACTATGAACAATTGTACACCAACAAGTCAGATAACCTAGATTTAACAGACAAATTACTAGAAACATAAAACAGACCAAGACTAAATCAGAAATAAATAGAAAATTTGAATAGATATATAGCTAGTAAGTAGATTGGATCAGTAATTAAATGTCTCTCAATAAAGAAAAACCCTGGACCTGATGGCTTCACTGGTGAATTATATCAAACATTTAAAGAACTAATACCAATACTTCAAACTTTCCCAAAAGATTGAAGGAGTAAACACTTCCTAACTCATTCTATGAGGACAGCATTGTGCTGATACCAAAGCCAAAGACATTACAAGAAAACTATGTATCAATATCCTTTATGAATACTGATGCAAAAAATCCTCAACAAATGAATGCAAGGATGGTTAAACACATGAAAACTGATCAATGTAATATCCTACTTGAACAGAATAAAGGGGAAAAAAAATCCACATGATCATCGCAATTGATGCAGAAAAAGCATTTAACAAAATTCAACATCTTTTCATGATAAAAATACCTAACAAGAACTAGAAGGAAACTACCTCAACATATTTGACAACAGTGCCAAGACCATTCAGTGTAAGAAAGGAAAGTCTTTTCAACAAATGGTACTGGGAAACTGGATGTGCACAGGCAAAAGAATGAAGTTGGACCCTTATCTAACACCACAGGCAATAATTAACTCAAAATGTATCAAGGACCCTAAGAAGACCTAAAACGATAAAACTCCTAGAAGAAAACATAGGACAAAAAATGTCATATGTCAATGTCAATGTCATTTCATGACACTGGATTTGGCAATGTTTTATTGTATATGACACCAAAGGCACAGGTAACAAAAGAAAAAATAATGGTGCACTACTAATCACTTCTTTCCAACTCCACATGCAGTGACGTTATATTGACTGAAAACTGCCACGGTGGGAGTATGTTAAGCTATAAAGCATTTCCTCTCTCCAATCCCCCCGTCCTCCCCCACCAAAAGCTGACTGTTAAATTTTACCAGCCTGTCACTGAATATCTGTGATAGTTAAGTCTTGTTATTCTGAAATAAGTAACAAAGAAGGTAACAAAATAATGTCCTGCTTGCTTACAGGCAAAGTGTGTTAGCACCTGGCATTTAACAAAGATTTAACTATCTGTTGCAACAACCATTTTGCAATAATAATAATAAAATTCATAATTATATTAGGTTTTGGAATTCAAGAAGTTAAAATTGGCATTATGGATTACTGCAACATATTTACTGTATTCATAAACAGTGGGAAAGAGATATGTATTTTAGAAGACTGCTAAATTGCAATTGTTAAAAAAGAGAAGGACATAAAAAAATGGAGTTTGGTCCTACAGTCATTATTACATGAAAATGTCACTAAATTAATCTTTAATACATGAAAATATTGCTGAATTAGCTCCTCTCTGAAACTTCCCAAAGTTGTTTTCCAACTATTATCTGTTAGATAAATAAAATTTCAACGTGATCTATACTCATCTATACCACTTATTTACAAATGGCCATTTATTTTTTTATAGAGGTTCCAAAAACACATAGAAAAATAAATTTTTTAAATAAGCTTTAAAATACACTGAGGAAATGGTAAGGATAATGAACTAGTTTTTTTTTTTTTTTGCGGTACGCGGGCCTCTCACTGTTGTAGCCTTTCCCGTTGCGGAGCACAGGCTCCGGACGCGCAGGCTCAGCGGCCATGGCTCACGGGCCCAGCCGCTCCGCGGCATGTGGGATCCTCCCGGACCGGGGCACGAACCCGTGTCCCCTGCATCGGCAGGCAGACTCTCAACCACTGCGCCACCAGGGAAGCCCTGAACTAGTTCTTTGACTCATACAAGTACCTATGCAAGAATGTGTTCCACCTAAAAGTCATACAAATACTGAGGTTGCACATCATACACATCATGTTGGTACAAAAACAAAATGTCACCTAATTATGAAGTAGATGTCAATTTATGTCATTAACTTTTATCTACAAAGTAACATTAGGAAATAAAATATATCTTACTGTTCATAGTATGTATTTAACGTACCTTTAAAAATAATTATCATTTAGGAAAAGGCTACTATGGCAGTAGCTATTCTGAATTTAGGAATAGGTAATGAGAAAGAAAAGTGCAGGTAATCTACTGACATAACCACTCACCATCTTTGCAGATAATTTAAAAACTATGCTTCCTAGAACATTCTGCATCGCTCAGCATTTACAAAATTATCAAAGCCTCCATATCTAGGGCATAACAATTTCTCATCTAAGTCACACAATATATTAAAAAGTTGTTCTGCTTCTGACTTTAAGTAGCATTTAAAAAATAAATGCATTCTCATCACACTAAAGACAATATAAATCACACCTTTATTAAGTAATAGGGATAACAACTGTCCATCTCAAATTTTTAAAAAAGATCAATGAAATTAAAAAGGTGTTAAAAAAAAAGTAGTTAAAAGAATGTCTCATAAGGCTTCTACCTACCATGTGATCAATACTAAATCTGCATTCCAGAAAAAACAAAAATAATTTTAAGAGCTAGAAGGATTCTTAAAAGTTAGTGAATTATCCTGCCTCCCATTTCCACTGCCTCTTCTCAACTATATCAGAACAATGTGCTCTGACTTTAGTTCACTGCAGTTTTCACTGTATTAATTCTGTATCTTAAGATCACAGTAATATTAACAGTAACAGGCATACAGGAAGCAGATTCAAAGTTTACCATATCTATGATTGGAATAACTAGCAAACAAACTGTAGAAAATGGCAATTACATTTTTGCCAAGAGGTTACGATCAACCAATCCAGCACTGCCAGGTGAATTATTTATGCTGTTGGAAAAATAAGGTACCCTGATAAATTACTTCTGGCCAGTAGGGAGTTATATCTATTAATTACCAATAAAGTAAAGTAACAGGTGTTCTACAGGCCTGAAGTGGTTACATCTCTCCCAGAATACAAGACCTGCACTCACTCTTAGAACTTTTTTACAAGAGAAGATCTAGTACAAAATGAAATGAATAATTTTAATTTCTGTTAAGACTACCCTAAAAGCAACTGCCAGAAGCCATTAAAAGTATAACCGTAAAAATAGTCTGCAAACAGCTGTCAAACTTGAAACACATCTCTAGCTAGTTCTAATTATTAATTGACTATACTTCTTTCTGGGGTTAAGGAGTGATGTGAATTTCATCAGACCTCCATAGTAACCATGAAGGACATGTATAAATTAGAGAAAGATAAATTTGAAAGTAGACTAGTGGCGCTGTCCTTATTTCTACCCTAAAGAAGACAGGTTATATATTAAATTAATAAGCAGAAAAGATATTGAGTGTAAATAACAACTGTAAAGTGAATATTAAGTGTAAGAGTGACTCAACAAGAATAACTACAAAAGAATATGCTGCCAAAATAACTTGACATCAATAACCCCTAATGGATCCACTAAGCACGTGGCTAGTTAACGAAGAAATTAAAGAGTCATGTTTTATAATCAGTACTAGAATATTTTGAACTTTTGGATCATCTACAAGTATACTGGGATTAGAAAAGAATCACTATTTATTATAAACTATACAAAAGAATAATGGAAAAAAATTAACTAGAAAAAGCAACAACAAATTCAAAAGCACTTAAATGTTTTTATACTGACACCTCTAAAAGAAAAAATTTCAGACTTTTACATACCAATATACCTGACTAGGTTTGAGTAGAATATAGTCACTGCAAACAGACTGACTGGAACCACCTTGAGGAAGGGGACTATACCGAAGGGAGAATATTAAGGAGTATTTGGCAGAACAGCTTTGCATTTTAATATTATAGACTCTAAATAGGTCTAAGTTGCTTAAGACATACAAGTCTTTTCTAGCTAAATACTTTTGGAACCATGATTAATAAGAGCTTGAAGTCTTTTGAGATAGTGGTAACAAAAAGAACGAATATTCTTTGTCTTTCTTCTCAAAAGGTTAAATAGATATTATGAAAGAACAAACAGATGCACAGGTGAACTCTGAATTTAAGGAAAGCGAAACTACTATTAGCATAAATATATTAAAATCTATATAGACGAAGGGAGTCAGGGAACAGAAGTGGTTTCCTTACAGTACCAAGCTAAGAGTTAAAAGAGAAAAAGGAAAAGAAGAAAGGTGGTTAATGAGAATGGATATTCTTCACATGAGTAAAAAATTTCCAAAATAAAATAATTAAGATATGAATAACAGAAGGAACAGGAACAGTACACATACACTTCCCAAGAAGAAAAATGTTATTAAAGCGTAAGAGGAATTTTGGTATAGAAATTAATTAAGCTTGTGGGTTCTACAGCTTAGAATAGCTGCGTCCCATCTACTCTCCACCACTCATTACCCATCTGACTTGAGAAATAAGGCAATACATACAGAGAACTCAAATAGTGTCTGACAACAGAGTAGATATTCAATACATACTAGTAGCAGTGGTGATTTTGGTCACAAGGTGATGCCACTAGCCCATAATAGTACAGTTGCTATGAAAGCCTGAGAGGTCAGTATTTACTTTTTTGAGTATGGGACGGGGAGGAGTTTGAATGATAAATAAAGGTACTCAGGACCTCAAAGAGCTTATGAATAGATTCCGTGAAGCTTAAGTTATTTGATTCTAAAGACAGTGAAAACATACTCTCCAATGCTTTTCCTTCTTCTGAAAGAAATTCTAGGATATATTACAGAGAAAAAAAGTGGGCGAGGGGACACCACAGTTACTAAATAACTAAAACTTCTGAAGATATATTCCAAGTTATTTTGGGAAATATAGAGCAAATTACTGGACTGTTTGCCAGAAGAATTTAAAATAGACCAAGCCAAAAATGGGTATAAGTACATTTCTGTTTCACTAATAACAACTAATAATTTGGGAGAGCAAAGTTAAAAATGTACTTTCAAACTACTATGTAACTTTATTATAGATGCTACCTTACAAGTAGATAATTACATGTTTACAAAAAGTATTATCTAAGATGTAGTAATAGGTGGTAACTAGACAAATTACTTTAGTAACTTTCTGAAATACCTTTGAATCAAGGAAAAAACATTTCATTTTTGAAATAAAAACTCCATATTCAAGTTAAATTACTTGATAACCAAAATCAATAATTGGTATCTCAAATAGTTGCCTTGTATTACGAACTTTAGTTTTCTGGATGACATAAAAACTAGTATCCTTTATAAAGGACACCAGTGCATTCTATGAAATATGAAACTATATTGTTATCAAATAACACATTTTTACTAATTATCTAGTAATAAAAATTTGTGTTCAAAGCTGGATTCTGAGATGAAAAAGATTTTAGAAAAAATTTTAAAAGTAACAGAAGGAACAGTGGTAGTGTTTCTTCTCAAATAATAACAGTTCAGCTACCACAAAAGGAAGGGAGGGAGCCAATAGTTTAAAAATATGTCTATGTCGTGAAAGAAAGACTGAGGAACTGCTCCAGATTAAAGGAGCATAAAGACACATGACAGCTAAATGCTACATGATCTTGTACTGAGAGAACAAAAATGTTGTAAGAACATTATTAGAACAGTTGGTGAAACTGGAATATGGACTAAAGTACTACATTTATGTTAAATTTCCTAAATAGGATAATTATACCGTGACTACATAATCAAAACTGAAGGCAGAGCAAAGATTTAGAAAGTAATCAAGAGTACAGTGTGGGACTTCCCTGGTGGTCCAGTGGGTAAGACTCTGTGCTCCCAATGCAGGGGGCCCGGGTTCAATCCCTGGTTGGGGAACTAGATCCCACATGCATGCTGCAACTAAGAGTTCACATTCTGCAACTAAGAAGACTGCATGCTGCAAGTAAGAGTCCACATGCCACAAGGAAGGTCCCACGTACCGCAACTAAGACCCGGCACAGACAAAATAAATAAATAATAAAATAAATATTAAAAAACGAAGAATACAATACAATGTAAGGTTTTATGACCTCAAATTTGAAAATCTAAGTGAAATAGCAATTTCCTAGAAAAATTATAACTTACCAAAACTGATTGAAAATAGAAAACCATTAGAAACCTGTAACCATTAAAGAAACTGGATCAGTAGAAAATGATAGTGAAAGGCGACAAGATGAGGGAACAGGAGATGAGATACAAAACAGAGGAGGGAACTGTCACAATTAGGATACTGCTCTAACTCCTGGTGGCAAATTCTTAGGCACAGGCAATACGCCCCTGCTTCTTTACTTGGCTCTTTCCCAAGTCCCCACAGGCTGAATTGCTAGAATAAAACTAAATAAGCTTAAACAATTCTCTTCACCCTCAACTGGGTCTGCATAATTTGGAGAGGGGCACGTACAATTCTGATGGAATCAATCTCAGTGATCTAAGAATTTAAAAGCCATGAACCTTTATTAACTGACTTACACAGCAATATCTATGTAACAAAAAAACCATTTAGAAACACAAGAATATCCAAAAACATAATGATAGTTGTAGCTCTTCAGCCTTTAAATTGAAGCAAACACACACACAAAAAGGATACATAAGATTTGAATAATTTAGTAAATAAGGTTAAACTTTATAAATTCAAACCTTTATATTACAGTGAATTGAAGTCTTTCAAAAGGTTATGGATGTTGGAACAAGGAAGGATCTCAAATCAATAATTGAAGTTCCTACCTCAAGAAACTAGAAAAAGGAGAGCAAAATAAACCCAAAGCAAGATGAAGGAAGAAAATATCAAATAACAGAAATGAACAGAAATAGAAATTGAAAATAGATGGGGGGGAAACTCAATGAAACAAAGAGCTGGTCTAAAAAAAAAGCAACAAAATTGATAAATCTCTAGTAAGATTGACAAATTAAAAATGAATACACAAATCACCAATTTTAGGAATGAGACGGGATATTGCTAAAGATCCTTGTAGCCTTTAAAACAGTACTTGAGATACTAAAAACAACTTTACACTCAAATTAGACAGCTTAGAAGAAATGGACCAATTCTTTGAAAATCACATTATTATCAAAACTCAACCAAGATAAAATAGATAAACCTAAACAGTTCTGTAACCATTAAAGACGCTGATTTTGTAATTTAAAAGCTCTCAAAAAGAGATCACTCTTGGGAATTCCCTGGCAGTCCAGCAGTTAAGACTCCACACTTTCACTGACAAGGGCCTGGGGTTTGATCCCTGGTCAGGGAAGTAAGACCCCACAAGCTGCAGGGCGTGGCCAAAAAAGAAAAAAAAAAAAAGAGAGAGAGAGAGAGAGAGATCTCTATACTGAGATGGTTTCACTGGAGAATTCTACCAAATATTATCAGAGGAACTAACATCAACTTTACACAAACTCTTTCAGAAAACAGAAGAGGAGGGAATACTACCCAATTCATTTTATGAGGCCACCAATATCTTGATACCAACACCATACAAAGACAGTACCAAAAAAAGAGAAAACTACAGACCGGTATCTCTCATGAATTTAAACACAAAACTTCTCAAAAAATAGTAGCATATCAAACCCAACAATATACAAAAAGATTACACAGCATGACCAAGTGGGACTTATTCCAGGAATACAAGGCTGGGTCAACATTAAAAAAATCAATCAGTGTAATCTATATCAACAAGCTAAAGATGTGATCATATCAACTGATCATATCAAATTCCAACACCCATTCATAATAAAAAATTATCAGCAACTCAATAAAAATCATCTATAGGGACTTCCCTGGTGGCACAGTGGTTAAGAATCCACCTGCCAATGCAGGGGATACGGGTTCAATCCCTGGTACGAAAAGATCCCACATGCCGCGAAGCAACTAAGCCTGTGTGCTACAACTACTGAGCCTGCGCGCTAGAGCCCACGGGCCACAACTACTGAAGCCCGTGCACCTACTGAAGCCCGCGCACCTACAGCCCATGGTCTGCAACAAGAGAAGCCACCGCAATGAAAAGCCTACACACTGCAATGAAGAGTAGCCCCCGCTTGCCTCAACTAGAGAAAGCCTGCGCACAACAATGAAGACCCAACGCAGCCAAAAAACAAAAAAAAAAATCATCTATAAAAAACTCTATAGCTAACATCATACTCAAGGGTGAAAGACTGAATATGTTTCTGTTAAAATCTGAATGAGGCAAGGATGTCCACTATGACCATTCTTATTCAACACAGAACTTAAAGTTCTAGCCACTGCAATAAGGAAAAAAAAAAGAAATAAAAGGTATACAGATTGAAAAGGAAGAAATAAAGCTTTTCATATTTGTAGATGACGTGATTGTCTACATTAGAAAATCCCAGGGAATCTACCACAAAACCTCACAGTTCAGCAAGGTAACAGGATGCAAGATCAACACACGAAAATTAATTGAATTTCTATACACATACAATGAGCATGCACTAACCAAAATTATAAACACAATACTACCTACAATTGCTCCAAGAAAAATTAAACACTTAGGTATACGCTTAACAAAACGTATCTTTAGGAGCTATACATTGAAAATTATAAAATGCTAATGAAAGAATTCAAAGACCTAAACTGGAGACATACCACATTCATGGACTGGAAGATTCAACACAGTAAATATGTCAATTCTCCCCAATTGACCAACAGGTTTAATACAATTCTTGTCAAAATCCAGTAAAGATTTTTGTTGACATAGACAAGATCGTTCTAAAATTTATATGGAAAGGCACAAACCCTAGAATAGCTGAAATAATATTGAAAAAGAAGAATAAAATGGGAGAAATCACTTTACCCACTATTTGGACTTACAATACAGCTACAGTAAAACAGTATGTGATACCTATTGTGGGACAGACAGAGCAATGGAACAAAATGGAAAACCTACATAAAAATGCTTAACTGATTTTTTAAGAGTACAAAAGTAATTTAATGAAATGACAACTTTTTCAACAAGTGGTTCTGGAAAAAATTGGACATTGTAGGCAAAAGAACTGAACCTTGACTTAAGTATCACACCTTATATAAAAATTATTTAAAATGGACCACAGACTTAAATATAAAATATAAAACTATAAAACTTAAAATAGGATAAATCTTCAGGACGCAGGATTAGGGAAAGTGTTCACGAACTTGACACCTAAAATGTGATCCATGAAAGGAAGAACTGATAAAGTGAACTTCATCAATTTAAAACTCTGCTCTGCAAAATATCCCGTGAAGGTTAAAAAGACAATCTGTAGACTGGGAGAAAATATTTAGAAACCATATACCCTGAAAAGGACTAGTATCTAAAATTTAAAAAAAACCTTCAAAACTCAACAGCAAAAAAAACTAACAATCTAATGACAGAACAGGAAAAGGACACAAACAGATATTTCACCAAAGAAGATACAAATAAGCACATAAAAAGATATTCAACCTTAGCCATTAGGGAAATGGAAATTAAAACTACAACGAGCTACCACTACACACGTATCAACACGACTAAAATAAAAAATACTGACTACACAAATGCAGGCAAGAATCCCTAGAAACTGGATTGCTCATACACTGCTGGTGGAAATTTAACATGGTACAGCCACCCAGGAAGAAAGTCTAGCAGTTTCTTATGAAACTCAGCATAAAACTACCATACAACCCAGCAACTGTACTCTTGGTCATCTATCCCAGAGAAAAGTCAGCACCCAGATCTAGGACTTCCAAGTCTCCAGAACTGTGAGAAAATAAATTTCTGCTGTTTAAATCAGCCAGTCTGTTGTGTTTTGTTATGGCAGCCTGAGCAGACTGATACAAGAAGTCTAAATCATACCATCACAGTGTACACCTTAAACTTAAAAACAAAGAAGACTAGTACACAGAAGGCTCTCAAACAGCTGTTGATTAATTAAAAGAATAATATCAATCAACCAATCAACTAAAAGCATGCTACATTCAGATTATAATTTAGTAAGGAAATATTTAGAAAACTATTAAGTAAGGTCAATAATTTGAGATCAAAGATTTTGGGCTTTAGCTATTAGGGAGGCTATTACCCATTATAATAGTTTAGTGGCAATGGGAATGTAATGTAAAGGTTGTGAAATATATCACAATCAGGTATAAAAGGGAAAGATGAAGCCAAGATAATCATGATGAACCTGAGACTAGATCAACCAGTATAAATCAATAACTAAAGAATGAAATGTTAGTTCAAAACAACTGAATAATAAGTATTAAGCTGACATTTTCTAAAAAGAGGAAATAATAGCAACCAGGAAGGTAATATGGGTTACATTCTAAATCTTAATTTTCAGGAAACCGCTCACACACACACAAACACAGGAAACCACTAACATCCCCCCCGCCACACACAGAGCTATTTTTTGCTCCAAAAGAAAGAGAATAGAAATGCAGCAGGCAGGTTTTTTTCCCCTTCAAGGAATATTAGTAGTATTAAAGAATGAACTATTTTAAAACTGCTGGGAGAAAGTCACAAAATTCATGGTTGTACAGAAAAGTAATTAATAGTATAATTTATTATCTTTTCAATGGATTGACCCTAAAATGAACAGGTTATTCTAAACTAGATGAATGTTATTATTATTAGCATTTCTTTCAATTACAGTCCTTCACAGCAAAACTGGTTTGCCCAAGGTGCTTCCTCTAACTCAATTTTCCTATTTGTCCATCTGTGAGTTACCTGTGACAATAAAAGGGAAATTGTTTCTGCCATTATTATTTCCTCAGGACTAGCAAGCTGTATGTACACATTCTCTATTCCACATACAACTTGTAGTATACTATCTTTATAGTATTTAATTAATGTAAAAGAGGGGATAGCATTTCTCTAAGTTCAATGCATGCTTTTAGTGAACGATGAGTAACTCAGTAAGGCAACATCATGGAAGTGTTGTCTTTGGGAAACAGGTAGATAGATTCAAGGAAGTAAGGGTCAGATTATACGAGTTTATTGTGGTGAAATTAAGGAGATGAAATTGTATCTAGGAATTTTGGGGGAACTACTAAAGGAATATGAGACCCAAGCTTTAGAAAGTTCAGTATTGTAAGCAATATAAAAGTTAGAGAGAGGTGAAAATTGGGCCTTGAACAAATATTAGAAACCTTATCTGCAATAATACAGACAAGACTGAAGAGGGGTCGAGATGAAAAGGATGAAACAGAATCAAGAATAAAGAAGACCTGATTGAATAAATGGAGGAATCACTCATACCTAGGTTTATGACTATTTTTTTCTATCTATCTATCTATCTGTCTATCTATCTATCTATCTAGTTATGACTGTGTTGGGTCTTCGTTGCTGTGCGCAGGCTTTCTCTAGTTGTGGTGAGCAGGGGCTAGTCTTTGTTTCGGTGCGCAGGCTTCTCATTGCAGTGGCTTCTCTTGTTGTGGAGCACGGGCTCTAAGTGCGCAGGCTTCAGTAGCTGCGGCACACGGGCTTCAGTAGTTGTGGGTCACGGGCTCCAGAGTGGAAGTTCAGTAGTTGTGGCACATGGGCTTAGTTGCTCCATGGCATGTGGGATCTTCCGAGATCAGGGCTCAAGCCCATGTCCGCTGCAGTGGCAGGCAATCGGATTCTTACCCACTGTGCTACCGGGGAAGCCCTCCGACTATTATTGATGTATACTTTGATATCATTCACCAAATCCATGAAAAGTCCAAGATCTTATACAGTGTAGCATAAGAATTTAAGTAAGAATATAGATTTATCCTACTTTAAGCATACTCAAGATTTAAAAATCTGAACATATAAACTAAAATATAAGGCCTTGTTCATTATAGAAATCTTTATTCAAATGTTACCTAGATCTTCTCAGTAAGGCCTTCCTTGGTTATTCTATGTAAAACTTTAACTAACCTCCCCACAAAAAATCCCCTACACTCCTTTTTCCCCAGCACTTAATACTTTCTAATATTATGTCTAGCATAATATTCATTTACTTATTTATTTACGGTAGTATTTCTCTGGCCCTCACCACAATGTATGTTCCCTTAGGAACGGGGATTTCTGTCTTTGTTCATTTACATATCCCCAGTGCCTAGAACAGCAAGTATCTAGCAAATAGTAGATGCTCAATAAATATTTGTTGCATGAAAGACTCACCTTTAAACACTGAATTTTCCCTTTTAACAATGGGTATTCAACAAAGTTCCTTTAGTGTAAGGTAAGATTAAAACTCAGCAACAGGGGCTTCCCTGGTGGTGAAGTGGTTAAGAATCCGCCTGCCAATGCAGGGGACACGGGTTCAATCCCTGGTCCGGGAAGATCCCACATGCCATGGAGCAACTAAGCCCATGTGCCACAACTACTGACCCACATGCCACAACTACTGAAACCCGTGCTCCTAGAGCCCATGCTCCACAGCAAGAGAAGCCACCGCAATGAGAAGCCCGTGCACTGCAACAAAGAGTATCCCCCACTCGCCACAACTAGAGAAAGCCCGCACGCAGCAACGAAGATCCAATGCAGCCAAAAATAAATAAATAAAACAAATTTTTTAAAAAAACAACTCAGCAACATATTTTCCACTGAAATATCAATGAAAGAGTGGTTTAAATGACTGCCAAGGAAAATTCAGATTGGATTTAAAAAGAAAATAATAAAAGATACTAAATATAATAAAAGAATTAAAGAATAATAATAAAGATAATAAAAGAAGCCAGAAGGAATCTAGCGAAATGAGTGGCACAGATAATAGAGTAAGCATCAAACTGTACAGCAAGGGATGGGAAATAAAATAGAAATGACAGGAAATTGTAAAACTCCTCAAATGGAAAAGTTCTGGTAACAACCAGATCCAGGAAAGTAGCCTGCTGAAATGAAGACCAGAAGGTCAGGCCATGCAAAGAAAAGTAGCCAAGAATGATGATG
This sequence comes from Leucopleurus acutus, assembly GCF_964270905.1. Taxonomy (NCBI): domain Eukaryota; kingdom Metazoa; phylum Chordata; class Mammalia; order Artiodactyla; family Delphinidae; genus Leucopleurus; species Leucopleurus acutus. Next base: position 81,384,664 of record NC_139142.1, on the reverse strand, counting down.
AGGCTCAGATGTGGAAAAGTTGGCATTTAGAAGGAATTGCTAAGATCAGTAGATGAAAATAAAAGCTAAAGGATGGTGTTCTGAATGGTACAGAGTATCAGTAAAAAAATGTCTATATGTGGGTTATATAGTAACATTCTGTGAGGGGAACAAGGAACAACAAAAATGCTGACACTACCTCTACTCCCACTCCCACTTATTTCCCAACTCTGTGATATTATGGTGAACAGGAAAACCAGTATCTTTCAAGAGACAGAGCTGCTGAGTCCTAAGGGTAATGCCAGTTAACAGAATTGGTTTTTTAGTGGAGGAAGAGTACTGTAGAAGGACTGATGTTTCACAATAGAATAATTCACAGAGGCACAGTGGGAAAGGCTAAGCAGAAAATTGTTCTGTACTTTATAAAGTTCAATCCAAGGCAGAAAGATATTTCCCTGGTCTTTTGGGGTTTCCCATGGTGGAAAGGAGGATGAGTCTCATTTTTAATAAAGCTACTGCTATGTTATAATCATTTTATTTTCTTCTTTAAAAATACTCGAGTTTTGCTTTAGGCTCTAATAACTGTAAAGAAACTCCATTTTAGAAATGTATCTTTTTAAACAACAGAACTATTATCTCATAGGCATTTTAATTTTTATAAACCACTTTTATCCACAACCTAATTACTTATTAATCCAAAACAACAATTCCTTAATCTCTTTGGCAACTTCCTAAACTTGATATCTCCTGCTTTTTCCTTTCTTTGTTTCAATTATTATACTTATTATAAACTCTAAGTTTATAATGATAGCTATAAGTTTGCTTTGACATTGAACAGTGCCTTTTTCTATTTTCCACAGAACATCTTAAGTACAGAGGTTGTGGTTGTAAGTCTTACTGTATCTTTCTATGTAGCCCACTTGATTTTTGTCATCTCTTAGCACACAATATGCTTTAAAAAGCACAATAACATTAATTAGTAAATTTACAGTATTTTATTGTCCTACAATAAAAGCTTAAGAATGGCTAATTTAGATCCCCACAGTTATTAAAAACTTTGTTTAGTAGCAAATATTTTAGCAAAAATTTAATATCATTATTGAAAGTTTATTCAGGTACTTATAAAGACTTTAAAAGTATATTATAGTTCAGTATTTTAGATTTTCCTCACATACAATTCAACTAAAAATGATCAAATAATTTAACATATACATATGGTAAGATGACAAAATGTTTGCCTATAAAATAGCAATGTCACACCAATAGAGAAGAGCCACTACAGAAAAATGAATGCAAAAGAGAAAGTTTCTATCATGGGGATCTGAAGCGCTACAGTAAAGATTATTTATACAAATTAACAGTTAAGTTTTAGTTAGCATTTAAAAAAATGTGATCCAAGATAACACTAATTTATATTAAAGAATTAAAGGGAGAAATCAAAGCTATAAAGATTTAGAAGGAAATGGATGATACAACTCATACATATCAAGAAAAGGGGTTCTGAGAAGCTATCCCTGTCAAAGACCATTCCATACATCCCTAAGTATCTGGGAGAAAGTACTTTCATTATCTTGGGCTACAACACCAAAGCCTGGTGTTTTTTCAATTTCTCCTGAATTATCAATAAAGTATGAAAGCCAATTACATAAAGCAGTGCTTTCCAACTTATTTCTCAGGCATACTCAGAAAAATAACAATTATAAGGCAACCAGAAAAGAGAAGGAGCCTAGTGGTTAAGAGGCAAAGAGAATTGGAGGCTCCAGCCACTTTTACCTATTCATGGCACACAGCTTGGGAAACTCTAATTTAGATTAGCAACTTGGGAAATAAACTCTACCTTTGTAAGTATCACAAAAACAAGCAAGTTATAGGTAAGCATCAGAGGAAATAATTTCAGGTCACTCTGAATGAATGAATACTGAGCAAATTATACAAAATACCACCTTCTTGAAAAATCCTCATCAGCCTGCTCTTGATTTGTGCTCCCTTTCTTATCAAAAAAAAAAAAGAAAAAAAAAAGAGAAAAGAAAAAAAGAGTGAAATATAACCCTCTGGGAAGTGTAACAAGACATTTTTAGTACAAGTACTTGTAAATCTAAGACTGGAAAAATCTTCTACTAAATGCTTCGTTCACTCTTCAGAAAAGCCATCTTTCATCTTCACTACTGTAACTAGTATTTTGACTATTATAAGCCCTCTTTAAAATATTATCTAGGGCTTCCCTGGTGGCGCAGTGGTTGAGGGTCCGCCTGCCGATGCAGGAGACACGGGTTCGTGGCCCAGTCCGGGAGGATCCCACGTGCCGCGGAGTGGCTGGGTCCACGAGCCATGGCCGCTGGGCCTGCGCGTCCGGAGCATGTGCTCCCGCAGCGGGAGAGGCCACAGCAGTGAGATGCCCACATACCGCAAAAAAATATATATATATTATCTAGTATTTCTTTATTAGCTACACAAGTGGCTATAGGTACCTCATTACTAATTATCCATTCTTTCTTAAAGGACACAAGTTTTTTCCTGAGGTATGAGGGGTGGGTATCTCACTTCATTTCTAGAATTCATCCAAGGTAGAGGACTCTAAGATGTGACCCACAGACAAAATGGGTAGAGAACACAGTTTGTAGCACTATCTTTTACATGATTAACTATTACATAGGAACAATATTAAAGTTCAGTTTACTCATCAAGAAGGATATTAAAGAAAACTATCATTAACTTTGTAAACTTATAGATTCAACAGTCACAGTGTACACCTTTTTTATATTACTAGAACCCAGAAAAATGGATTAAAATAAAGCCAATCAATAAAAATATCTATAGAAATGGACATTAATGACCCCCAAATGCGGTGATAATGTAAAAGAATAATACTTCAATTCTGTAATTGCTTCAGAAGTATCTTACAAGTGTATTATGCAGCAGAAGGGGCCAATTAATCTGCTTATTTCAATGTCACTGTCCCATTTGTCTTGAGACTTCACAAGACTGCTACTTTCAATTTATGGCCATGCATTATTGCCTCTGCCTTTGATCATACAATTTCCCCATCACCTAAAATGCTTTATTATAACTATTCCCTACAAGAATTAAGACAATCCTCCAATTGAAAGTAATGTTTCCTTTATGTCTACACTGAGATATATTTATCATTCCTGTTTCACAAATAACAAGCTTCCTCGAGGAGAAATGGTTAAGTGAAACAATCGTTTTGATTCCTAGGTCAGTGCTTCTATCAAAAGAACCTATTTTCTTGTTAGTCTATTATGATTCTACACCTTAGGATTAAGTTAAGGCCCTTTTTTATGTCCCACATTAGGAAGTAAGTTTGTATTATGTCCAAATCCCAGGCTTACTCTCTCTAAGCTTATGTCAAAGCCACACTCTGAGCAACCACCTAAAACATTAATCTGAGCTTATCTCTGACCAGCCTCACTCCTAGTGATGCAGATTTGGTTCCTTATTTAATTTTCCTCAAGTAAACTGTCCATGCTCATCAATATAGCCAATAGAGTAGTCCCTTGGTATCCACAGGGGATTGGTTCCAGGACCTGGCCCCCAGCCCCCACTGATACTAAAATCTGCAGATGCTCAAGTCCTTATATAAAATGACATAGTATTTGCATATAACCCACACATCCTCCCTCCCATATACTTTAAGTCATCTCTAAATTATTTATAATACCTAATACAAAGTAAATGCTATGTAAATAGTTGGCAGCATAAGGAGAATTCAGGTTTTGCTTTTTAGAACTTTCTGTAATTTCTTTTCCAAATATTTTCCATCTGTGGTTGGTTGAATCCAGAGATGTGAAACCCATGGATACGTAGGGTCGACTGTGTTGTTTCACTCTGATATTTTTTTTCCCTCTTTTTCACATCTATGTCATCTTTTCCTTGTTCTTATGCTTTTTCTAGCAAGCTTTTTTTTCCTCCCTTTCTCCACCTTTGATTTCTTTCTTCTCTTTTTCCGTCTTTACTATTAAAAAATGCCTTAGATTGTCACTATTTTATTCAGTTTCTAAAATCTACAACTTCTTCTCCAACACTCGCCAATTATCAACAGCTCAGACAAAAAGCACTACACTCCAGGACAGGTCACCATAGGCTCTCTCTTAGAAGTCTACAAGCCATATTTTAAATAAGCATCAGTATATGTTAGCCACCATGTTATCCAAGGCCAGAACCACATTTAAATATTTAAACTTTTAGAGATGACATGTTAAATTTATCATATATGCTTCTGACTTCAAATGGGGTTTCCTAGTCCTAAAACCACATTCTGGTTAATTGAGATACACAGTAGTAAATCCTAAACTCACAAAAAATTAGAGTTAGAAGGCTTTCAAGACGATTTAGGAAAACTCTCCAGTTAACTGAGACAGAAACTGGAGCACAGACAAGTTAGGCAACTTTTAAAATTACTGAAATAATTCAATAGTAAAAAATATCCAGAAACCAAGAACCAAAATTAAAAGTAGTATAAAATGTTCATGTATAAAAGAATTATTCAACACTTAAAACACATTTTCAATAGAAATAATACTATAGATGCTGAATAAGCTCACAAACTAATCCACAGATATATAGTTAAAGGGAATAACAGTTATGTTCAAGAGTCTTGGATATTTTGGGCACTTTTATTCTCTTTTTGCTTCTAAGTTGTATGCTCTCTGCTTAATGCAGGAATGACATTAACATTACTCAGCTTTTTAGATATGATTTGCTTTTGGCTCACAAATGAAATAAAAGAGAAAGAGCTTTCTACACTAATTAAGAGAGAGTAGACGTCTAACATTATCAAAGGTTAGATTCAAATTTTTAAATATATGAATGTAAGAAAACACTTGTCTGAGTGGAAGATAGTAGAGTTAAAACCTAGGATGGCCACCAGGTAGTCATATGATGAGCCTAGATTGATAGGGGATGAAGAGAAACAATCTGAGAACACCAGAGTCTAGGATAGGGGCCAGCAAAATGTTTCTATAAGGGGCCAGATATTTACAGTCTCTGTTGCAACTACTCAACTCTGTCACTGCAGCCAGAGACAAAATGTAAACAGATCAGCTTGGCTATGTTCCAATAAAACTTTACTTATGGACACAGAAATTTGAATTTCATATAATTTTCATGTTCATAAAATTATTACTCTTTGATTTTTTCCAGTCATTTAAAAATGTAAAAACCATTCTTAACTCATGGGCTGTACAAAAACACATGACAGGCCTGGATGTGGCCTGTGGACTATAGTGCCAACCTCCAGTCTAGGCAACAGCGGGGAGAAGGGGAAGATGGTGCACCTGGGTTAATAACTAGGGGGACTATTCATGAATGTTCTTGCATTAAACCTAACAGAAAAGCAGCTCCCCTCTAACACATGCACATTAACGTCAGTCCCAGCTGCAAAGAAACAGGCATATTTTGCTGTCTTTAACTTTAAAAGAGCTACAGAAATAATCATTGATCCTGGACAAAAATAATTTTCATAAATAATAGTATACTAATCATAATTTTAAACAGAAAATTCATTCTATAGAATTTTAAAATTATAGCAATAGATGCATTATTCATTACCATTTTGTCCCTGAGTCGCTCTCCACGGATAAAAAAGTCAGCACAGCCATTCTCTTCCTGGTGAGGGACTTTGAAGACAGTGACGCAGCTTAGTCCACTCCCTCCAAGTGGTAACCATCCACCACTTGAGTCATCCCGGGTCATCACCACAGCTCGCACTCGTGCATAACTATTACTAAAATAGATGCAAAGATTAGAAGTTAGCTTTTCCATAAACAAAAAACAGCCAAGGTGTCAGTCTTGATTGAGAAACCAAAGACCACATCAATTAACGTGTAGTAACTAAAGTGTTTACTACTTCCATGACAGTCCACAGACAGTAACCTGATTGAAAAAGATCAAAAACCACAGAGTAACTGACTTAAAGGTTAACTTATTTTGAAGACCAATCTCACAATAAAAGACTACAGATCGATTCTTTCAATTCATCATTTGAGTAGTTCAAGCACATCTGATTGCCATGGAACACGTAACAAAGGATCCCAGAGACAAACACGGTCAAACTACAGTCTGCCATCACATTTATCTAATATATGTCCACCTCCTACAATATAATCAGGACAAATTACTGCTGTATCTTAGCACATTTAATTGTGACATCTGTATGTTTCTAACATATTTGAAATATAAGTAAATGCTGAAACAAACATGTTTATTAGCTCAGGCACATTTTTGATTATTTCTAACACCTGGGAATCTAAATCACAAAAATATATAAACATGTTTTATTTTAGTAAGTTATCAGATAAATTGGTCTTTCATGCCCTCTTTTTGGCAGACTATTCTTAAGAGAGACCATATTCTAATTCCATTTAGAATCATTTCCCAGTATTAGCCACAACTATTTTTTACATAAAATCTAAGTAATGTTTCATATACTAATGTTCTAGATAACTGACATCTCAGCATTTTAGTTGTAAAACTTTTAATAATTATTAATGAAATCCTTTCTAAAAGTGGTATACCTTGCTGACTTCTTAGAAAATTACACTGAATATAACTTAAACATGTCTTGGTTATTACTACTATCAACTGAGGTTCAATGTAACAATTATGTGCTACTTATTGTCTCTGCACATTCTAAGTGTTAAGTTGCCAGTTGTCATTTCTGTTGTCAGAGTGCTTGTGTGAGATCTACCCCTTGCTTTTTTTCTACTTTACTCTACACATAAGGCATATTGATATTAAATATAAAGTTCAACAAATTCTGACAAATTACACATCTGTACAACCAACATGATAATCAAGATACAGAACTCCAGAAAATTCCCTGAAGCCTCCCTCCCATCAAATAAGTAACCTAGGTAACATTGCTATCCCCGGTTTCTAATATATACATTAGTTTTGCCTGTTATGAGCATTCACATAAATGGAATCAAACAGAATCACGACTTGTACCCTTTTTGTCTCACTTCTTTCACTCATTACGCTGTTGTATTAGTACTTCATTCTTTTTTTACCACTAAGCAGAGTCCTCTCACTGAATAAATATATCACAATTCATTTATTCTTTCTTATGTTGATGGGCATTTGAAATGTTCCTAGCTGTTGGCTATTATGAATAAAGCTGTTATAAACATTCTTGTATAAGTCTTTTGTAGACGTATGTTTTCATTTCTCTTTAATAATTACCTAGGAATGGAATTGATGAGTCATAGGGTAGTAGGTTTACCTATATAAGAAACTAACAAACTGTTTTCCAAAGTGATTGGACCATTATACATTCCCATCAACAATGTATGATAGTTTCAGTTACTCCTCATCTGTGCCAACACTTGTTGTTTTCAGTTCTTTAAACTTTACTCATTGTAGTAAGTATATAAGTGGTAACCCATTGTGATTTTTATATCCATTTTCCATGATGGATGCATGATGTTGTGCATTTTTTTCATATGCTGATTGGTCACATTTATATGCCTTCTTTTTAAGTCTTTTTTTTCTTTTTTTCTCTGCCATACCGTGTGGCACACGGGATCTTAGTTCCCCAACCAGGAATCAAACCCATGCTCCCTGCAGTGTAAGTGCAGAGTCTTAACCACCGTACCGCCAGGGAAGTCCCAGTCTTTTATTTTTTATTGTGCTGTCTTTTATTATTGATTTTTAGAAGTTCTTCATATAGTCTCGACACAAGTCTTCGGCCAGACAGTTGTATACTTTTAAAGCTGCACTGTGTTGTTGGTAAGGAGTCTAAAGTCAAACTTTATTAAGTTGGATCCTAGCTCAGCAATGTACCTACATGTCCTTGAGAAAGTTACAATACCTACCTTTAATAAATGTAAACGATGCCTGACACATAAACACTATATAAGTGTTATTATAAGTTAATTATTACTACAACAAAGAATTTAAAATTGAAGTAGTTGTCATACTGGTAATTCAAAGCCAGGGAGGAGCTGGGAAAAAATAAAATTTACAAGGTCAAACAAAATCCTCTATTACTAGGGTCAAAATAATTCTTTGTATAGAAGTTCTGAAAGTCTTTAGATTTACAGACGACTATTCTGTCTAAGCTTTTTATTATTCAGTTGTTTAGAGGCTCTGATTCTTGCCTGGGGCCAATTCTTACCAATCTTCAGTTCAGAGACCTGACCAGAGGAGTTATGGGTGCATAAAAACTGGGCTGAGGTAGATATCAAATTGGAATCCTCCTTCCGGGAGGAGCTGGAACAAGTACCTCTACTATAAATAAACATGACATGCATCCCAAGAAGCTGGAGAAGATTACAGTGGAAACCATCTTGGAGGGATAGAAGTAATAGTAAATGAAGGTTATTTGGTTTATTAAGAGTTTAAGTCTAAGTATATACCAGAAACATGCCACATAACTTAGACATATTAGGCTCAGATTAAATATGTGTGAATTGAACTCATGCATGTAAAGCTCAGCACATTTGAAGTTCAGTGAAGTTACGAAGTCATTAAGGTAGAACTTCGGTCAAAACCAAAATTCAAGTTCCCCATAATTATTTAAGTGCTTATTTTACTCTAGGATCCTGACTCTTCCTTCTCACTTAATTACGTAGTAAATTAGAAAATTTAAGAATTTTATACTAGATTCTACAAGACTGGGGAGACCCAAGGAGGAAAATAACCCCATTTAGAAGCTCAGTGTATATTTTAACTTCAGAGTGCAGCAGCAGTTATCCTCTTCAGAGCATATGGACTCTTATTTTATCATCTTTGAATATTACTAATTCTCACAATTTGTATAATGCTTCTTAGGCATATTTTGTATTTTTAAAATATAAAACTGCTTAAGCAAGAGTATCAGAAAATACACGAAAACCCTAGTAATTTTAAAAGTTATTTTATGATGGTGATATTAGAATATTTTCCCTTCATTTTTCAGTTTATCCAAAAATTATTTTATAATTAATATTTATAAATTAAAAGTAATTTAAATAAATTAAAAACACATTTTAACTATACTTGGCTTTACTCAAAATACTGTAGAAACTTTAGAATGTTACTTTTAACAGTGCAGGAATATGTTTTAAACAAAAGTATCCCTAACGTAATTCTCCTCACCACTCCAATTTCTTTTTTTCTGTTTTATGAAAATACCACCTAGAAGAGATGTGTTGCCCTTTTAGGAAAATTGAATAAAATAAAGATTTCCTTACTGGAAGAATAAGGTTGCCTGATTCATTGTTCACCTTAATACAACAAAAGAGGTTTTAAAGCTGGCCAATAATTTATATAAACTGTTTGTTGAATCTCGTGTTTTCAACCATACCAAATATATAACTGCTTCCCTTAACTATTCAAGTCGATTCTTTAAACTTTAAGGTATTCTAGAAGCTTATGTAAATAAATTTGTACTCCCTATACCACAGCCTTCATTAGTTTAGAATTTAACAACTCAGCTTTCAACTTTAAGCTCTAAGACTAGAATACTTAATACAAAAATTTTCAAGTTGTTTAATGTGGGGTTTTTTTTGAAAGACCTTCCTTCCTGCCAAGGTTAAACTTTTCACCTGTGCTTTTAATCTCATAACTTCCTTGCCTTCAAATGTCTTCTTTCCCCAAATAAAAACAGTAACTCTTGTCTAAAAACATGCAACCACTCCCAAAGACATTAGTGGCAGCTCTTATAAACTTTGTTATACTCTGCTTTGTAGCATTATTAAAATCTGTAATTATAATCCCCTACTTAGATAAAAATGACTTAAGAGCAAGGAACGAAATCAGTCTCCTACTTAAAATAACAACAAATGTTTTTTTCCTGATCATGTGGACAATAGACGCCCATTCTAGTAAATGTGGAAAATAAAGAAAAATAGTATTTGCCATCATGGAATTAAAATTTAAGAATTTGTAGGATTTTTTACTCTCTCTGGGTATCATGTTTGCAATCTATTAGTCTCTGAGACAACAGCTATGTTTATATAATGACAATGTACTCTTATTGTCAAAAACTCAGCATTTCATTCTTGGTCTTCTTTAAAATAGCTGAAAGGCACTTGTTCCCAGTAATTTATCTAAAAAGTCAAAGAGGATGTGGAGAAAAGGGAACCCTTGTATACTGTTGGTAGGGATGTAAACTGGTGCAGCCACGATGGAAAACAGTATGGAGGTTCCTCAAAAAACTAAACATAGAACTACCATATAATCCAGCAATTCCACTCCTGGGTATATACCTGGAAAAAATGAAAACACTTATTCGAAAAGATACATGCAGCCCAATGTTCATAGCAGCACTGTTTACAACAGCCAAGACACAGAAGCAACCCAAGTGTGCCTGTCAACATATGACTGGATTAAGAAGATGTAGTATATACACAGTGTGTGTCTATATATAGAGAGAAGAAAGAAGAACAGAAAGAAAAGGGAAGAAAAACAAAGGAAAGGTATTTTAGATGCTACTGAAACTGTGATTAAAGCAGTTACCTACCTCCTATGAAGAAAATACATATATGGCTAAAAACTTATATTTGAACACAATTCTGGGGATTCACACTCCCCTCCAAGAGGTTCACAAACCTGAGATTAAGAACATTTAATTCCTAGGGCAAAGTTGCTCTGCAATAGGTTTTTAGGTCCTATAATTTACAAATTTATCAAGATGATAATTCCTTACAAATGTGTTATCTGAATGCTGGTTAAGAAGAGTTACATCACATTCTCTTAAGTAGATCACAAAATTATACTTTCAAGTGAATGAAATATGTTAAGTAATATTCAGAAAATGAAAATGAAACCAAAATAAGAGCAATTAAAGTAGAAAAGAGAGGCAGAAGAGGAGGTCAGAATCAGAGAGTTGAAAATGCTACACTACTTGGCTTTGAAGATGGAAGAAGGGTCGTGAGACAAGAATACGGGTTTCTAGAAGCCGGAAAAGGCAGGGAAATGAATTCTTCCCTAGATTTTCCAGGAAGAATGCAGCTCTACGAATAACTTGATTTTAGCCCATTGAGATCCATTTGGACTTCTGACCTTCAGACTACAATATAATAAATTTGTATTATTTTAAGCCACTAAGTTTGTAGTGATTTGTTACAGTAGCAACAGGAAACAATACAAAAGATGAGGGAAAAACCTTCTTGAGGATATGAAAGCAATCCATATACAGGAGGCAAAGATAACTATTTTCCATTTCTAACTACAACTGTACCAAAACAAAATAGCCCAAAATACCCTCAAAGAACAACAACAAAAAAGAGAAGATACTTAGAATTCCTTAAGATTTGTTCAGTACAATGAGAATTTATGATATTTTCCCATAGAGGGATATTTACAGTGACAAAACATCCTATGTTCTCTACAGTATATTTTAAGTAAACATTACCATCCAAAATGTTAAACATTATTACAGAGACTGGGTATAAAAAAAGGAAGCATTTAATAGAAGTAATTTATGATATAGCACCTCACAGTGTAAGTACTTACTTGCTTTCTAAGCTATAAAGAAGCAGATGATATTTAGAAGATAGCCACATTAGGACTATTCACTTATCCAGTAAGCATTTATTTATATGCTTCACACATAAACAAAATTTAAAAGTTATGGTTCTTCCCTATAGAAGCTCACAAGTTAGTGGGCAAAGATATATTAACACAAATTGGGAGTACAGGAGAGGAAATGACTAATATTCATATTTGATATGGATTTTGAACAGCAGTATATCAGGTAGAAAAAGGCAAAGGACACTCCATGGAGGGAGCATGACACAAGTATGTCATGTTTAAGGACGAATATTAAGTTCAAAAGAAGATGGCAGGCATAAGCAGGAGAAGGGTAAGAAATGAAATAATACTTAACTTACTGGACCTTACTGTATCAAGCCTTGCACACCACGAACAAAGTTAGTACTCTAATTTATCACAATAAAGAGACCACAGGGTGACAAAAGCAAGGGAGTAGAATACTCTGACTTGTGTTTTAACAGAACTTTACTGCATCAACCCCAATGAGATGGGTTATTTCTTCATTTTACAGATATGGAAAGTAGGAATTAGTTTAATTAGAAAGATAAAGGTCTTGAAATACTCCTTCTGTATTGGCAACTTTTTTTTTTTGGCTGAGTTGGGTCTTCATTGCTGCACGTGGGCTTTCTCTAGTTGTGGCGAGCAGGGGCTACTCTTTGTTGCGGTGCATGGGCTTCTCATTGCAGTGGATTCTCTTGTTGCGGAGCACAGGCTCTAGTCACGCAGGCTTCAGCAGTTGCAGCATGCGGCCTCAGTAGTTGCAGCACACAGGCTTCAGCAGTTGTGTCACTAGGCTCAGTAGTTGTGGCTCACTGGCTCTAGAGTGCAGGTTCAGTAGTTGTGGCGCACAGGCTTAGTTGCTCCGCGGCACGTGGGATCTTCCCAGACCAGGGCTCGAACCCATGTCCCCTGCATTGGCAGGCAGATTCTTAACCACTGTGCCCCAGGGAAGTCCCTGTACTGGCAACTTTTAAAACTATAACACTTATTATTTTCCATGCAGCAGTCATCAATCTAAAGCACCACATGGCAGTTAATAATACTGTGTTTAATAGCAAGTCAGATTTCCTAGATTCCAAAGGCAGTTGAATCATTTAAAAGTTAAAATCTTGAGCAAATTAAACTCTCTGTACCCTCATTTTCCTGATTTGTAAAATGGGGATAATAACTGCATCTACTGCAGGGTTTGAGAACTAAATGAGGAAATTATGCAAAGTGCTTATTAGCATTGTACCTGGCTCACAGTTAGGTACTCAATAAATGTTACCACTATATGGACTTGATATAATAAACTAACTCTATGATGTTACAATATCTGCATTCTGAAATGGCCTAAATTCGCCTCATTCTGTATTTATGATAGTTTTATATAACAAACTGAGGAGACAGCCCCCCATCAGAACTTTTTACTTTTAGTAAAAATTTTTAACCACAGCTAAGTATCAGCATCAGTTATCAAAATATTCCACAAACTGCTTACATGATGGAAACATTTACATCTAACCAAGTCATAGGCATCTGGGAAGTCTCCCACAAGAATGAAAACATAAAACTAAAATCTGAAGAATAAAGAGGTATTCACAAAATATTCCTTTAAAATCAACCATTCTAGTTTCTGCTAAACAGTATCATCAACCTGCCAAAGTAGTTTAAAATTTTAACACTTAGTATGTCCCTGCCTTCTGGCATGACTATTGTCCATGTCTTAGTATGTCCCCCAACTCCTTGACTACCAGCGCCGATCTTATGAAGTTTTCTAGTCTATGTCAGAAGAGCTGATATAAATAAAAGTATTCACCGTCAGTAAGAGATCAGAATGTAGAAGACACGGAACCAACATTAATACTAGAGTTCATAATGAGATAAAAACGTTAGAATAAAATATGGTAAGTTTTAGAATAAACTTGTAGTAGAAAAGGCTTAAGATCCAGAGGCCATTAAAAAATAAAAAGATAAATTCAACTATACAAAACACATTCCTGCATAGTAAAAAAATAACCCGTAAAGTTAAAAAAAAAAGTAGCAAATTGAGAAAAAATGTACAGCAATATGTATTAGCCTTCTATTGCTGCTATAACAAATTACTGAAAACTTAGTGGCATAAAACAACACAAATTTACACAGTTCTATGAGTTGGAAGTCCAAAGGGCTTCACAAGGCTAAAATCAAGGTGCTGGCACTGTTGCATTCCTTTTAGGAGGCTGTAGAAGAGAATGGGTTTCCTTGTCTTTTCCAAATCCTCCAAGTCATCCACATTCCCTAGTTTGTGGCCTTCTTCCATCTTCAAAGCCAGGAGTATTTTTTTCTCTCTGACCCTTCTGCTATAGTCACATCTCTCTCTGACTGTAGTCCCACAGTCAGGAAAGGTTCTCCAATTTTAAGGATTTGTGTGATTCAATTGGGCCCATCCAGATAATCCAGGATAATCACCCCATATCAAAGCTCATAACCTTAATCACCTCTGCAAAGTCCTAACATATTCACAGGTTCTGAGGATGAGGGCAAGGACATCTTTGAGGTATGGGTGTTTGGGGGAGGAGGATCAACACACTGTTCTAACAGAAAACAAGCACAGTATTTCCTTAAAAGTAACTTCAAAAACAATAAGAAAAAAAATCAACAACCCAGAATAAAATAGGCAAAGTTCATGAACAAAATTCACAGAAGAAAAATATAGGTGCCATGAAATACATAAATCAAAAACCCCTAACTTTATTCAAAATAAGAGGACTGCAAATTAAAGACCATTATTCATTTATCAGATAGGCAAATACCAAGAAATTAGTTAACACAGAAGTTGGTGAGGAGTACGGAAGTACGTTTGGAAGGTTATTTGGAAATATCTATCAAAACTTAAGATGTACATATTTTGTGACTCAGCAAATGCTACTTCTACCCATTTTCTTTTACATGTATGAAATTAAACCTTTATAAGCAAAGTTTAAAGAAAAATGTTGTTTTTAACAGAAAAAAAGGATGAAAGCAACCTCAAGAAGACTCAATAGGAAACTAGTAAAATTATGGAACACCTATTCAATGCAATATTATGTAGCCATGATAAAAATAAGGAAGCTCTTTACATTGATTGTCAAAGTAAGCTGATCTCTAAGTTCTATTAAGTTTTTTTTTAAAGGTACGTATGTATGTTTAGTATGCAACCATTTGTGGCAAAAAACACATTCACACATATGCTTGTATATGAATAGAATCTTTACATAATAAAACTGGTAACTGTTTCTCTAGCAAGGGGAAATAAGACAGAGGTACAAGGGTAATTTTCCTTTCATTAAATAACCTTTTATATTTTTTGAATTTTGTACCATGTGTATATATTACCCATTCAAAAATACATTTACCGAACTCTTATACATACACACACACTCCCTGAAGGGCTATGATCTCAAAACAGTATTTGTCTAACAGGAGCTAGCACTTGCCATTAACAGTACAATGATGACTATTTTGCAGAATGCAGATTGATCTGAACAGCCTTGTTCCCTCCCTGATGTCAAAAGCTGCTACACCCTGCACCCCTCCCATCAACCTGAGAGAGGCAATACCTCTGCTCTGTTTCCACCTGTTTACAATTTATAGTTCTCTCCAGTCATACACACACACTTGTTCAAACATAAGGACTGGCATCCCAGCTCTCTCCACATACTTCTAAGAACATCCCACAAATCATATCATATGCATGTATTCCTTTGAAAGATGTTGGGCTCATTTTACTACACTTAAAGTAGTTATTCTCATGTCCTAGGCATGTCCTAAGAGAGGAAGGACATAGGCATGTCTCATAGGCATGTCCTAAGAGAGGAAATATAAACTCAGAAGGTGGACAGTCAGGAGAAAGGATTCCAGAGTCCTCTCACACCTTAGAATAAGGTTTCAAGAAGGAAAGGTATGCTTGAGGGGTTCCTGGGTAGTAGGAGAAAAATGACTTCTACCCTTTGAAAGCAGACATGTTTAGCAGAGAGGTATTCCTACAGATGCCAAGGTGAACATGGACAATCTCTAAATTACAACAATTATCTAGTTTTATTTATTACTCTCCAGAAAGTCTTTCCTGATGCCTATCATTGGGCTAGATATCTTTTGTAAATGCTTCCATCATGTAAAGTGTGAGCAGGAGACTCAAATAATTGATATTTGATGGTTAGCTGTGGTTGATAATTCTTATTTAAAGCAAAAAGGAAACAGTGCTCTCTTTTTTCTGATTTAGGTTAGGTACGTTATATCCTCATGAGTATTGCTATGTAGTTGTATGAGAAGTTCCTTTTTACCAAGTAGGAAGAAGGCACAGTAGTTAATTACTCTAGTTTCTCAGGGTCTTTAGTAAATTTATTCTGCCTGATTTTATCTGTGCCACCAGAGATATTAATGAAAAAATTGTAGGTTTATGCCTGAGATGAAGTAATAATCTTTTGACTGTATCAGGGCAATGGCAAGAACATTCAGTGAGAGATCACTGTTCTCTCTGGTCAGGGAACAGACTCAGGGAAATTCAATTGACAGTACTGAAGAGGGAATTCTTTCACTGTCAATATGAGATGGCTTTCGCTAATGAAGCCAAAAGAATCCCTTACATTTAATACCTACAACTTCTGAATATGTTGCTAACCCCTTCTATATGGTTCTGTACATGTTACCTTATTTTTAGTAGAGGTGAAGGGCACTCACTTTTTTAAATGCACCTGCATGCAAGTATTTAGAGTGCAGCTTTGCCCATGCTAAGAATGCATATAACATCTTGGCATTTAATGGCAAGGAACAGAGTAATAACAAGGGTAAGCTGCCAACCCTGCAAATCTAGGATGCCAATTCTTCAGGGGTCAGGCCACAAGCCGAGGATGCTAAAGATATGGAATCAGTGGCAGGGACCCAGATTAATCAGCAAAATAATCTCCTGAGAAAAAGAAAGTATCTCCACATTCAATATTAAAAATCACCAACATCTGAGAGTACGGGTTATGGCTAATACTTGAAGATAAGTCCTATGAGTACCTCCATAAAATAGGCATTTAATAAATATGTGTACAACTGAATCCAGAAATATAAAATAAAATCCAATGAAGCAGCATGAAGACTTCTCAGCTCTTCCTATACCTATCAAGAGTGTTCAGTGGTTCTTACAATACCTATCAAGAGAAAAGTAGACAGCACGAGGTGGCTTGAACACTTAATCAAATGATAATCGAATCAAAATTTAGGAGCCTTCAGTGATGGAGGTACATAAATACACAATGTTAATAACACTATCCTATAGAGGGAAGTTTATAGAGTTCCTCTGAAAATGCCACATTAGTCTGGGAATAGAAAGTACAATGGTAAATAGCTAATCCTAACTGTGCAATTGTGGGACCTTTGAACATTTTTTTCCTTCCAAATTCAACATAAATGGATTCAGTTTTCACTGAAAATTTAATACCCTACAGCAGTGCTGTCCAATCGAAATACAACGCAAGCCAAATACGTAATCTTCAACTTTCAGTAGTTAGAGTAAAAAAGTAAAGAGGAGGATGGCCATGAAAATGGTAGAAAAGGAGCTCTAAGAGCCCATCCCACAACACAAATACTAAAAAAAGAAAAGAACAAAAATTCCCAGGCAACTTTGTCAGAACTCTAGAAAACAGCCAAAGGTTTACAGTGATGAAGCAAATCCTAAATCAAAAGGCAACTTTAAAGTGGTAGGAAAGCTTTGTGGCACTTTTACTTGCCAGTGGTCTAACCTCACTTCCCACCCCTGCCTCAGCAGTGGTCTTGTTTTTTTAAAATAAATTTATTTATTTATTTATTTTTGGCTGTGTTGGGTCTTCGTTGCTGCACGTGGGCTTTCTCTAGTTGCGGTGAGCAGGGGCTACTCTTCGTTGCAGTGTGTGGGCTTCTCACTGCGGTGGCTTCTCTTGTTGTGGAGCACGGGGTCCAGGCACACAGGCTTCAGTAGTTGGGGCACACAGGCTCAGTAGTTGTGGCACACGGGCTTAGCTGCTCTGCAGCAAGTGGGAACTTCCCAGACCAGGGCTCAAACCCATGTCCCCTGCATTAGCAGGCAGATTCTTAACCACTGCACCACCAGGGAAGTTCCATCAGCAATGGTCTTAAAGATGACAGTCTGCATTCTCAGTATGGGATCCTGGTCCCTGGTTCCAGAGAGAGCACAGCAGACCTTAGTCTCAAAGAATCCTGTCTGGAGCTATGTGAAGGACTGACACAAGGCGTTTGCATTCCTCAAACACATCGGAAGACAAATGAACGACCAGCTGCTGCTGGGGGCAAAATATCACAATGAGGCCAACAATAGATGTACCAAAAGCCTGGGAGGAAAAGCTGGGGAGACAGTTTTTCTAGGGAATTAAGAAGCCATATGCATACCCAGGGCAGAACACATGTTCATAAAAGTTCTGGGAAGACCCGAAGTTTTCATCTAGGCTCAGCACAAGCAGGAAGTAATGGGTAAGGCAAAGTTGTAAACGGCTTGTCTAAGCATTAAAGGAGTGCCATGATACAGAGATAATCTGCAAAGAACAGGAGAGTTTTCCTTCCTTCCTCCCTCCCTCCCTCTCTCTTTTTCTAAACTCCTGGTGTTTACGAAAATCTTTGTCAAAACACAAAAGGATCACAGGCAACAAGAACAGAGACTTCAGAGACCACACATGGCAAAGAATAAAGACTTTACAAAAATAGTTTAGAAAAACAACCTAACAACCACAGCCCACAGCCAGCAACAAAACAAACCCTGAAGAATGGGAAGAATACAAGTTCCAGAGTTATCACATTAAAATATTCAAACTTCTCAATTTTCAACAAAAATTTATGAAATATGAAGAGAAACATGAAAGTATGGCCCATTCACAGATGAAGTTAATCGAAGCTGTCCCTGATGAAGCAGAGATACTGGACTTACTACACAAACACTTTAAGTCAACTGTCTTAAATATACTCAAAGAGGTAAAGGAAACCAGGAAAACAATGTATGAGCAAATAGAAAATATCAATAAAGAAACAGAAATTACAAAAAGGAGCCAATATTACTCAGCTGTAAAAAGGAACAAAATTGGGTCATTTGTAGAGATGTGGATGGACCTAGAGACTGTCATACAGAGTGAAGTAAGTCAGAAAGAGAAAAACAAATATTGTATATTAACGCATATATGTGGAATCTAGAAAAATGGTACAGATGAACCAGTCTGCAAGGCAGAAATAGACACAGATGTAGAGAACAAACGTATGGACACCAAAGGGGGAAAGCGGAGGGGGGTTGTGTGATGAATTGGGAGATTGGGATTGACATCTATACACTGAAGTGTATAAAATGGATAACTAATAAGAACCTGCTATATAAAAAATAAAATAAAACAAAATTCAAAAAAAAATAGTAGCCAAATAGAAATTTGGGAGCTGGTAAGTACAGTACCTGAAATGAAAACTTCATTAAAAAGTTTCAATAGCAGATTTGAGCAAGCAGAAGAATCAGTGAGCTTAAAGATATGTCAACTGAAATGACCCAATCTGAGGTGCAGAAAGAAAAATGAATGAGAAAAAATGAGCAGAGCCTAAGAAATCTGTGGGATGCTATCAAATGTACCAATGTATGTGTAATGGGGGGGCTCAGGAGAGAAGAGAAAGGGGCAGAAAGAATATCTGAAGTGGCCAGAAAACTTTCCAAATTTGATAAAGATATAATAAATCTACACATCCAAGAAGTCAAACTCCAAAATGGATAAACAAAGAGATAGAAACTGGAGTTGTTGAAAGACAAAGAATCTTGAAAGCAGGGAAAGAAAAGCTACTCATCATATACAAGGGAATCTCAATAAGATTAACAGCCGACTTATAGCAAACAATGGAGGCCAGAGGCAGTGGGATGACATATTTCAGGTGCTGAAAGAAAAAAAAATGTCAACCAATCTATACATAGCAGAAGTACCCTTCAAAAATGAAAAAGAAATTAAGACATTCTCAGATAACTAAAGGGCTGAGGGAGTTTGCCTCTATCCTTTGGGATGAAATTAAAGGACACTAGATAGTAACTCAAAGCTATATGAAGAAATAAAGAACTCTGGTAAGGGTTATTACATAGGTAAATATAAAGCTATTATTGTATTTTTGGTTTTTAACTTCTCTTTTTGTCTACAGTAGTAATAAATCTGTATTAATGGGCCCATTAATGTATAAAGATGTAAACTGTGACAATAACAATATAAAAGGGAGTGGAGATGAATAGAAGCAGAGCTTTTATAGGCTATTAAAGCTAAGCTAGTATCAATTTAAACTATATCAACTTATATACTGTCTATAAGACACTGACTTTACATCCAAAACTACAAACAGGTTGAAAATGAACAGATGAGAACAGTATTCCATAAAGCAAGAGAGCTGGGATGAATATTATTATAAGAAACAGAGGTCATTATATATTGATAAAAGGGTCAATTCATGAAGAAGATGTAACACTTATAAACATATAAGAGTCCCAAACTATATGAAGTAAACACTGACAAAACTGAAGGGAGAAATAGACCTACAGTAATAGTTGGAGACTTTAATACCCACCATACTTTTAATAATGAATACAACATCATCTAATAAAAAAAGAATAAAGTACTGATGTGCTGCAACATGGTACCTCACAAATATGCTAAATGAAAAAAAAATGCCATACACAGAAGGTCACATACTGGCATGATTTCATTTATATGAAATACCTAAAATAGGCAAATCTATAGACAGAAAATAGATTGGTGGTTGCCAGGGGATTAGGGGTATGGTAAAGTTTTGAAAAACTGCTTAATGGATATGGGTTTGTTTTTTTTGGGGGGGTGGGGGGGGGGCTACACAGCTTGCGGGATCTTAATTCCCTGACCAGGGATTGAACCAGGGCTCTCAGCAGTGAAAGCACAGAGTCCTAACCACTGCACAGCCAGGGAATTCCCATGGGTCTGTGGTTTTTTTTAGGGTGATGAAAAGTTTTGGAACTACACAGAGGTGGGGGTTGCACAGCAATATGAATGTACTAAATGCCACTTAAGCTGTATGCTTTAAATGGTTAAATTTATGTTATATGTGAATTTCATCTCAACTTTTAAAAAGTGAACGCAGGTGGAATTAATGTTAATAGTATACTTTAATCCATTATATCCAACATATTTAAATAGATAATACAAAATAATCAATGAGTTATTTTATATTTTTTTCATACTAAGTCTTGGAAATTTCGTGCACATTTTACAAATACAGCATATGTCAATTCTGATTAGTGCTCAATAGTCATATGTAGCTAACAGCTACCATACTGGCCAGGGAATCTTATTAAAAGATTACAAAAATAAGTTGTCAGGTGAGCATATATTGAAAGAAGACATTCTTAAAATCTGGAATACTTACTTTCTATCTTACAACACTTGTAGGTAATCTCCAGTGCTTTCTCTTTTTTATAAATTGAAGTAGCCACCAAATAAATATATTTGCCAAGAAATAAATATATGCATAATCCTACCTTTGACCATATTTTCTCCCCTGGAATGGTCTTTACAGCTAGGTAAAAGACCACCACTTAACTCTCATCTTGTCCTTTAGAGACTATAAAGGCTTCTCCTTCTGGTGAATTCAATGTATTCATCACATATCTTTCAGGCAGTTATTAACCTTATGATTCCTCTAACACTATCTTCTATTATTTAACTTCCAATTCTCCAATTTATCACATCTTAAACTTCCCTGCCCACCTGTATGTAGTGCCTCGTATACAGCAAGAACTTAACATTCAACATCTTCCTGTTCCATCATAACTCTCTCCCTACTACAACTAATAAACAATATTTCATATGCAGGTAATGATGATACCAAAAGGACACGTGCAACATCCTCGTAGCAATTCAGGGGCTATTCTTTAGCTCCTTAATTGATAGTTCAGTTATGAGGGGATGAAACCCCATGCGTATGAAATCATGAATGCATGGAAACACTCCTGGCTTAAAAGCCCCACATTCCATACAAGAGTCAAAATATCTCGTAACAAACAGTCCATGGACATAGCTCCTTGAACTCCTGGCAAGGGATATACCCAAGTAAACAAATACACCACGTTCAGGGCAGAGCAAAGCTCTGGCTTTCCACCAGGTATATATATTTAGTTCATTCACAATCCTCTCCATGCAGATGCCGTTTACCAATCAGCAATGTTGCCTACTAACACAACTGACATTCTATCTTCATCAGGATTCCAGACGACCAGAGCTTAACCCAAAGTCATTTTCCATAAAGGAGAATAGATTTGGTTAGGTCTTTATTATGTAAAACAGAGTAACTGCTAAGTAGATGGGGACACATTTACATACATACATAAGGAGGTGCTCGCTCAATGTAATTCAGTTTATTAATATCAACAATCAGAATATGGATATTACCTAATTATATGTAACTTATTCATTGTAATAATATTCTGTTTAAGATTAAAGTTTCTTATGTATGTATTTGTAATAATGAGTTGTAAATATGAAAACATTGCTGCTTTCAACAAGTAAAATATCCTCCAACAACATCTCAACTAAAATGTCACTGACAGAGGCAGAAAGATATTCTAGTCACACCTTATTTAAAAAGTGGACTGCGACAGAACATTTAGAAATAGCATCAGTGTATCCGGAGTTGTGGGGACAGAGAGCAGGTGAGGAAGTTTATGAGAACTGCCAGCCAATTTGTGCTGGCAGAGTAGATTTTAAAAGTGGGAAGACAGGACATATGCTCCTCCGAATCAAGCCTTCTGAGAAGAAAGTCTGGCAGCTGCCAATTAACCACAGGAAAAGGGATCCCTTTGGGGATCAAAACAAAGACATTCTCTTGATAACATTTCTCCAGTTAGACTAAAATAACTAAGATTCAATTTCAGAACTAGTTTTTTTTCTTACAGTGAGATTTCTTTAACTCCTCAATTTTTCCATACCCAATTACATAGGTGGTAAGTGATAGAGCAAAGATTCAAACAAAGGTCTGAATATAAAGCCTATGCTTTTTATCACTGTTACAACCAAGCAAATGCATGGTTGATATAACTCACTGATATTCTGGTATTCACGTTTATATGTATTCACTTACTCAAAAATAAAATATTTTAATCTTTCTCCACAGTTCCAAGAAGCTGTTGGATTCTTATAAACTTAAAAAGTAATCTCTCTTGCATGTGTACATGCACACGCATGCACATGCACGCACACACACACACAGACACACACACCCCTGCCCGCATGTGGACATGACATACAAATGTCTATGTGGTACGTTTAGCAGGATCCCTGCTATTGAGTTGCTTGAAGTGTACTGACAAGGCTTCAAACCAAAAGGGTTTTAATTTTAAACAAAACTGACTTCATTTTCAAGTTGACTCTGGTTAAGCTTCCTTATTTATCTCCCCCCAACCCAATTAGCTCTAGGTATGCAAAATCCTTATAGTTGCAGCAGAGAATGCCTCTTCTTATAGCTCAAAAGTCGTGGAATTGAGTCTCATGTCTCTGATTTGTCTGCCCTGAACTAATCACACCCATGGAGGGTCAACCCACTCAAGCCAAAAGGCCTAAAAGTGAAGGAATGACTTCCCCCAAGAAAAGTACTTTTCCTTGGTACTTTTTAATTGCACCTTTTAACAGAAGAATAATCAAGGTATACTTGGCATACTAAAACAATAGATGACAATTACAATATTGAAGAAGGTAATATGGGCTTGAATTCAAGATAAGGTAAAAAATTAATCAAAATGGGCTACACATCATGAAAGTGGACATACAAGTATGCAATAAAAGTTATTCTTGCTTGAGCTGGAAGATTACTGAAGACAACAAAAATGAACTACACTAAATAGGAATGCTACTGGTGAAGGCCTTGCGTATTCAAAAGGGAACTATTCTAAGCTTCTGTGTAGGGAGGATGTAATTAAATTGATATCCAAGAGTAATTATATTGAAAAATACGATCAGGAAACCTTGGAATATTCAGGAAGCAGAGCGAGAAAGGCAGCTAGGAAGATGTTATTTGAATCCAAATGCTATTTCAATAATGAAACCTGGGGAAGGAGCAGTATCTTTACAGATAGAAGTTCAAGGTAGAATCCTCAATCCTCCTTTTAAACAAAACTCATAACAAATATTATGAAAATAAGGAGAGGATACAAAAAATACAGTAGTCAAAGATAACCTCCAATACTGTAAGCTTGTAAAGATTCAGTCCAGTGGTAGAACACAGTGTAAATGATGCAGAAAAGAATCTATCGTTATCTAGAATAAGAGTCGTCATCGATTGTGGTAAGAACACTCAAAGGAATTAACTAAAAAGCCATGGGGAGCATAAGTAATTCAACAGTCCCTAGCACATAATAGATATTTGATAAAAAATAAGATATATGGATGAATGGATTGGATGTCTTTTACAAGCCATATATCATATTAAACAGAAAGTATCCAAAGATGAATAAGACACAGTCCCTGTTCTCAAAGAAATCACAATACACTAACTTGAATAAGTAATAAGGGCAATAATTTTTTTAAATTACCATTAATTCTGGTAATGGAAGATTCAAAAATGAAACAGAAGCCTGTAAAAAAAAGAAAAGTAGAATATACTGAGACTGAGCTTTGGGAGAAATACTCCTCCTTTTAAGGAGGAAGAGAGGAGTCAGTGATAGGGGTCAGAGTACTTAAGATCGGTAGGAAAATTTGAGGAATACAGTGTAATGAAAACCAGGACAACGATTTGTCTTAAAATGCAAAAGAGAAGCCTAGTTTATTGGAAACATGATTTGAAAGCAAAAGTACTAATGGATTGATACAATAAATGTAGAACACTCATTTCTCCAGCAATAGAGAATAAAGTAATAATTCAGATTCTGCTAGTATCTTTTTGTTAAACAAATCATTTTAAGTAAGACTGTCTGTTAGAAAGGAATTAATAGCTATACATCAATGTTTGAATTTTCTATCTCTTCTTATTTCACAGAAGACTCAGCCTATAAAGATACCTCTAATAGTATCTTAGGTTTTAACGCAAAGGTCAAAAACAAACATAAATGAACAAAAATAGTAAAGTGCTTATAATACTTGTAGTGGTGGGGACTGTGGCCATCTAAAGCGAATATGTAACACTCCATTCTAGCAGCTGCCTTGCAGGAATGCAAGCTCAGTATTACGAGAATGTTTTGATCTTTTTAGAGAACCTGGAAATCCTGCCTATATGAAGTCCCCTGACTTAAATACTGGCTCATTTATATGTGGACCGGCTTCACCTGCAGTTTTCATCTTTTGTTTTAAATAAATAATGAATCTTTAGTTCAACCGAAATAAAAATTGTTTTTATCCACTTTAACCACTGCATTCATCTCTCTTTTTAACTAAAACACTATGCAATAAACATAGCATTTGGCATCTCCTACACAATGCGAGAAATACGAAACAGCAATTAACCAATTAGTACTTTATCCTTAATTCCCTAAACTAAATGTCACTTTAATACATTTTTTCATTTCAAAGTGCTGAATACACTTTGCTCTTAAACACGAAACACAAAACATGTAAAATCCCAACAAATTCATTTAATAATGACCACATGAGTGACCAGGAATCATGGCCAAACTTGCTCCAGATAAAAATTCCACTGGTTCAGAGGTTCTTAAACTCATGTCCAAGGGTTGGCTCATTCTGTGAGTATTATCTGGAGAACTTTAAAAAAACACAGGCTGCCAAGGTCTACTGGTCTACTCCCTTGATTCCTAACGGATGAGGCTTAGGAAAGCTGTATTTTAAATTTCTTAGAGTCCTGACGTGTAGCTGTATTTAGGAATAACTACTTATTCAGAATATTAATAAACTATAAAACTAATCTAATTTTGAATACATTAGAACTGAAAATCTGTCACTATAAATTCTACTTAGAATAATTTATTTCCTATCACTTCAGGCAATATAGTCAGACAGGTTACTCTAGTATTAGGCCTTAGATAATCTTAAAAATTAAAGTTCCAAAGGAAAGCACTAACTCAAGAATTCAACAGTCAGAACTAAAATAATGAGTTAAAATATCTTGGCAATCTAAAGTCCTTTAATAGCTCCTTAGCATGACTTACAAAACAACACCTCTCTGACTACCTCTCTCCAACCATAACAGCATTCTTTCCACGCTTTAAACAGTCTCCCTCTACCCCAGGTCCTCTGCACTTACTTGGAGACTCCCCTGAGATATTCTATTGGCTTCCTCCTTAAGCATTAGATAACATGAATCCTCCTCAAATTAGATTCACCCAATCTAAACTAGCCCCAACATCCAGCTTCCCTCCACCCATATCTATTACACTCTATTTCTTTTCCTGGTTTTCTTTTCCTCATAATGCTTATGACTATCTGAAATTATCTTATTTACTTCTTTCTTTCTTTTTTTTAAAGATTTTTTTTTCACATGGACCATTTTTAAAGTCTTTATTGAATTTGTGACATATTGCTTCTGTTTTATGTTTTGGTTTTTTGGCCCCGAGGGATGTGGAATCTTAGCTCCCCGACCAGGGATCGAACCCGAACCCCCTGCATTGGAAGGCAAAGTCTTAACCACTAGACTACCAGGGAAGTCTCTTATTTACTTATTTCTTTAGGTATTTATTTTCTGTCTCCTATTAATAGGACTTATGTTCCATGTGAGCAGGGACACTGTTTTCTTTGCTCACTAGAATGTTATCTGAGATACAGTAAGTGCTCAATATGTATGTAATTGTTGAATAAATGAACAGAAAAACATACAAAACCCCCCAATTTTACTTCTAACTTAAATGTGCACATTGATAAACCTCTATGAAGACAATAAAATGTTTTATACAATTTTTAGTACTAAGCAAGATTAAAATAGGAAATTTCCCTTAGCTTCCTCTACCTTCCTCCTCTGAGCTCCCTTCCTCCAGAAACGTCATTCCCCTGTACCCTTGTGGTCAAGTAATTTTGACTTGAGGCAGGTAAGCCTAAGAGCCTCCGAAACCAACTCTAATGACACTGAGAGTTGCAAGCAAGTACATTCTTACAATCCTAGCAAAACCCAAAAGATATAAAATTTGTCTCAACTATGTGTCATTCAGGGAAGACTACCTCAGATCTCAGAGTGATTTGTCTACCCAGGAAATAAGTACACTCTGGATCCAATGAGAGCTGAAGGATGAACAGAGGTAAATTAGAAAGAAGGGGAACAGTGAAGGAAGGGATAGAGTGGTTTTCTTGATAGAAGACTACTTTATGCAAAGGGCACTTTTTTCTTCAAGGAGTTCACCATCTAAATTGCATTATTAAATAGCATGAGAAACAATACAAATAGCAACATAATAATGTGCACTATAAATAAAAATACATAGAAACAGAGCAGGAGCAGAGTTTTAAATATAAATTTGATAAATTTAATAAAGTAGGATGATACTATTTTTACATAGTTTGCAGCCCAAGATTCAAATGCTGAAAAGGGAACTAATCTGGGAATGAAGAAACACTGTTTCAGAAAAACTTAACTACCTTGAACGATGCTTTAAAAAAATTTTTTTTAATTCAACATTAATTCTTGAAAATATTCTTGGTAAAGAAATATTAGAAAAATACTTCCCTAACATGGTAAAAGCTATTAAAAACTCAATGATTATTACACACCTCTAAGTGAAACACCTGAGATGCTTCTATTATAGCCAGTTATAGGACATTACTGAGGAAGTTAAAAAAATTAATATTGCAGTTATATGATTAAAGAGGAGTGAGGAAGGAAAAGAGAAATGAAATACAAATATTGATTTAAAAATTATCCTTATTTGTAGATCATATGATTGCTTATCTAAAAAAACACAAGCAGAGACTTCCCTGGTAGTCCAGGGGTAAAGAATCCACCTTCCAGTGCAGGGGACGTGGGTTCTATCCCTGGTCGGGGAACTAAGATCCCACATGCTGCGGGGCAACTAAGCCCACGCACCACAACTAGAGAGCCCGCGTGCCACAAACTACAGAGCCCACATGCCACAACTAGAGAGAAGCCTGAGCGCCACAACTACAGAGAAGCCAGCACACCACAACGAAGAGCTTGCATGCCACAATGAAAGATCCCGCATGCCACAATAAAGATCTCACGTGTCGCAAGTAAGACCCGACATAGCCCACCCCTCCAAAAAAACAAGCAAATTTGTTAGAAAAATAAGGAAGACTTTCTGTTTCCAGACCAGCCCATACGAAGCTTGGATGCCACCAATCTATGCTAACAACAAGTAAAAAGCTGAACAAACTTAAAAATCAACAACACTTCTTAGGTCCATAAGAGAAGTGAGGTCACAGGGCAAACCACTGCCCCCAAACTTGGAAAGCCAGGCAGATGAATACAGAGAATGACAATTTATTGGAACAGAAACACAAGAGCAGAGAGCTCTTTGGGAAACAGTGCTGGGGTAGGGGAACCTAAGCTATAAATGATGAATTGCTGGAGGCTCAGTGTGGACAATTCTGAGATTAAAAACTCCAAGGGGACCCAGTCATCGAAATGCCCCCCACTTTTGTGAGTTTTACCTCTTGGTACTCTACTAAGTTCTCACAGTAAATATCAGAGAAAAATCCCGTCATATTTCTAGAAGGGGGAAAGGAAGCATTCTGAAATACATGGAGCACACTGTTCTTAACAAAGTTTGCCCTTGGGAGAAATTATTTAACCAGAGTCTAACCTCCTAAAGTTGTATCAGAACCTAACTGACCTAAGGGAAGGTAAATAAATACCCAGCTACAGCCCACTCCAGCCATCTTGTCCTACCTAAGAGGGGTGAGGGAGAAACAAAGAAGCATTTGAGAAGTTCACAGTCCAGAGACATAGGATCACAAAAGTCTAAGTTCTGGAGACCAAATGTTCAGCAATGTTATTGTAATTAACAATACTGTATTATATACTTGAAGTTTGCTAACAGGGTACATTTTAACTGTTTTTACCACCAAAAAGAAAAAGGAAAGAAAAATAAAAAAGATAACTATATGCTGTGATAAATATGTTAATTACACTGACTGTGGTGATTATTTCATAATATATGTGAATATCAACACCAAACTGTACATCTTAAGTATAATCAATTTTTATTTGTCAATTATAACTCATTAAAGCTGGAGGAAAAGAAGACCTAATAATAGAACTATAAAACACTTCCTACCGCCCTCACATTTTACCACCGCATTATTAAAGGCCTATTTACAGCAGTTCCTTTCAGCCAATACATCATGTCTGGCTATCAAGAAAAAATTACAAGGCATACTAAAAGGTAACAAACACAATTTAAAGAGACAGAGCATCAGAACCAGACTCAGATATGACAGAGATGTTGGCATTATCAAACCAAGAATTTAAAACAACTGTGATTAATACGCTACACCATCA
The DNA here is from genome assembly GCF_964270905.1 of Leucopleurus acutus. Lineage (NCBI taxonomy): Eukaryota > Metazoa > Chordata > Mammalia > Artiodactyla > Delphinidae > Leucopleurus > Leucopleurus acutus. The sequence goes on along the minus strand of NC_139142.1, from coordinate 81,355,786 downwards.
AGAGTAATCCCTAATGTAAACTATGGACTCTGAGTAATAATGATATATCATCAACATAGATTCATCAACTGTAACAACAAATGTACCATTCTAGTGGGGGATGTTGATGATGGTAGCAGATAGGCATGTGTTTGCACAGGCAGTATGTGGGAAATCTGTACCTTCCACTTAATTTTGCTGTGAACCTAAAACTTCTCTACAAAAATAAAGTCTGTTAAAAAAAAAAAAAAAGAAGTGCAGTGTAGCAGTTGGATATAAGAAATAATTAAAAAATTAACTGGCTTTCTTATTTACCAGTGAATTAAGAAATTACAATACAAAAAGAGCCAATCTACAATAAAAAATATAAAATTACTAAACTAAAATGTGTAGGATCAATATAAAGAAATCTGTAAAACTTTAATGAAGAGGATAAAGGACCTGAGTGAATAAAAGGACATTTTATTGTATGTTTTCTAAAGATGATAATTCTATGTAAATTCTGTTTATTTGTTGGAAATTCAGTTTAAAATATCAGTGGACTTTTTTGGGGAAAAAGAAGGTAACAAAAAAAAAGTGTCTAAGTATATTTAGAAGCCAAGAACATTTGAGTGATCTTTTAAAAACATAAGTCAGGTCACATGACTCTTGCTCAAAACCCTGCAAGAGCTACATATTTCATTCATGGTAACAGGCTAAGCCCTAAGACTCAGTTTTAGAGAAATAAAAAGATAAAATGTGAATAATACACCTTAAAAAAAAAAACCTGGAAAACTTCACAACATGATGTCATCACGGCTATCCCTTAGTAGCAGAGTTAGAGGTTACCTTTATTCTCTTCTTTTATAATCACAAAAACAATAAAAGTACCAAAATGAAACAAAGCAATTCAAGGTCTAATAATAAACATTTAATAGCAAACATTTACGTAGCTCTTACCATATGCCTAATCTATTTGGGACTTATCTTTAATTCTGATGATAACCCTGCAAAATGGTGCTATTCTATATTACAGATAAGGAAACTAAAGTTTCAAGAGGTTAAGTAACTTACGTCACTTGGAAGTGACTGAGCAAGGATTTAAAACCCATGCTGTTCTAGTTCTGCTCCACAACTTATAGCTGTGACTAGAAAGTAAAAAAAAAAGTCGATCTTTACCTCCAGCTTCATTTATGTAAAAGTAAGAATAATATTTGGAATAAATATTCTTTATCAGTTATATTTTCCATTTTTCTACAATTTTATAAGTCTAAATATAAGGTCAGAGCATCTACTTAAAAAAATGATTCCACAATCATGACTCCCCCTTCTGCAGAGAAACAAGTCTCAAATCTGTAATCCTAATTTCACAAAGTAAACATGTCCACCCTGACAACATACCCTTTATATAAAGCCCAATACCACTCCATCCCCTGACCCCAAAAATGTTCAGCAACCTAGTATACCTCATGGAAATCCACTAAAACTTAGGAGATGCTTTTCAATTATGAGCAACACTGGATTTAAATCAGCATCGTGGTCCTCATACACAGTAGTTTAAAAAACAAAACAAAAACAGCATGCCAGTAAGGCTCCTACTAACCTACAAGCCACGGTCCTCATGTGAAATTAAAAACAGGGAATGGTGAAATAAAACAACCATCGCCAAACTTTAATCATCAAGTTAAACAACCATCGCCAAATTTTAATCATCAAACAAGTTATAATCTATAAACTTTCATTTTAAAATCTGTAATAAGTAAAAGATTATAGTTAAGATATAGAGAATATATTTCCCATTAGTATTAGGAAATAGGCATAGATAAGAATTTTCAAGTGTTTCTAATATCCAAAAACTCAAACCAGTATAATACCACTTATCTATCTAGGTCAGCAGCTTTTATATCAGACACAGCTTGAGCAGAATAAGGAATGCTTAATGAACATATAGTAAAATCACACCTATTTCCAAAAAGATGTATACATGGGAACATGTATGATCTCAGTAATGCTGGCAAAAGCATCAAGGAGTGAAAGCTTTTTCATTCCACAGATAAAATTCATATAGATATTCCACAGATAAACTTAAAACAGCCACAAAAACATACTTTCTTTGCCCTATAAGAGCCCATAGCATCTACTAAAGAGGAAGGTATGTTGAAATGGGTAGGAACTTTACATTTAAAATTTTCAGGAACTTCCTATAAGTGAACATGAATTGAGTATGTGCGCTTTCCTTTAAACCAAAAGATTAACAGATGATTTTTTCATCATCCATACATCTCAAACTGTGAGGTACTTCTCCAAAGGTATGCATTTTATTTTTATACAGAAAAATGTGCATTTTTCAGAAGGTGGAAACTTCAAATCAGAGTGGTGTACTAAGTGTATAAAAATTAAAAAGCATAGAACTTTTAAGCAGTTATAAGGAACCTGAAAGACACAGACTAATACAACACACAACACAGGTTAAAGAAAAGATCCATTTTGAAAAGATCCACACTGATGATCATAATTCTTTTTAACTCAGTTTGAAAATAACAAGTTGAGAAACTCCGAACTTCACGAGACAGTCCATTCCATTATTAGCCAACTCACATCATTAGGAAGTTGTCTTTTTCATAAAACAAAAATTTACATCCCCACCCTTTAACCTCCATCTGGTTTTATTCTCAGGAATAAGAGAATCTAAGTTTACTCCAAATATTTTATGAGGTTTTTAATCATCTGGAGATAGCTAACATTTTTTGCTGATCAACTCTTCCCAAGCTCAACATGACAAGTTCCTATGACTCTTCCTCATCTAACCTAGTTTCGAAATATCTCACCATACTGGTAGATTATGAATTTGTCACAATGGCTATGTGTGTGTGGGAAAAGAATAAATAACAACTTTTTAGATATGGATGTTAGGTGATGGGCTAAGCTCACTCACTAGGCAAAGCTGTTCACTGCTTTCTCCTTCAATGTGCCATCCATTTTACAGCCACATTCCTGAATGATGGTCAAGAGTTCACATTCTAAGTAGTCCTTTTAGTTGTAAGAGATGCTAAATAATTTGCACTTACTCGTTCTTGTTTGGTTTTGCAAACAGTTGGTTTTGCTTACAAAACAAAATGTAGTTTGCTGGTCCACATACAGACTCATTAACTTCCTGAATACAGTGCCCAACCAAATGTCCTAAATAACTGAGGCTAAAATATCACATTTTTCATCTCATCTATTTTTAGATAAAATAGATTTAGTAGCCTAACTCAATTGTAATTACCATCACAAAAACAATAATGGATTTTTTAAAAACCTGGGACAAAGACAGTCGATTAACAGTGATTAACTTTGGATGATAAGAATCTACATGACCGTTACCTTCTTTGCATCTTTTACTTTTCTAAAAATTAAATAAACAACTCACCCACAAGCTAAATAAACTATTTCTTACCAAGATCCTGCTGACTAGCATGAGGATCTGAACTGTGCTTTCAGAGATGCTTTTTCATCTCCCTGTTGTTCCTATTAATGAAGGGATTCTGATTAAAATCCTTTTAAAATCCCTTTAAAAAGGCAAATCAGATATTTCTCTTCCAACTTACATTAGCTATATTTTAGGCATTACTGTTGATTACTGGTATCAATGATTCCTAAAACTAAAGAAGAGGATGACATCTCTAAATAAATTATTTCCCTTTACAGATACAGGGGAAAAAATCTACGGTGGAAAACACACAGAATTAACAGTCAAAAATCAAAGTTTCCACTGAGACTGATAAAATGCAACTGTAACATTTTGGGCAAACTATTTTATCATTCCAGGCCTTAATACCCTTATCCAAAAAACTTAAAGAGACAAGATGCTATTTAATCGAAATCCTTTCTCATTCTAAATTTCTTTGATTCCATGAACTATCCAAGACATGTAAAACTATCCCAGGTAGTCCATCATAAATATTTGTCAATTAATACTTAGTATTTATTTTACAGTATGAACTTTTAAAGTTTCTTTGCAACGAATTACTTACTTCTACTACTACTATTAATAGCTAACACTTCAGTACTTGCTATTTACACAGTTCAATGTTTTACATGGAGTACATTTAATCCTCACAATAGTCTTCCAAAACATATAATTATTATCCTCATTTTACAGACATGATTTACAAAAGTCCAAGATCACACAACTGGTAAGTGACAGAACTAGGCTTCCAATCTTGGCAGAATGAACTCAAAATCCCCCCATGGAGGTATACAGAATAAACTTGTTCATCAAACCCTCAACATGACAACTAACAGACACTCTGAAAGCGTGAATACATATATAACAGAAACAGTACTTCACACAGTAGGCAGTATAAAACTTGGATTTAAAACCACTTTATAATATTTATTAAACTTTATGATCTTAGGCAAATCACTTAAGTCTCTTTGCTTACATGGAATATGGGAAAAATAGTATCGACTCAAGAAGCTACTGTAAGAATTAAAAGCAACAACATAAAATGCTTACGTAAGTGTGCTTAGCAAACATATCATATATGGTTGCATAATATTACTAAATTAAGTGGCAATGTATTAAAAGGAGGCACATAAATACTATATATTAATCTAAATACTATATATTCATTTAGCATAATTTATATATAATATATAAATCAGCCATTTGGATTCATGGATAATGAATCAACTTATTTTATTTTTCTTCAGCTAAGACAGCAAAAGAGATGATTTATTGTACACATGTTACATTCTCAGCCACAACTGAGAACAGAACTAGTCCAGAATATCACAGGTCCAGGGCAAAGGACCAAAAGGGGACCGTTTTGATACGAGCAAGGTGGGTCTCTCGAAGGTGGGTGAAGCGATCATAATGGCCATGGATGTTCCAGATTCGTTGAGACATCTTCTAGACAGGAGGCAGGCAGTCTGACAATTTGTACCAGCTTGCCTGGCCCCTGGCTGCCCTTTGTTTCTGTTCCCGTGGCCTCCACGGGTACGAGTTTACTTGGACCTCTGCCTCACCTTTCTCCTTTTGCGCTTCAGCCTGCACATGCGTTTCTTTCTCCACTTTGCTCTCATGGGGCGGAGGTTTCTCAGAAGATGGCGCTAAGGCCGAGAGCCATGGATAATTAATCAATTTACAATAGCCATACCACCTACCTCAACCCCTTAACTATTGAGGGGAAAAAAAAATGCCACATAGTAAACATTCTCAGCACAATGTCCTGCCAAAACATATACTCAAATACTACCAATGTCTAGCATACTGCCTTAACCATAGCAAGAATATAATATTTTTGGGACTGTAATGACTATTTTATGTTTTGAAACAGCTATACCTATTATAATGTTTAATAATTTTCTTGAATATTACGAACTAAAGTGTGCCCTGTCCGTGCCAGGAAAGACAAATAACAGAATTAACGGAAAAGACAAATGTAAGGAAGGAATTACAGTGATATAGGAGAGTAAGTAGAAAGAACCCGGACTTTGTACAGAGAAGGCCTGAGTTTATGTCCCAACTATATCTCTTTTACCTGGCTGTTATGAACAAGACTTTTAACTTTCAGCTTAGTTTTCTTCATCTGTAAAATGGGGTTAGTACCACCAGCATCACCCTAATGCCAATAAGCACACCTACCACTCACATAATAGTTTCTAAATATAATTCTCCAATAAAAGAAACCAGAGTTCCTTGGATAAATAGGATGACTCTACAGCTGTGGCAGGGAAAATACGAAATGAGCCTAGAACATCTTGTGAAGCCAAAAAGGAAGTGCTCATCTGCAGGCAATTAAGCCGACCGCGCCCTTTTCCCCATGGGGGCCCCGTGTGCAATGGCTGCAAACAGCAGCCTCCTCGGTAGTGTATGCAGCCTGTTGCCTCTATGGGTTGCCCAAACGGACCTTGGAGACAGCCCTTTCCAGTGGCCATTCATGACTGGCATGCTGTCCCAGTCTAGGCTCCAGAAAGGTGTTCATGGTGCCTTTGGAAAGCCCCAGGGCACAGTGGCCAGGGTCCTCATTGGCCAAGTCATCGTGTCCATCCGCACCAAGCTGCAGAGCAAGGAGCATGTGATTGAGGCCTTCTGCAGGGCCAAGTTCAAGTTCCCTGGCTGCCAGAAGATCCATATCTCCAAGAAGTAGGGATTTACTAAGTTGACTGCAGATGAATTTGAAAACAGGGTAGCAGAAAAGTGGCTCATCCCGGATGGGTGTGGGGTCAAATACATGCCTAATTGTGGCCCCTGGACAAATGGTGGGCCCTGCATTCATGACAGCCTTAACAGTGTCCCCTCCTTGCTCATGCCCACCAATAAATCCTACTTCCCTGTCAAAAAACAAAAAAAAAATTTTTAAACAAACAAACAAAAGGAAAACAAAAAGGAAGTGCTCAAAAAATGAAGGAACATGTCAAAAGGCACAGAAGCCAACTTGATGGGGCTCCCAATGGCCAAATCTGGGACAACAGAGCATCAAAATAATGACAGCAATGGACTATTGTCCATACTAATAGAAATAAATAATAAATAAATAAATGGTGGGGAGAAGAGAAAGCTTATCTATAGAATTCCAATTAATAAAGGTGAAAGGAATAATGGAAACAAAATCACCAATTTGGTAAACATCACAATATTTGTTACAGACAAGACTCATAAACAGACATTAAAAATAGTGAGCAAATGTATAATAGGAAACAGGATATTTACATAATCTCAAAGTATCACCCCCCAGAAGATGCTTATTACACAAAGGATCTACCATTTGAGAAACTGGCAGGCATCATCTTAACCAAATGATCAAAGTTCATATAATCAGTATGGGATATATCACCATCACAGACCTCCTAAAGTATGAGGACACCTTCACTCTATAGTATTGTTGCCCAAAATGTTTAACTTCAATTTAATCAAGACCGAGCATCAAATGCAAACTGAAGAACATTCCATAAAATACCTGGCCAGTACTCTTCAAAAAAGTTTCAAAATTATGAAAGAAACACTGAAGAGCTATTCCAGATTAAAGGAGGCTAAGGAGACATGAATACTTAATACAATATGCAAAATTGGACTGTATCCTGAACTAGAAAAAGGACATTATGGAACTGATGAAACTTGAAGTAAGGTCAGTAGATAATATTACATCGATGTTAATTTCCTGATTCGGCTATGTAAGATACTAAAATTTTGGGAAGCCAGTTGAAGAATATATGGATATTCTTTGGATATTTTTTCCTACTTTTTTGTAGGAAAAAATTATTTTGTAGGTCTAAAATTATTTCAAAGTGAGATTATATAAACACACATGAATTTCTGAAGAAACACAGCAATGTGAGGAAGACTAGCTTATACTTGTTTTACCAATAACTGCCACATATCTTTGAGCAGCTCTTTAGTATATAATAGTGAAAAAATTCTCAAGATTATGTAGGCTGGTAAGAGGCAATGACAGACCTACATATTCATGTAATCCCTTCAGTGCTTCTACCTTGACATCTCTGCCCATAAAATCTCCAATTTTTAATACAAATAATTAAGAGGAAACAGAGAAAAATTACAGTAGGTTCACGACAAGTTATGTGAGGAGTTTGGAACCACAACTGTGTACTTCACCTAAAATGCCCCTTAGTCTTCCTATCAGAAATTTAGGCAGTCTGGACCATTTATCTGTCTTTGAACGACATATCTCATGCTCTTACACTAAAGCCTGACCCAACTGGGCTAAACAATTACAAATTACTCATTTCAAAGCTCTTGCTAGTCAGACATGTTTTTTAAAAAGAAAAGACTAAAATCATTCACATCCTATAAATAAACGTTAATATATAGAACTTTATAATATATAAAGTCTAAAGTTATAAAAAGACTGAGTTCACAGTAATCATCTACCCTTAGCTCTAAGTTGTTAAGACACTAAATCTTTTGCCTTTCTTACACAATCTATCCTACTTCAAAGTGAACTGAAAGACAAGACTATAGCTACTTTGTCAGATCACAAGACTACTGAACTATACACCAAGTTACACATAACATGTAAACATGTCTCTTCAAAATGAAGTAATTTTTACTTTCAATGTTTTTCCTCACTCTTCTGGGACAACTGTATTTTCCCCTAGCAGAGAATCAAGTCCTTCATTACCAAAGAACCAATCATGTATTTCTAAAAGCAGATTGAGAACTCTGTGAAGGCAAAGACCCAGATTTTACTCATCTACATCCCCAAAGCCTATAGGCTTAACACCTGGGATCTCAAAAAGGTTAGTTTCCAATCCTTTCTCTGGCATATAAGAAAGACTCAATAAACGTTTATTGTAGCTGTTTCATTCAGTATCAACACTAATGACTGTGCCAAACCTAAGAGCAATGTAAAATCCAGAAGAAGGACTAAATTTGACTAATAAGAAATGCTGCAACATTCTGATCTCCATCTGTTTGGCTGCTTCTATCAGCCTACCACTCCAACACACGTGTGATTGATCCTTTAGGGCCGACTGCACCGAAAACATTTAACTACCACTAAATGTGCAGCACACACATAACAGATTTGAATTAACAGACTTTTCTTTACTGAAACAGTTCTAAATACTATTTTTACAGAACCTAAACACTTTAACATCTGTGGTTTAGATAATACCCTACTTTGGCAAGATATATGGATAATTAGGTGTATATTATTGGGTCTAGAATTTTGTCATTCAACATTAAGCAAATAACTTCTCATCTATCACTACAATTAGAATTTTAAAATAACACTTCATCTTAACTCAGTACCTACAAGGTAAAACAAAAAACAAAACATCTACCAAGCATCTAGCAGATTACGAAGATGATTGGCTTAATAAATAAACTACCTCAAGAACAATACCTACAAATGTTAAAGGAAAAAATTTCATTCAGTACAAGAGATGTACATACAAAAGCCTATGTGGAGATGAGTATACATTCATGTCAACGCCAGAATTTTTTTTAACTACTTAATAGATTAAAAAGATTCTATTAAAAAAAAGAATTAACTTTAAATAAAATTATACAGTGAAATAAAGTACACTAAACTGTTTCACATTTTAATATTTAAAAAGAGAAAATGTGAATATTACCCTGAAATTATGAAATATATAGATTATGTCAAATTACAAATATACAAGATTATGTGAATATTACCCTGAAATTATGAAATATATAGGAGATTATGTCAAATTACTAGAGCCAAAAATGCTAGATATCATCTGAGCCATCTTACTAATTCTAGGAAACTCAGGTTTTCTAAGAAATTGCTTTTTAAAGGAAGAATATACAATGGACAATACACAATAATATAAGGAAAGAATAACCAACATTCACTATCACAAGCACATAAAGGCCAAGAAATTGATGGGGATAGGGGAAAAAGGAAAGAGGTGAATGCACAGATATGCATTTGGAGAGGTAAAATATCACAACATTTCAGAGGCTGGACTCTGCATCCCGACCTAACCAAGCTTGAATCCTAACAGTCATTTACTAACTAACCTCATCATGCCTCAATTTCCTCATCTATAAAATGGATGTAACAGTACCCAATAGAGTGGTTGTGGGATTTTAAGAATTTATTAATTCATATAAGCACTGAGAACAGTGTCTGGCACATAGTAAGCAATCAAAAAATTTTAGCAAATGTCATTATCTGCTATAAAAATACAGTTTTTATACCCATTCTCTTACATTGCCAGTAGGAGTACAAATTGGAACTATGCGGGGACACAGTTTGGCATTACCTTATAAACTTGAAAATTTACAACATAACTTAAATCCAACTATTTTACTCCTAAATATATATTAAAGAGAACCTTTAGCATATATGCATCAGAAGCATATTACAAACATGTTCACAGTGGTAATGTTCATGATAGGAAATAACTGAAAATAACTCAAATATCCTTAGACAACAGATTGTCTATATTGTGGTAATGTCACACAATGGAATCTTATACGTCAGGGCAAATGAACAAAAAACTATAGCAAAAAGAATGGACACATCTTACTATTACTGAGTGTAAAAAAAAATCAAGTTCAGGAGTTGATATTTACATAAGTATATTCCTTTTAGAGAGTTCAAATATATATGGTAAAGTTTTTTTAATAGGAAATAAATGGTAAATACACAACTCAGGATAGAGTAACCTCTAAGAAGAGATAAAAGGAATATAACAGAAGCACAATAGGTACATTTTAGTAATCATCACTGTCCTGATTCTTGGATTGTACTGTGAGTGGGTATTTGTCAATTAAATAAAAAAGTAAAATTACTAGACTACAGAGGTCCATATATAGACCAATGATGACACTATGAACCAAGATAATGATTAGTCTAATTCTGTGCACCAAAGGTTTTTTAAAAAAGAATTGAGAGTTAATTGTAACCTGCTTTGGAATGAAGGGTCAAATGACATAATTCATGTTTGACACGCAGCAAAATGCTTAATACACATTAGCTACTATCTAAAATGGTATAATTTATTACAGAATAAAACACATTTTAAGATTTAAAATCTCTTCTCACTCTAAACCAACCTCTTTCCCACCTCCTAAAGCAGAAACCATCCCTAAAAAAGACAGAGACCTGCTCAGCAAACTAGTGGCACAGCAGGGCTCCTGATTCCCTACCAATCCAATTCTCCTTCCACTAGATCAGTATGTCACAAACTCAATTTTGTTTTGATAGTCATGAACTTCATTACTTTTTTGCTTTATATGTGTACCATATATATTATCCAAAAAATGTTGTTCCTAAAAGGAAAGGTTTTAATCATAACAGCCAATTAAAAAAATACATATATCACAAGCCATAAATAGATGGTAACCATAAAATTTAATATAGTAAAAGCCAAACAGTATTGGCTTATCTACCAGAGACTGAGGTTGACATCACTCCTTCCTTATTAAAAAACAACAACAGGGCTTCCCTGGTGGCGCAGTGGTTGAGAGTCCGCCTGCCGATGCAGGGGACGCGGGTTCGTGCCCTGGTTTGGGAAGATCCCACATGCCGCGGAGCGGCTAGGCCCGTGAGCCATGGCCGCTGAGCCTGCGCGTCCGGAGCCTGTGCTCCGCAACGGGAGAGGCCACAACAGTAAGAGGCCCGCGTACCGCCAAAACAAAAAAACAACAAACATACAAAAAATAAAATTTAATTTAATTAAGATGCAAAACGTATTGAGAAAGGAGTAACTTGTCAATTTAATGCCACATCTGTGAAACAACTGAAATTACCTTACATACCAGGGGCAAGTTCCATACTTTGGAAAATGCTGCACTTCCTCTAGCTATCCCCCTATTTAAAAGATTAGAATTTTTTTCAGCAAACTGGCTAAGATTGAATAGAGACCATGTCATTGGTTTCAAAAATTTGCTGGGACTGAAGGGTTAGAAACACTCAGGATATGCACTCTCTGATAAAGGAATCATTAGCATGTGGCAATTTAAATTAAAATTTTAGTTCCTCAGTCCTTCAAGCCACATTTCAAGTACTCATAAGCCAAACAGCCACACAGGGGCATCATACTGGACAGCACAAACAGAACATTTTCTTCACCACAGAAACTTCTATTGGAAACACTGCTTTAGATTCTCAAAGAACTCCGATAAGGCCCAAATGGTAGCAAATGGAAATAAGGAAAATTTAAGCAGAGGAAAAAAAAAAGTATTTCAATAAAGTAATAGAAACATTTGGAAGGAACTGAGAGACAGTGAATTAAAACCTAGTGGTAAAAATATATTTTCTACAATTGCTTTATAATGATTTCCAAGGCTGGAGATGTACAGAAGCAGGCAGGAATCCCTCCCCAACTAAGATAGTAAGGTTATTACTTCAACCGAGGAAAAGACTTAAATACTTAGAAAATAAGGTAAGAGACTGCAGTCGTATCTGAAGGCATACTGGCAAATAGCGCTTATTGTGTACCAAACACTGCTTTAATATATGAGCTTATGAAAACTCTTATAATTACCTTACCTTCATTAATAAAGAAATAAGGAAAGCATGCTCAAATAATGGACAGAATATCAACAGTAACTATCTTTCAAAAACAGTGGGTCTTGTATAACCAATTCTCATTTACCATCCCCTGATCACTTTAAAGCGTTTAGGATCTCCCCCATCCCACTTCAGGTTCTCAACATTCTTGTGAACTTGTTTTACTGAAAACAATAATTTAAAAGGGCACTTTCCAGTGCATTTAATACACAGTTTGATTTTAACTATGTAGATATTTCGCAAAGCTTCTCGATATATAGGTTACATAACCTATGTAGATATTTTGCATTACTTCTCAATATGTAGGTTATATAATCTTTAATTTAGCTATATTCCTTAGATGTACAATCCCCTTCAGTTCCCCAAACAGGCCCAGACATTTCAATTCTGAGGTTTAGGTTCATTTTCCTCAGCTTTCCTCCTCTCCCTAAGGTTTTGCTAGAACCTTTTCTTTTTCTGCCTTCTGCCTTACCTCTCTTTTTTTCCCCCCAATCCTCTAGAAAACACTACCTTTCCCTGTGAGTAAATCAAAATTCATACATACATAAATCCATTTTTATACAATTTTCAGGCAAAAAGTAATTTATGGATGAGAAAAGATTACTGTCTTCATTAGCACAGATGCTTAGACACTAGAAGATTTGCTCTAAGTCACATAAGTAAATGGCAAAACTGAGACTAGAACCTGAGTTTTTCTTTCTTTTCTACACAGCTTTGCAGATTTCTTAGTGTGCCAATTAGCATAATTTTATTCTTTCTGACCCAGGTAATTCACTATCTATATAAATCGTATGATCTACATGAAGTTTTTAGAGAAACAACAAATTTTAAATTTCAAATCCTTCCTATATATTTCTTGCCTTTATAAAACTTTTAATGAGTGCAAAAAAGAAAATTTCTTCTATGAGTAATTTCCAGTTGTCTTCCAAGTTTTCTACAATGTGATTATATTGTTTTTGTACTTCAAAAAGTTTCTATTAATGTTTGCTGGATTCATACATTCCTACTTTTTGTTTGAAAATGGCAGCTGCTATAATTACAGTGCACAATCATGACTTACCCTTGAGCAACACCCTAATGTACCCAAAATGCTGCCTCTCACCACAGTACACATTCTCCCAGGAATGTGTCATACAAGTTAGAGACATATAATGCCATAGGATATAAATACGTAAAGACTGCATGGTTAAGAGTTCTTTTTTTCCTAATATAAATGACTAAAAACATTTCATATTGAAAATACAACTCTATTATTGATTAAAATGCAATATTCACATGATATCTTTGTGATAGTTTACTAGATTTCAAAATAATTATACAATCTTACAGGCTGCTTTGGGATACAGTCCCTTAACATTCGGGGCACTTCGGTGCCCCGAAAGAAATCTGAGAAGCAATGACGTAAGGCTTATTATCTATAATCTAGTTACAGCAATTCAAATCTGAATTCCCCTACAATGTCTCACAACTCAACCTTGAAATGCACTCCCCCTGAGAATCCTATACCTTTTCATATTATCTCCTTCATGAAATAATAAGCTGAACATAAATGTAAATCTTTGGTACCAATAAGGAGATACACCCTTAGAGGACAATATCCCATATAACACACTGTAGTTCAGAACTGGGTACTTTTAACTACAAGGGTCTTTACCAGCATTAACTTCTTACACAGAATAAAATATTCTGTAATATATAATTCTAGTCTACAGAATACAGAAGTCAGCCTATGTCATCACAGTAAGTCTAAGTTGTTTTACAAAAGGTTTTGTGTGTATGTGTATGAATGCATGTATGTATGTATGTACACTGTCAAACAGTATAAAGTATTTGTTACTGTTACAGTCGAGAGTTTAAAAGCTACTGTTTCAGGGTACAGGCTTTGGAGTCTTCACCAGCTATGTAATCTTTGCTAAGCTATTCAACTTTCCTAAGCCCCAGCTTCCTCATCTTTGTAAATGGTGGTAATAATAGTAATAACACTTAAAAGAGTTGTTATGAAGACTAATTCTATCAAATGATTTTAAGACAATGCTGGTAATAACTCAAATATTATCTATCATTTAATTACATACTGGGAGCTATGTAAAAAAACCCGCAAGGTACTAAAGAACAAAAATGGAATCTAAGAAATATGAGAATGTCATTTATAAATAATCCACAACAGAAAAAATACAAATTTTTGGAAGCAGCATTTCATAACCAGAATTTTTAAAAAGCCACTTATATTCTTTGACATAATTATTTCACTCCTGTAAATTCTTCCTAAGAAATTAATTGAACATAAAAAAAACAATTATATGCAGAAAGGATGCCCATTACAATGTTACTTATAAGAGCTGGACACCTGAAGTGTTCACTAAGAAGAAAACAGCTATGTAAACTTATGGTACAACCTGATGAACTATTATAGGCATTAAAATAATGATTACTGGGCTTCCCTGGTGGCGCAGTGGTTGAGAGTCCGCCTGCCGATGCAGGGGACATGGGTTCGTGCCCCGGTCCGGGAGGATCCCACATGCCGCAGAGCGGCTGGGCCCATGAGCCATGGCTGCTGAGCCTGCGCGTCCGGAGCCTGTGCTCCGCAACGGGAGAGGCCACGGCCGGTGAGAGGCCTGCATACCGCAAAAAAAAAAAAAAAAAAATAATAATAATAATAATAATGATTACTAAAAAACTATGTATAAGCATAGAAATTCTTTAAGTATATCCAGTGAAAATAAATATTCATACATACACTATTAAAACAAGTAAAATATATTTGTATGGAACTAGAAGCAACTGAAAACTATGTTGGGTTTTTAATTGATTTTGTTCTTTCTTTGATGTAATTATTGCTCCTTGTCCTCCCCAAAACAAAGAAAAGTCAGCATCTTGGTTCATTCAGGTTGCAATAACAAAATACGACAGACTGGGTAGCTAATAAACAACAGAAATTTATTTTTAACAGTTCTGGAGGCTGACAAGTTCAAGATCGAGGTGCCAGCATGGCTGGGTATGGGCCTTCTTCCTGGTTCATAGCTAGGGACTTTTCACATGGTGCAAGGGGCTAGGGATCTCTGTGGAACCTCCATCCTCATGATTTAAGCACCTCCTAAAGGCCCCACCTCATTATACCATTGTCTTTGGAGGTTAGGATTTCAACATGAGTTTGGTGGGGAAACAAACATTCAGACAGTAAGAGTCAGTTAAAAGGATTCAGCTCAGTTTTCCTCCTCCTAAGTACCTAGCTAAATCTATCTGAAACGACGTAAATGCAAAAATGGGACTAGAAGTTAGCCATAATCAAACGACTTTTATTTGATGTATGCTGGGGCCTAATACACATTACACAGTTTCAGACTCAACAATAATAGGGTCTATATAAAATCAGATACATTCTTTTTCTTTTGGCTGACTTAGAAGCTAAGTTTGGCTCTCTCCAGAAGTATCAAGATGAAAAACTGCTAAGGAAAACTAAGATGATTAGAGAGGTCACCTTGTCTTATTCATTCATCTCCTGTCTCTCCCCTTCCTTTTTGAAAAAATCATAATGCAGAGTTGAAGAATATCTTAATTTGATATGCTACTTATTAAAGTTATTTGCTATATTTTCTTAACCTTTACTAAGTTAATTAAGTTTGGATTTTTAGATCAAATAATTCTCAAGAGAAAAAGCATATACATTTTTCATCATCGTATTTTTAAGTTCCTGATTTACATTCATTCAAGATCTTGATTTGTAAACCAAGTTTCAGTAATTACGTATCTAAGGCTGTTATTTTTGAATTAACAAGTGATACAGTTTCAGAATAATAATTCTAAACATCAGGCTAAATCAAAATATAAACAAATTTTTCCTTTAGCTGTTGATGACTATAAAATGAACTAAACATAAGCTTACAGACCTTTAGCTGCCCAAATTAAAGTCGGCACTAAACCACAAGCAATGAACTTCTAGCTAGCAGATCTAGCCTATCTCACCTATTAACAGTGATCCTAGTTGATTATAGTTGCGAAAAATTAAATGTCTAAATCTTTAATAACCTGAAAAAAAAATTCCTCTCCCCTTCTCCCATGAAAGTAGATTTTTTTCCCTCCATATAATTTGAAACCTCCTTCCTTCGACTCTGAGAAAGATGGCTTTTCCCTGAAATTGATGGAGAGACATCAAATCTACTCATATGTACTTCAAAATGTGCTCAGGTATTAAAATTGCTTTAAAAATGTTCACAATATAGATTTAAATTATTTTTTTGCTTGTTGGAATGTTTAAATTTTAAGTTTTTCTGAAAAGCAGCTTTTTAACATTTAAACTGAAATACAATTTTTCCAGCAGATCAATAATCCTTTTTTAAAAGTAACCCTACCTTCAGGCTAAATGAAAATGAGCACTGATTATTTCATGAACATAGTACCTTTCTTCTCAAGAACTAAAAGTTATTTTTTAATATTCTCTTATCTCTAATCAAAAAATGTTATTGGGAGAGGAGGTTACGTGTTATCTTAACATGGCTCTGAAGTAGGGCCATGTTATCCTGGTTTTACAGATGGAGAACAAGCACAAAGACAGGTTACATGATTTGCCAAAGTCTTAATGGGACAGTCAGTAGTAACCACAGGATCATGTTAATTATGAACACCATGTTAATTGTAGAAATTTAATTAGTGAATTTTGTTTTGAAAAGGCCTTTCTAACCACATTAGGATTGGAGTACACAAAAAATACAAAACATTCTGTCAAAGACATATAATTTATTTGGATAAAGCCCTACAAAATCAGTCAACATCTTGATCAGCCTCTCAGAAAACAAAGTTCTTAATAAAATCCAAATCTGGATAATTTATTCATATGTCTGTCTTCCTCTCTATTTCCTAATTCCCAACACCCCTCATTCTTGGTAGGACCATTATTACATGAGATCCTATTCATTTCCAATACTCTCAAATCCTCCAGGCTAAGCCCTTCCCTTTTCTTATCCTCCTCCCCTTGACATACTCCTTTTCAATTTCCAATCCCAAAACCCTTACTCCTGTCTCTTTAAATTGCAGGGGCAGATGTCAGTATTCATACTCCCACTCTAAGCAGCTCATCCTACACACTTATAAAATACACTGGCGCTGGCTCAGGACTCCTCTCCACCTCAACTTCTGATACCAACCCAGCAACTTGAACAGCCACAGTGGTGACCTTTTAAAATATCCTAACAGATCCTGGTTCCTCTACTTTTAACAACCTGTTTCTACTTTAATCTTCCCTCATATGTTATCACTCTGGAGCCTGTGTTCTTAGATCAAAATCTATCTTTCGATTTTCCCCACTTCCACTCTACATGCTCTTTAACTTTACCAAAACTTGCAGTCCCTCAAAACCGCTGTCACTTCTACTTGTCTACCTATCACTTCAAACTTAGTTTTTTTCTTCAAAATCCAGTCTGGCCATTAAATATATGAGATATAGTGTAGTATAAATACAGTGCAATTTGAATCTCAGTTCTAACGCTTACTCCCTTGCGTGGCTGTGGGCAAGTTACTAAACCTCTCTTAAGTCTCAGTTATCTCATCTGTAAACTATGGATAACACTTGGCTCACATGGTCATTAGAAGGATTAAATCTACAACAGTATCTGACACAAGCAGTACAACAGTTGCAAGACTCCGCTTTCCTGGGCCTTGTTCTCCCAATTACCCACCTTTCCTTAAATCTCTTTTTCTCTTCCTCTCCACTACTGACATCATCTCATCCAACAAATAATCTCAACTATTAACAATTCCCCCTAAATTTATGTAATCTTACTTTTTGCTGTCTCCACTTCATCACTTCCCATTTTGTCTTCAATACTTTCTCTCCTACCTCTCAAGATTTTTCTTTTGTTGTCTCTTCTCACTCTCCCTTGAAAACACTCCTGATTCTCCCTATTCATTTTTCTATTACTATTTAATACTCTCCTTGGTCAATTTTCCACTTCAACTACAGGCATACTTGGGAGATACTGCAGGTTTGGTTGAGACCACTGAAATAACTTTTATGCTTGTTTGGGGTTTTTTCCCATCTTCTTGGAATGCCCTTCCTCTTTCCATTGCCCTCTTCTCTGGCTGACTCCTAAATGCCATCTCTTTTCTGAAGGCTTCCTTCACACAACTCCCACTAAGCCATCCACCAAAGGTAGAATTACTTTTTTCTTAAGCCTTGAAGAACTTCATAAGCAGAGCACTCACCACATTTCAGAGGGATCTAGTTCCCTTGCTGGATAGTGAAAGCAGTTATCAGGTTTTACTTACCTTTGTATCTCTGGGGCTAAAGAAAAGTCAAATGCCCAGTAGGCAGTCAAATGTCACTGAACTGAAATTCTTGAGGAAAATCCAGAAAAACTAAGAAATCCATATATATAATTCAGCAACTAAAATTCTGAAATGTTTTTACATATTCCTAAGGGGGCAAACCCAGAATTGATCCCTAATCCCAATCTCAGAATATCAATGTAATTCACAACAGAACAGTAAAAAATGTTTGGTGATTTTATGCCAAAGTTAATCATTAACATTCTGATGTGGTAAAAGTTACAATAACTTTGAAAAAGCAGCATTAAAGTCACATTTCACTAAATTCCATCTAAATTTCGGTAATGCAACTACTGGATACCAACACATTAACAAATACGGTGTATTTGTGAAAGTAATCTCTAACCAAGGGAATAGACAAACAAAATGTGTCTAATCATAAGAAACAGTACCATTATATACTACCAGGAGAACAATTACATTCTGCATTCCAAGTCATAATGGCCTTTATCTAAACTATACTCCCTGTTTTACAGATAACATTTAGAAATAAAATGATAAAACTGATAATAGATTAAAATTTAATTTCCAATTACTCTTAAATTTACCAATGCTTATTCT
Source organism: Leucopleurus acutus (assembly GCF_964270905.1). NCBI lineage: Eukaryota > Metazoa > Chordata > Mammalia > Artiodactyla > Delphinidae > Leucopleurus > Leucopleurus acutus. The sequence continues at coordinate 81,336,947 of NC_139142.1, read as the reverse complement.
TCATACTCTAAATATAGAAAATGCCTTCCAAGGTAATTTTAAAATTTCAGATACAAAGTAATTTATGTAGTCAATCCTGTATTTATGAGCTACATGAATGATTAAATGTGGATTTCAGAAATACAAAGAAAATCACTTAGGATTCTTGAACTAAAAGCAACACTAAAAGTTGATAAAATCCAACACTCTCATTTTAAATCAGAAAAATTAAAAGTCTAAATCTTCTAGGAAGCAGAAAAATAATATAAATCCATATTTATGAACAATTATAAATCTATAAATTATGGACATTCACTTCCATATTATAAGCAGAGACTGAATGACAATCTGGCATTTAAGATTGTATCATTTCTCTTCCTTAATCTTCAAATGTGACAAACTACATTGATTTTCTCATGCTGACATTTTTGCAATCTCACGATAAACTCGGTTTTACTGTGAGGCTTTGTTGTTTTTAGTTCACTGAATTGGGTTTAATTTGCTACTTTTTGAAAATTCTCAGACAGTATCTCTCAATATTTCCTCTCCATTACCTCTTCTTTTGCAACCCTTAGCTGTAACTTGGACTTGTTCATCTTATCGTCCATGTTTCTAAATCTTCCTATTTTATAATCTCTATCTTTGGGTTCAGTCTTTAGGGCCTCAGTCATAGCGGGAGACTTTAGCTTTTTGTGCCATGGACCTCTTCGGCAGTCTGGTGAAGCCAATGGCCCCCTTTCTCAGAATATTAAAGGCTTAAAACAAACTACATAAAATTACAAAAGAAATCAATTATATTGAAATAATTATCAAAATATTTTTAATTTTGGTGCTTGCTTTGGCAGCACATATACTAAAATATTAATTTTGATATAGTAATGTTTTTGTACTAACATATTAAAATACAAGCTCTAGCAATGGCTTAATAACTATAATAATTTCAAACTAGTGATGACCATAAGTGCTATTTCAAGATATCTGTAACAACTGAACAGCAATTGTACTGTAAGAAAGAAAAAAATCTGATTTCTATTGGTGTTATGGGTTGAATTGAATCTCTCCAAAAAAGATGTTGGGTCCTAACCCCCAGTACCACAGAATGTGACCTTATTTGGAAAGAGGGTCACTGCAGATGTAATTAGTTAAGAGAAGGTCATACTGGAGTTGAGTGTGCTCCTAATCCAGTAGTGTCCTTATGAGAAGATGGGCATGACACACATGTGGTACTTTGTTACAGCAGTCCTAGGAAACTAATACAGTTGCTGTCACAAGTACCTCTGATGCTGCTATGCTTTGCTGGTAGTTAGAGATTAGTAAAAACACTCTGAATTCTAAGACTCTTATGTCTAAATCAATTTAACACCTCAGTCTGAGATCCATTACTAATAAACTATGCTTTAGCAAAAATAATGAACTATGTTTAAACAAAAATACACCAATAAGTTTGTCTGTTTTCCATTTCAAACCATTCTGAGTGCCACAAAAACAACATCTTGGGGATTTGTAGTAACTTTGGTACTGGACTCTAAAATGAGATGCAGCTATGACACACAACTTGAGATAAACAGCAAATTCAACTTAAATGTTAAAGAATGAAAAAATTCATTGTCTGAGTTAATTTGTTGCACTGAATAAATGTGAAATTATCCTTTAGTATTAGATTAACATAATTTGTATGAATAACCAAATGAGAAGACTTACTTTTGACACTTCTAGGCCAGTAAGTAAAGCATGAGGGCTGGTATCTTAATATATTCCTCCAGAACCACTCAAATTGATGTTTAAGCCCAATAGCCTTTTGTTTACTTATTCATCCAGAGACCATATTTATTTAAAAGAAAAAAAAAAGAGCACTACAAAGTTCTCCATCTGTGATGTATATATATTATCAAAGACACATGGCTATTAAATTAAGCTCAAAATGAGAAAGTCTTAAAAGATTATGAATGCACCAACTGTTTCCAAATTTATCTTGTTCCTTCAAAATTCATGCTTCTACGTCATAATACTACAAGATCTCTACTGGAAGTCTTTCATTTGCTTAAATATGTCAAAATCAACAATCTAATAAAATTGACCAATTAACAAATATGTATGTTACAAGTCTAGTGACTTGCATTGTGTCTATCACTGTATTACTTTAGGGTAATTTAGCACAAGGGCCCATAATGATGCTTAGTTCAAATTCCTTGATTTACAAGTGAGCAAACTGAGGGCCACAAAGGCTGTCACTTGCCCAGAATCACAGAATAAATTAGTGACAGTGAGGACAGAAATGCATCTCCCAACTCCAAGCCCAATGTTCTTTATATTATACCATACTGCATAAAAGTTGGTAAGAGTTAAATTATCTGCAGATGCCTTTTGTATGATCATTTTAATTCTGCTTATATTTAAAAACAGTCCAATTGCCCCAAAACAACCTAACAAGTTTTTTGAAAACTCAATTTTATTTTATTATCCATCCTTAAAAGTAGGAACATGATCCCACTTCCACCTTCAAAACTGGCAAAATTTTTTTCAAAGAGAACTGGACAGACATTTCAAGGCATAAGCACTCTCACACACTGTTTCTTTTCTAGAGGGCAATTTAGCAGAAAAAATAAAACAACTTAAAATTTGCATCTTTTACTCCACTCCTAGACTATTTCAAGGAAAAAGTAATAAATTTGGATGAAGACAGAACTCAGGATCAAATGCAGCATTGTTCAGAAACAAGAGACATAGTAGACTGATTAAAACTAATATATGTTATACAGTGAATATAATGTAGGCATTAAAAATTATGTTTTAGGAAATATTTAATGACACAGGAAAATGTTCACAATATATTAAGGTATGATAGTACCTACTATGCAATTCTACTCTGTTGAAGCTACATGTATATACATAAATTACATAATACATGTGTAAAGCATTTATCACATATTTTTATTCTTGGCACATAGTAAAAATCCAATAAATGAATATGATTCATCATCAACATCACAGAAAAGGTAAAGTTTGATTATATGTCAAATGTTAAGACTTATTAAATAAATAAATATTTGTTTAATAAATAATTACTTACTTTAAAGACCATTTTGTACATTATTTGAAATGAACTATTACTCTTGCATGGAGGAATTTTTTTTTTTTTAATGGCACTTTTAATGCAGTTCCAGTTCCTACTGAAGGTCAGAGAAGAAAAGCAGACTTTCACCAACCCTTCCCCAAGTTTGGCACTGCATAAGACAAAGTGTTATAGACTTCTAATATGATCCTTCAGTAATTCTTGATTAATTATATACCCACAGTCAACCTCTGAGAACTATTTCTCTCTCTACACAGAACTCTAATTTCAAATAAGCATGTACTAGAGGATTTCACAATGAGGCCTCTAGAGGCCTTACTGGATTTTACCACAATGGCTATCTAGAAAAGGTTAACAGTTTGCCAAGATATTGGTGATTTTCACTCTTTTTAAAGGTCGAAATCAGGTGGAAAAACATTCGAGTGTTAAGAACAGTCTCTACTTTAAGTAAATACCTTTTGATTGTGGATTTAAAAAAAGAGAGAAAAGCAAAAGGAAAAAATAAACATAAGGCCCAAATAAAATCCATATTACAGGGCAGTTTTAAACTATGCTAAGGCTTTAAGGGCATCTACAATAATACCTCTCTTGTTTCTTCATAATATGTATGATTGTATATAATAAATTGCCATTTCAAAACATTACTATATATATGAAAGACGAAATATGTAAGTTATCGGGATAAAGTCTACATTCCGAAGAAGTTCACTCTTTGTGATTTAGCTATTACACAAACAATGCGGGCTGTAATAAAACTGATTATCAGATGAACACATCACTTTCTAAAATAAAAAAAATTTTAAAGTAACACCTCCAAGAGTTTGTCCCCATGAAGAGTTAACATCTCATGGCAAAAAATTATACGCTAAAACATATTATTCTTGACCTACCAAAATTAACATAACAAAGCCCCTAGTAGGGAAAAATTTACTAATAAACCAGGATAAATTTGTGAAAACAGAATTCTAAAAGTCTGGGTGAGTGAGATAATTTCCAAACTGTCCCATACTAAATACATTAAAAAAAATTTTTTTTTAAAAGGCAATCCTACCAGTAAATATTGCCCTTAGGTGTTTCAAATATCAAAATCTTTGGACTTAAACCACCGGGAATATTTATTCATTTTTAGTGTAAAAGTGGTATCATCCACTGATAATCACTACACCGAAAAACCTGTACTCTCAATTTGTCCATGACAAGTATTTGAAAAAGAGCTCACTTAAAAACTGTATTTCACAGGTGTGTCAATTCACATTCCCATATTAGCGTTTCTAATTAGCTGCACCCAAAAAGGAGGTATTCAATATTTTACTTTAAATATAGTAATTAGTCCTCTCCCATCTCCAAAATAGAACTTGACATTTTAATCCAGGCTACTTTCTTAAAAGAAGACGGCAGCAAAAATTATCGTCATTCTGTTCGGATTTTTAGCAGTTTTTCTCCTAACTAAGCGCTGAGATACTTCTTGATCTCTCTCAAAGTAGGTCTAATCTGCGGAAGGCAGTGAGACAGTGTACTGCACTGTGAATGGACAGCCAGGTATTTTATGAATGGAGGCGATCACGTGATCCCAGCACCTCCCCGAACTGATATTTCCCACATAACTGTGTCAACATTCTGAGAACAGGGGTAGTTGTTTGTGTGGGCGTCTATTTTTGAATTTAACCTATAACTTCGAATTCTCCTTACTTTCTGAACTCAAAAATCTACATGAAGACAGACAGTTGAGCTTCGAATTTTTTCCTTGGGAAATCCTTTCAAGATGTCCAAGGTGATGGATGTTTAATTATTTTTTTATGAATGAAGAGTGTGCTATGCAAATGAGGGCGATTCACAAAAAGAGAGAGAACATGGCGGCCACTTCTGCTTCTAGACTGCACTGACACTGCAGCAATCCACCTTCTCCCACCCCCGCTCATCAGAAGAGTGTGTTGAGGGGTGGGGGGACGCTGCTTGGCATTTCTCAAGCTATTTTATGTTAAACAAGCCTAGGCCTTGGACTTTAAAGTTTTCTCAGAAAGGTCTGATCCGAGGAATGCACTTTACTTAAAGGAATGCGTCCTAGGACTAGTCCTAACTCACTTAACCATTTCCAACCCTCCGAAGATAAAACTTGAATTTAATTACAAGAAAACGGACACAAATATTCGCATGGAATTAAACCCCGTCTCAATAGGAAACTGTTGCCGCACCATTATTCCTCCAGTCAGCTGTTATGTTAAAGCAAAATATTTAAAAGGCAAAGTATTTCGTTTGGAAAACATAAGGACAGCCCAAATAAACGAAAACTTAAGCCGGGACGCTCTACAAGTTAATGAATGAAGTCATCAACATGTTCAGCAATGTAAACAGTGTTAAATCAACGTAAACGGTGTGTTTCAATATAGCTGAAAGATAAAAATTAGCCTATAAAATTCTTTTATGCTAATAAAGACAAATCCAGTATTCGCAAAGGCAAAATAGAATAGTTCAACATCTCCCACACTCCAGGTGTCCTTAATGCTATTAAATTATAAAAATGTTTCCCTGGCCCCATTTTTTACAAGAATCTTACAGGTCATAAGTTTAAAAAGGGCGGGGGGGGAGGGGGGAAGGCTTAATCGGTATTTAAGAGTCACTGACTCATCGAATTAAGATTCAAGAGCAGTTTGCTGCAAGAGGTGCTCCCACACATTAGTTTCCAAGTGAAATAGCTATAAAGGAGTATGGACGGATATTCAAGGTATGTTGACTGGTGTGCTAACGTGAAAAAGGACAGGTCAGAGGTCTTCCAGGCACTGGGGTTATTTCTACCCCGACTCCATCCATCTACATTATTCCATCTCATGGACATACAATTGCCATTCCAGCCCAACTCCAGCCCAACATTCAATACCTTCTCCCAGAAGAAAGCAACTAAATACTGGGGGTGGGGGTGGGGGTCGGGGGTTGCTGCCACTAAATAAAATGGCTAAGGAAATCAAATGTTTCCTCCAGAACAGAATGCACTCAACTCTCCAGGATTGCAAACACCCAAGTCTCCGAGGGGGTCTGGGGAGGTGCCGAGGAAGAATGGGGGGTGGGGGGGAAGTAATCTAGATCTGTGAGGTGCTTACTCGTTGTCAGAAGTCGCCGTCTCCTCGCTCATCTTTCCCTCACCGTGATCCGATCTGGAGATGGAGGAGCAACAGCAGGCGGAGGAGCAGCAGCAGCACCGAGGGGCAGGAGGCAGCGGCGGCCGGGGGGGCGCGGGGGCAGCGGCTCAGGGGCCTCACCATGGTGGATGCCTCACCCGGAACGGTGCCCCCCCAGCCGGGAACCCCGGCCACCCCCGCAGGGGGGTGGCGGCGACAACCTCCGCCGTGGCGACCCCAGCCTCTTCCCCCGCCTCAGCGCCCAACCAAGAGATCCGATGAGGCCGGGGAGGATTGGGAGCGAAGGAAAAAAGGAAGAGGGTTGTGAAGGCAGACTGGAGAGCGGCTCCTCCGGCCACTGGGGTGGAGCGCGGCGGGGTCCGGCCAGGAAGGAGCGAGCAGGCGGGCGGGCGGGCGGAGAACCCAGGAGCAGAGGCGGCGCTTCCCTCAGGGATGCGGCGAGGAGGAAGCAGGGCTCCGCTCGGTGGGGGCCGGCGGGGGGGTGCCGAGCCCAGGCTCCGGGCGGCGGCGGCGCGGTCCTGCCGGAGCCCACCCCACCATCTCCCGCCTCGCCGCCGGCTGCCCGCTCAGCCCCCGGCGGCGACCGGGCCGGTCCTTCGGGACTAGCAGAAGCGGGCGAGGGGCCTCACGGCGGCGGATTCCTCCAGACACGCTCCGGCCCGAACGACTCCAGAGGGGGGAGGAGGGGGCGGCGGGGCGCGTGTGAGGCAGGGGCGAGCGAACCAATCGTCCGCACCCGGGCCGGAGAAGAGCGGCGCGCCCGAGGGGCAGGGTCCCGAGAAGAGGCGGGAGAGCGAGGAGAGGGACCGCGAGCCCCCCACCAGCCAGTGCCCACCAGCAGCTCGGCGGGCCAGCTCCTCACGCTCGCCAGAGGGGAGCCGCTAGGGGGGCGGCGGAAGCGCTCACGCCGCCCGCTCCTTCCGCCGCCGCTGCCGCTGCCCGAACCGGGGGGCGCCCGCGGGAGAAGGAGGCGAAGTAGTCCCTGGTGATTTCTCCGGGACGCCGGCTTCCCGGAGGGCCAGAGCGGGTACGGACTGGGCTTGTCGAGCGGGGTGCCCGGACTGAGAGGGCGTGTGGGTAGGAGGACTAAAAGCTTCGGCCTCCGGACGAATCACTGCAACTCGAAGTCGTGTGCAGCATAGCAAGTTTCAGGAAAGTAGTTCCCTCCTCCCTTCATTTCCCAAATCGTTGTCGAGCCTCCGAGCGGGGAGAGGAGGAGGGAGGCGGAGGGATACGCAGGCACCGCGCTCATGTATGTGCGTGCGCGCGCTCCAAACTCTTGGCACGCCGCGAAAGGGGGCGGGGGTGGGAGCTGCACGGGGAGCAGCTCGGAAGGTTGCATTGTTGCGGCGCGATGCTCCCCGTTACTCGCTTTGGAATATCCGGGTTGTTTGAACGGAGAGGCTAGAATGACAGTGTGCTCCAGGAGAAAACTGGAGGCTGCTGTGTTCTGTGTGTGTGTGTTTTCCTTGCAAAGAATGGAATTGGCATGAGTTCATCTTTAGTTGGTGGGGGTTGGAGAGAGGGACTGTACAAAGAGAGCTCCGCCTGCTGTCCCTCTGGTTGCACTGCTGCAGTCTCCTAGCTGCGTGCACACAGGGGGGGGGGGGGGAAAGAGAGAGTGCGTGTGTGTGTGTGTGTGTGTGTGTGTGTGTGTGTGTGTGTGTTGGACAGCGAGAAAGAGTTTTAATACCTTGGATTCTTACCGCGCAAGAGGTATGCTGTGCGGGGCATTCATCTCTGAAAGCTAGACTGGTTGTTAATGGAGAACGACTTCCATTGAGCCCTGGGTAGGCGTGTTACATGAATCTGGCGCAGCCAGAAGCACAGGAAATAACTCCCGCTGCGAGTGAGGTTGCATAACTATAGCGCAGAAGATGCCTCTGTGGCACGCACGAACTGCTCTAAACGGAGGCGGGACGATTATTCAATAGGCAGCTGCAGCGTTTGCATTGTTAGAGGACAATGTATGCATTCAGTTCAAAAGGTTTTTGTACAGAAACCTGCTGGGGTTGCGGGCCGGAGTCTAGGGTCTGCGGGACCAGAAGACTCAGCTCCTGTCTCTGCAAATGCTATTATCTCTTCTCTACCTAGAAAGCCAGCCTATACATCATCAGGCCTGGCGGACTGAGTCACAAGTTTCTGACGCATCTCCCGAGATATCAGTCTAGCTCTGTGTGCAGTGCTTTCTCTTCATTCTCAGGTTTGTGAGACCTGAGAATGAGGGTTCCCGCTCCTGCCACCTTGAGGGGTAGAACAATTCCTGAGAAAGAAGAAAGTGGGAGAACTCCCGAACAAGCCAGCACTCCTCTTTTGCCATCTCCAGAAAGTTTCAGGATTGCTGTTCTCGGGAGCTCTACACTAGCTTGTTAACAGTGTTTTGGACATAGTAGGTGTTTAATAAATGTTTGAGGAATAAATGAAGGAGTTTAGTCAGTCTGCCCAAAAATCCGTACTGTTGATTTGCGAGGTTTCTTTTTGTAACTCTTGCTTCCTGCCTCGCAGCAGAATTATCCTTTTTGAGAGCAAGGAAGGGGCAGTGTTGGTGAAAGGAAGAGGTAAGGGGCTCCTCCATAGTCAGAGGTTACCTCTGAACCTGCGTTTTTGGTCTTGTTCCTGCAAAGAACTTGTAACTGGGAGTGTTGGTACTACCCTGCTCTCCTTCCAGTACTCACCACTTTGCCTGCTCAGATTTGAATCAAGTTCCATCAGTTGTAATTTGTGTTCTAGACAATTTGTGTTCCAGGCAAGTTACTTAAACTCTGTGCCTGTGTAAATGGGGATAATAGTACCTAACTCCTAGAAATGCTGTACTGATTAATGAGGTGATGATATACAGAAAGCACTTAGAACAGACTAGGAGCTCAATGTGTCACTCTTACCATGATTTGGTAAAACGGAGATAATAATAAACTCCATGACAAGGTGGTGGCAGTTGCTCTGAAGGTTCAATGTAAAGCATTCAGTAGCCTTGTTCATCCATTCAACAAATAACCATCAGTTTTCTTCCGTGTACCACTTTTGCTAGACACATGGCCTGGTCCCTAGTAAGCCATCAATAAATCATAGCTCTCAGAGTTATTATGGGTAAGTAAGTACAAGGAAAGTTGGGTCACTTGCAAAGGCCTCCTTTTCTTTTGAAGAAAATTCATATCTGTTTGAGGTTCAAGTGCATCAGGAAAAGTATCAATTACAAATTTTGAGAGAAGATATGAAAACCATCTTGGCTGTCATGTGCAAGGCACTGTGCTGGCTACTTGTACACATATTGCTTACCTAAAGGGACAAGGTATGATCAACAGCTCGAATTGATCCTTTCCAAATTGCTCCCAGTCCCGTGACCAAGACACAGTCATCATCCATTCACTGCCTTTGGTGTTCCCCAGGCCATTCTCAGGACAATTTTGTGCCCTTCTTTAAAGGGTGAATTTGTAGCTCTCTCCTCTCACCCAGTTGTTGAAGATCTTACCAACTTTAAAAGAAAAATTGTCTTTGAATGGCCAGAGCTCTTAGTCTTCTACCCTGAAACCATCAGAAATGGTCCTTCAATGAAGCTCAGAGCCCAGGGGTCTTCTAGTCTGACTTTCTATCAGCAGCTGCCCTGGTCTATCCCAGTGTCTGGACCTTAAGAGGTACAAGAGACATAACAACAATGCAATGTGTGTTATGCCTTATTTGGATCCTGAGTTAAACAAGTATTTTAAAATTTGAGGAGGAATCAGACTCCCTGACTTCAGACTACTACAAAGCTATAGTAATTAAGACAATATGGTACTGGCACAGAAACAGAAATATACATCAATGGAACAGGATAGAAAGCTCAGCGATAAACCCACACACCTATGGTCAACTAATCTATGACAAAGAAGGCAAGGATATACAATGGAGAAAAGCACCACTTCAGTAAGTGGTGCTGGGAAAACAGGACAGCTACATGTAAAAGAATGAAATTAGAATACTCCCTAACACCATACACAAAAATAAACTCAAAATGGATTAAAGACCTAAATGTAAGACTGGACACTATAAAACTCTTAGAGGAAAACATAGGAAGAACACTCTTTGACATAAATCACCGCAAGATCTTTTTTGACCCACCTCCTAGGGTAATGGAAATAAAAACAAAAATAAATAAATGGGACCTAATGAAACAAATAAAAACAAAAATAAATAAATGGGACCTAATGAAACTTAAAAGCTTTTGCACAGCAAAGGAAACTATAAACAAGAAGAAAAGGCAACCCTTAGAATGGGAGAAAATATTTGCACACAAATCAATGGACAAAGGATTAATCTCCAAAATATATAAACAGTTCATGCAGCTCAATGTCAAGAAAAGAAACAACCCCATCAAAAAATGGGCAGAAGACCTAAATAGACATTTCTCCAAAGAAGACATACATATGGCCAAAAGGGACATGAAAAGGTGCTCAACATCACTAGTTATTAGAGAAATGCAAAGCAAAACTACAATGAGGTATCATGTCACACTGGTTAGAATGGGCATCATCAGAAAATCTACAAATAAATGCTGGAGAGGGTGTGGAGAAAAGGGAACCCTCTTGCATTGTTGGTGGGAATGTAAATTGGTACAGCCACTATGAAGAACAGTATGGAGGTTCCTTAAAAAACTAAAAATAGAATTACCATATGACCCAGCAATCCCACTACTGGGCATATACCCAAAGAAAACCATAATTCAAAAAGACACATGCACCCCAATGTTCATTGCAGCACTATTTACAATAGCCAGGTCATGGAAGCAACCTAAATGCCCATTGACAGACGAATGGATAAAGAAGATGTGGTACATATATACAATGGAATATTTCTCAGCCATAAAAAGGAACAAATTGGGTCATTTGTAGAGACATGGATGGACCTAGAGACTGTTATATAGAGTGAAGTGAAAAGAAAAGAGAAAAATAAAAAGAAAGAAAAACAAATATCATATATTAACACAAATATGTGGAATTTAGAAAATTGGTACAGATGAACTGGTTTGCAAGGCAGAAATAGAGACACAGATGTAGAGAAAAAACATAGGGACACCACGGGGGGAAAGCAGGGTGGGAGGAGGTGGGATGAATTGGGAGATTGGGATCGACATATATACACTAATATGTATAAAATAGATAACTAATAAGAACCTGCTGTATAGCACAGGAAACTCTACTTCACTTTGCTGTACAGTAGAAACTAACACATTGTAAAACAACTATACCCCAATTAAAAAAAAATCTATCTTAAAAAAAAATAAAATTTGAGATAATTGGAGAAACGTACACTAAGTGGAAATTGATGATTATAAAAATTTGGTGTTGTAGTGTTGTGAAAGTCCTTATCTTTCAGAAATACATACTGAAATATTTACAAGTGAATGACATAATATCTAAGATATGCTTCAAAATAATCCAGTGGGGTCAGGAGTGGAGAGAAGTAGGTAGGGATTTAGATGAAACAAGATTGTTTATTCTGTACTATTTTATATATTTAAAAGTTTCCATAATAAAAAGTTTTTTTAAGTACACTGCAAGTACTGCTTTAATGCAGATTCCTAGGCGCCACTCCAGAGATTGTGATCAGCAGATCAGCAATGGGACCAAGAAATCTGCTTTTTCAGAAGCATGCTAGGTACTAGATCCTTCTTAGCCCTTCACAGGCTTCTCCTTCTTTCCTTGCAACTATTTGTGTCATCCCATCTCTGAACACATCCCTGAGAGCTCATTCCAGCAGAACACAAAAAAGTGCAGTCCAAAGTACATCTCAGACTAAGGTAGGTACTGGCCAAGGCCAAAGGGCTGGTTTAGCTAGGGAAGGTAGATCCAGTAAGACTTGATAAGCCACGTGAGAAGATATAGATCACAATTTCACCCAAGTTCCAACTTCATTCAGCTGGTATAGCTACCAGTGAGCACTAGTCAGGAAGGATTCTATGGCCATGTCAGGGGTCAGCAGGGCACGGGACACTTGTATTTGCTCAGTTGTGTTTTCTCAGGTGGGTCTTAGGAAAGAGGCTGGTCACAATTGCTGGTGCTCACAGGTGGCTCTCAGTACTATTGTCCTCAGCTTTAGGAATTAGCCACAGCCACTTAACCTGTTATAGATGATTAATTATCAAAAGCATGCAAGAACCAACAGCACAATTGGCAGCTAGTTGCCAATATAGGATGCCATGAAAATTAAGGTACAAATGTGTTCTGGGTTCTATGTGTGTGTCAGACCAGGGTTCATACGCATAGCAAAGGTAGCCTGTTTTCATGGAGTCACTGACAGACAGCATGTAGCACTCCAAGGCTTTCTCCCTCTTTCCAGACCACTTGGTCCATACTGATTATCTTTCTTATGTACTCAGAATTTGTCTTCAACAAATTCTTTTTTTTTTTTTTTGCCTTCACTGTTTTATACTTGTATTGATAATCCTCTCTCTCTCTCTCTCTCTCTCTCTTTTCCTAATCAACTTTTTTGAGTTCATGTTTAAGTGCCTTGAAGGCAGAGGCTGCATTTCATATTTTTTGCTGTTCTCTTTAGCAGTGGTTTCAAGTAATGGAGGCTTTTCAAATATTATGCAAAGGCCTTATGTATGTATGAAAATGATGCTGTGTTGACTGACACTGTGATGGAAATCAGGAGTCCCTTCTGGCTTCCTATTGTGACTTCAACACTGCTGCAGTTCAGCATTTCACACACTCTGTCCCTTGCACTAATAAGCTCTCAGCAGATATTTCTATTCTTGGAAAGCCAAAAGGAGACAGCCATGCCAACATTTGAGGTTCTAACAGTACATAAAATATATGTACACATTTCTATTTCTAAACTTACTCTTAACATTACCCCTTAGCAGATGTTATTAAAATTTTGTATTTTGTGTTTTAAAACTGTAGTTAATGTGTACCTAGATCAAAGGGTACTCTTACTTCATGCTGTACTTTGTTTAATGAATGTTTTGGGGTATTTTTGGGTTTTTTGTGCTTTTTTTTTTTAGTGTAACCAGTCTCTTGGCTAATGAGCTCTGCCTCTCAGTGGAATTACTAAATGGTAACCATGTTTCTAAATAGTTTCCTTGCCTCTGGCATGAGTCTGTTTCTCCATCACTAGGGTTTCTATGTTCTTCCAAACTAATACAAAGTATTAAAGGATAAGTATGCTATTTTATTTTTCTCCCAAAGGACCGCAATTGTTGCCCTGGTAGTATCCGGCGAGTGTGAAATCAGTTTACGTTTAATGCTATAACTGCCTTTTACAGGAAGTTTCCACAAGATTACAACCAGTACAAGGGAAATGAGCCGTCTGCGATTTCCTTTCTTTTCAGTATAATCTTAGCAGGGAGGATGCTTACCAGGCCCCACACTACTAAATAAAGCACTCCTCCCTTACCATCATTCTCCCAAATGGCTTTGGAATGCCCGTTCCTTGAAGGTTACACCCCGTTACAACAAAAATGAAGGATTGAATATGCGTTACATAACATTTCCAAGGTCATGTGCATGCAACACAAGTTCAGTACAACAAAAGAGTCTGAGCAGTTCCTTGGATTCTGTTTTAAATATGGCATTTCACTTCCCTTTTAGTGAGTAATAAATAATTAGCCATTGCATAGGGCTTTAAAACTTACAGTGTCCTTCAAGAACTTACCTTCCTAACACCCTTGCCCACTAGGTATTATCAACTCCAATTTACAGAGAGAATTAGAACCGAAGATCAGAGAGGTTAGGTGACTTGCCAGAGGTCACACGTTAGTGAGGATGTAGCTAGAGGTGAAACTCAAATTTTCTCCTTCATGGGACTTCTCTGGATGTTCAGTGGTTAAGACTCTGCACTTCCAATGCAGGGGATGCAGGTTCCATCCATGGTCGGGGAACTGAGATCCCACATGCCATCTGGCATGGCCAAAAACTTAAAAAAAAAAAAAAAAAATTCTCCTTCAAAAGGCCGCATATGTGTGTGTTTATGTGTATTATATGGATCTTTTCAAAGGCAGAATCCTTCGTGGGATATTCTTTCTATTTCAAGTCAGTATTACTGTAGATGATGACTTGGCAGGAGAACTCTCCTTTAGATAAAGGGAGTATTGAATTCCCTGGCTGTTTTATCAACTGCCTTCTGTGGGCGTCAGGTAGTAAATTCTCTTATACTATCAGTTCTCAGAATGTGATCTGAACACTTCTGGGGTCTCCTTTGCAGATTGGTAGCTAATTCTAGAGCCTTGATAGGAAGACTACTTCCATCAGAAGGCAAAAACATCTGATTGTCTTTTGGTGATCCCAGCAGCTTTGATGATCACGGAAGCTACTAGCCATACGTGGCTGTTTCAATTTAAATTAATTAAATTCAATAAGATTAAAAATTTACTGCTCAGTTACACTAGCTACATTTCAAGTACTCAATAGGCACAGATGGTTAGTGGCTACTATATTGGACAGTTCAGATAGAGAACATTTCTTTCATCACAGAAAGTTCTTTGGGGCACTTTCACATGCAGATATACTACCTGTAACCAACACAGGTAGTTATCTTGTTATTAATATAGACATCTAGCAATAATTATGTTCTCAAATATGTTATTATTGGTTTGAACTGAGGCACTGTATTCCCTCTTTTCATCTCAATATGTCTTCATTTACAGCAGAAACTAACACATTGTAAAGCAATTTTACTCTAATAAAAAAAAAGTCTTCATTGCCCTCAACTAAAGGTAAAAGGGAGGATAATTTCATAATTAAAGTCTTTGATAAACCCACAGAAGATCTCTATATTGGGATCTCTCTATATTGGGAAGATCTCTATACTGATTCACTGATCTATTTCTTTTATAAAAATGCTTTAAATGCTCATGTTTAATACCATAAATCCTTGCTACTCAAAGCAGCATAGCTCCACCTGGGAACTTGTTAGAATGCAGACTCTTGGGCTCCACCCCAGCCCTACTGTATCCTAATTTGCATTTTAACAAGATCCCCAGGTAATTCATCTGCACACTAAAGCTTAAGAAGTCCTGCTGAATACTTCCTTCTAATTATGGGTCTTTCCTAACCTTAACTAGGTCTGTTGTTCTTCAGGATTTTGTATAAAAGTAAAATATTCCTTTTATAAAAGTAAAATTTTCCCATTATTTCCAACCCTTTTACCTGGCCCCCCAAAGAGGATTTTTGTTCCTGTTTTCTTTTAGCCTCTTCTTTCTGGTCTAGGATTTAGACCGCCCAGCACCTTATCTCCGCTTCTATCTAGATTAAGCCTACTGTGCACTCTGAGTCCCTTGCAGTCCTGGGACTCTGCCAGAGGACTGACTGTGCCCTTGAGGTCTGCCCCTTTCCTCCCCCCATCCCTGTTTCCCTCTTTTCTCTCAAATCTTCCTACTTTCCTAAAAAACATTCTTTTTTTAGGCAAGTTGGGGTACTCTCTGTTTCTAAGCTGAAGGTCCTCTCCTTTCCCCACTCTGCAACATCACACTTTAATTGGAATTCATTACACTTTATTAGGCATGTGTGAACCCTGCTGGTTCTACACAACCCACTCAGGGAGCCTTAAAACTTTGCATTGTCCTAACTTCTATTTGCTCTACTATAATCTAAAAACAAACTTAAGACCCTGTGTTTACATATAACATTGGCCCTTCCAGCCCTCCATCTATGTTGGCAATGTGTGTGTGTGTGTGTGTGTTTGTGTACACACATATATAATATATAGTTTAATAGTTATAATTCAAAGAATATAGAAGTTTAGGCGATAGTGATAGAAAGAACGAGAGCTATAGAGGAAATGTCAGTCTTAGAGGGAAAAGATAGCAGTTACTTTTGTTATCTGCTTTGTATAACATCTTGTGTTATCTAAGTGTTTCCTTTTGGTTTTCCATGTCTTCCTAGATATATTATGAGATTTTGGAGAGCAGTAAAAAGGCTGTTGCAATGGTCTACATAAGAAAAAAATTAGGGCACTGGTCAGGGGCTAGAGAGAAGAGAATGGATACAAATAGCAATGCATGTTGGTTACAGAATATTCAGGACTACTTTAGGTTCTGGGAGCGAACCTGCTTTTCAGAAACTTACAGTCTAGCTAGGAAGACATGGAAAACCAAAAGGAAGCATTTAGCAAATACAAGATGTTATATGAACAAATGTCGTGGCAAGTAGTAAAAATAACTGCTGTTGTTTCCCTCTAATGACAATAATCTTATTAGCATCCCCAAATATATCCCTTTTGGAATCCTATGATAATATCTTTAGTATCTTTGTATGATAAAATCTAAAGTATACACCATGTGCTGTGTTTAAAAATTATTAGATACTGAAAACTTCAGTTCCAGTGACATCTGGCCAGTCCTTACATCACCAGAAAGAGATGCTTTCATTCTCCATAAGATTCAAAATCCTAAGAAGACACAGACTTTCCTTCATACTAGAGAATGCCACCCTCAGCTCTAAAGCTCTTTATCAGGAAGCCCTAAAACACTTCACACCCTTATTATCTTCTGGGTCTTAGCCAATCTTTGTTTATTTCAAGTTGGCTTCCTTGGTTGGGTCATCCCAGTTTTCCTTCTGGGTCCCCTGCCAAGCTGTGCCAAGTACTTTGAACAGTTTCTCTTTACTAACTTACTGTCCTGGCTTATTTGAAGTACATCCCCTGCTAGTTTCCATAGAGCTTTTAGAATTGATTTGGTAAAATGAAATTGTTTTCTATAGTCCTACACTATTCGGTCTAGTCTACATCTTAGAAATGAGTTACTCTTGACAGTCCCATGACATTATTGTTCATTACATATTTGTTTAATGTCTATATTTAGTTATTCATCGTTTCCAAGTTTTTATAAAACCTCAGTATTCATGTGTATCAAATTACTTTTGTATAATAACTTATAAAGTGAGCTCTCTGATAGGTCAGACAGCTGTCTCTGGAGCTCCTATCCATTCAAATGTATAAATGATGTTAGAAATTATGCCAAACTTTCACTCAAATTCATAAATTCTATATTTATGTATGATTCCAGTTTATTTTATACTTTTCACATATCTACAATGTCAAATTTCCTTGGAAATCACTTGAAATGTAACTCATTTAATTCTAACAATAATTGTTTCTTGGTTTTTTATTCTTTTTCATCACCTTCACTTCTGATATTGATCTTCTTTTATAAAACCAAAAGTACTCAGTAAAGGATAGAAAGAAGCTTCAGAAAAACTATCATCAGAAATCATTGGAGAGTGGTGTTACATCCACCTCTCAAAAGATCCATCTTTAATAAACACACAAAAGCTGTCTATACCAGAAGTATTAATTAATTGATTGATTATTTTATATGCCAGGCAAAGTACTAGAGATGAAATTAAAGCAGTACTTGATTTCAAAGAACCCATGTCTGGTGAAGATATAAGTTGGTAAATCACCATGGTAAGTGCTATTAAGTGTTACAAATAAAGTGCTACAGGAACAACTGGTTTTTGCTTCACTTAAAATAGAGGATTGACAGTAGGTGAGTACTTAGGAGAGAAAAAATTAGTGTTCTTCCTTTTGTGTAGGGAAAAATCAGTTCTTCCCTACTATGTTTCTCTCCTGTATGTCTCTGTTACTTTTACACAGAACACTTCACTTTTTTTTTTTTTTTTTTTGGTGGTACGCGGGCCTCTCACCGTTGTGGTCTCTCCCGTTGCGGAGCACAGGCTCCGGACACGCAGGCTCAGCGGCCATGGCTCACGGGCCCAGCCGCTCCACGGCGTGTGGGATCTTCCTGGACCGGGGCACGAACCCATGTCCTCTGCATCGGCAGGCGGACTCTGAACCACCACGCCACCAGGGAAGCCCAAACACTTCACTTTTGATTACCAAACATGTAGAGGTTTTTCCCCGCCCCCCACACCAAGCGACGCCAGGTGCATGTCCTACAATTTAACTCAATTCTGCCACCATCTACCTGGAGTTAGCATCAAATTTCATAGGTTAAGGCCTCAGTCCCATAAGACTGCCCCCCAACTTCATATGCCAGTTACAAGCCCAGGTTATCACCTAGGCTTCTGACCAATAGGCTATAGATGGGAGGTTCCAAAGGCCCCTCCTCAGGTTTAATTTGCTAGAGCGGCTCACCAAATTAGGGAAGTATTTACTCATGTTTACCAGTTTATTATAAAAGGATATGATAAAGGATAAAGATGAACCTCTAGATAGAAGCAATGTGTAGGGCAAGGTATGGGGAAAGGGGTAGAGATTCCATGTGTTCACCAGCCCAAAAGCTCTCTGAACCCCCTACTATTGGCATTTTATGGAGGCTTCCTCATATAGGCATGATCAATTATTAACTCAGTTTCTACTTCCCTCTCCCCTCTCTGGAAGATAAGGGATGGGGCCAAAAATTCTAAGCTTCTGATCATGGCTTGTCCCCCATCCAGAAGCCCACCCAGAGTCACCTTATTAGAACAAAAGATGCTCCCAGCTCTCTAATCACTTAGGAATTTACAAGAGTTTTAGGAGCTCTGTGTCAGGGATGGGGGTCAAAGACAAATACTAGAACAAGAGATGGTCCTAGTATTCTTTCTTTCTTTCTTTCTTTTTTAAACATCTTTATTGGAGTAATATTGCTTCCCAATGTTGTGTTAGTTTCTGCTATATAACAAAGTGAATCGGCTATATGTATACGTATATCCCCATATCCCTTCCCTATTGTGTCTCCCTCCCACCCTCCTTTTTAATTTTTTTTTTTTTTTGGCTGTGTTGGGTCTTCATTGCTGCACACGGGCTTTCTCTAGTTGTGGCGAGCAGGGGCTACTCTTCGTTGCGGTGCGTGGGCTTCTCATTGCAGTGGCTTCTCTTGTTGCAGAGCATGGGCTCCAGGCGCATGGACTTCTGTAGATGTGGCTCGCAGGCTCTACTCAGGAGAAGTAGTTGTGGTGCGTGGGCTTAGTTGCTGTGTGGCACATGGGATCTTCCCGGACCAGGGACTGAACCCATGTCCCCTGCATTGGCAGGCAGATTCTTACCCACTGCGCCACCAGGGAAGCCCCCTTCCACCCTCCTTATACCATCCCTCTAGGTGGTCGCAAAGCACCCAGCTGATCTCCCTGTGCCATGCAGCTGCTTCCCACTAGCTATCTATATTACATTTGGTAGTGTATATATGTCAATGTTACTCTCTCATTTTGTCCCAGCTTACCCTTTCCCCTCCCCATGTCCTCAAGTCCATTCTCTATGTCTGCGTCTTTATTCCTATCCTGCCCCTACGTTCTTCAGAACCATTTTTTTTAGATTCCATATATATGTGTTAGCATACGGTATTTGTTTTTCTCTTTCTGACTTAACTTTGCTCTGTATGACAGACTCTAGGTCCATCCACCTCACTACAAATAACTCAATTTTGTTTCTTTTTATGGCTGAGTAATATTCCACTGTATATATGTGCCACATCTTCTTTATCCATTCATCTGTCCATGGACATTTAGGTTGCTTCCATGTCCTGGCTATTGTAAATAGTGCTGCAATGAACATTGTGGTACATGACTCTTTGAATTATGGTTTTCTCAGGGTATATGCCCAGTAGTGGGATTGCTGGGTCATATGGTAGTTCTATTTTTAGATTTTTAAGGAACCGCCATACTGTTCTCCATAGTGGCTGTATCAACTTACATTCCCACCAACAATGCAAGAGGGCTCCCTTTTCTCCACGCCCTCTCCAGCATTTATTGTTTGTAGACTTTTTGATGATGGCCATTCTGACCCGTGTGAGGTGACACCTCATTGTAGTTTTGATTTGCGTTTCTCTAATGATTAGTGATGTTGAGCATCTTTTCATGTGTTTGTTGGCAATCTGTATATCTTCTGTGGAGAATGTCTATTTAGGTCTTCTGCCCATTTTTGTATTGGGTTGTTTGTTTTTTAATATTGAGCTGCATAAGCTGCTTGTATATATTGAAGATTAATCCTTTGTCAGTTTCTTTGTTTGCAAATATTTTCTCCCATTCTGAGGGTTGTCTTTTCGTCTTGTTTATGGTTTCCTTTGCTGTGCAAAAGCTTTTAAGTTTCATTAGGTCCCATTTGTTTATTTTTGTTTTTATTTCCATTTCTCTAGGAGGTGGGTCAAAAAGGATCTTGCAGTGATTTATGTCATAGAGTGTTCTGCCTATGTTTTCCTCTAAGAGTTTGATAGTTTCTGGCCTTACATTTAGGTCTTTACTCCATTTTGAGTTTATTTTTGTGTATGGTGTTAGGAAGTGTTCTAATTTCATTCTTTTACATGTAGCTGTCCAGTTTTCCCAGCACCACTTATTGAAGATGCTGTCTTTTCTCCACTGTGTACTCTTGCCTTCTTTATCAAAGAGAAGGTGACCATATGTGCATGAGTTTATCTCTGGGCTTTCTATCTTGTTCCATTGATCTATATTTCTGTTTTTGAGCCAGTACCATATTGCCTTGATTACTGTAGCTTTGTAGTATAGTCTGAAGTCAGAGCATCTGATTCCTTCAGCTCTGCTTTTTTTCCCTCAAGACTGCTATGGCTATTCAGGGTCTTTTGTGTCTCCATACAAATTTTAAGATTTTTTTGTTCTAGTTCTGTAAAAAATGTCATTGGTAATTTGATAGGGATTGCATTGAATCTGTAGATTGCTTTGGGTAGTATAGTCATTTTCACAATATTGATTCTTCCAATCGAAGAACATGGTATATCTCTCCATCTGTTTGTATCATCTTTAATTTCTTTCATTAGTGTCTTATAGTTTTCTGCATAAAGGTCTTTTGTCTCCTTAGGCAGGTTTATTCCTAGGTATTTTATTCTTTTTGTTGCAATGGTAAATGGGAGTGTCCTTATTTTCTCTTTCAGATTTTTCATCATTAGTGTATAGGAATGCAAGAAATTTCTACGCATTAATATTGTATCCTGCGACTTCACCAAATTCATTGATTAGCTCTAGTAGTTTTCTGGTAGCATCTTTAGGATTCTCTATGTATAGGATCATGTCCTATACAAACAGTGACAATTTTACTTCTTTTCCAATTTTGATTCCTTTTATTTCTTTTTCTTCTCTGATTGCTATGGCTAAAACTTCCAAAACTCTGTTGAATAATAGTGGTGAGAGTGGGCAAACTTGTCTTGTTCCTGATCTTAGAGGAAATGGTTTCAGTTTTTCACCATTGACAACAATGTTGGCTGTGGGTTTGTCATATATGGCCTTTATTATGTTGAGGTAGGTTCCCTCTATGCCCACTTTCTGGAGAGTTTTTATCATAATTGGGTGTTGAATTTTGTTGAAAGCTTTTTCTTCATCTATTGAGATGATCATATGGTTTTTATCCTTCAATTTGTTAATATGGTGTATCACATTGATTGATTTGCATATATTGAAGAATCCTTGCATTCCTGGGATAAACCCCACTTGATCATGGTGTACGATCCTTTTAATGTGCTGTTGGATTCTGTTTGCTAGTATTTTCTTGAGGAATTTTGCATCTATGTTCTTCAGAGATGTTGGCCTGTAGTTTTCTTTTTTTGTGACATCTTTGTCTGGTTTCAGTATCAGGGTGATGGTGGCCTCGTAGGATGCATTTGGGAGTATTCCTCCCTCTGCTATATCTTGGAAGAGTTTGAAAAGGATAGGTGTTAGGTCTTCTCTAAATGTTTGATAGAATTCACCTGTGAAGCCATCTGGTCCTGGGCTTTTGTTTGTTGGAAGATTCTTAATCACAGTTTCAATTTCAGTACTTGTGATTGGTCTCTTCATATTTTCTATTTCTTCCTGGTTCAGTCTCAGAAGGTTGTGCTTTTCTAAGAATTTATCCATTTCTTCCAGGTTGTCCATTTTATTGGCATATAGTTGCTTGTAGTAATCTCTCATGATCCTTTGTATTTCTGCAGTGTCAGTTGTTACTTCTTTTTCATTTCTAATTCTGTTGATCTGAGCATTCTCCGTTTTTTTCTTGATGGGTCTGGCTAATGGTTTATCAATTTTGTTTATCTTTTCAAAGAAACAGCTTTTAGTTTTATTGATCTTTGCTATTGTTTCCTTCATTTCTTTTTCATTTATTTCTGATGTGATCTTTATGATTTTTTTCCTTCTGCTAACTTTGGGGATTTTTGTTCTTCTTTCTCTAATTGCTTTAGGTGTAAGGTTAGGTTGTTTATCTGGGATTTTTCTTGTTTTTTGAGGTAGGATTGTATTGCTATAAACTTCCCTCTTAGAACTGCTTTTGCTGCATCCCAATGGTTTTGGGTCATCGTGTTTTCATTGTCATTTGTTTCTAGCTACTTTTTAATTTCCTATTTGATTTATTCAGTGATCTCTTAGTTGTTTAGTAGCATATTGTTTAGCCTCCATGTGTTTGTATTTTTACAGTTTTTTTCCTGTAATTGATATCTAGTCTCATAGCATTGTGGTTGGAAAAGATACTTGATACAATTTCAGTTTCTTAAATTCACCAAGGATTGATTTGTGACCCAAGATATGATTTATCCTGGAGAATGTTCCATAAGCACTTAAGAAGAAAGTGTATTCTGTTGTTTTTGGATGGAATGTCCTATAAATATCAATTAAGTCCATCTTGTTTAATGTGTCATTTAAAACTTGTGTTTCCTTATTTATTTTCATTTTGGATGATCTGTCCATTGGTGAAAGTGGGGTGTTCAAGTCCCCTACTATGATTGTGTTACTGTCGATTTCCCCTTTTATGGCTGTTAGCATTTGCCTTATGTATTGAGGTGCTCCTATGTTGGGTGCATAAGTATTTACAATTGTTATATCTTCTTCTTTGATTGATCCTTTGATCATTATGTAGTGTGCTTCTTTGTCTCTTGTAATAGTCTTTATTTTAAAGTCTATTTTGTCTGATATAAGTATTCCTACTCCAGCTTTCCTTTGATTTCCATTTGCATGGAGTATCTTTTTCCATCCCCTCACTTTCAGTCTGTATGTGTCCCTAGGTCTGAACTGCATCTCCTGTAGACAGCATATATACAGGTCTTGTTTTTGTATCCATTCAGCCAGTCTGTGTCTTCTGGTTGGAGCATTTAATCCATTTACATTTAAGGTAATATTCAATATGTATGTTCCTATTACCATTTTCTTAATTGTTTTGGGTTTGTTTTTGTAGGTCTTTTCCTTCTCTTGTTTTTCCTGCCTAGAGAAGTTCATTTAGCATTTGTTGTAAAGCTGGTTTGGTGGTGCTGAATTTTCTCAGCTTTTGCTTGTCTGTAAAGGTTTTAATTTCTCCATTGAGTCTGAATGAGATCCTTGTTGGGTAGAGTAATCTTGGTTGTAGGTTTTTCCCTTTCCTCACTTTAAATATGTCCTGCCACTCCCTTCTTGCTTGCAGAGTTTCTGCTGAAAGATCGGGTGTTAACCTTATTCCCTTGTATGTTATTTGTTGCTTTTCCCTTGCTGCTTTTAATATTTTTTCTTTGTATTTAATTTTTGATGGTTTGATTAATATGTGTCTTGGTGTGTTTCTCTTTGGGTTTATCCTGTATAGTACTCTCTGTGCTTCCTGGACTTGATTATTTCCTTTCCCATGTTAGGGAAGCTTTTGACTATAGTCTCTTCAAATATTTTCTCAGACCCTTTCTTTTCCTCTTTTTCTTCTGGGACCCCTATAATTCGAATGCTTGTGCGTTCAATGTTGTCCCAGAAGTCTCTGAGACTGTCCTCAATTCTTTTCATTTTTTTTTCCTTATTCTGCTCTGCGGTAGTTATTTCCAGCATCTTATCTTCCAGGTCACTTATCCGTTCTTCTGCCTCAGTTATTCTGCTATTGATTCCTTCGAGAGTATCTTTAGTTTCAGTAACTGTGTTGTTCATCACTGTTTTCTCTTTAGTTCTTCTAGATCCTTTTTAAATGTTTCTTGTATTTTCTCCATTCTGTTTCCGAGATTTTGGATCATCTATACTATCATTACTCTGAATTCTTTTTCAGGTAGGTTGCCTATTTCGCCTTCATTTTTTGTTGTTTCTTTTTTTTTTTTGATGTGTGGTGCTGTATTCCTGTCTTACTGGTTGTTTGACCTGAGACATCTAGCACTGGATTTTGAAGGCAGTTGGATAGAGCCAGGTCTTGGTGCTGAGATGAGAACCTCCGGTTGGCCTCACTCTGAGTAATATTCCCTGGGGTCTGAGGTTCTCTTTTAGTCTAGTAGTTTGGACTTGGAGCTTCCACCACAGGAGCTTGGGCCTGACCTCTGGCCTGGGAACCAAGATCCCAGAAGCTTCGTGGTGCAGAAAGAAAAGAAAAGGAAAGAAAAGGAAAGAAAAGAAAAGAAAAAAGAAAAGAAAAGAAAAGAAAAGAAAAGAAGAAGGAAGGAAGGAAGGAAGGAAAGAAAGGAAAGAAAGGAAAGAAAGAAAGAAAGAAAACAGCACAATGTCAAAGAATAAAATCAAAATAAAATTAGAGGGCTTCCCTGGTGGTGCAGTGGTTGAGAGTGCACCTGCCAATGCAGGGGACATGGGTTCGTGCCCCGGTCCGGGAAGATCCCACATGCCACGGAGCGGCTGGGCCCGTGAACCATGGCCGCTGAGCCTGCGTGTCCAGAGCCTATGCTCTGCAACGGGAGAGGCCACAACAGTGAGAGGCCCACGTACTGCAAAATAAATAAAATAAAATAAAATAAAATAAAATTAGATATAAAAGAGTCAACAACAATGAATCAACAAGGTAAAACAGGATCCCACTCTAAAAGAGGAAGAAAGAAGAAGAAAAAAAGCCTTGGCTATGGGCAGGGGTGGAACTTAAGCAGGGGCAGGGTTTAGGGTCGGGTGGGACCTAGGCAGGTGGGGGGCGGTGAAGTTTGTGTGTGGGGCGGGGCATAGGCTTAGGATCCGTGTAGCCACAAAAGGCCCTGGGGGCTTGGCCTAGGCTGGGCGACGTTCAAGCGTGGGGTGGGGCCTCTGCTTAGGACCTGCATAGAAGGGGAGAGGCAGCATGTAGAAAGGAGGGCCTTTGGAGTGTGGAGTTCCAGAGTTTGGAGGTAGGGCCCTGAGTGAGGGTGTGTGGGTGGGGTTTAGGCCCAGCGCCGTTGGAGGGGGTCTCCGAGTGTAGAGGTAGGGCCCTGGGGGGGGGTATGGGGGTGGGGCTTGGGTTCTGTGCAGCAGGAGGGAGGCTCCAACGGCAGAGGATTAGGCCCGGGAGCCCAACAGGCTTCCCGGTGCCTACGTGGACAGGGAAGGCACTGGCCGTGTTCCCGTCTATTCATTTGTGCCCCTCCCCCACCGTCTCCCCCAGGGTCTCCCCCGTAGCCACTAGACCCCTAAATGTGGGTGGGTCCCACTGAGTTTGTGAACTCCTCCCCTCCCCCAGCCACCCCTCAGGAGTGCTGGTCCTGGAAGTCCAGCCTTTAGTTTTTTCTCCCCCTTCCCTCCTTCCCACTCCCTCAGGACTGCGCAGCTGGAGGGGGCCTTGGTGGCCAGAGGATCAGGCCCGGGATCTCAGCAGGCTCCCAGGGGCCCAAGTGGGCAGGGGAAACCTGGCTACGCTCCCTTTTGACCCTCTGCCCTCCCAGTGGTTCCCCAATTTCCCCCTTCGGGTATGGGATCCCTTCCCCTCCCCCAGCCACCCCTCAGGGGAGCCAGTCCCGTCCCTCCTCCACTTCTCCTCCCTCTTCACTCCCCCCATGCCCCACGTCCTTCCTGGTCACTGGGGGTTCCTCCCCTCCCCTTAGGTGTCCATGGTCCCCCACCAGTGTCTGGTAGGTGCCCTAGTTGTGAGGAGATGCGAATTCCGCGTCCTCCTAGTACACCATCTTGACTCCACCCTGGTCCTAGTGTTCTTGCCATTTAGGAAATTACAAGAGTTTCAGGAGCTCTATGTCAGGGATGGGGGTCAGAGACAAATACTAGAACAAGAGATGGTCCTAGTGTTCTTATCATTTAAGAAATTACAAGGGTTTTATGCGCTCTGGGCCAGGAACCAGGGGCAGAGACCAATATATATCTAATATATATAGATCTATCTATCTATCTATCTATCTATCTTTTTTTCCCTATTCACATTGAGTTACTGTAAAACATTATCGTGAAGAAACATAGGCAAGAACAATGAACTGGAAAACGATCCTTGAAAATGTCATTACCCATGAGTTCAAGGAGAGTGTGAAAAGAAAAAAAAAAATGCTGATGGTTTTTATTTGTATAATTTCTACCTCCAAAGGGACAATTGGAGCTAAGAGAGAGTTGATAAATTGTTCTTTTTTGTACATTTTTATATAACAATAAGGTCAGAATGCTGAAGATGAAGGCCCATGAGGATAAAGCTCTTATAGCCACTCCCCAAACTTCAGCCTATTTAAATATTTCACCTCTTTCACTAATACCTACCTTCACTTTCCCTGGGAGAATGTCTGTTCGATACCACCCAGTAACCTAATAGATGTCTAGGTAGGGGGCTTGATTGCTTACAATTCTGTTTTCTGGGAGTTATTTATTGTATAGGTGATTTTGGTTTATTTCAGCAGTCTACTAATTAGTACCTAAATACTCTGAGAAAAGAATCTTTTACATAATGCACTTTGTGTTGATTCCCAACTCAACAACTGTCTGTGGCTGCTTTTTGTGTACTAAATGCCCAAGGCTGCTTCTCATGTCATCCACCCCAAGGTAGTTTTCACTGAGCCTTCCATTTCTCTCATCTCTTCTGAATGCATGCAAAAATTCTATACTGACATATTTTTTGTTTTATTTATTTTATTCCAAAAAATGTTCTTAGATTCCTACTGTATATCACATTAAGGAAATGGGGGCTTTACTTTCTAAGATTTCTTTTATCTTCTCAAAATGTCTAGTATTGTAGCCTCAACAGTGTTGACAGAAGTTACCTGTTGCCTCTCCAAAATTTGAAGGAAGCTCATGTGAAGGTGGGTCATCACGTACCTTGTGCAATTCAGAACTATAAATTTAAAAGGCACAAAATGATATCAAGATGAAGAAATCCCAAGACTTTATCAGCTACCTCAAATCAGATATATCAGAGTTGAACATTTATATGCCCTTTTCCATATATCACCCCAGTAATCCTCAAGTGCTACTAAACTGCCTTTTTTGGTTCAGTTTTAAATTAATCAAAACAAGTGCTCCTGTAAAAACTTAGAACTCTGTAGAAAAAAAGTACAGAGTAAAAGTGAGGACTCCAATCTCACTTGCCTAAAGGTGACCACTATTAACAGTTTAGAATATATAATTTCAGATCCTTTTCTATGTATTTACAGACATACACAAATAATGAACACAAGTTTTACATATTATTCTACTTCTTTTTTAACATGCCAAGTACATTTTCGACAGTAGAGTTCATTCTTGTAAATGATTATATGGTATTTTATAATGTGAGTATACTATTATTTATCTGTTTCTCTCTATAAATGGATATCAGTCATTGTTTGTAGATTTTGATTTTTCTGTTAGAAACAATGCTTTGATGAACATCTTTTTTTTTTTTTTTTTTTTTTTTGCGGTACGCGGGCCTCTCACTGTTGTGGTCTTTCCCGCTGCGGAGCACAGGCTCCGGACGCGCAGGCTCAGCGGCCATGGCTCACGGGCCCAGCCGCTCCACGGCACGTGGGATCTTCCCGGACCGGGGCACAAACCCGTGTCCCCTGCATCGGCAGGCGGACTTTCAACCACTGCGCCACCAGGGAAGCCCTAATGAACATCTTTGTACACTTATTTTGAGCTTAAAAGTGAAGAGTTCTCTTGGAAAGATTTCTATTAATGAAATTACAAGGTCAAAGAGAACGAATATTTTAAATAATGAAAAATAATACCAAATTGTCTTCCAAAAATGCTCTTCCATTTTTTTAATCAATTATTTTCTCACCAATAGTGTATGAGAGTACCCTTTTCTCTATACCCTCACTCAAAGTGGATATTAACAATCTCTTTTAGATTAGCTCAGTGCTTTGTGACCACCTAGAGGGGTGGGATAAGGAGGGTGGGAGGGAAGCGCAAGAAGGAGCACATATGGTGATATATGTATACATATAGCTGATTCACTTTGTTATACAGCAGAAACTGACACAACATTGCAAAGCAGTTATACTCCAATAAAGATGTTTAAAAAAAAAAACTCTTTTAATTTTTGCCAGTCTAGTACCACCCAACATGGTATCTTATTGCTGTTTTATTTTGCCTTTCTCTAATCATTAGGTTTAATTTTATTCATGTTTCTTCAGTGAATTTCCTAATCCAACTGTTTCTCATTAATTTCTATATGCCTCAGTTTCCTTAGCTGTTCCCCTTAGCTGAATATTGTTGTGAAGTAACTCTTATGAAAATACTCATTTATTAAACATTCTTCTGCATGGGTCACTATCTTTTCTAAGAAAAATAATAGATAAAAAAATAAAAATACAGCTGACTCTTGACAAACGCTGGGGTTAGGGACACCAACCCACTCAGTAGAAAACCTGTGTATAACTTCACAGTCGGGCCTCCATATTGAAAGTTCCGCATCCACAGATTCAATCAACCTGATTGTGTAGTACTGTAGTGTTTATTATTTTTAAAAATCCACTTATAAGTGGACTGACACAGTTCAAACCTGTGTTGTTCAAGGATCAACTAAGGCTTTTCAAAATTTTCATTCCTGTATTTGGTATTCTATTTTTGTTTATGTACTTTAAAAATTTGCTTTTTCTCCAGTCACATGGCAATACTGTATACATTGTATTTCAACTAGCAATAACAATACATATACTTCAGGGAGAAATTCAGTGGAACTACATATGTTCTATTACTATAAAATGTACCTTTGTCCATAGTGTTCCCCTAGCACAGTTTCCCCAGCACAAAGGTATTAAATAAAACCGGCATTATTTCAAAAAGTGTTATGAGACAGAAACGTAACTTTATCCTCTATATTAGACCGGTAATATAGCATAACCCTCTCAATAAATACATATGGGCAGATGTTCCTGGAATCTTACATAAAAGTGTGGTACTATGTATATGGCCCAGAATTGCCAAAGCGATCCTGACGAAAAAGAACAAAGCTGGGGCATAACCCTTCCAGACTTCAGACTATATTACAAAGCTACAGTAATCAAAACACTGTGGTATTGGCACAAAAACAGACTTAGAGATCAATGGAACAGAACAGAGAGCACAGAAATAAACCCACACACCTATGGTCAATTAATCTATAACAAAGGAAGCAATAATATAAAATGGAGAAAGCAAGTGGTGTTGGGAAAGCTGGACAGGCTCATGTAATTCAATGAAATTAGAACAATCTCTCACACCATATACAAAAATAAACTCAGAATGGTTTAAAGACCTAAGTATAAGACATGACACCATAAAACTCCTAGAAGAGAACATAGGCAAAACATTCTCAGACATAAATAGTAGTAATATTTTTTTGATCAGTCTCCCAAGGCAAAAGAAATAAAAGCAAAAATAAACAAATGGAACCCAATCAAACTCAAAAGCTTTTTCACAGCAAAGGAAATCATCAACAAAACAAAAAGACAACCTAAAGAATGAGAAAAAATATTTGCAAATGATGCAACCGACAAGGGCTTAATTTCCAAAATATACAAACAGCTCATACAACTCAATATAAAAACAAACAAACAAACAAACAACCTAATCAAAAAATTGGCAGAAAACCTAAATAGATATTTCTCCAAAGAATACATACACATGGCCAACGGGTATATGAACAGATGCTCAATTACATCACTAATTATTAGAGAAATGCAAATCAAAACCACAATGAAATATCACCTCACATCGGTCAGAATGGCCATCATCAAAAAGTCTACAAATAATAAATGCCAGAGAGGGTGTGGAGAAAAGGGAACCCTCCTATACTGTTAATGGGAATGTAAATTGATGCAGCCCCTATGGAAAACAGTACGGAGGTTCCTTAAAAAACTAAAAATAGAGCTACCATGTGATCCAGTAATCCCCCTCCAAGGCATATATCCAGAAAAGATGAAAACTCTAATTCAAAAAGATACATGCACCCCATTGTTCATAGCAGCATTATTTATAATAGCCAGGACATGGAAACAATCCAAGTGCCCATCAACAGGTGATTGGGGGCTTCACTGGTGGTGCCGTGGTTGAGAATCCATCTGCCAATGCAGGGGACACAGGTTCGAGCCCTAGTCCAGGAAGATCCCACATGCCACGGAGCAACTAAGCCTGTGCACCACAACTACTGAGCCTTTGCACCACAGCTACTGAAGCCCGCGTGCCTAGAGCCCGTGCTCCGCAACAAGAGAAGCCACCGCAATGAGAAGCCCACGCACCACAACAAAGATCCAATGCAGCCAAAAATAAATAAATTTTTAAAAAAAGTTATCCAAAAGATAAACTTAAAAAAACAAAAACAAAAAAACCCCAGGTGATTGGCATAAGAAGATGTGATGTATATATATACACACACAATGGAATATTACTCAGCCATAAAAAAGAATGAAATATTGCCATTTGTAGCAACATGAATGAAACTAGAGATTATTATACTGTGTGGTATCACTTATACATGGAATCTAAAAATAATACAAATGACTCTATATACAAAACAGAAACAGACTCACAGACAGAGAAAACAAACGATTACTAAAGGGGAGAGGGAGGGAGGGAGGGACGAAGAGGAGTATGGGATTAACAGATTAAAAACTACTATACATAAAATAGATAAGCAACAAGGATTTACTGTATAGCACAGGAAATTATATGCAATATCTTGTAATAACCTATTCTGGAATATAATCTGAAAAAAAAAAAACCCAACTGAGTCACTTTGCTGTTCACCGGAAATTAACACAATATTGTTAATCAACTATACTTCAATTTAAAAAAAAGTGTGATACATTCTTCCTTGGTAGAGGACATGAAGATAATCATAATAGCTAACGTATATTGGGTGCTTACTGCATGCCAGGCTCTGTTCCATGTGCTTCACATGTGTTAATACAAATTTCATCATGAGATAGGTAGTTATCATCTCCATTTTAGTTATGAGGAAATGAAACCACATAAGTTAAATAACTTGCTTGAGTAGGTCTTACAGCAAGAAAGTGGCAGAGCCTTGATTCAAACTCAGGCTAACTGGTTCAAGAGCCCTACTCACAGCCACACTGCTGGGCTTACATGAACAGTGTTTGGTTAAAATAGTAACATGGAAAAGGAACTATAAGAAGGAGGACATGGACAAGGAGAGAAAAGAAGGAAGTGAGGGGTAAGAGGACAAGAAAGAAAAAATAATAAAGCTGAAGGACAAAAAGAAGATGGAGATAGGAAAGAAAGAAATGGGGAAAATTGCCCTCTGACCCTCTCATGCCATCAACCCAGTGGCCAACTAAACAGGGCTCACATCAGCACCGATGAAATGCACTGCATTGTAGGCTTGGTGTTCCTCATGCTCTCTAGCCTTTGGCTCAGCCACTCTTTCCACCCACATCCAGACATACTTCTTTCATCTTGGGAACACTGTCCTGGCATCTCCCTTGCTGTGCTTCAAAGATTCACAAAAATTGTAGAGATGTGGATTCTTATAAAGAAAGATGGGATTGACTGTAGTCCATCATATGATTTGTGTTTTTAGGTGTAACACAAGCTGGTGGCCAAATATTTACAAAGTGTGCCCTTAAAAAATTCTAGAAAAAACATTGAGAAATTTGGATTTTGATTTCACGTTCTCCCTGATTCATTAGACTCAATCTTGAGCACAGTAGAAAAGATAATGGGGATTATTCTCTGACAGTGGTTCTCAACTAGGGGTGGTTTTCCCCCCGCCCAGAGAACATTTGGTGATGTCCAGACACATTTTTGGTTATCACAACTGGGATGGGGGCAGGGGAAGGGATTATACCACTGACATCTAGTGGGAAGAGGCCAGGGATGCTACTAAGAACAGCCCCTTGCATTGAAGAACTATCCAGCTCAAAATGTCAACAGTACCAATGTTGAGAGCCCCTGGTAGGTAAGGAAACACTACCCAGGTCAGGTTGAAATTCCTCTCTGGCGGCATGGGAATTTGTCCCCTAAGGAAAATACAGAGGTAATTGGAACTTTTCTTTCCAGCCAAACTCTATCTTTTCCTTCCAACTCCTTCCTGTCTGGCCTAAGGCCAGGTCATTCATGAAAAAAAAAAAAAAATTGCAAAACAGAAATAGTATAAAGGTCCAAGCCAAAATATTTGGGTGCAATTTCTTGCCAGAGTTTTCTACCTCAGGTCATGAAATATTTTGCAGAAGGATTTTGTGAATGATGTTATTTGGGTGTTTCTTTATAAAGCCATGGATTTAAATGAAACTGAGCAGGTATTGTTGGGATAATGATAGAAGAAAAGAAAGGAAAACCTTTATTGTACTGAATCTATCTAAGGAATAATTATTACTCAGTAATTAGTATTACCCAAATACTAGGATATTTGGATGAATATTCCTTATCTTAAGATAACGTACTTTACAGGTTTGATTAGTCCCTTTTTATGTGTTGATTAATGATAATGTGATATATTTATAGAGTCTAAGAAAATGAGTATTTAATAATATATTTGAGATTTACATGCTATACAAAATTTTATGTACCAGATACTCTGCTTAAACCTATGTACATTGTCTCATGTAAACCTCATATACCCATTTAGCAGATGTAGAAACTGAAGTCTCAAAAAGGTGAACTTATCTGCCCAAACTTACAGCTAGTAAGAAGTATATCAGAATTTGAATTCATGTTCTCTGACTCCGACCAAGTCTAGCATTATTTTACAACATGATTCTCCTTATCTCATTATACCTGCTCCCAAGATCATTCAAAGAATGAACTATAGCCCTATTGGTAATGTTTAAATACAGCATCAAATAAATCAATGTAAAAATTATATATATGTGTGTGTTTTATATATATATATATATATAATTGTATATATATGTATGTGTGTGTGTGTGTATATATATATATATATATATATATATGTTATGTTCATTATAAAACACTCCAAAATAAAATTTTAAAAATAAATGAGATAAAAAACAAGTGAAAGTAACAGTTATAAAATTGTATTCCTGTACCCCAATGGATCATCATTTGTATACTTCCTGGGGTTTTCTCACCACTTTGGAGACCACTAGAGCAATGGGGTCAGTTCTTCTTTGCTATATGTGTTAACTAAGAGACCTGGTCTATTAGTGCGTCTTCAGAGACTCCATTTAGAAATGACTTTTTGTCAGATCAATATTAGATACCAAACCCAGTTCAGATCTACATTTAAAACCAAGTGACACAACTTGAAAATAACAGGAGAATAGTACGTTCATTCATGAGAGAAGAACATGAAGAGTATGGCGGGAAGGGGACTTCTGCCCCATTATCATCACCAAGATAAAAGTACAGTGTGAACTGTTGGTGGAAATGTAAATTGGTGCAGCTGCTGTGGAAAATGGTCTGGAGGTTTCTCAAAAACTAAAAATAGAGCTACCATATGATCCAGCAATTCCACTCCTGAGTATATATCTGAAAAAAACAAAAACACTAATTTGAAAAGATACACGCACCCCAGTGTTCATAGCAGCTTATTTACAATAGCCAAGACATGGAAGTAAACTAAGTGTCTATCAACAGATAAATGGATAAAGAAAATGTCATATACACACACACACACACACACACACATATATATGTATAAACACACACATATACACAATGGAATACTACTTAGCCATAAAAAAGGAATGAAATTTTGCCATTTGTGGCAACATGGATGGACTTGGAGGGCATTTTGCTCAGTGAAATAAGTCAGACAGAGAAAGACAAATACTGAATGTTAGCACTTATAGGTGGAATCTAAAAAATACAACAAGCTAGTGAATATAACAAAAAAGAAGCAGGCTCACAGATACAGAGACCAAACTCGTGGATACCAGTGGGGAGAGGGAAGGAGGGAGAGGCAATATAGGAGCAGGGGACTAAGAGGTACAAAACTATTCGGCATAAAATAAGCTACAAGGATATTTTGAACAATACGGGGAATATAGCCCATATTTTATAATAACTATAAATGGAGTATAATCTTTAAAAATTGTGAATCACTATATTGTACACCTGTAAATTATATAATATTGTACATCAACTGTACTTCAATTAAAAGTATATATATATATATATATATATATATATATATATATATATATGGAGAGAGAGAGAGTGAGTATGGCAAAGCAGATCTACAGCACACAAGATCAAAAGCTTCCCAACACTTCATAACGAAGAACTTTATCTCAGAGTCCCAAGGAAATATGGTTATAGTTCTTCTCCAGTGCTTCTTCTATAATAATCACTCAATAAAGTACATACTAGGGTCAGTGAAAATGTAAAACTATTCTACTACAGAGGCAGGAAATCTTGGGGACATGAATTATATGCAAGAAGGCAAATTCTAAACATACCATTTAGTTACTTTATTTAATTTGACTTAAGATGTCACTAAAGCATCTATAATTTTCTCCACTTTCACTTCTTACCAATACCCATGCTTCTACACTTTGTGCACACAGAACTCTGTATTAGGCCTGGGATTAAGGTCAGGTGAACAAAACATCAAAATTTTAAATTATCACAGAGAAGTTTGTTTTTTAGCTTTCTTGGGATTGTGGAAATAATATCCATTCTGTCTTGTTTCTCCATGACTTACCTTCACATTTAGGCAAGACAAGACTTCATTTAATTCCCTGATGTCTGAGTGAAAATATTCCTTTGATCCCCACTCCAGGAAATCTCCCATCAGCAGAACATCTTCTTGTTTTCATGTCTGCTCTGGTTAAATTGCTTCCTGTCAAAGTATAATGTTCCTATCTGGCTATGCTGCAGGCGTCATAGTCCTTAGAATCTTCAACTTTTTAGAAATGAAACAGATATCAGAATATATTGGATATAATTTTTCATCTCAATTAATAGATGATTTAATGGCTACATGTCCTATTTAATTTTTAAAAATGGGGAATTTAATGTGAGAATTCTCAGGCATCTAATTACATAAAGGACAAAAATGCATTGGGCCTCAGGGTCGTGGATTTAAAAGTTGTTTCTGTCATTCTGCTGTACTTCTGTGTCTGCTTCTTTTTTCTGTCTATTGGCTATTTCTACCACTCATATCAAATTGAGGAAGCTGGCCACAAACCAGATGTAGGTTTGTAGACTCTCAATTGCATCAGTGTCGGCCACCAAAAGGAGGCTGATATTAATTTTTTGGTTCCAGTTCTGAAATTCCTTGTGAAAAAAACTAATATGGGCCCCACTGGATCAATCAACATTATCCATGGGCAGGGTTGGAGTTTATGAATTTGGTGATTAGTAGTGTGGTACCATTGTTACCATATAGATGATGGAGTTGAAGAGGGTATGTGGCAGAATAAAGTGTCTGTATCTACCATGAAATACTTTAATCCAAGCCTTACACGATGAAAATGTAAGATGATGAAAATGAGGCTCAGAAAAGTAGGTGGACCAAGGCTAGTAAGAGAGCTAGAAGTGGATTCCAGGTTTCCTGAGTGCCAGGCTTGTGTTCTCTTATTCAACAGACATTTACCAAGCATTCACTACGTGCCAGAACTGCTGCTTTCAGGTGCTCAGGGTGGTTACAACAGTGAACAGCCATGGAAGTTCTTGTCCTCACTCTACTGCTTCTTAGATCAAACAGATTGTCTTCTGATCACCCTTCTTCTAAGGAGCCTAGTTTGTTGTTTTTGTTTTTTTAAATCACTGCCCCTAATCTTCCTGATTGAAAACTCAAGAAAATATCCCATTCTCTCTGCCTCGTCATTGCTTTCCCACATGCCAACTGATTCTGATACTAGCTTTTCTAAAATCCACACAAAGAGTGATTGCTCTGAGACACACCCAGTCATAAGATACATATTTAACATACACAAGGCTTTCAAAGGGGTAGATGTTTTCATCATATAGCAGGCACATCGTAAGTAGAGAGAAAAAAACACCTTTAGCTAGTAGTTACAATGCCCCATTTACTACTTTTCCTCAAGGGAGGAACATTTATATGTACAATTGCAAATTCTTTGGGAATGCCAAGAAGGAAAGAATATATAGGAATAGACAGTACCTCGAGTCTTGGTCTGTAGTCAGACCACACTTTCCATTTGCCAGCTCTGTGACCTTCAGAAGTTCACTTAACTTCTCTGTGCCTTAGTTTTCTGATTTATAAAATAAGAACGGAGACTAGATAATCTCTATTGAAATTATTTATAATTTCTAATCTTACTATGTTCTGAAAAAGACTGGAGAAGACAATGAAAAATAAAATCCATTCCAGTTTCAAAATTCCACACTTTCACGATAGCAAGTGGTTTCCCTCTGCTTTGAAAAGGTGAAATAGTGCTTGCATTTTACCGTTTCTACACAGATCCTAAATGATCTAATTTATGTTAATTAAATCAGCCAGATTTATTTGAAAACAAGATGACTTTGTTTCCCAGTGCTAGCATTATAATGGATTGCTGCTGTGATTTTAAAAATATCTATTTAGGTAGCCAAAAACATCTCACACTGGTGTTACATGGAAAAATACCATCCCTCCAAATGGTTTCTTTTGCCCCTTCCCATGTTAGAAGGCTAAGATGTGGTATGAATATATAATTCATACCACAGAGTTCTCCACACATTTCATTCCATGAAAATCTAAGAAAAGAGCAATGGAGAGGAAAGGCATTTCATTTTTGTTCACTGGATGTCTCCAGTATGCCTACCTGATTAGTTTTTTTAGGCCTGCTTTAATTTCATTACCTGGACACACAGGTCAGTACATATTTTTTGGTCTGATATCAGAACATTCTCTTATTAAATGCTATTTAAAAAAATGATCTTGGATCCAGCATTTCCACACTGTCTTGCATTCCCTTGACTACTGGAGATGGCTGTGCCTTGATGGGCCCTGGAAGGGACAGCATGTGAAATGTGCCAGTTCCCAGAAACAGCATACAGTCTCTGTGGCCGGATTCTGGATAGGCATTCCTGGAAGCAACCACTCAGGAGTGCTACTTTTAGCAACAATAGCAGCTAAGATATGATGAACGAGTCAGAACATTGTGCTGTATCTTTTCTAAGTCTCTTGAATGAGCCACTGTTTGTGGGTGCTTACTGAGCTGATAGCTGAATACTAGTCTTCATGGAACATAACCGTTAGTGTTTTCCCACTCAAAAGTCACCACGGAGCAAACCTTCTGGAGTGTCATCTTGGCAATGGGCATCAAAAACCTTAAAAATACACATAACTTATCTGAGTAACTCTACCTCTTAAGAATTTGTCCTAAGGAAATAAGTGTGTAGTGCAGTGGCTGATACATAGGAAACGTGCAATAAATGTTAGCTGTTATGATAAAGAAAGTTATCACAGCATGATTTATAATGGTGGAAACTTAGATTGAACCTAAATACACAAGACAAGGAGATTGATGAAATAAATGGTATATGTCTATATAATATGCTACTTGGCAGCCTTTAAAAAGTATGTCAGCGGGTTCCAAATTTTGGTGTGCATCAGAATTGCCCAAGGAACCTGTTAAAAATAAAGTTTCTCAGGTCACATCTAAACTATTCTAAAAATAACTGGAAACTTCAATAGGTAAGACAGAAGTTAGGCTTCAATAGGTAAGACAGAAGTTAGTTTTATAGCAGGAATATTAATTTTGCTTAAAGTATTATTATTTGTGTCAAAGACTTGGAGACTTTTCTTAACCAGTCTATTGCACAAATAATACATCTGTTTTTAAAGGACCCATTTAAATCCTTCAGGTCATTGAAAACAGGCCTGACTTGAAGCTGTATCTCATTCAATGAAATTTTCTTTAAATGGGCATCACTATAAAATGTCCTTTCTCCAGTCCTCCAAATTACGTAATCCTCTCCTAGATAGATAGATAGATAGATAGATAGATAGATAGATAGATATCTCTTTAATAAATGAATAACATTTTCCTTCAAGAGCAACAGTCCATTTGGGGAAGAATTTCATACCTGGGACTCTCTTTGAGTCTGCCTTCTCTGTGTGTGTTTTCATAACATCTGTATTGGAATGAAAGGTAGTTTGGAAGGCTGTGGTTGAGTATGAAAGCATTTAAATATCACCTCTGAAGGTTGCTTCAGCCCCAAGATAAACAACTGTTTATCTGTAGTTCCTTTTTTGCTCATAGAAATACACACAGTAAGAAAATGGCCAACAGTGTTAAACTAATCAAACAAGGCCATTAGACTGAGGTGTCTTTCTTTTTTCTTTTTTGGTCTCACTGTGCATGTAACATCTTAGTTCTCCAACCAGGGATCGAACCCATGCCCCCTGCAGTGGAAGTGTGGAGTCTTAACCACTGGACTGCCAGGGAAGTCTCTGAGGTGACTTTAATGCTTTAGTAGCTCCTGTAAGCAAACCAAAACTTAAGCTGGAATGCCTCAAGGTTAAGAAAAGGAAACCTAAGGACGACCAACCACAAACAGCCAACTTGGCTTTCCCAAATAAGGCAAACACTTAAGTTACAGCCAATCAAATAATTTCTTTACTTTGCTTCTGCCTTTTCTCTAGACAAGTCTTTCCACTAGCTCTTTTGGTGAAGCATTCCTAACCACTTCCGGTTTGTCTCTGCCTGATTTGAATCAGTTTTTGCTCAAACTCTTAAAAATGTGATATGCCTCTGTTTATCTTGCAACAACGGGATGTGTTTTTTTCCTTGTGAACCATTACTTCAAAGATCAATATAATAGATTGTATTAACACTGGCAATTCCAAGGTATTCCTATTTTCGGAGATATTCCTTGCTGTTTATCATTATTGTTCCAAGCCATGGAGCTGACCCATCGGCTGACCCATCATCACTCAGTGAGTGCCGATAGTTTTAGGAAGAGTGTTAAAGCCCTAATTTCTTATTCCTTCCCACACAACAACTTCCCTAATAGCAGCATTTTACAATTATGTAACGCTTATCTGCACTAGGCACTGCTCTCACCACTTCACGGAGGT
Source organism: Leucopleurus acutus (assembly GCF_964270905.1). Taxonomy (NCBI): domain Eukaryota; kingdom Metazoa; phylum Chordata; class Mammalia; order Artiodactyla; family Delphinidae; genus Leucopleurus; species Leucopleurus acutus. The sequence continues at coordinate 81,297,830 of NC_139142.1, read as the reverse complement.
ATTTACATATTTAGTTCTCACCCGTAAGGTGGTACACCATGATTCATCCCCGTTTTACAGATGAAGAAATCTCACCCCAGGAAGGTTGAGGCACTTGCTCAAGGTCATACAGTCACACACACATAATCCACAAGGCTTTGAACCCAAGCATTCTGAGAGTCTTTGCATGCAACCTCTAAGCCCCAGTCTTAGGTGTACTACCTACGGCTGACTTTTGCTTCCACTACTGGAGAACCTATGGGTGGAGGAGAGAATGCAAAGTGGTAGCAGCAAGTGCCTCAGGGCCAAAAAAAGAGTTCTGAAGGCTGTAAAGTGGAACTGTGAGAGGAGAAGGGTCAGAAATTCTGCTCCCTTGGAAAAGGTATTTCATTTTTCTGAACCTCAGTTTCCTATTCTGTAAAAAGCTGATGATAATACCACATTCATTGGGTCCCTCTAGTGAAATAAGATAATGGATGCACTTTATTCACAGAGAAACCTTAGCTGCCACCTACCCCCACCCCCAGTGAAAGGCAAACAAAGAAACTTGAGATCTTTGAATTAACTAAATTGAAAAGACAGAGCTCTGAGTAGACTTTCCTTAGGAATGGAAAACAAAACAAAGCAACAAAACAAAAACTTAAAAATATCTGGCATCTGTAAACATTAATTTCTGTAATTTCAAATGTTCTTCTTACTTCTCTCTTCATTTTTTTTTTAAAACTTTCTCTCCTCCCCTTCTTTCTCCTCCCTGTTCATTTTTCCCTTTGTTTCTTAGTAGAATACTTTTTGGAAACTTCCAGCTTTGATTCAGCTAAAAGGAAAGAAGAATAAGTTTCTACTGTGGCCAGAAATCTATGGAAAGCTGAGTACCCTGAGGGACACCCCAGCTGCAAAACAAAAGCACAAAAAAAGCTGGCTGAGCTGGGAGATGAATGTTCTAGAGGGAGGAAGAATGGGGATGATTAAAAATTGCAGATTCCTTCCAGTCTGGGATTGACTTTCCTAAGTTCTACTTTGCTTGTATAGTTGGTTTATTTTACTAGAAAGTGGTCCTTTGCGTAGACCATCTTATATTACCTTTTGTATTCCTGTAGAATCATTTAAGTTGTTTCAGGCACATGTGTCTCATTTGCCATCCAAATGCTGGTTGGAATAGCAAAATGCATCTTTTCCTTTGGTTCTAACTCTGTATGTAAACAGGAAAGAACTGTGCTTTGGTGTCAAAGAGCCCTGGGTTGAACTTCAGCTCCCTACTTATTAGATCACCTTGGGCAAATTATTTAACTTCTTTAACTTTCTTCATTTGGAAAGTGGGCATAAGAATAGTAACAGCCATGTAGATTTGTTTGAGATAATACATGTAAAGCACTAGCACAGGAGTGGAGCCCAAGAACTATTCATTATATGGTAGCTCCAATGATTATTTTTCAGTCTATTTTTCTTTCTCCCACAAATGCCTAAGTACTCAGTTTAGGAAGATTTTGTCAGATGAACTATATGAATGAAAAAAAAGATATACCATTAGTCAGGGCAAAAGATATATCATAATAAAAGGCTTACTTCTTTCCAGGGGTTTGAAGAGTTTTCATGTTCTATAAAACCAGAAGGGACTTCCCCGGTGGCTCAGTGGTTAAGAATCCACCTGCCAATGCAGGGGACACGGGTTCGATCACTGGCCTGGGAAGATCCCACATGCTGCAGAGCAACTAAGCCCGTGAGCCACAACTACTGAGTCTGTGCTATAGATCCTGTGAGCCACAACTACTGAGACTGCATGCCACAACTACTGAAGCCCGCACACCTAGAGCCCGTGCTCCACAGCAAGAGAAGCCACAGCAATGAGAAGCCTGCACACCACAACGAAGAGTAGCCCCCACTCGCCACAACTAGAGAAAGCCCACATGCAGCAACAAAGACCCAACGCAGCCAAAAATAAATAAATAAAATAGAAAACCAGAAAAAGAAACATAGAGACATGAAAGTAAATACAAAGTGATATCCTTCATAGTTGTTATCATGGTTAAGATATCTTATTTACACAAATAATTTTTCTTTTGGCCTCACCGTACGGCTTGTGGGATCTTAGTTCCCCAACCAGGGATGGAACCCGGGGCCCTAGCAGTGGAGGTGCAGAGTCCTAACCACTGGACCGGGAATTCCCTACATAAATAATTTTTGATTGTATTAACTATACTAGTAGAATGCCATATTATTTGATAAGTAAAAAAAACAAAACAAAACAGGGCTTGGTTTCCATGAAACTAAAAAAACTAATTTAAAACAGAACAATTCAGTTCAGTCTTAAAGATTAAAAGAATACTTAGATTCCTCCCCCTGAATTAGCAGGTTTTGGGGTGGATGAGGCTACCTAGCAGGTACCTTTCTGCCTCTAAGTGACTTGTTAATATTTTATATATTATGAAATAACAAGTCACTTAGAATTAAAATAACTATTTTTATGCATATGCCATGCATGAGGCACCTGGGATTAAAACATGAGCAAGCCACACCTGTAACCTTGGAAAATAAAGATGATTGCAAATGTATTAAGTTTACCTGGAAATTGTGCTTTTGAGGAATGTGGTTGTGCTTTTTTGTGCTTATTACAAGGCTAGAGCGGGATCAATCTGATCATTCCTACCGTATCCTGGTTGTAGGACTCTGTGTCCATATGTATTTCCCAGGTTGCTGGTTTACTAGGTTAGGCGGATCTTTATTTTCCATCTTGTGAATGACACTCAAAATTTATGCCCCAGAGTCAGAAGCTTGGGTGAGCCATTTGCTAGGGCCCTGAAAACCACCTTTCTCTGTCACACAAGCAGTTGTTGTAATCAAATTGGCTCCATGCCTAGAGCAAGCTGTGTGACTCAGTGACAGTTGCAATCAGAGCATGGAGTTGGAGACAAAGAAGTCACAGATCAGGAAATCACAGTGACGATGGCCAGTTGGGATTGGATGGTTTTATACGAGTGGAGATTTTTTTGTTAAAGAATTTTTTTCTTTAAATATCATTCATCAAAGACACATTTAATCCTGTTACTTTTGCATGAGATTTAAAAAAATTTTTGTCCTAGTAATACTCTGTTCAACACTGCAAGTGATTCTATACTAAGGGAGAGCTCCAAATATTGTAACAACCATTCAGCATTTCCAGTGATTTTAGATCCATGCTTGGTAAGGGTATATATGCCTACTCTCACTTCAATTAGATCCCCCCCCCCTTTTTTTTTTTTTTTTTTGCGGTACGCGGGCCTCTCACTGTTGTGGCCTCTCCTGTTGCGGAGCACAGGCTCCGGACGCGCAGGCTCAGCGGCCATGGCTCACGGGCCCAGCCGCTCCGCGGCATGTGGGATCTTCCCGGACCGGAGCACGAACCCGTGTCCCCTGCATCTGCAGGTGGACTCTCAACCACTGCGCCACCAGGGAAGCCCTAGATCCCCCTTTTTAAAAAAATATTTATTTAATTATTTGGCTGTGCTGGGTCTTAGTTGTGGCACTTGGGATCTAGTTCCCTGACCAGGCATCGAACCCGGGTCCCCTGCATTGGGAGTGCGGAGTCTTAACCACTGGACCATCAGGGAAGTTCCTAGATCCACTTTTTTTTTTTTTTTTTGCGGTACGCAGGCTTCTCACTGCTGTGGCCTCTCCTGTTGCGGAGCACAGGCTCCGGACGCGCAGGCTCAGCGGCCATGGCTCACGGGCCCAGCTGCTCCGCGGCATGTGGGATCTTCCCAGACCGGGGCACGAACCCGTGTCCCCTGCATCGGCAGGCGGACTCTCAACCACTGCGCCACCAGGGAAGCCCCTTAGATCCACTTTTTGAAGACACTTTGATTTTAACATCCACCCCAGGCTAGATCCAATTCAATCTAGGGAAGAGAGAATTAATTTCCAAGCAAATTCTTAAATCAGAAGTTCTCAAATGCTTTGAAATTCACAACATGTATAGTTTGTTGAAAAATGGTCAAGCATTTAACTTTTATATCTCTCAATCTAATTATTAATTATTATAAATGTACATGACAAATGATAATAAAGATATAAATTTGTAACTATTGGTCAGCTTTAAGGGGAAGGTGTAAAAAATTGAGGAAGGACAAATAAGGGTGGGAAGTTATGGTGGTCACAATTATTTATTATTTTTTTTCTTTTTATAATATCAGTTATATAGGTGGAGATACAAGGTGGAGATACTCTGGTGTCACCAGAGGCATCATCCTTAATTTTGGTTGGGTAGAACTGCTGTCCTACAGGGTAAGGATGAGTATAACTTGGAAACAATAACAGAGAAAGGTGCTGGATTCTGAAATTATACCTTCACATAAACTTCAAATATGGGACGTAGGGGAGCAACTCTTTCACACTGTACTTGATATGTTCTTGCTTTTACAGCACCTCAACATGGAATACTAGGATTCTGTATGAGGCAGATTGCAAAAGCCATTGAAAAAAGGCCTGGGGAATTGTGATACAATTTCAGATAGATGTAATTGAATGAAGATTAGCCTGCATCACCCCAACGTGAATAGATATTACTTGGGGAAAGAATTGGACAGACCACTGTGTGTGATTTAGTTGACCAAATTCCTGAAATGAACAGACTTGTATGTTTGGATCACGATGTATATGTGAGTAGATCTACATATATAGATCCACTATGTGTGATTGGATCACTATGTCAGGATCTCCCACCTCAAGAAATGTATACAATAATAAAACCATAATTCAAAAAGATACATGCATCCTTATGTTCATAGCAGCACTATTCACAATTGCCAAGACATGGAAACAACCTAAATGTCCATCAACAGATGAATGGATAAAGAAGATGTGGTACATATATGCAATGGAATACTACTCAGCCAAAAAAAATGAAATAATGCCATTTGCAGCAACATGGATGCAACTAGAGATTATCATACTAAGTGAAGTAAGTCAGAAAGAGAAAGACAAATACCATATGATATCACATATATGTGGAATCTGAAAGATGACACAAATGAACCTATCTACAAAACAGAAACAGACTCACAGACATAGAGAACAGACTTGTGGTTACCAAGGGGGAGAGGCTGGGGGAGGAAAGGATTGGGAGTTTGGGATTAGCAGATGCAAACTAGCATATATAAGATGGATAAACAACAAGGTCCTACTGTATAGCACAGGGAACTATATTCACTATCCTGTGATAAACCATAATGGAAAAGAATATAAAAAGGAATGTGTATATATATATATGTATGACTGAATCACTTTGCTGTACAGCAGAAGTTAACACAACATTGTAAATCAACAATATTTCAGTTAAAAGAAAGAAAGAAATGTATACAATAATAGATTTTAGTTTTCTTCTTTCCCCAAAGAATTTTGTTTTTGTAATGGGTCATTGTTTGAATATGGAAATTTTGTATTTTTTAGGAAAATACCTGTCTGCATGGAGCAATGTCTGTCTGTGGAAATAACTGTCATCAATATCATCTGCAGAATGGTCATTCAACAAATATTTGTTGAGGACCTATTATGTTCTAGGTGCTTCTCCTGGGTCTTGGGATACAATGATGAACGAAATAGAGATGCCTGACCTCATGGAATTTACATTTTAGTGTGAGATGACTGACAATAAATACCAAACTTGATAAAGAAGTATATAGTATGGAAAAATAAAGCAATACAGCAGCGTAAAGGGAATCAGGAGTGCTGGGGGGGAGAGTGTTGCAATCTTTAACAGAGTGATCAGGCTAGGCCTCATTGAGAAGGTAACATGTGAGCAAAGACTCAAAGGAAGTGAGAGTCCGACACGCAGCTTCTATAGGAAGAGCGTTTCTAGGAAGAGGGAACAGTGCAAAGGTCCTAAGGTCAGTATTTTTCACAAGGCTCTCTGTCTTCTTTATCCAAGGAGAATGGCATTCTACTCATGGAGAGGATATTGTATTCCACTTTATGGGACTGGGAGAGAGAGACACTTTTTCCCAGCTTTCTATTCAAGGTTCATAACCCCTAATGCCTCAAACATCTGTGATTTTTGGCTCAGAAAGTGACTATGACCAGTCTTGGCCATATTTTATGGCTCTCGCCTGCCTCCTTGAACATGTATAGCATAGGGAACCAACTCAATTACGGGTATTAATTTTTTTTTTCTGTTAGACTAAACAGCTTGGGAGGGAACAATTGTTGCTAACCATCTGTATTTGTCAACTATAAGATGAATGTACAGTAAGGATAACTGTTGTCTCCCCAGAAATTGAACTGGTGAATTTGACAGCATCATAACTACATAGTAAATGAATGGTATGGGACACACATACACACAGGCACACACACACACACACACACATTTTCACTATGTGACATTTTGCTCCAAAACCTATTCTCTGAAGATATAAGTGGCTTCCAGGTAAAATTTGAGAGATATAAATAAACATTTCTTTTTTTTTTTGAATTTTTGAATTTTATTATATTTTTTTATACAGCAGGTTCTTATTAGTTATCCATTTTATACATATTAGTGTATACATGTCAATTCCAATTAGGAAATTCATCACCCTGCCACTTTCCCCCGCTTGGTGTCCATACGTTTGTTCTCTACATCTGTGTCTCAATTTCTGCCCTGCAAACCGGTTCATCTGTACCATTTTTCTAGGTTCCACATAGATGCATTAATATACAATATATGTTTTTCTCTTTCTGACTTACTTCCCTCTGTATGACAGTCTCTAGATTCATCCACATCTCTACAAATGACCCAATTTCATTCCTTTTTATGGCTGAGAAATATTCCATTGTATAGGGCCCTGAAAACCACCTTTCTCTGTCACACATGTCACACATGTACCACATCTTTATCCATTCATCTGTCAATGGGCATTTAGGTGGCTTCATGACCTGGCTATTGTAAATAGGGCTGCAATGAACATTGGGGTGCATGTGTCTTTTTGAATTATAAATAAACATTTCATAACATCTTTAAAAAATAGAAAATGAAGGGAAAAAAAACCCTATTCTTTGGTATTCTTCAAAGTACATGTGTTGTACCTTATTGACCAAATAGTCAATAAGGAATTTTAGATGCAAGATATGCTCTTTCATACCATATGATAAACTCTAAAATAAACCATTTCTGTGGCATTGTGACAAACTGGGACCCTGCATATATAGCATGTACACACGTATATATGTGTATGCACGTATGCACATACACGTATAAGGTAAAAAAAAGAGATATTCATTCCAGTGTAGGAAATGTAAATAAAAGTAAAATAAATGCACACATATCCCTTACCCAGACAAAAATACATTATTAAGCCCACCACAGAGATCATTAACAAATGTTTATTAGGGACCTACTGTTGGTGGATACTGTGGCAAGGGCCTTGTTCCATTGTAGAACTTGTTCCAAACAGAATCAATTCTGCTTCTGGGGGAGCCCCATATAACAATAGCAACTGTAACCACCATCATGTGCTGAGTGCTTATTACTTCCAAGCAATGTGCCAAGTGCATGTACTTGCATTATTGTATTACTGCAATATTGCATCATTCAACCCTACTCAGTACTATTACTATCAACAGATGAGAAAAGAAGGGCTCAAAGAAGTTAAGAAACTTGTGCAAGACCTCAGAGCTAGTAAATTCTAGATCCAGGATTTGAAACCAGGTATTGTTTCTAAGGCCAATAGGCTTCACCCCTGAGGTATGTTGCTTGAAAAGGGTCTAAGAAATAGTGTGAGAATACTGGAATCAGAGGACACCCAGGCTTAAATCTTATTTCTGTCTCTTATGTGGCCACAGACAAGGTATTTAACCTTTGAGACTCAAAGGTTAGTAGTATAGACACTAATATCTATACTATAGTATCTATAGTACTATATTATCTATAAGTATCTATAGTTACTGATATCTATAGTACTAGTATCTAATGGTATAGATAATATTATCTTCTTTCCCAAATTGTCATAAGATTAGAGATAATGTGTGCCTGCCACATGGTCACTATTCAATAAATGACCGTTTGATTTAACTGTTATCTCTGAGTTTAATCAGCGTCATCAAGGAAGAATGCTGAATGCTATGTCTAACTCAGAGAGCACCTGACTTTTCCTTTTCTCATTAACCAGGGCTTCCGGTTGGCTACTTGATAACTTGTCCCTAGAATCAAATGTAACCATTTCTAAAGGAAAGAAGACCAGGGAGTACATGCTCCTTTTGCACAACTTGGAAAAGGAAGCCCATTTATTTAATTTACACCAGAGCTTTTGGTATAAAGTCTTCCTCTGGAGGAAACAGCTAACAAGTTAATATCCCAAAGAGAAAGAAACAATTTAGCCAATTCATGAACTAAGGCTGTAGTTAACAGTATACACTTTTAGCCAAAGAGAGTAATTTGTTAGCTTAATTAACACCAAGTTTACTAGAGAAAGTGCTGTTTAAGGATAAGTCAAACCATAAATTATAAAATTGAAATTCAGAGATTGGGATGCTCAGAGATGTTGGGATTTACATAGGGGACTCTGCAATAAAGACAGAAAATCAAGCCTGAAACAAGTTATTATCCTGAACTATAGAAGTATAAACAGGATCCTAATTAATGAGTATTATAGTAATTTTTTAAGGAAATAATATGGTAACAGAGCTGGAAGGGATTTTAGAGCTCATTTATTCACACTCCTCTTTCTTTTTGTTTTTTTAGGTGTGGAAACTGAAAAAAGAAAGGAAATGCTATGGTCAGTTCCATGCACTACAGTAAAATATGTCTCATCTTGATTTTCTCCTGGATGAGGTGATAGGGCTTAGTGAAAAGCATAGTTTATAAAGGTTCTTAAAGCCAGGGGCCATGCTAAGTTTAGATTTCGTTCTTGCTTATGTAATTTTCCTTGTGTTTTCAATTATTTATACAAATATATTATTTATATATGTCTGGAACTTGTGCTTTTAGCACTCAATAAGCAGGAATAATTTATACGACTACGGAGTGCTTCCTGTCCTTACCTTTCAGAGCCTGTTCTTTTGCATTGTTAATTAATTGTTATAGTTCAGCCTTGGGCAACTTCCTTTCCCAGCAGTCTTGTCATAATACATAACTAGCCAGAGAGAGCTGTGTTAGGATCTACCTTTATCTTCATACTCAGATTCTGAAATCCAGGTTAATGATCCTGTTAGCTATTTCCCTAGTACAGCCAACTACTGGGGAGGCGGGGCGGGGGCAGGGTGCGGTCATAGCATGACCCAGCAGATCACGTGTCTTCAGCAGAGGAGAACATACTGAAAGAGAAAACAGGCTGCCAGTCCTAAACTGAATTTGTCTCTGCTTCAAGTTTCTTCTTTACCTCTGCTCTTTTGTTGCTGTTATTTGGTTTTTTAAAAATCAAGTTTTGGGGCTTCCCTGGTGGCGCAGTGGTTGAGAGTCCGCCTGCCGACGCAAGGGACACGGGTTCGTGCCCCGGTCCGAGTAGATCCCACATGCCGCGGAGCGGCTGGGCCCGTGAGCCATGGCCGCCGAGCCTGCGCGTCCGGAGCCTGTGCTCCGCGAGAGGCCCGCGTACCGCAAAACAAACAAACAAACAAAATCAAGTTCTTGACATACTCTTTCCTCTACCCTCCCTCATCCCCTTTTTTCCTTCTGCTGCCTTGCATTGACCTCACGTACCTACATCATCCTGGCTCACGGCCACAGGTCTGGATTCTACCACCAGAAATGATTCCTGATTTTTGCCTCTTTCCCTACACTGCTCACTTGCCAGTGTCTGACCCGCCTCATCCACGGTTCTCACCTTGCCTTGGATTTATGAGGTTCTTGCTCCGTAACCCACAGGAATGAGTGACAATTGCTGAGAAGAGCCAATACGCAGGTACCCCGGATTGGCTCGGATGTCAAGAGGACTCGGCAGGTCTGGGGCTGGGCAAGGTGGCAGCACAGCCCCTGCTGTGCCCCTTTCCTTCACTGCCTCCTCAGCATTTTCCAGAGCAAATGGAAAGAGGTCCTTGGGTGTTTCTCCCTGAGCCTGAAGGATTAGCTCTCTAATCAGTTTTTGGAAGAGTAAATACAGTGAGATACACAAACTTTCCCTCCATGGAAAGGCAAGACAAAGGTGAGATAGGCTGTCTTTTTCTGCTACTGTCACTCAAAGGCATGAGGCCCTTGCTCAGGCCCTAGAGCAAGGTCTTTCCCAGATTCCATCTCTTTGATGGAATCACCAGGTAAACAGCCCACTCACAGGCCATTTAATCTGAAGGCAAGAAACTACCTTACCATACTCTTGGGTATTTGTGAGGATGTAGACCAAATACACCATTGAATTGACATGAGAGGATTACTGTGATATAAACAAAATAATTCTTAGGAAAAAGGGCCATTGAGTAAAATTTCTCTTTCCTTTTCTCAGCATTGTCAGCAATTTGTTTTCTACTTCACAGTCTGGTACACTGTGGTTAATCATAATATTAGGTGTCACAATACACTGAATGAAGGCTTGATGGGTGGATGAACGAGCATCTCAGTGAAAGATGTGAAACTCTCGAGACCTGAGATTGTTCATGCTGGGAACTCCTTTTGGTACCTTCTATACGTATCGGGAGCCCTGACAGCATCTTTAAAGGCTTAAGGAATTCACCTGGGGATGCACCTAGTTCCATGAGACTGACTGGCGGCAGCATCGGTTGCCTGGAGCCTCCTTTTGGGGGCTATTTGTTCTCTAGCACACTTCCGTGGATAGACGCCAGAAGGTTCTGGTGTACTATGGGGCCAACTAGGTGGCCAGGGAACTCCACCCAATCCTAGCTGATTAGGCCAAGTAGGCAGTAGTTAACTGTGTTAAAGGTGAAGGAGAGGATTCTGAGAAAGATACTATAAATGCCCCGGGGCAGAGAGTTGTCATAAATTCATCTGGCTTCAAAGTGTGTGTTAGCTCCATATTTAAAACATCTTAAATGTTCAGAGTGACTTGCCTTTATTGTAAACAACGCAAAAAGTACAGATGAATGACAGTACTGCCCCCACCTGTGTGACACCCTATTCCCACACCTCGAGTAAGCACAGCTAGGAGTTTCTTGTTTATCTTTTCAGGAGTGTTTAATGCATGGATAACTGGTATATCGAATGGGCTAGACTAAATGGGGTGAAATAAAAAAAAAGTAGCTTTCTTCTTCCCCTAAGCCAAGCCCTTCAAACTCACCCTACAGATCTTTCTGCACAGCCCTGGGACAATACATCAGGCAGACCCTGTAGCTTCTCCAAATACGTCTAGATGTTAAAAAACAGTCTGTTATTTTTAAATGTATTTAAAAGGGCAATCTGATCAAAATCAAAAGTTCCTTCTTATATCTAGTTTAAAATCTCTCACTCTTCCTGGGGCTTAGGCCTGAGCCTGGTTCAGAAACCTGCAGGGAGAAAGAGGAGTGTGCAATGCGGCTTTTCACCCTCCTGCACTGTGCTTTTCTACTCCTCTGGATCCGGCACTGAACCCTGCTGCCCTGGCCCCTCTAGCACCGGACTGCAGAGGTGGATCAGAGGTAGAGGACAGGCCTTGCTCAACATGTGCTTTGTAATCAGAAATCTAAGCCCTCCGGGTGGTGGATACCTAGCGCTGGCTTTTTTTTTACATGGGGTGGTTCTGTGAGTTTTTCAGAGACTCCCTCTGCCCAATCAGGGACTCTGCTCTCTGTTCTCTGAACTGTTCCTGTTGTGGGAGATGCTCTCTCTCAGCCTCACCTCTCACAACTCTCCTTCAAGAGCAGTCTTAAGATTCCTGTCCTTTCTCCAAAGGTTTCTGCTGGGGTTATCTTGCCCCAGCCGTCAGAGGTCTGGGGCAAGATCTTTCCAAGATGGCACTAGCCTGGCTAACTTCCAGATGGCTTAGCCCATGAGAAAATTTGGCACTGTTGCCCCAACAAACCCTGGAAAAATGGCCACTCCCACTGCAGCTCGCTGTCATTGCTCTGCTGTTACAGGTCATTCCAGGTAACCTTTGGCTTTTAGCCTTCTCAAGGCAGGAGGCAGGCACCCCATTCTGTGCCCCTGAGTTCCAGGGAACACAGATTAAGTGCACCCAAGAGCTCTCTCACCGCGTTCTGTTGCAAGAACAGCATGGAGGGATCCCTCTGAATTTTTACGGATTAGCAAGCAATAAGGTGGGGGAGATGCTTTTTTCACTCTGGTGAGCCTCCCATTCTTTCTTAGGTTTTCTCTTTCTTTCTCTCTTCTTGGCACTCCATTCAGCCTCCTCATGAGGGAGGGAACCCCATGGAACTGTAATGTCATCAGGCCAATGGCACAGCCTTTTCTTCCTCCCTCTGATCACCCTCTAACATCCTTTCCGAGACTGAAGGTGGGTGATGAGCTAAGAGTTGACGTAGAAGGTTTTGTTTACCTTTTAGCAAGTTCTGAATGAGTAATAATATATCTCTGTTTAAAATATGGGGGAACATGTTGCTTACTATTATTAATGGTGAAACCTCAGCCCAGATTCTGATACAACAGGAAGTACATTTAAGCAACACACACACATATACACACACACACATCTCTAAATACTATAGATCCTTTCTTAACCTCAAATGGAAGTATACCATGTTTATTGTTCTAGAGCTTGTTTTCTTAAGAATAAATCTTCGACAACTTGTATTGTCAGTACAATTCACTAGAGTATTGCATCACCGATTTCCAGATTTCTGTTATGACGAACAATACTAAAGCAGAGTCTTTGTATACTTTTGGGAGCATATCTGCAGAATAAATTCCTAGAAGAAGAATCACTTGGAATTCAAAGGTAAAATTTGAATATAGGGCTTCCCTGGTGGCGCAGTGGTTAAGAATCTGCCTGCCAATGCAGGGGACACAGGTTCGAGCCCTGGTCCGGGAAGGTCCCACATGTGTGGAGCAACTAAGCCCGTGAGCCACAACCACTGAGCCTGTGCTCTGCAACAAGAGAAGCCACTGCAATGAGAAGCCTGCGCACCGCAATAAAGAGTAGCCCCTGCTCGCCGCAACTAGAGAAAAGCCCGTGCACAGCAACAAAGGCCCAATGCAGCCAAAAATAAATAAATAAATTTATTAAAAAATTTTTTTGAATATATGTTGCCAATTTGCCAACCTTTTATCAGTTTTCACTCTATTAGATGTGGAATGCCAAATGTATGCATTATATATATATATATATATATATATATATATATATATACACACACACATATATATACATATATGTATGACTTTGGTTTATATTTCTTTAGTTATGAGCATGGTGGAACATCTTTCTGTACATTTATTGGTCTTTTGAATCTTTCTTCTGAGTTGCCTGTTCATTTCCTTTGAACATTTTTGTATTCATAATTTTCATACTGGTTTTTTAAAGAGGACCTGGTATGTTGAGGACATTTGCCTTGTTCTGACATGTGAAATGAAACATTGCCTCCTGTTCTTCTTTGATACATTGACCCTGTGTGTAGCTTTAATTTTTTCCTGTAAAGAAGTTTTCCAATTTTATGTAGTAATCTCATCAGTTTTTTCCTTTGTGGCATCTGGATTTCATGACATCCTTAGAAAGGCTCCAAAGTTCTAAAAATATTCACACATTTTGTGCTCGCTTCGGCAGCACATACACTAAAAATATTCACCCATTTTCTTCTAGTGTTTTCATAGCATCATATTTTTACATTTAAATTATTGATCCTTGTGGAATATATTTTGGGGTAAAGTGTGAGCATTTTTACATCTAACAAAGCAAACTTTTTACTTCCTAGACTTTTCTGACTTCTCTTTCTCTTATTCACATCACTGAATGAAAATCTAAGTTATACTCAGAGTCCTCTTTTAAACACAGAGCTTCTCACATAGTTAAACACAAAGGCAAATTAAAAAGGCAGAAACAGGACTTCCCTGGTGGTGCAGTGGTTAAGAATCTGACTGCACACGGGTTTGAGCCCTGGTCCGGAAAGATCCCACATGCCGCAGAGCAGCTAAGCCCGTGAGCCACAACTACTGAGCCCGCGTGCCACAACTACTGAAGCCCACGTGCCTAGAGCCTGTGCTCTGCAACAAGAGAAGCCCGCGCACCACAATGAAGAGTAGTCCCTGCTTGCCACAACTAGAGAAAGCCCGTGCACAACAACAAAGACCCAACGCAGGTGAAAAGAAAAAAAAGGCAAAAACATTTTTGCTTTAAATTCTGCCTACTGCCTACTTTCTAGGATTCTTAGCCTGACTTCTTTGGGCATTGGTCTCTTGGACTAGTGATTATTTTCATGGCAGTTACAATGTATTTTCAAATCCAGTGGTAAGAGAGGTAAGAATATTTGCTCCTCCCCATTTTTACAGTGGATGCCAGGAGAGGGGAGGTAACAGGCCCAAGGTCACAGAGCAATTCAGGGTGTTGAAATCCAAGGTTCCAAGCCATCTAGCCTGTTGTAGTAATCAACAGACCTCATGTACAAAGCACAGGTAGAAAGAATTCTTCTGATTGCATCATTCACTAAATTATATAATCCACAACAAAAGCAGCCAGAGGGCAGTGGACAGGGTAAAGCTTAGCTCATTGAAATGTGCAGATGTTTCAGTGAATTGGGAAAACGGCCTGCTCATAGAGATCATATATAATATTTGACAATGTGAGTCAGCCTTGGGCATTATTCAAGGTTAATCTTATCCCCTTAATGAAATAGCTGATTGTTTTGACTTGTTCTCCTCTGCCTGTTCCAAGTTGCCTGACAGAGTGTTACAGAGACAGTCTTGCTGGTCTGAAGCTCTATGCTCAAATGCTGAATTATGGAGTCCATTAAGAAATTCAGAAGATCTGTTTGGAGAGGCAGGAATCCAGTAAAGCTTCTAATTTTTCCATAATGACTGATGGATTTAGAGCACTCTTAGGGGGTGGCTGTATAATGCTAAGTGTTTAGTGTGTGCCAGCTTTGTCACCTTGCATGAACTCTGTAACTACCTTTTATTCCAACCTCATCTTCTCAGGCTGCCTCTGAGGGAAGGAGAATTTCTGACTTTGGAAGCTGGAAGAGACTAGAGAGAAGGTGGGCAGAAGAGGGGGGAGGCACCAAAGAAAACCTGCCTGTGTCTTAAGTATCTGGCAGATGCCCTGTTTTAGTTTCATAGGTCATTGGATTTCTTCCAGAAATGTTGTTTTGCAAAGGGTGTGTGGAGTAGTCTAGGCCCTCTGGTGAATAAGATACTCCTTTCCAGCAACAGGATATGGGAGAGTTCAGCCCCAGGAAGATCACTGTGTCCAAAATGGTGGGGAGAAGTCGGAAATGGTCTCTGTCTGACCAGCTGCTATTTTCTCTAAATTCAAGTGGCTCTGGGGATTGGCCCCAGCACCTCATAATACTGGGAGACTGTGTTTAATCCCAGGTGCCTGAAGTTCTTCAGTTAGTCTGTGGTTTGTGTGGTCAGTGCTGACAGCACCAGCTCAGTTGGAGTTACAGGCAGCGATTGTGCTTGTCACAGAAATGGTTCATTCCTTGATGTGCTTTCAAGTGCTGTGTCCTATGAATCCTGTTGGCAAGAAAACCATCCTCCACCCTAGCACTTAGGTAATAAATATGGCTTGAGAAGCAGCCAAAAATGCATATGTTTTCTGTGCTGTGAGATTCCTTCTTGAAAGGGAAAAGCTCTTCTGAATGTTATGCACAAAAGATTCTATTAATTAGAAGAACTTATAATGTTTCCCTATAGAATAAAGAAAAAAGAATAGCCTGTGTTGCTACTCCACTGGTTCCTTGGTTGGACAAAGTTTATTGCTCTTGCTTCTAGGAAAGAAACTGCCACTCTGACCCCTTGGTTGTCTCTCTTATCCTCGCACTGTGCACACACAACTATTCATTAATGTCAACAAGACATATGAGTGCATAACCAGTGGGGTGGAGGCAAGGGGACTAGATCCCAAAGTCAACATCTTTGCAATACAGTCCAAGATGAAAATGATTGAAGTCCCATTAGTCTTCAATGACTAACAGAAAACAAAGAGCATTCAGGACACAAGTTAAAGAAGAAGCAAAAGATTAAAAAATTTTTCCCCCTGGGCTTCCCTGGTGGCGCAGTGGTTGAGAGTCCACCTGCCGATGCAGGGGACACGGGTTCGTGCCCCGGTCCGGGAAGATCCCACATGC
Organism: Leucopleurus acutus; assembly: GCF_964270905.1. Taxonomy (NCBI): domain Eukaryota; kingdom Metazoa; phylum Chordata; class Mammalia; order Artiodactyla; family Delphinidae; genus Leucopleurus; species Leucopleurus acutus. Next base: position 81,281,741 of record NC_139142.1, on the reverse strand, counting down.
CGCGGAGCAGCTGGGCCTGTGAGCCATGGCCGCTAAGCCTGCGCGTCCGGAGCCTGTGCTCCGCAACGGGAGAGGCCACAACGGTGAGAGGCCCGCGTACCGCAAAAAGAAAAAAAAAAAATTTTTTCCCCCTGAGTTGTGTTCAGATATGCACCAGATTCTAAAACATTTGAAGTCAAACTTACCCCCAGTTTAGTAGGATAGGGTCATCAGAGCTCACTTGGAAACGGAATTTCTAGAAAGAATTTTAAGCTTCCAGGAAGCTGAAGGAGAAAAGAGCAGCCACCCAGGCAGAAACCAGGTGTTGAAGATTCTGAAACACACATGAGGGAATATAGTCAGAGGAGGAGATGTGTGTTGGATGATGGAGCTAGGAAGGTGCCTTCGTGTCCCTGAGGAGACAGAGGGATTTCTTAGCTCCTTTCTGCCTTGGTGAGTCTGTGGCTACACTGAGGAGGTTTCCTAAGAGGATTTAGTCTCAATTCTAAGAACAATGTCTTCAGACCCTCTTCTTATTTAGAGGAAAGGTGCACTCCTTTTATCCCTGTTTCATTGGCACCGTATAGTCTGTGTGCCCCTTCACATTTACACCCCACTCTTCTCCACACTGAGCCCTGTGAGTCTGATGTCTATGGACTAAACCACCTGGGCTCCCTTGCCTCTGGCTTCCTTCTGGGTTTGGCCGATGGGAGGCACTGGCAAAGGAGGAAGAGGGCAGCAGGAAAGAGAGGTGGACCTACCTATTCCCCATCATCCTTCCTGCCAGGCCTCTGGTTATCATTGGTCGTGTTCTTCTAGAAAAGGCCACCACTCCTGTTGGGACCCTTTCCTACAACACACATCTCACTGGGATCCAGCAAGCACTCCCTCCCCTGGCCTAGGGTTGCTGGTGGTGTCCTTCTCTTGCTAGCCCAGGGATGCTTCACCGTCCTTTGTTGATTTTCCTTGACTGCAATTATTCTTTTACACTCTTTGTTTTCTTCTAAAATGATGACGTTACCTCTGTCCATAACAGCAAGTCTGCTTAGAACAGATAGCAAGCAGCCAGCCCCTGATCTGGGTCCAAACAGTTATATCTTAGAGTGCTGTGGGTTCCGGTAGTCGTTCTCCCTTTGGAGATGTGGTTCCCAGGCCCCCGTGTTGAAGTGTCACTCTGAGCTGTGCTTTGCCTCCATCCTCTGGCCATGCTAGCTGTTAAGTGGCAACCTTGGCCTATCTGCTCTGACTCTTTCTTGCTTTGGATAATTTAAGTAAGTGCTTCCTATGAGGCAGGTCCTGTACCAAGCTCTTTACCTATATCCTTTATTTAATCTTCATCATGCATAGTCACCATCTTTATCCTCATTTCACAAAAGAGAAGACTGAAACTCAGAAAAAGTCCCTAAAGGTCACACAGCTGGGAAGAGCCGGGATTCAAATCCTGTTCTGCTCTAAACCAATAAGCTCTGCACTCGCTGATCCTCTGGTTCTCAGAGCTCACTATACATGCAGGCCGCATTTCTATGCACACTGGTGCTTCCCTTGTGTTTTCTCAACCATGGGGCCTTCTGGCTATTCAGATTGCTCACTAGGTTTAGAGTCCTGGCCCATCTCCTGGTCCTCACAGTTAGGAATGTGATCTCTGTCTGCTTCTGCAAGGGCTGCCATAACAAAACTCAACAGAGTGGGCAGCTTCAACAACAGACATTTGCATCTTACGGTTCTGGAGGCTGGGGAGTCCAACATCAAGGTGCTGGCTTGATAGGTTTCATTCTGAGGCTTCTTCTCTTGGTTTATAGGTGGTCACCATTTCTGTGTGTTCACGTGGCCTCTTTCTACGTGCATACACAGAGAGAGGTTTCTGTTGTCTGTTCTTCTTAGAGGGCACCAAGTCCAGAGGATTAGGGCATCATACCTAGGACCTCACTTAACCTTTATGACCTCCCTAAAGGCTATATCTACAGATACAGGGCTTCAACATATGAGTCTGGGGGAGATACAATTCAGACCATAATAGCCTCTCCCCCTTGGAACCTGGACTTAGCGTTGATTCCTGATCCATCATGTCAAAAAACAAAAGTCGGACCCTCTGTAGTAGGAAAAAAGTCCTTTTCTCTCATAATACAAGGTAATAACATTTTCTCAATTCTTACAAACAAGTGTAAACTTGTTAAAACAAATATGCCAGGATTCAGAAATATCTTTTAAATCGAACTCAGTTTAAACTATACACATACGAGGACCTTGACAGATTATTTACAATTAGAGCATCCTATCCAAACTTCAGGTAGAGCAACATCACATCATCCTAGTAAGACGTGGTCTGTGTCATACATAATCATTCTATGTTGAATTTACACATTTCTGAAGTGGCCAGGGTTTACTTCTACAACGTGAGGAGGGTGTGGAAATAAGAGCTGACAGTCATGGATAAAAATTGATTGGAGGTGTTTCATTAAGGGAAGGAAAAAAAGGAAAGCTGTGATGGGGGAGGGATGGGGGTGAATGAAATGTTTGTCCTTTGACAAGTATTTACTGTGACAAACCACAGGATTGAAAAAAAGCTGTCCCATAAGCAGTTCACCTCCCTTTTCTCTTCCTCTGCCTTTCTACTCCCTTAAGTCTGATTGGTTTCTTTGCTTCTGCTCAGTTCTACCTCTATAGAAGAACAGAGATTTGCTATCTACAGTGGTCTAAGTTGGCGTTAGCTAGTTCCTAAAGTAAAGATGGTACTTGGTGATGAAGACTCTGCAAATTTCAGGTTGTCTCAACTTCTAAATAACCAGCTAATCTGGTGGAAATACTGTAGCTCTCTAAAAGAGCAATTTATCACTTTGTCTGGTAAAACAAAATCAGTATATTTTTACACATAGAGAAAAAAGCTATAGAACATTATTTAGAACAATTTGCCATTTATATATTTCTTTAAGTTGGTGTGTGTAGTTATATGGTATGTGTCAACATAGATGAGTCTTTGTGTTTTGTTTTGTTATCATGTATATTATAGAAAGGAAATCTAAGTGACACTAGTGGTGCTGGCTGTTGGGGTGAGGACACACCTCAGAGCAGGCCGTCCAAACCATTTTTGTTTCTTCAAAGTTCTGGCTGTGTTTTGAACTGAGAGGGTAATAGAAAGAAGGAAAGAGTTTGGGGGTTCTGAACAGTAACAGATCTGGGGCCACTGGCTCCTGGGGTATGTGAGGCAAAAATCCTTCCTGAGACACACTGATAAGATATTTAATACACCGGTGTGTCCTCATATTACTGGTGTGGAAAATCCTGGTCTATCATCACTCTGATCTTTTCAGAAAGCAGAGTCTACAATCTGTCTCAGACACCCCTTTTCGTTTGCATTTCTCTCAATATCATACAGATCCCCATAACTCCAATCACTTAGGCTACGTCTAAGCCCATTGTCTTTTGTTCTATCTAGAGTGAAACTAAAAATCAGCTGGTCTGCAGAATGATTCTTAACACTGAAAACTTTCTCTTCCCTTTATTAAATATGCTGCCCCTCTTTGAATTATAAAAGGACAAAGAAAGAAAAAAAGAAAACAAAAAATGGGTGTGGCATTAGATGGAATGTCTTCAGAGAGTCCCTAATACCCTCTGAATTCTTTGACTTTTACCTCTTGTTTACCTTCTTGAATAAGGGGATATATGAACAAAAAACCAGAGCCTGCCATTTTTTTCCTCATGAGCAGAAGGGAGGGGTTTTGTGAATTAAAAAGTCAAATGCTAATGCCATGGGGAAATTATGACTTGGTATCACAAACGCAGTCAGTGTGGTTAGACTATAATGCATAGCTCCAATTTCTTTACACAAGCACGAAAGTATCACAGGGAAGCTACTTATGAGAAGTCTTTTTTTTTTCCTTCCTTTTCTTTTTTAATGAGAATGTGGGGGAAGAGTTTCAGCTCTTAGATGTTGGTCTTTATAACTTCCTTGTCGAAACTGTGAAGTTTTAAAGTTAATATTTTCCTTAGGGAATTTCCTTGACAAGCTAAACAGTTCTTGCCTTAATCTTCCAAGGTGGGAAACTCTTAAGAGGGGAGGTCCCTCGGCTGTACCTCTTCCTGGAACATCTCACCACCCCACTCTGGAACGTGGGACATTTGGGGCCTGTGGTAGGTGGGAATCCTGGGGAACACAAAGCCCATTGTGTCTCTTCTAAAACTTTGCTTTGTCTGTTCAGAAACTGTCTCAATTGAGCTGGCACCCCAGCACAGAGATGCCATGAGAATCCATGGAAATAAATACACTTGGCAGTAGATCCCAAGGATACTAGGATTAAGCATTTTACTCTTCAAAAACCAGAAGGGTCAAAACCTCACTCATTCACCTGTACCAGTAGGCACTTTGGATGGTGAATTTTATGTGTCAACTTGACTAGGCCATGGTATCCAGATATTTGCTCAAAAATTATTTCAGATGTTTCTGTAAAGATGCTTTTCAGATGAGATCAACATTTAAGTCTGTAGCTCTTGAGTAAAGCAGATCACCCTCCGTTATGTGGGTGGGCCTCATCCAATCAGTTGAAGGCCTTAATAGAAAAAAACACTAACCTTCCCAAAGAAGAGGGAATTCTGTCAATAGGTGGCCTTTGGACTCAAACAGCAACTCTACACTGGGCCTTTCCTACAGATTTTGGATTTGCCAAGCTTCCACAATTGTATGAACCAATTATTTAAAATCTCTTTCTCTCTCTGTCTCTCTCTCTCTCGTTGCAAGGCCTTTGCACATGTTGATCTCTCTGCCTGGAACACAACTCCCCCCAAGTACCCCCAACTCTGCTTAACTAATGCTTCCTCATCCTTCAGACTTCACTCAACATCACTCACTTAAGGAAGCCTTCCTGGTTCCCTGGATGAGGTTGATACGCTCTCAAAGCAGCATGTACCTTTCCTTTGTAGCACTTATCATTTGGTAACTCTACCTTTTTACTTTTATTTAGGTCATTATCAGATTCAAGCTTGTCTACCTGACTGTAGACTTCACCAGGGTGGGGACTGTATCTGCAGTTCCAATGCTTATGTGTTTGGCACATAGAAAATACCCGCCGCCCCCGGTATTTATTGAATACATGAGTGAATCCTAACCACTTGAACCCCTTATAAATGAAGTGTTATTTTCACAGATTAGTAGTTGAGGGGACTAAGGTTCATTAATATGCCCTTGGTCACACAGTGGTAAAACTGATATTCCACCCTAGGTCTGTTGACTCAGAGCCCATGCACCTTCCACCACACCAATCTGCCTTTCTCAGCAGCCTGCAGAAACCAAGGGCAAAATGATTTAAAGAAAACACTCCGATCTGTGAACTTCCCTTATTGCTTCATCTCTAAAAACACACCCCAATTCTTGACACCACTAAGAGAAATGAGAAATCTGTGTGTTTTAGATTGGAAACAAACAGAGTAATTGTCTGGAAATCGGGGTACCTATTGCCTCTCAATAATCAGCATCAGAGTGAAGCATATCACTTGAAGGTGAGAGTAAGCATGTGAAGAATTTCTTTAGTTCCAGATTTTAGAGAGTGAAAAAAATCGCATGAAGGAGAGAATCAGACAAAATGTATAATATCTTCATGCTTCATAAAAATGGAGATTAAAATCACATATCTCAAATTTTTACACAACTCAAAAGTGTTTTAGATATAATTCTAAAGGATCAAAGCAATTGATTTTAATTGGTTCCTGAATAGCAATACTAAACTCAGTCCTGGTTGTCAGGTAGATAATCCCATTTCATTTCAGAAACAATAGCTTAAGAATTGTGCAACCTTCCTTGGTTATCATGTAATAAGCAGACAGCTCAGACAGGGAGGCTTGCAAAAATCTAATCAAAACGGCCTTACAATACTGTCTCCTGAATTTCAGACCCACAGGGCAGTTTCACAGCCAAGTCTGAAAGACTTGAAAAAACAGGGTTAGATGGGAAGTGCTGACACAAGCCCGGCAGAGAGAATGGCCTCACTATATTGCTGCAACAATCTGAGGGGAAAAAAAAGAATATATTTTTGGTGTGCATTAATCTTTTTTTTTTAACATCTTTACTGGAGTATAATTGCTTTACAATGTTGTGTTAATTTCTGCTGTATAACAAAGTGAATCAGTTATATGTATACATATATCTCCATATCCCCTCCCTCTTGAGTCTCCCTCCCACCCTCCCTAGGTGTGCATTAATCTTCAAGCTGCTTCTACGTGACTTGAGAACATGTCCCCGAAACCGACATAATTTGGCCATGTAAATTGTGTGTACATTCCTAGTGAATAGGGCCCTTGATCACATTCCTACCAATTATGCTGTTCTCAAAAAGATCAGAACTAAGTCCTAACATGTTAAGAATGCTCAGGAGAAAAAAACCCAACAACAGTGGAGAATTTTGCTTCTCTATTATAAAAATAGAAGGAGGGACTTATGGCAACAGCAAGTTAAGACTTTTTCAGGCAGCTTCTACTGAGGCAAAGTAAACTGATAGACACATTATTAGGTGAGCTTAGGGTTAACTTGATGGCAAAGGACCTCAGGTACTCTAGGAAAAATCATTTTGGTAATACCTGTACTTCCACAGGACTTGGTTTTTCTCTCTTGGCATTTATCTTACTTTGGGCTGAATAACAGACATTTGCGTTTTTGCTTTATTCTCCATATCTGCACTCCCACCCCCAGTCCCCAGTTGAGTTGCTAGAGGACCAGAAAGATGTTTCATTCCTCTTTTAATTACACATAGTACTCAGTAAACTGCAGTGAACATAGCAAACGCAAAATACCCATTAACTGACTTCAATACTGTTTAGGAACTGGCGAACTGTACAATGTGAGATGTGGGCAGAGATGAATCCTGGCAGATAAAATAATGACAACACTTGAAATTGACAGAGCCACCTGAGCCTGAGATTCTCTGTGTGTTTTACTATTAGCCTCTTGAACACTAGTGCTCTTACCCTGGACCAGGTCACCTGTCAAACCAAACTGGCAGCATTGTTTTTCCTTTAAAGGAGCACTTAGAGCTGTGGGTAGCAGTGGTCACCATCTCTACAGTTCGGTAAACTTAATTTGAATCTCAGTTTTGCCTTTTCCTGGTTGTGTGACCTTGGGGAAATTTCTTCATCTCTTTAAGGGAAATGGTCTAGACAATTCCAAATTCCTGTGGCTGGCAGGTGTTCCATGTGATTGTAGCACGTATTTGTGTGGGCGAGCTGGGTTCATTGAAAGGCACCAGGATAAGACTATTTGGAAGCCATAATCCATCTCTTGGGCACAGCAGGGAGTATTGAGAAGAGTGAAGCTTGGAGTTTGGTCTACAACTTTGGCATTATTTGTTATCCCAATTTTATCTGGGAAAGTACAATAGAGACTAGCAATCCAGACTGCTATGTCTGGATCTGGAAACCCTTCTTATACCTCGAAGGTTTATGGCAATTCTGCACATGCACTGTCTATAATCCTGAAACTCTACTACTGAGGCTGCTGCTGGGAATTCCAGTGTTATCTCTACGCCCTCGAACTGTAAAAGAGCTGTGGAAACCCCCAGATGTTGCTTCCTCCATGTTGACCCATGATAGGAAATTACCATGCTATATACCCTTCTAGGCTTTTTAGGATTGGGGAAAGGGAATTAACTGACATTTCTGAGAAGTCCATGTGAGGCATTCTAAAAGTCTGAGGTTTCATATTAGATCCTGGCATCTCACATCCTAAGTTGTACCCTATGCAGTTTAGCATTCTGTATGTATTGACAGAGTTGATAAAGTGTCACCAGTGGCACTTTAGATGTGGCGGTTGCTCCTGGGAAGATATTATCCTCATTTTATAGACTTAAAAAGGAGACTTTGGAGTGAACCTTCTTGCCCAAGGCCATGTAAAGTGTGTATAGCAGAGGCAGGAGTCTCAGGATTTTAAGTCTAATTGGTTTGATGTTTCTGAAAAGTCTTTTTGGGATTGGAAAGTGAAGAAACTGCAACATGGCAGAGCCTTCCCATTTTTTACTCTTTCTGAAATGGGTGGCATCATCTGACTCTCTTAAAGTAAGTGTACTTTAAAAAAAAAAATAATGGGAATTGTTATTACAAAGGATGCAGCATTTTAACAACACTGCATGATTTAGTGAATCATTTCAGAGATTACTTACATAACAGGGATTTCCCTCCAGCCATACCAGTCATGGGATAGAGCTGGGATGTCCTACTGCAGCAAATTGATTTTCTGTTCCCCTTGCCCGTGCCCTGTGGGAACTACCAACTCAGTCCATCCTTCCCTCTGCTCAGACAGCAGAGGGGAATCCCTGGGGAATGAGTGCCCTAGGACCTGCAGGCTCTCCTACACATTTCATCTCTGTGTCTCGCAACGCCAGTGTTTCCTGACCCAGCCACTGGCCACAGACTGTATGCCAGTCTTGTCTGCCCCGTCTCCCATGCCTAAACATTCCATGTGCTAACACAGAATGCTTTTCTCTTTTTTATTTCCAGCAGATGTGGCCATTTTCTCTGCTACAGAAGGCGCGGAGGATGACTGACCCTCCGGGCAAGGTTCTCTCTTAGGGACTCTTCTCTTCTTGCCTCCCACGTCAGCTACTCCCGCCCAGCTCTCCTCCTGAGGAGTGAGGTCCCCAAGAACCACGCAGGTCTGGCCTCCTTTCTTTCCTTTGGGGAAGGGAGATGGGGGCAGGTGGCTTTTGCGACATTTGCTTGAAAGGGGAGGAATCCAGAATATCAGTACACAACATAAGGAAATTATTCAGATATATTTTTAACCTTAACTCTGGTTCCTTATGAGGTTTTTGTTCTGTTTTTAATTAACAGATTTTATTTTTTAGAAAAGTTTTAAGTTTACAGAAAATTGAGTAGCTAGTACAGAGAGTTGCCATATACCACCTCCCCTACTCTGTGAGGTTGGAAGTGCTCAGTTTTGCAATTCATGATTTGCTGAAAGAATAAATGCAATCTTGCAAGTAAGTACATTTCTAACCTGCTGAGGCATTGAAAGACATGCAGGGAAGTGAATAAAATCAGCATTCTAAGTAGATCTTTTATCATCTTGGCCCACAGGTTATTTACAAAAGCAAATTACTAAATGTCCTAATTGCAGAGCATTTTCAATTATTCAAATACAAAGTACAAGTAGTGAAGAATGTTTATTTTATAGCTTGACATCCTTTTTTTTTTTTTCATTTAAAGAGGTCTCATATAATTGAGTAGTATTCTAACAATAATTGGTAGAATAATTTCTAATTGCTTATCTCCTTTTTCAGTTGCTTCTTTTCGGGGTTCCCATTCTAGTGCAGCCCGTTTATCCAGAACCACAAATTGATTCTTAAAAGCTACCTGCGGTTGAAGTATGGAGCGGAGTGGGAGCTCCATTAACTGTGTATGGTTTCATCTTTCTGCAGCTAAATCCCTAAAGCCTTTAAAGGACCAGGGAGTTTGAAGTCTTCTCTAATGATCTAGTAATGGTTGAAAAAGCTTGTTGAAAAGGTTGTAAATATTTGTTGATTGATGGTCAACAGGGAAAAAAAAGGCTTTTACTCCTCCACAGTGGCTGAGAGGAGGGTGAGGGAGGAAGCTTTTATATACCCATTTGAGTTTGGCTTTTTAATTTCTCATGCTTTGAGGTCCTAGACATACACTTCAAGAACAGACCTCTTCTTTCACCTTCAAAAAGGGAAAAAGTTAGAATAAAACAGTGTTCTTAAGTTTTGCACTATAACCCAGAGAAATGTACGTAGATAGTTACCTAGTTGAACAAGGCTAAGCACAGCTCCTCATGAATAAGAACGAACTTTTAGTTTCAATCCACTGAAGGGAGATGGAGTAGGTGGAGTAGGCAGCTACCGATGTCGTGAGATGTGAACATTACCGAAAGACTTGCCTGCATAAAAATATCTTTCCCCTGGGTCTATCCTAGATACTTAAAGGCAGCCAGCTATTGGAACTGCTTGTCTGGATAAAGGCATTGCCTCCATTAGATGCCATTAAAATACATATCTATTCCTTGGGAAAGGTAAATGTTAACACATTAGGAAAGATTAGAGTGTATCTATGTGAACTTTTAATTCTGAGACAATTACAGTTTTGCATGCAGTTGGAAGAAATAATACAGAGAGATCCTGTATACCCTTCATCCATAACCTGCACAATAGCACAACCAGGAAATGGACATTGATACAATCTGCAGACCTTATTCAGATTTCTCCAGTCTCACATATACTTATTTGTGTATGTGTGTTTAGCTCTATACAATTTTATCACATGTATGGATTGGTGTAGCCATCACCATAGTCAAGATACAGAAGATACAAGAGGACACACTGGTCAGAATGGCCATCATTAAAAAATATACAAATAACAAATGCTGGAGAGGGTGTGGAGAAAAGGGAACCTTCCTATATTGTTGGTGGGAATGTAAATTGGTGCAGCCACTATGGAGAACAGTATGGAGGTTCCTCAAGAAACTAAAAATAGAGTTGCCATATGATCCAGCAATCCCACTCCTGGGTGTATATCTGGACAAAACCATAATTTGAAAAGATACATGCGCCCCTATGTTCATAGCAGCACTATTCACAATAGCCAAGACATGGAAACAACCTAAATGTCCATCAACAGATGAATGGATAAAGAAGATATGGTAATATATACAATGGAATACTAAGCCATAAAAAAGAATGAAAGAATGGATGGATCTACAGATTATCATACTAAGTGAAGTAAGTCAGACAGAGAAAGATAAATACCACATGATAACACATATATGGAATCTATTATAAAATATGACACGAACTTATCTATGAAACAGAAACAGACTTACAGACATAGAGAATAGACTGGTGGTTGCCAAGGGGGAGGGCAGTGAGGGAGGGATAGATTGGGAGTTTGGGATTAGCAGATACAAACTATTATATATAGGATGGATAAATGACAAGGTCCTACTGTGTAGCACAGGGAACTCTTCAATATCCTATGATAAACCATAATGGAAAAGAATATGAAAAAGAATGTATATATATGTGTAACTGAATCATTTTGCTGTACAGCAGAAATTAACACAACATTGTAAATCAACTATACTTTAATAAAATAAAATTTTTTAACATCTTTATTGGAGTATAATTGCTTTACAATGGTGTGTTAGTTTCTGCTTTATAACAAAGTGAATCAGTTATACATATACATATGTTCCCATAACTCTTCCCTCTTGGGTCTCCCTCCCTCCCACCCTCCCTATCTCACCCCTCTAGGTGGTCACAAACCACCGAGCTGATCTCCCTGTGCTATGCGGCTGCTTCCCACTAGCTATCTATTTTACATTTGGTAGTGTATCTATGTCCATGCCACTCTCTCACTTCGTCCCAGCTTACCCTTCCCCCTCCCCATATCCTCAAGTCCATTCTCTAGTAGGTCTGTGTCTTTATTCCCATCTTACCCCAAGAACCCCATGAAAGGTTCTTCATGACCTTTTTTTTTTCTTAGATTCCATATAAATGTGTTAGCATATGGTATTTGTTTTTCTCTTTCTGACTTACTTCACTCTGTATGACAGACTCTAGGTCCACCCACCTCACTACAAATAACTCAGTTTCATTTCTTTTTATGGCTGAGTAATATTCCATTGTATATATGTGCCACATCTTCTTTATCCATTCATCTGTTGATGGATACTTAGATTGCTTCCATGTCCTGGCTATCGTAAAGAGAGCTGCAATGAATATTTTGGTACATGACTCTTTTTGACTTATGGTTTTCTCAGGGTATATGCCCAGTAGTGGGATTTCTGGGTCGTATGGTAATTCTGTTTTTAGTTTTTTAAGGAACCTCCATACTGTTCTCCATAGTGGCTGTATCAATTTGCATTCTCACCAACAGGGCAAGAGTGTTCCCTTTTCTCCACACCCTCTCCAGCATTTATTGTTTCTAGATTTTTTTTTTTTTTTTTGCGGTACGCAGGCCTCTCACTGTTGTGGCCTCTCCCGTTGTGGAGCACAGGCTCCGGACGCGCAGGCTTAGCGGCCATGGCTCACCGGCCCAGCCGCTCCGCGGCATGTGGGATCTTCCCGGACTGGGGCACGAACCCGTGTCCCCTGCATCGGCAGGCGGACTCTCAACCACTGCGCCACCAGGGCAGCCCTGTTTCTAGATTTTTTTTGATGATGGCCATTCTGACCGGTGTGAGATGATATCTCATTGTAGTTTTGATTTGCATTTCTCTAATGATTAATGATGTTGAGCATTCTTTCATGTGTTTGTTGGCAGTCTGTATATCTTCTTTGGAGAAATGTCTATTTAGGTCTTCTGCCCATTTTTGGATTGGGTTGTTTGTTTTTTTGTTATTAAGCTGCATGAGCTGCTTGTAAATTTTGGAGATTAATCCTTTGTCAGTTGCTTCATTTGCAAATATTTTCTCCCATTCTGAGGGTTGTCTTTTGGTCTTGAATAAAATAAATTAAAAAAAAAACCTAAAAACACCCCCAAAAAACAAAAGAAGATAAAAGATCTGTCACAAGGTCCATTGGCAGCTCCAGAGCAAAGGTTTCCCATTAGAGGAGTCCTACACTGGGCAGAACTGGCCCAGCTGTAGTTCTCCTTCCTTGCTCAGTCATTATTGGGAACAGCCTATAGGGAGTGTGGTCTCAGCATAAACATTAGGACTGATTTAGAGCTGTGGCCGCTGGAGGCTGGAAGCCAACTCCATTCCTTGCAGAAGGTTCTTTCTTGACAGGAGATCTGATGGGCATATCGCTCTGACTGCCATGACCACCTTTTTTTGTCTTTTATGGTACTGACATTTTTGACCAGTGGTCTTCCCTCTCCTTTATTTTTAATAGTACATTCTTCATTTGGGGTTGGTCTGATGCTTAATCCAGTGTGTTTTTGTTTTGTTTTGTTTTTTTCACGGTACGCGGGCCTCTCACTGTTGCGGCCTCTCCTGCTGCGGAGCACAGGCTCCGGACGCGCAGGCTCAGCGGCCATGGCTCACGGGCCCAGCCGCTCTACAGCATGTGGGATCTTCCCGGACCGGGTCACGAACCCGCGTCCCCTGCATCGGCAGGCGGACTCTCAACAACTGCGCCACCAGGGAAGCCCAACCCAGTGTTTTTTAAACATTTTTTCACAGACCCTTTTATTGATGATTAGCATCCCTTTGAACTGCTACGCTATAGAACAAACTTTGGGAAACTGCTCAAGTAGATGTTGCTGTGGGACATGATCTTTCCCCCTCTTTTGTCTAGTGGTCACCTCTTCTTTTAGCGTGCACGCTCTCCAGTGTTTCAGGTGGTCATGCTCTCTTCCCACGACACGCCATGTGCCATGTATCTTTCTGCCACTATACCTACCAGACAGGCTGCCATCAACTGACTTGTCTATAACTCCTTTGAACTCATGTAGAATATGTTCAACCAATGAATGTATGGAGTACTGCACCATTTCCAAAGGGGAATATTTCTAGTAATTCTAATAATATTACCTAAATTTTATTTATATAGAACCAAAATATTAAGGGCAAATAATTTGGACAATTCAAAGAAACAAGAGGGGAGAATATAATACAAGATGAGAGAATATAGCATATCCTCTTACACTCTGGTATCAAAAGTCTTATTAATGAGAATTCTTTAAAAGTTTTGTTGTTGTTGTTATTTATTTTTTATTGAAGTGTAGTTGATTTAGTGTTTCAGATGTAAAGTGATTCAGTTATATATATATGTGTATATATATATATATATTGTTTTTCAGATTCTTTTCCATTATAGGTTATTATAAGATATTGAATATAGTTCCCTGAGCTATATACAGTAGGTCCTTGTTGTTTATCTTTAAGGCGTTTTTATAGCACATCTCTTAACGGATATAAATTTAGTCCTATGAAGATGCCATTTGGAGGCAGAAGCTCCAGTACTGTTGGTGAGACTTGAGTCCTGAGAATTTATATCCTGGATTCAGAATTGGAATGAAGCATATGAGTGTCCCGGGCAGACTAAAACTTTGGCACCCCTACAAATCAACTTTCTTTAAATATTTAAATATTTATGTGCAGGAGAGTCTGAGCACTACAGGGGGAAAGCGTAGAAGAAAGACGACTGGAAGCAGAGCTCGGCCTATTCTTTTAAGGTCCAAGCACTTTAGTGCCGTCCCTGAATTCACAATACACCATTCAGCAATCAGACACCCTGAAGTTAACTTGACCCACCTCCTTAGAAAATGGGCCTTAAACATTCCCCTTGGGAGGCCTCACACCGCATCCTAGCGCTTGCCTTATCCAAGTATTTCTTTAAGCCACATATTTCAATCTTCCTGAGAAAATTTCTTTAAGTACAATGTTCTCCCACTCATTACTGAGCAGCAAAGGTTGATTGCTCCCTAGTGTGTTGACTCCCTGGCTGGCAGTCCCTTCATGTGACTTTGATTGAACTTGGGGAATGGAGAGACATCACCTTGACACCTGAATTTCTACTTCTTATTTATCCTTTGTTATAGGTACAGATATTGATCTCCATTTTCATTTTAAGATAATTACCTACTGTAATACATGTATTGAGCTGTAAGATTTGTGTCCTTGATATACTTTGATAAAATAATTACCTACTGCCCCTTAAAACTTAGACTACCCATGGACAGAATGGATGGCTGATTATGGGATAAAATTTTAAAAAAATTTCAATTTTATATTGGAGTATAGTTGATTAGCAATGTTGTGTTAGTTTCAGGTGTACAGCAAAGTGATTCAGTTACAGATACGTGTACATGTATCTATTCTTTTTCAAATTCTTTTCCCATTTAGGCTATTACAGAATATTGAGCAGAGTTCCCTGTGCTACACAGTAGGTCCTTGTTGGTTATCAGTTTTAAATACACCAATGTGTACATGGTATATTTGTTGGAAAATGGAAAACTCTATTTGGTTAAAATACATTTTCTACTGACTTACCTCTAATTTTTAACTTATTTAACTGTAAAAGAAATATAAGTATTACTCATCATTGGGTAAAAGTAGAAAATTCAAATAAGCAAAAATAATAAAAATTAAAGTAATCCCAAAACATCTGCCAGAGGCTCTATAACACATTTTGGTGGATATCCTTCTGGGGTTTTCCTGGAAGAATATGCATATGAAAAATTTTATACATAAGAAAAATATATTTACAAAGACCAGATGGCTCTCTGTATTATGCTATATAACCTACTTTTTATATTTCATATTATCAAAGAATTTCTACACCAATAAATATATATTTAATTTATTGTTTTAAAGATTTGTATATTATCCCATTATGTGAATTCCTTGCCATCATTTCACTAACTGGATATACTCTACTGTATTTAACAATTCCCCTACTTTTAGATATTCAGATTATTTCTAAATTTTCATTATGATAAGTAACATGGTGGTAAACATCTACATTACACACATCTTTGGGTTCAATGATTTACCTGGCATATATTCCCAGAAGTCTAATCGGCAGGTCAAAAGATTTTCACTCTTTTAAGGCTTTTGCTAAGTAGTGCTGATTCTTGTTACTGTTTTTTTGCAGTCCAAGGATCTATGTCCCCAGAAGATCTTAATAACAAATAGTTAAACTGGAAGGAATAACTAATTAACCAATTAATCATGACCAGTAGAACAAATTGGCTTCAGGACTCTGAGAAGGGGGGTGAACAACCTAGAAGATCATGTAGTTTTTTATATGGAGAATATTAAAGAAACCTTCTTAGCAGACCAGAAGAACAGGGTGAGTAGCTATCATGGTAGTCTGTGTTGTTAAGTGTGGACAGAGCAGGAATGAGAACTAACAGGAGGGGTGTGTGTGTGTGTGTGTGTGTGTGTGTGTGTGTGTGTGTGCGCCCGCGTGTAAATGCATGGGGAGGAAGGGCAAAATACAAACTTTACTGTCTCATAGTTTTGCCTGCTGCATGTCTTGGAAGAGAACAAGTTTTCTGTACTAAACTGATCCTGGAGAACTATTGTGCACCTTTCTTAGAGAAGCCTGCTTCACTGTTATGATAATAGATGTCTGCAGGTTAGTTTTTCATACTCTGTGGACTGTAATGCCTTTATTTGCCACATTGTCCATGTTTGTTTGTTTTTCTTTGTTTTTTGGTGGTTAGGGGTGGATAAGTGTTGATAATAGGGAGCCCTGAACCTCTTACAGAAAAGTAAAGAACGTATAAACTTGAAAAACAGTCTTCTACTCTTCCTTAGCCATGCAATCACAGGTAAGTTATTGAGTATGTCAGCATCATAAATAGATTGTTATTTCAGCCAAGGAAAGAGTCAGCTCTCAGGGCAGGGAAATCAATCAGGGAGCCAGCTTTGTGGTATCAACAAGGATAAGGTGTCTTTTGGGGGAGAAAAAGAAGTTCAAACCCGATGCCAAATATGGGACTACTTACGTATTACCTAAATAGTAACTACTGATTCTGTTGCCCTGAATATCCAGTTAATCAGCAATGCAGAGGGCTGTTTGGACCCATGTTCACTATGCTCACGTCTTTACCATGTCTTGCTTTCTCAATTTGTAAAACAAATGACCTCTGGATTTCTGGTCATCTATTTAGAGACTTAAGTAAGACAGCCCCTTAAATTTAAAACACAGAAAAACTTGGTGTTAGTTCATTAGAAAAATAAAGGTTTGTGTCAGATTACATTTCCCCCCAAAATGGGTACAGTGGCATTTCTACTCTTACATGTTCCTTTAGAACCCGACTAGAGGTGAACCTTCCTCTCCTCTTGAACCTAGGTGCACTGGTGACTTCTCTGACCAGTAGAATATGACAGAAGTGATGCTGTGTGACTTCTGAAGCTGGGTGGTATGAAAGACACAGCTTCTGCCTGACTCTTTTTTGCAGGCACAATATTGTGAAGAAGCCCAGGTCATGTGAAGAGACCATGTATGTGTGTTCCAGTCAATAGCTCCTATTAAGTTCCCAGGGACAGCTGCCATTAATTGTGAGCAAATAATCTTCAGATGATTATAGCCTCCAGCCTTTAAGCCTTTTAGTGTCAGCCACCTAGGAACAGAGACGAACCATTCCCTCTGTGCCCTCTCCAAATTCCTGACCTACAGAATCCACAAGCATAATAAATGGTTGTCTTACTCCACTAAGTTTTCTGGTTTTGCTTTTTTTTTTAACTATTTTTACTTTTGTTCATACCACGTAGCTAGCAGGATCTTAGATCCCCCACCAGAGATCAAACCTGGGCCCCAGCAGTGAGAGTACAGAGTCCGAACCACTGGACCACCAGGGAATTTCCTCTGGTAATTTTTAATATAAGTAGAGTAACTAAAACAAAGTTATTGACCAAATTCAATACTGTAATCTGTCGATCACTCAACAGATAGGTATTGTGAAACTTTCTCAGATCAAAGTACTCTGCTAGACTTGTGAGTTTGCAAAAAACCCAAACAAAAACAAAAAAAGGTATTATTTTTCCTTGAAGAGTACAGAAATCTAGTAGAGGAATCCAAATATATAAGTACAAAAAGATGGCTAACAATGTGTGGTGAGTGCCAAATGAGATAATACACATACACTGAAAAGGAGCTGGGTAGAGTAGAGTCTGGGCTTTGTTATGCATCCCAGCATACAGCAAAGACTGAGCAAACTGTCCATTTGACCAGAGAAAAAGGCAAGTTAGGAATTGGAGGAAGAGGGTCAGGTACTTGGAGGGGAGAGATGAAGGTGTTTGAAGCCGATTGGAAAACATAGCGTTGAGTCTGGAGTACTGGGGTGTGGATCATAACAATTACAGCCTCAATCCCCTGTGTGTATAATAGTGTATACTTTACAAAGCACGTTCATAGACATTATCATGTTCTATCTTCACAAGGACTCCATGAAGTAGGCTATCTTATCTCTATTTTATGGCTAAGGAAATTTAAGCCCAGGGATCTAAAAACCACTTTGATTTTATTAGACCTTTCTGGCAGAGGTAACGGTGAATGGAAAGAAAAATAACGAGAACTAATGTTTAATGAGCACCTACTAAATGCCAGGCATTTTCCTTGGTATTTTCATAATTAACAACCTGAAATCTAATTTTATACCAACCTTGGAAGTAATTGTTATTATCCTGGTTAAATGAGAAAATTGAGGCATAGGGACATCAAGTAACTTTCTTAAGGTCATACAAGTAGTAAGTTAGGACCTAGGGATAGACATTTTAAAATATGATGGCAAGTTCAGCAAACCTCCTACATTCCTGTGGGATAGAGTCTCTCTGCTCCCCTCCACATAGTTGCAAACAAACCTCCCTTTCACACTTTCACAGAAACATCTAGATGTTGCCTGTCTAAAGCACTCAAGGCATTAATATGGGAATGACCAATGGGTTTAGTGCCTTCCAAAAAAAAAAAAAAAGAACTAGTTGTTAACCTCAAAGAATTTCTAGTTGGTAGAATGTGAGAGGGAAATCTGTCTCTTTCTCTCTAATAAGCTGGGGCACTGATGATATACCTAGTGGTTCAGCAGTGAACTAGGAATATGGCCTTGAACTAGCCACTTAAGTCCTCTGGGTCTGAGTTTCCTCGCCTGTAAAATAAACGGGTTGCTGGATGATCTTCAAGGTTCTTTCCAGATGGAATGTTTTATGATTCTATAAATCTAGAACTAAGATGTAAAATGGGGAATTCACTTTAAAAACTGTTATGTCACTTGGCCTTTTACCTTTCTTCACCTTGGCAAAGTGAGTCTGTTCTACTTACTGAGAGCAAAGAATCACTGCTGAGAAGAGTGGGTCTTGGTGTAATGATGTTTGAAGCGGAGGATCCTCTATCCAGCAGTGGTGCTTTCAGAATTGCCACCAGTATTTGGTAGATAATTGTAAACCTATGATTTCAAAGGTATTTATGTAAAACTGTTCTACATACCTTGCTATTCTAGGTTTTTCTCTGCTAAGTACAGGTCTATTTTTCAGTTGATGCTTTGGAGATGTTTCTGCTAGGTGAGATTGCTCTAAGAATAAGTTCCAACAATGTGTTCTCATCAAATGGCAGAGGGTTCTAATTGTATAAAACTAGCCACTAAAAAAATCTGTTGCAATTTGGATTTGATAAAGAGAAATTATGATGTTAATTGCTCTCTTCCACTTTCTCTCTCTGTTAATTTCCACTGATAATTGCCACTTCCTAGGGAATCACAGAATGGGGCGATGTTAGGTAGTTTGTCCTCCCTGTTTATATTAAACCATTTGTAGCAACAAATGAATATGCAGGAGCTGGTAGGCAAATAAATTTATGGCCTTAATTTTATTGCTTGGAGTGGGTTTATGTGTCCCAAAACTGCTCTTTAATTGCTATGTCCTTGTCTATTTTTGAAAACCTAGGCAGTTATAAGTTGTTACATAAGATCTAATGATAGGTAAACCTCCTACCTCCAGAAGTTGACTTATCACTTATATTCTCTTGCATTTATACCTAGGGAATGTCAAACAACTCAACACAAAAACATTTCTTGGTGGTTTTCAATTGCTTATGAAACAACGTATTAGTACAGAACTTCAAATATGCCACAATCAAGCAAACGATTGATAGATGCTTTATAAATCTCATGAAGCTTAGTTTCATTTTTGCCTTCTACTTTGTGCCTCAGTTCTTAAGGATGATGAGAGAATGCTGAGTTTCTTTTACAGGTCTCATTTCACATAGACAGCACTTGAGTGATAGTCTTTTGCCCCCAAGGAAAGAAAATTTAGTTTTAAGTATAATTATTTCAGAATGGTCCTCTGAATAACATGGATATTAATCGTTGCTCCCCAAAAGGATGAAGGATTGACCCAAACTTATGTATCCCACTTTATTTCCAAATACTCTCCACTTTGGTTCTCGTAGCCTGCTGTGGTTATCCCAAACCCCTTTGCCTAAAGTAACCACATGCTGGTTGTAAAAACATCTAAAGCCGTTGAGATCATGATTAACAAGACTGCCATTATTTGATGATGCTCAAATCTGACCTTTCTTAGTACTTAAATAAAATAATTTCCAAGGATGCAAAAAATATATGCTGAAATGACCAAAGCCAGCAACTGGATTCATCTCAAACAGGCTTCAGCTCCAGAAGCACATCTGCAAACCATAAACAACAGTGCTAGTATAGTATGTTTTAATATATTTTTTGGAAGAATGCAACAATCCCATTGCTGACTAGAAATGGTGACATTTCATAATTTCCCTGAATTTGGGATTGGTTGAGCTCCTCCAAGGTAGAGTGTCTTCTCAAACTTGCTTCTATTAATTATCATCATCACTGTTTTCCTTATTATGGTTGTTTCTAGTGGTTTGAATAGAAAGATGCTACACTTATTTCTAGGTGAGGAGCCTTATGCAGACCTGCATATAAGCAAAGGAAGTAGCATCTAGGCCACACACGTTTCCCAGCTCTTGCCACTAAATAGGATCATTGTTCTCCATCCAGGCTGCACATCATAAACACCTGTGGGGCTTAGAGAATATTACAGATTTCCAGGCTCTGCCCTGGATATTCTCATTCAGTAGTTCCCAGGTGGGATCCAAGCTCTACAGTTTAAAAATGTATCACAGGTAGTTCTGCTGCACGGTAATCATGAGGTCTTAAGTGTAGTAAAGTAATATCAAGAATCTTAATTTCTTGTCTGTTATAAACTTTGTAAAAGGAAGTTCCTACAAGTTAAACTTTAGAATAAGGTAGACATGGCACAAGTCTAGACTCTACCACTTACTGTGTGAACTTGGGTAAATTACTTACCTTCTCTGAACTTTACGATTTTCATCTGAAAAAATGGGGATAATAGTTTCCTAATGAAATGTTGTGAAAATTAAATAAAATACCGTATGTGCAGTGCTTCTCACCATGCCTGGCACTTAGTAAAGACGTAATACGGTATAGCTGTGATTTGATTTCTCTTTAGGTACACCTGTACCTGAGTGATCAAAATATACCATTAAAATATGAAACGCTATTTTATCTACCTATGACAGGAGGACTGGAGGACCTGGGAGGTCCTTTGTTCACATCAAAGCATTCAGAAATCAAAGATTAGTCCCTTTTCTGATGGAGGAAAATGGAAAAACAGAATCAGTCCTCTTCACTATGAGGGGAGATGCCCAAGAAGAAGTGTTCTCTGAAAAACAAGATGTAATAATGGCTACTGGTTATTGGCCAACTTCAACTAGAGAGAGAGCTGATTTCTTCCTACTGCCAACTCCCGCCCTGGGGGCAATAAGGCAGGTCTCTTCCCTATTCTCTTTTTTCTATGATTGTTATTCCTTCTTCCTTGCCTGGGTTTACTCCTTTTCATGCTCCCAAGATCACTTAAGACCCACATCCTCTTGTCTCTTTCGATCTGCCCAGCCTCAGTGTAGCTTGTTTCCACCTCTTGAAATTCTGTTGTCTCAGTTAATTCCTACACTCTATTTTATTATTTTGTGGTATTAATTATATATCTCCAGTGGACTCCAAATTTTCTGAGGGACAAGATATTCTTAGCCTGCATTTACACCTTTTTCCTCAGCCCAGCACACTAAGTCCTAGGCGTAAAGGATTGCATCATACAAACAAATCGAGTGCCAAAGAGGGTCATCTATATGTGAAGTAGAGAGCCAGTGAGGCTATCGTTAACCTTAGTCACCTATGGTTCGATTTTACCAGCTGTTCTTTGTTTTCCAACAGGGAGATGCGAAACACACAGATTTTTAACTATTTCATTGACTTCCTCATTGATCAATTCAGCTGTTTTTCTTCTTGAAATAGTGATTCTCAAAATTGTTTACATGCTAGAATCATCCGGGGAGCTTTAGAAGATCCTCATGTTCAGACTATACTCCAGACCAATTAAATCAGAATTTCTAGGAGTGAGGCCAAGCCATTGGGTTTTTTTGTTTGTTTGTTTTTTAAGCTCCCCAGGAGGATCCAATGTACCGCCAAGATTGAGAACCACTGTTTTAGGTCAAACTATGTAAAAGCTGATTGCTAGAACCCCAGATTGAAAACAGGTAATAAATGAACGAACAAGCAGGAATGGGATCTCCTAATGGACCCCCACCAGTCATGGGGACTCCTTCCTGATTTTGACTGTTATTTTCCTAAGCTGCTTTAAGGCACACTGCTCAGTGGACCTGAAACTACAGTTTGAGAACAATCATGTCCAAGAAGTGAAACTCCTTGCTCCTGTAGGTTTCGTCGTACCCGCTGTTAATAGCTCTTGGAGTGCCCAAACCACTGATCGGTACCCATTATTTAAATCTCAAATTGAATGTCATTTCTCAACAGAGGGCTTCTCTGACCACTCCCATACTCATCAATATTGAAGCACTAGTTATACTGTCTCAAACGTCCTGTTTTCCTTTATAACACCCATGATATATAGAGATCTGACTGATTATTTGCTTCATATACTGCCTCCCCTCCTCCTACCACAGGATTTTAAGCTTAGTGATGGAAGAGGCCATATCGGCTTTATTCTGCTGTAAAACTGGCACCACCACATTGCGTGTGGTAGGAACTTGGTATATACCTGCCGAAGGGATGAAAATCAGAGCGCTAGTTCTTTTTTTTTAACATCTTTATTGGAGTATAATTGCTTTACAATGGTGTGTTAGTTTCTGCTGTATAACAAAGTGAATCAGCTATATGTATACATATATCCCCATATCCCCTCCCTCTTGCGTCTCCCTCTCACCCTCCCTATCTCACCCCTCTAAGTTGGGGTGGGAGAATGGCAGAATCCTGGGCTCTCTGTGGAACATTCTATCAACAGTGAGATAATGCAGAGTGGTGGGCACCCTCAGGCATCCAATTTTGACCAGTGATTCTCCAAAATGACCTGCTCAGGAAAACCACTTGGATGTTTTGTTTAAAGTACAAATACCTACGCTTCATCTTCAATAGTATGAGGTCAGAATGAGCAATACGTTTTCCACCTGATTCTGATGCCCTGGGCCAGAGTTCACTGTTTAGAAACTACTACCTTAGGTGTTGCCCTGAAATGACTTTCAAAATCTCTGTCACACTCACTCTACAAAATATTTGACCAGTACTCAGCAAACTGTCAAGGTCATCAAATATAAGGAACGTCTGACAAACTGCCACAGACGCGAGAGGCCAAAGAGGCGTGACCCCAAAATGTAGTGTGGAGAGCTGGATGGGATCCTAGAACAGGAAAAGGACAGTGGGTAAAAACTGAAAAGATGGGAATCAGGTATGAACTTACAATAATATATCCATATTGATTCACTAATTGTAATAAACATACCATAGTAATGTAAAGTGTCTGTAACAGGGGAGACTGGGTGTGGGTATATGAGAACTCTCTGTACCATCGTCACATTTTTTCTGTAAATCTAAAGTTTTAAAAAAATAAATTTTATTAAAAAAAAATCTCTCTCAAATTTGCAGCCTGTAGCCTCCATAGCTCAGTTGTTCTTTTTGTTCTGTGATGGAATTGGGAAGGTGAGGTTGAAAGTTTTCTCTCGAGGAGAGACATTGCTTTACACAACAGCTCTGGAGAGAGAATGCCCCCAGTACTATCCACTCTGTTTAGTAATGTGGCTGGTTGAACTATGTTTTCTTAGAAATCAGTGTACTAAAGCCTGATAATAATATTAGAAATGTATTGATGTAGTACTTTTCCCAAATACTTGGGAAACTTAACCATGATGGCTATGATCAGTGCCCATGCTGACCACTCTGTGTCGCTCAGTACTGGCCATATTTTTACAGCTATTGATATTTTCAGAGACAATCAACATGGGAATATTGTATTAAGTAAAGCATTCATGACATTTGCTTTCGTGCTAAGAAAAGGTATATAGAATATATACCTTCAGTTATTCAGAGTTCCCTCATCTAGCAAACTCAACTAACCAGAGAGATAGAGCAAAGAAGGAAAAAATAAGCAAAAAGAGAACTCCATATACTAAATATGGGTATTATAAAAGCCATTGATCAGAAGTAAATATTTTTTTCCATTTACTGGAGAGTCCATTTACTCAGAATCTCTTTACTGTAACTTTAAACATAATCTAACTGTTTTGGGGAATCATGATTTATATACAATAAACACAAAAACATCAAAATCAGAGTTGCATAATACTTCTTGGTCTAAATAGTCCTTTATTTTAGTATCTATATTCTTCTATTCAACAGTTGATTGATAACATTTACATATGTTATATAATTTAACATTTATCATAAACATTGAGAAATCCAGGGAAGATATTGTTCCCATTTTACAGATGAGGAATGTATGTCAGTGAGGTTGAACAACTTGATGAAGTCACTGTGATTCTTAATCTAATAATCTTTCTGTTGCACTAGGTTGCCTTGTACAAATATAGAACAATCCTTAATAACCATAATCTGGAATCATCAAGCAAATGTTAAAGTTTAGCATACTTTGTTTAAAAATATAGAAAAATCTATAGTATTTTACTAAATTAATTTTACTAAAGAGACTACAGTATTTTACTATAGTCTGTTAATGGTGATTACATTAAAATAACAATGTTTGGGTACCTGAAGGAGTAAGTTTTTGTTATATGAAAAAGTCACTTATGTGAAATCTTCATTTAGTAGGAAGTCAAATGAAAAAGGAGTATACACAGAAAGATGCACATACACACACATGTATTTTTTTAAACTGGACTTTTCATCCCCTAGGAATTACCACCATTTCCTATATTCACATATTTCTTATGTGGTGTTGGCTATTTATTATTAAGTAATTTACAAGCCATTCTTCCTGCTCAAAATGGCCCAGGAAAGGAAGGAAAAGAGACGGCAGCGGTCGATTAAAACTAGAGAAGAATTTTTATCAGACAGATTGTATACACCCAAAGTGGAGACCTAAGACACTGAGGCTAACTTCTCCTCCACGAAAAGTGGTTTAAGGATCTTGGCTTGTGCTAACGTTCTGCTTGGCAATATATATGGTGGTACCATTACAATAGATTATATAATTTATGCCTTTGCAAATTCTAACCTTGTACTTTATCTACTTAATTCTCTAATCCTAGGATAGGATATTTGGCTGATAGGAATCAGTAGAAAAAGTAATTCTAGATGTGGCACATATATACAATGGAATATTACTCAGCCATAAAAAGGAATGAAATTGAGTTATTTGTAATGAGGTGGATGGACCTAGAGTCTGTCATACAGAGTGAAGTAAGTCAGAAAGAGAAAAACAAATACTGTATGCTAACGCATATATATGAATCTATAAAAATGGTACTGGGACTTCCCTGGTGGTGCAGTGGTTAAGAATCTGTCTGCCAGTGCGGGGGGGACACAGGTTTGAGCCCTGGTCTGGAAAGATCCCACAGGCTGTGAAGCAACTAAGCCCGTGCGCCACAACTGCTGAGCCTGTGGTCTAGAGCTCGCAAGCCACAACTACTGAAACTGCAAGCCACAATTACTGAAGCCCACGCGTCTAGAGCCTGTGCTCCGCAAAAAGAGAAGCCACCACAATGAGAAGCCCACGCACCGCAACAAAAAGTAGCTCCTACTCGCTGCAACTAGAGAAAGCCCAACACAGCCAAAAATAAATAAATAAATAAATTCATTTTTTTAAAAATGGTACTGATGAACCTAGTTGCAGGGCAGGAATAAAGACACAGACATAGAGAATGGACGTGAGGACACGGGGAGGAGGAAGGGTAAGCTGTGACAAAGTGAGAGAGTGGCATGGACATATATACACTACCAAACATAAAATAGATAGCTAGTGGGAAGCAGCCGCATAGCACAGGGAGATCAGCTCGGTGCTTTGTGACCACCTAGAGGGGTGGGATACGGAGGGTGGGAGGGAGACGCAAGAGGGAGGGGATATGGGGATATATGTATATGTATATGTATAGCTGATTCACTTTGTTATAAAGCAGAAACTAACACAACGTTGTAAAGCAATTATACTCCAATAAAGATGAAAAAAAGAAAAAGTAATTCTATGTGCTCCTTGTCCTCCACCCACAATCCCAAAAACGTGTGGAGAGACTGAAGAAGATTTTCTTTTTCAGATACTTATAGGGGTATTATAACCCCTGCAAGGATGGAAAGTGCAATTATTTTGCAACTACCATTCATTACCTTATACACTGATGAGATATATATATATATATTTTTTTTGCATAGCTGTGTTGGCTGTTGGTCTTTGACCTTCTAGCATTTGTTATTTCTTTCCCCTAAGATATTCCAATGTAGAAAAGCATTTATGAACATTATACCTCTGCAACCATGTTGATATTAAAAAAAGTAATCTCTCCAGATATTCATCTACTGTTTGATTCTTTATTTTGTTGCTCTCAAACGACTGCAGAGTTATTTTTCCTTCTCTCTTCCAAAGTTAGGAAAACTGATTTTGAGTCACTACGTTCTTTTATCCATTAATTTGTTAATTTATGTCCACCAATTCTTTGACACAATTTCTTGCAAATGTGGGGAGTCTAAACTCTCCCTTTAAATGGGGCCACAGGTAGGAACTTCCTTTTCACAAACAGAATGTGACAGAAGTCATGACTTGTGACTTCTGAGGCTATATCATAAAAAAATTTTTACATTTCCATTGGATCTCTCTTAGATTGCCCGCTCTGGGGGAGGCTAATTGACATATTGTAAGAGTATCCACAGAGCCTTAAAAGAGGCCGCCATGAGAAGGAACAGAGACTTCCTGCCAATGGCCACTGCAAACTTGCCAGCCACATGAAAGATCCACCATGGAAGTCCATCCTTCAGCCCCAGACAAGCCTTCACATAGTCGGAGCTCTGGCTGATGTCTTGTCAGTAACCCCATGAGAGACCTCCAGCCAGACCGCTCAGCTAAGCCACTCTCAAACTCCTGACCCATAGAAGGTCTATGAAGATATAATACATGATTATTGTTATTTTTAATGCACTAAGTTTTGGGGCAATGTGTTAAGTAGCAATAATACCTTTATCTTACCAAAACAAGATAACTGCTGTCTTTATTCATACGACAAATATTTACTGAGCATCTAATATGTGTCAAGCAGTCTGTTAGGTGCCAGGGATACTAAAGTGAATTGAAGAGACATAATTCCTCCCTTTAAAGAATATATAAACTTGTGATACATATAAATATCTAATAAATGCTTATATAATTATTTAACTACAGTAAATGTGAGAGGAAATAGCAGGGTTATGAACACTTACGATCTTCAACCTGAAGGTGAGGAAAGTTTTCCCTGAGGAACTGACATTGAAGCTCAGTGAATGCTTAGGAGTTAGGAGGTAACCAGGTAAAGAGTAAAGCGGAGGATGAAAAAGAGCTTTCCAGGCAGAAGGACAGTAGAGGTGAAGGCGCTTGTACAGTGGTCCACTAAGAAGTTTCTGTGCTAGAAACTACCGGGATACGTTTTTCCATTTATTCAATTTCTTCAAGGAAATATCCAAGTGCCTACTGTGCATCAGGCACTGTTGTAAGCACCGAGGATACTGTGGTGAACATATCAGACAGACATCCCTGCACTTACAGAGCTTGCATTCTAGTGGGTGAGAAAGACAACAGACAAAAATAAATGAGTAAAATATGTAATATGGACTTCCGGTTTCTGGTCCAGCAAGTCAA
Organism: Leucopleurus acutus; assembly: GCF_964270905.1. NCBI lineage: Eukaryota > Metazoa > Chordata > Mammalia > Artiodactyla > Delphinidae > Leucopleurus > Leucopleurus acutus. The sequence continues at coordinate 81,254,203 of NC_139142.1, read as the reverse complement.
GAGCTTGGACGTTGTCTCTCTCCTCCACACCACAACAACAACAAAAAGCTAAACAAACTGACAACCAACAACTCTTCTTAGATCCATCAGAGAACTGAGGTCATAGGACAAACCACTGCTGTGAAAATTGGAGTAACAAACAGGTAGATACAGAGAATCAGAAGCCCAGGAGCAGAAAACCCCTTGGGAACCAGTGCCAGAGTTGGAAAACCTAGTTGACAAATTGCTGGAGGTTGGGTGTGGACAAGTGTGAGAGATAACAACTCCAGAGGGGCTCAGTCTTAGGGAAGCGCCCCACACTTTTGTGAGTGTCACCTCCAGGAGCCCTATCAGGTTCTCACAGTAAAGATCAGAGAAAAATCTCCTTGTGTTTCTGGCAGGGGAGGGGAAAGCAGCCATTGTGAAATATGCCCAGGGCATCCTGTTCTTTTCAAGGCCTGCCCTTAAGAGAAACTATTTTACCAGAGCCTGACCTGCCAGGTTTTACTAACTGACCTAAGGGAAGGGAAATACCCAGCTCCAGCATCCTTTAGCCTTCCTGTCTGTCCTAAGGGGCGGAAAAAAATCAGAAGCACCTGTGAAGGTCACAGTCCAGGGACACAAGCTCACTGAAAGACTGAGACCTAATCACAGGATTATAGAACACTTCCTCTCCCCCCACACCTGACCACCCTATCCACAGGGCTCCTTTATAATAACAACTGAAACAACTGTGCAGCTCAGATGATAGTTAAGACACTTCTAGGGGAACCCAAAGACAAGGGAGACAAAAATAAGAACACCAGAGGAATATTTAATCTCTGACACCCATAGCTACAGCAAACAATAAACACAGCCTAACCCCCAGCCAGATAAACAAAACAGATAACATGGCAGATGGTGATAAGTGCTGAGAAGAAAAATAAAGCAGGTAGAAGGGATAGGGTGTGTTGGTGGAGAGGGTGGGTTGTAGTTTTAAATAGGATGGTCAGGAAATGCCTCACTGAACAGGTGACATCTGTGCAAAGATCTGAAGGAGGCAAGGGAGTGAGTCATGGAGATAGCTAGGGAAGAGCAGAGGGAATTATAGTGAAAGGTCTTTAGGAGGGAGTGTGCCTGCTATGTTGGACAAACCACAGGAAAACCAGTGTGACTGGAGGGAAATCATAGGAAATAATGTCAGAGAGGGAAGGTTTGGGATGAAGTAGATTGTGCAAGACCTTGTAGACCATTGTAAAGACTGGGGTCTCTCTGGCTCCTAAGAGAACAGACAACAGGGGATCATGCGTTTTTGAAATAATTCAGGAGAGAGATAATGATGCCTTGGGTCAGGGAGGAAGTGGTAGAAAAGGTGAGAAGTCATTAGGTTCTAGACACATTTTGAAGACCGAGATGACAGATGTTGCTGATGGATCAAGGTGTAAGACAAAAGAAGAGTCAAGGTTGACTCCTTGGTCTAAACAAAAAGAGGAAGAAAGAGGGAAAAAAGATAATGCAGGAGAAGGAAAGAGGAGGGACTTCTGGAGCAATGTTCTTGGATATTTAAAAGGCTTGGGATCTAGTGAACAAGCGGAGAGTTCAGCCTTAGATAGGAACGTGGAGGGTTCATCCCTGGTAACAGGAGAGAAGGCAGCGTTTAGGGTGCAGATGCTGGTGGGTGGGTGAAGGTGTGGGTGGGAACTTGTGGAAGTTCTCTTCTGATTGTTTCTATTTTCTCAGTGAAATAGCAATCAAGGTCAAGGGCTGAGAAAGAAGATGGCAGAGGAGGTGCTGGAAGCTTGAGAAGAAAATACAGAACCATCTTCCTTGGATTAGGACTAGGGCAATGCACTATGATTGCTGGGCAGCACGAAGGGCACGCTTGAAATTAATAGTTGTGGATGTCATGAATTTAAAGGGAGACTGGTCAGCGTGGATGGATGTTTCTTCTAGCTCCATTCAGTTACTCTGATCAAGAGTAACATCTCTGGGGGCTTCTCTAGTGGTGCAGTGTTTAAGAATCCGCCTGCCAATGCAGGGGACACGAGTTCAAGCCCTGGGCCGGGAAGATCCCACATGCCACGGAGCAACTGAGCCCGTGCGCCACAACTACTGAGCCTGTACTCTAAAGCCCGTGCTCCACAATGAGAGAAGCCACCGCAATGAGAAGCCCGTGCACTGCCATGAAGACCCAATACATCCAAAAATAAAAACAAATAAATAAATTTTTTAAAAAAAGAGTAACATTTCTGCAAATGGTTTTGGGATAATAATAAGTGTCTAAATATCTCACAGGGGTTTAGTGTCATTGTTATGAAAAGTAATGACTACTGTATATTCTAGGGAAAAATCTGGTTATTTGAATTTTCTGGCAGTTTGGAATCTGAATACATTATATCAAGAATTTTTAAAAAGATATGAAAATGAAAAGCGATGTCGCTAAATAAAAATATCCTCATAGAAATCTCTGTCTTGATTGTACCTGTGATAACATTGCAGAATTTTTTTTTTTCACTCCTCTCAATTGCCTTTTTCTTGGATAGTGAAGTGACAAAGATAACATAATTAGATTCAGAATCTTTGGCAATGGCGATAGCAATGCCAATGTCAGTGTGTGATAATCCAGACTCACTCCATCTTTGATTGCTGCAAGACAGACTTACTTCTCTCTTGGTTACTTGTGTTTTCCAGTAGCTCAAACTTTTTTTGTTAACACAATAACGTTTTTTAATTTAATTAATTTATTTATTTAGGCTGCATTGGGTCGTCGTTGCTGCACGCGGGTTTTTTTCTCCAGTTGCGGCGAGCAGGGGCTACTCTTCATTGCGGCGTGCGGGCTTCTCATTGCAGTGGCTTCTCTTGTTGTGGAGCACAGGCTCTAGGCCCGCAGGCTTCAGTAGTTGTGGCATGTGGGGTCGGTAGTTGTGGCTCGCAGGCTCTAGAGCGCAGGCTCAGTAGTTGTGGTGCATGGGCTTAGTTGCTCCGTGGCATGTGGGATCTTCCTGGAGCAGGGATCGAACCTGTGTCCCCTGCATTGGCAGGTGGATTCTTAACCACTGTGCCACCAGGGAAGTCCTAGCTCAAACTTCTTATACTTGTCAATTTGCTTTACATTATTCACTTATTTTTTAAAATAACTGGTTATATAATCGATGTATGTTCACTGAATATAATTTGGAAAATATGGAAAGGTAGAGAGAAGAAAATAAAAATTATCTACTGTCTTACCACTGTGAGGTGAGGTGAATTTTAATCTAATATTCAAATTCATACATGTCTATTTAGAAAATTGGTTTCAAACTGTATATTATTTTATACTTAATATAAAAGTTAATATTTTAACTTAGTTTATTGTGAGCTTCTCCCATTCTATCACATAGTCTTTAAAAACAAAATTTTTAATGATTAAATAGTAGTGTATTGTGTAAATGTGCTATAATTTTTTTAAACAGTTCCTCCATTACTGCACATTTAATATGTTTATGAATTTTAGAAAACACTGTAGTGAGCATCCTTGAACACAAAGCTTTTTTGTAGTCCTGGTTATTTTCCTAAGGTAGATCCCTAGAAGAGGAATTATGGGATCAAAAGGTACAAACATTTTTAAAGTTCTATGTACATATTGCAGCTGCCCTCCTGGAAGATCGTGCTTATTTGCAGTCCCCCTGCAAGTGAACAAGGTGGTCGATTTTGCTTCATCTTTGAGAATTCTGTCTTCATAGCACCTATCCACACACTTTGCCTGTGATTGCTTCACTCCAGTTTGGTCTTAAATGAGCTATTCTGTTAAGCTCCTAAGCAGTATCCCTGACTACTCTCTTTCCCACCACTGAGCTATTCTCCATAGTGCTGCCAGACATAACTTTCCACACCACTGACCTTGTCACTTCCCTAATAAAAATCTCTGATCTTCCTCAGTCCCATGGGTTCCATGGCGGCACACAAGGACCCTCCCAGTCTGCCCCAGCCTCCCTTTTCAGCCTCATTGAGCACCCACCTCTAAGTACTCTGACAAAGCCACATAGAATGTCTTTTTACTTACAAAACATACAGTGCTCATTCGTGCCTCCAAGACTTGACACATTTTCACTCTGCGTGTTTCCTCCCTGAAACTCCAATTCTTCTTTCAAGACACTGGGCAAAAGTCCCCTTTGGTGATGCTGACTTCCCAGGGTGAGTTGTGCATGGCGCCCACATGGGCTGTAGTCCTGCAGCACCGCCCATATCTCACTACAGCCCTCATCACTGTGCCTGGTTTCCCTTGCTTTGCTTAACTTGACTTCCCCATTGAGTACCTCAAGGGGCTTGTCTTATTTATTTTTATCCTGTTCTTAGCCTATTACATAGTTGATGATCCATAAATATCTATTGACTCAACGGCTAAAAGCACAGGATTGGCTTGAGTATTCTGTCATTATCTAACTGGGAAGGGTTGGATTTCAGGGTGGAGTATGCCATCACTAACTAGTCCACAGTGGTCTCCGAAGCAGACTCTGATTGGCTAGCATCTAAACATATGGTCTGTACCACGCAGTCTTTGATCACAAGCTTCTGTTTCTTCTTCCATCTCTTCCTGTTATTGTCTTAATTGTATTCTATAGTCTACTCCCCCCAGTTCTTTCAGTCCATCCATCCTGTTTTGATTTCACACTTCTGACAAAGCTCAGAGCCATAAGCAGCTAATGGCTTCACTTCCCTACTTTCTTCTTTGTTCCTGCACTGTTCCCACAGAAGAGCCCAGCTATTAACATTCCCTGATCCTTTGTACAGGTGGCTGAGTGTTGGCTGGAGAAACACACAGAACTGTGTGGCCTAGAGCATCCTCCTTGTCAATTCTAGCCTATGTTTATGTATTTTCTCTGCTTCTGATTTATTTTTTACTTTACTGTTCTCATGTATGCCATGAAAGCAACTTTTCTGCTTTGTTGAACAAGGCAGAATATAAATACACAATGCAGATCAGTGCATAAGTGCATACACACATATTGCAGACTGCACGCTCTCCAAAGGCCACTGTGAGCTTCTTGCTGCTCACCTACGTACATATTGGTTTATTTTTTCATACAGCTCCTCAGGATTGCCATTCTAAACCTTTCCCATTCTTTCTTTTAGTGAATTGCTTCCAACATTTACTTAAAAAAATAGATACCATCTAAGGAGTTTTTCCTTAACTTCTACCTCTCCCATCCCAGCCTCTCTTTCAGGGCAGCCCAGCTGGACATGTGAGGGGTTCTGCCCCTATCATGGTGTGTGTGGGCTGCCTCTAACTGTACTTTGCAGTCTCGAGGCCCCTGCTGCTCTGCTTATAAACCTGCTCCAGTGGAGCTCAGTCCACAAACTCAGCTAACTACCTACCTCTCTGTCCTTATAATACAACTTAATTTCTGACTGTAAGCCCCATTCTGCCGATGTGGTTAAAAATATATTAACTTCTTTCCTTCTTAGGGCTTATGCCTTCTCCCCAGTGGAGCTTCTGAAGTAGGAAGGCTTGAGAATGGGGGGAGAATGAAGAGGGCAACCGTTGTTCACTTCGTCACTGCTCTGCCAGGTCACCGTTGAGAAGTGTTTCCACTCTCCTTGGCACGTGGGCATCACCCCTGAGCTTGCCTGGGATCCCGTATTTCTAGACAGATCACACAGCCCTCTGTCTCACAGGCTTTACCTCCTTCTGAGGGGCTGCAGGGCCCCATATCTCTGCTCTGGGAATCCACAGCCGGCTTTCTCTCTATTTCCTCCTCCTGCCCTGACTGTGGAAAACTCCAGTCTAGGGGAAATATGTCTCCCTTCATTTTCCTTCAAGAAACTTGTTCTTTAACCACAAATTCCCTAATTTCTCCTAAGAGCTTAAGAGTTTGGGAGAACAACAACAAAAAAAGCCAGAACTACAAGATGAAAAGACAACCCTCAGAATGGGAGAAAATATTTGCAAACGAATCAGTGGACAAAGGATTAATCTCCAAAATATATAAACAGTTCATGCAGCTCAATATTAAGAAAACAAACAACCCAATCCAAAAATGGGCAGAAGGGGCTTCCCTGGTGGCACAGTGGTTGAGAGTCCGCCTGCTGATGCAGGGGACACGGGTTCGTGCCCCGGTCCGGGAAGATCCCACATGCCGTGGAGCGGCTAGGTCCGTGAGCCATGGCCCCTGAGCCTGCGCGTCTGGAGCCTGTGCTCCGCAACTGGAGAGGCCACAACAGTAAGAGGCCCGCGTACCGCAAAAAACAAAAACAAAAACAAAACAAAACAAAACAAAAATGGGCAGAAGACCTAAATAGACATTTCTCCAAAGAAGACGTACAGATGGCCAGGAAGCACATGAAAAGATGCTCAACATCACTAATTATTAGAGAAATGCAAATCAAAACTACAATGAGGTATCACCTCACACCACTTAGAATGGGCTTCATCAGAAAATCTACAAACAACAAATGCTGGAGAGGGTGTGGAGAAAAGGGAACACTCTAGTACTGTTGGTGGGAATGTAAATTGATACAGCCACTATGGAGAACAGTATGGAGGTTCCTTAAAACACTAAAAATAGAATTACCATATGACCCAGCAATCCCACTACTGGGCATATACCCAGAGAAAACCATAATTCAAAAAGATGCATGCACCCCAATATTCACTGCAGCACTATGTACAATAGCCAGGTCATGGAAGCAACCTAAATGCCCATCGACAGATGAATGGATAAAGAAGATGTGGTACATATACACAATGGAATATTACTCAGCCATAAAAAGGAACGAAATTGGGTCATTTGTAGAGACATGGATGGATCCAGAGACTGTCATACAGAGTGAAGTAAGTCAGAAAGAGAAAAACAAATATCGTATATTAACGCATATATGTGTAACCTAGAAAAATGGTACACATGAACTGGTTTGCAGGGCAGAAGTAGAGACACAGATGCAGAGAACAAACATATGGACACCAAGGGAGGACAGTGGCAGGGGGTGGTGGTGGTGTGATGAATTGGGAGATTGGGATTGACATATATACACTAATATGTATAAGATGGATAATTAATAAGAACCTGCTGTATAAAAAAATAAATAAAATAAAATTCAAAAAAAAAAAGCCATGACTTTTGAGCAAGGAGAGAGCTGACTGAATACTTTAAATATCAGAAGGAAAAACTCGTAGAATAATATCTCAAATGGGATTCCCATCACAGTAAACAAAACAAAAGCAAACAAACAAACACCAGTCTTGGACTTTCCCAAACTCACCCCCATTCTCTTCACCACCATCAACCTTTCTGTATTCATTGCCTTCATTCTGTGTTAGTCACACCTTTAACTGCTTGCTCTCTGGGTTCTGTTGCTGCCATTCTACTGAAAATGCCCTCCTAATCACTAATCCAACTTTTTAAAGTATCTTCCTCCTTTCTTCCTAACTCCCTATTTTTTCTTCCAATCTCCCTCTCTCCCTCTGCATTACCTGACTATTCAGTGGCAGGCATTGTGCTACGCACTGGAAACACAAGAATGAATCAGATCCTTCTTATTTGTAAGGAATTTAGGATCAGGAGAGGCACATAGGTAATAAGCAACTACTTCACAAAAATCTGTTGCTTCTGTTTTTGATGCCAGGAAGGCCCTGGACCCTTCCTTGGTGATGTTCAGGGTTCTAACTCCTCTTTACATTTCCTTTCTCTCTTTTTCACTGGCTCCTATTAAATTTTCCACTTACCAAACTCCTTCCAAGAGTTTGCCCTGGGTTCTTTCTCCCTAGGCATGTTCCTTCAGAGAAATTCTTCCTGTCCATGTGGATGAATCCTAAAGCTGCATCTTTGGGTTGGCTGAACCAGTTCACTTAGATGTCTTGCCCTTCTCCTGTTAATGACATCACTGATGTCTTTCAGAGTCTAAGACTGTCACCACCTTGTCTCTGTTCTCAGTGTCCAGCCAATTGCCACATCCAAATGGCTCTTCCTCTTCAGGATCTCTCTCATTCAGCCTTTCCTTTCCTTGCTCACCCTATCACTTAACTGAAACCATTATAGCACTAAGAATTTTCTGCTTTGTTCTTCTTCGTGCCTCGAATGTGGGCCTCTCACCTAAACAATCACAGTATCCTGGAAATTTGTCTCCCTGTCCCAAATATTTTACATACTGGAATAAACTTTCAATCGTACCACATCTATAATCATTTCACAATATATACACAGAGTTGTTTTGAGTTGCATGGGTCTAGTTGTACGCAAATCTTTTTTCAGTAGTAAATGCTACAGTACTACACAGTTCCTGGTTGACTGGACCCACAGATGCTCACCCTCGAATGTGGAGGAAACAAACTGCTTATGCAAAGGGCCAACTGTAAGTTATACAAAGATTTTTGACCATGCAGGTGTTAGTGCCCCTAACTCCTGCATTTTTCAAGGATCAACTGTATATCAAATCATTATGTTGTACACCTTAAACTAATATAATGTTACATGAAAATGTAAGGCTCTTAGTACCAATTCCAACCTGGGGTGGGGAGAGATGATTCCCCACACCATCAAGCAATTCTCTGACGCAAGCTGGGTGTCCTACCATTCAATTCAATTCTGACATTATCTACCTGGAGATAGCATCAGGTCACACAGGTTATGGGCTCATTTTTACAAGACTGTTCTTCCCCACATTTCAGACTCCAGTTGAAAGTCCAAGTTGTCACCTGGGCCTCTGATTGACTTGCCTATAGATTGGAGATTCCAATGATCTTCTCAGATTTGAATAATTTGCTAGAGCCACCCGCAGAACTCAGAGCAATAGTCTACTCAATAGATTACAGGTTTCTTATATTGATAAAAGAACATATCTCAGGGACAGCCAGGTAAAAGAAATGCATAGGGCAAGGTGTGGGGAAAGGGCCTGGAGCTTCCATGGTGCAGAGCTGCCATGCCCTCTCCAGGCTCTCTACTCTCCCCAAATCCCCACCTTTTCCCCAACCTGGGAAGCTCTATGAACCCCATCCTTTGGGTTTTTATGGAGGCCTTATTACATAGGCATGGTTGATTAAGTCATTAGCCATTGGTGATTGATTCAACCTCCAGCCCCTCTCTCCTCCTCAGAGGTTGGCGGTGGAACTGAAAGTTTCAATCCGCTAATCACAGGGTTGGCAACCAGCCACCGGTCCTTCCTTCCCTGCGGTCCAAAAGTAACCTCAGAAACATCACAAAAGACACCTTTGTTGCTCTCACCACTTAGGAAATTCCAAGGGTTTTAGGATATCTGTGCCAGAAATGGGGATGAAGAAAGACTAAATATATATTTCTTACTATAAATCACAGTATCATAGAGTCATATCTCAATAAACCTGGAGGGAAAAAGTACCACATCTATCTTGTCATTGACTTGCCCCAAATCCTTCATTGTCTCTTCTTTGTCAAAGGATTAAGTTTTAATTCTTCACCCAGCATTCAGTGTCCCTATGATATAGTCCAAATATATGTTTCTAGCTTTATCTCAAGTACACCCTTGTGAATATCTGATACTGCAGCATATATTTATTGTCCCTCAGATACCAGATATATTGCCTAATTGCTTTCCCTGGTTATTTTACAGCTAAAGTATACCACTGCTCATTGTTACATGTGAAAATCTTTACCATCTTTAAAAGTTCTCAAAAGTTTTATTCTATGAAGCTGTTCAGTTGTCCCTAATAGATGTCATCTTTTCTGCCTTTGATTTCCCAGAATACTTTGTTTGAACCTCTTGCAGGGTTGTTATCTTACCGTTCCCTGTATTATGGCTATTTTCAACTTCTCTTATCTCCTTGCTAAACTTCAATCTCCTTAGAGATGGAGACTTTTCTTACTCATACTGTGGATTTAACAGTGCTTATCATTGTGCCTTCTATAAAGAGGGACCCAGTACCTATTCTTTCTTTGTTTTGAGTAACAGAACTCCTGTTTTTTCAGGGTGATAATGTGCCCAGCTAAAAATACTTACTCTCCAAATTCCCTTGCCAAATGGGTCAGTTCTGTACAAGGAGTTAAAAGCTGAGGCTTTCTGGCTTTCCGGATATAGGCACCACACTCCTTTCAGCTTTGTTCTTCTTTGCACCTGGAACATGGACCTGAAGGCCATTATTAGGCTAGTCTCACAGTCACTAGATAATAAGCTTCAGGGTGAAGAATAAATTGATTCTGTCATTCAGCAAATATTTACTGAACACCTACTATAGTGCCAGGCACTATTATAGATGTTGCAAAAAGCGGCAGAGCAGAGGGATAAAAAGAGTCTAGATCCCAGATGGCATCATTAAACATTGAAACAGCTTTAACTGCTTACCTCCAAACTTCATGAATACCCTTTTCTTTAAGCTACCTTTACTAAGTTTGTTTGTTTGTTTTTTAAATTTAGTTAGTTAGTTAGTTTTGGCTGCATTGGGTCTTTGTTGCTGTGCGTGGGCTTTCTCTAGTTGCAGCAAGCGGTGGCTTCTCTTGTTGTGGAGCACAGGCTCTAGGCTCACGGGCCTCAGTAGTTGTGGCACACGAGCTCAGTAGTTGTGGCTCACGGGCTGTAGAGCTCAGGCTCAGTAGTTGTGGTGCATGGGCTTAGTTGCTCTGTGGCATGTGGGATCTTCCTGGACCAGGGCTCGAACCCCGGTCCTCTGCATTGGCAGGAGGATTCTTAAACACTGTGCTACCAGGGAAGTTCCTTTACTAAGTTTTATTATTTTGTTTTATTTTTAGCTGAATGCATTTCTTATCCATGCAATGATGTTCAATTACATTTTCTATTGAAATAATCATATGGATTTTCTCCTTTACTCATTATCGTTATTTTCAAATCTTTATTAACATTGCATTCTTGTAATAAGCCCTACTTGATTGACATGTAGTTATTGTTATGATGATGATGATGATATATACATAGATTCAATTTGCTCGTATTTTATTTGTGATTTTTGCATTAGATCCATGAGAACCACTGGCCTGTAATTTTCCTTCCTTGTAATGTTTATGTCAAGTTTGGCATCAAACTTATGCTGGCCTTATAAAATAAGTTGGGACGTAGTCCTTCTTTTTCATTTTCAGAATGAGTTTGCAAGATTATTCTTATTTTCTTAAATGTTTGGAAGAATTTACCGATGAAGCATCTGGGCCAGGAGTTTTTAATTGTTTTAATTATGGATTCAGTTTCTTTAAAAGATACAGGACTATTGAGATTTTCTGGGTTTTTTAAGTCATTTTTTGTAAATTGTGTTTTTCAAGGAATTTGTCCATTTCATTTAAACTCAAATTTATTTATTATCTGTTTATTTATTATCTTTTTAATGTCTGTGACTTCGCAGTGAAGTTGCCATTTTTATAGTTGGTATTAGCAAGTTGTATTTTCTTTCTTTTTTTCCCTTGTTTAATCTTTCTTGGGGTTTATCAATTTTTAAATCTGTTTTCAAAGAATCATCTTTTTTTGCCTGTGTTAATTTTCTCTAGTGTATATTTGCTTTCTATCTTATTGATTTCTGCTCTTATTTCCTTTGGGTTTAATTTGATGTATTTTTTTCAGCCTAGTTTCTTGAGAAGGAAGCTTAAAGTTTTGATATTTAACCTTTCTTTCTTTTTAACATATGCATTTAAAGTTATATATTTCTTTCTCAGCACAGCTTTAGCTGCAGACCGCAAGTATTGATATTTCAAGTGTTCATTATCATTTAGTTAAAAATACGTTCAAATTTCCATTGTAATTTACTCTTTAATGCATGGATTATTTAGAAGTATATTGCTTAATTTAAAATATTTTGGGATATTTTAGTTACTTTTCTGTTATTATTTTTAGGTTAGTTCTACTATGGTCCAAGAATTTACTCTGTGTGATTGTATCCTTTGAAATTTGTTGATACTTTCCTTATGATCTATGTTAGCAAGTGTTCCATGTACATTTATAAAAACTGTTGTTGAGTATAGTGTTATATATGTATAAATTATATCATTTTTAATCATATTGTTAAAATGTCATACATCCTACTAATCTTTTTATCTGCCTATTTTATCAGTTACTGAAAGAGATATATTAAACTATTTAATTATCATTATAAATTTGACCATTTTGCTATATATATATATATATACATACATACACATACATTGAAGCTATGTTATTAAAAGCATAGAAATTTATGACTTCTGTTGAATTGACACTTGTATCATTATAAAATATCCCTCTTTATTTCTAGTCATACTTCTTGCCTTAGAGTCTTCTTAATCAGATATTATTATAGTTATATCAATTCTCTTTTGTGTAAAGTTGACACGGTATATCTTTTCTATCTTTTTACTTTAACCTTTCTTTGTTAAGGGCCTTCACATTTAAGGTGTGTCTCTCATCAAAGTCAGATTTGACTCTCAATTCTTCTGCCCTTTATTAGTTAAAGCTCAATTTCCTGACTATAAAATATATATATATATTTTATATATATATATATATATATAATATATATATATAATAGTTACTACTACAGTTGGTCCTCTGTATCCACAGCTGTGGAACTGTGGATATGGAGGGCTGACTACACTATACTATTTTATACAAGAAACTTGAGCATCTGTGGATTTTGGTATCCATGGGGGTCTTAGTATCAATCCCCTGCAAATACCAAGGGACAACTGTACCATTAACTATTGTATTTAATAGATAAACAATTGCACAATCTATCTTCTTATAGTTTTTTCCCATTTTTATTCCAAATAAATGCTATTCCAGTGTAGCCCTTATTATATGATAATGTCATTTATATTAAGATAGGAAGAAAACATTTCTCTACTTTTGTTTGAGTTTCTGGTCCCTCATTATGAAACTAAATCTGGGGAAAATATTCATGTAATTGTACACTTCCTTCTTTGTAACACTGCTTCATAAAGAAACATTAGGAAAGCCCCACTGGGACTTCTCTGGTGGTCCAGTGGTTAAGAATCCCTCGGCAATGCAGGGGATGCCCGTTTGATCCCTGGTCAGGGAACTAAGATCCCACATGCTGTGGGGCAACTAAGCCTGCATGCCACAACAGCTAAGCCCACGTGCCACAGCTACAGAGCCCATGTACTCTGGAGCCCACGTGCCACAACTAGAGAGAAGCCTATGAACCACAATGAAGAGACCGCGAGCCACAGCTAAGACACAGTGCAGCCAAAAATAAACAAATAAATAAGTAATTTTTAAAAAGATTAAAAAAAAAAAGAAAGTCCCACTATTTGAAGGAATTCCCTGGTGGTCCAGTGGTTAGGACTCTGTGCTTCCACTGCTGGGGAGCCCAGGTTCGATCCCTGGTTGGGGAACTAAAATCCTGTAAGCTGCAGCTGAAGGAAAACAAAAGTCTCACTATTTGACTTCCATGCGTTAGTAGGAGATATTCTGAAAATCTTCTATTTATGAAGACAAAAAAATTATAAGCTATGTGTAAGCAGAAAAGAAGTGATTCATTCAAGATTATCATTTACTTCAGTTTGAGTGTCTATTTACACTCCATTCATCCATCCATTCATTCAGTCATTAATTCATTTAACATATATTGAAGTTTCATCAAGTAGTAGGGACTGTGCTAGGAGGTTGGGGTACAAAAATGATTATGATAAAGTTTCTCCTTCTAAAAGAGAAGTAGGGAAGTCTAGCAAGTAAGAAAGATAAATATTAGGAAAATCTTATAGTATGTGATATATACAATGATAGCAGTATGTACAGGGTACTGTGAAAGTCTGTAGGAGAAAATGTAAACTTCCATCTGGAATACCCTCCTGCTTGTTTTTGTCTGTTTTGTGATGACTCAGATTTCCTAGCTGAAGGGATATTTGAATTGGGGCCTATGGAATGACTTGACATTAGAGGGTGAACCAAACAAGGTTTTATATATAAAAAAAGAAAGCACCGTAAGTATTTTAAGCAGAAAGGGATTAAACATAGGGGTTTATGTTCTTGTGAAATTACTGGAAGAGCTAGAAGAATGAGCTCTAGCCTGAGCCTCCAGTAATGCCTCACAAAATACCACCTATTATGGGACCTACTATCTTGCCACATTCAGGAGGTGGGAATTAAGAGATGTGCTGGACCTATTGATTTCAAAAACATAATACTGTGACTGAGACCCAGGCATCAGGAAGCTGGAATCAGGAAGCCATTGCTGCCAATAGTATCTGTGAAGCTGGAAACTGTACTGGAATGCAGAAATAGCCATATCTGCACAACTTTCCTTGCCCATAGAAAACAAACACTGCTGGAATATGGCTTCTCATTCATTTCCACCTGATCTTTGAGTAATTGCATCTGATTGATGTAAACTAATTCACCCTCCCCCACCCCCTGCCAAACTCTTGCTGTAGGGAAGGCTGGGAGATGTGATTTTTAGCTTTCTAGGCTTTGCTAAACAAAGGAAGGTACACTAGTTAGAGGTGGGAATAAATGCAGAATGTGGATCAATCATCGAACATACCAGGGGAGGGGAATGGCTAAGATGGAGAAGTAGGAAGACCCTGAGCTCATCTCTTCCCACAGGCACACCAAAATTACAACTATTTACAGAGGACTATCAATGAGAACAACTTGAAGACTAGCAGAAAAGATCTTCTACAACTAAAGATTTAAAGAAGGACCCACAACGGGACTTCCCCAGTTGCGCAGTGGTTAAGTATCCACCTGCCAGTGCAGGGGACAGGGTTCGAACCCCAGTCCAGGAAGATCCCACATGCCGCAGAGCAGCTAAGCCTGTGCGCCACAACTACTGAGCCTGCACTCTAGAGCCCGCGAGCCACAACTACTGAGCCTGCGTGCCACAACTACTCAAGCCTGCATGCCTAGAGCCTGTGCTCTGCAACAAGAGAAGCCACTGCAATGAGAAGACTGCACACCACAATGAAGAGTAGCCCCTGCTTGCTGTAACCAGAGAAAGCCCGTGTGCAGTAACGATGACCCAATGCAGCCATAAATAAATAAATAAATATTTCTAAAAATATAAAATAAAGAAGGACCCACAATGAGATGGGTAGGAGGGGCAGAGATACGGTATAGTTAAGACCCACTTCCCTGGGTGGGTAACCCACAAATGGGAGGATTATCACAACTGCAGAGGTTTTTCCCAAGGAGCAAAGCATCTGAGCCCCATATGGGGCTCCCTAGCCTGCAGTGGAAAGCTGAGCCCCCAGAATGTTTGGTTTTGAGTAACATATTTGAAGACATAATAGCCGAAAACTTCCCTAACCTGGGAAAGAAAACAGACATCAAGGTTCAGGAAGTACAGAGAGTTCCAAACAAGATCAACCCAAAGAGGAACACACCGACACACTGTAATTAAAATGACAAAAATTAAAGATAAAGAGAGAATATTAAAAACAGCAAGGGAAAAGCAACAAGTTACATACAAGGAACTCCCATAAGCTTATCAACTGACTTTTCAGCAGAAACTCTGCAGGCCAGAAGGGAGTGGCAATATATATTTAAAGTGATGAAAGGGAAAAACCTACAACCAAGGATACTCTACATGGCAAGGCTATCATTCAGATTTTAAGGAGAGATCAAGGATTTTACAGACAAGCAAAACCTATAAGATTTCAGCCCCAAGAAACCAGCATTACAAAAAATGTTAAAGGGACTCCTTTAAGATGAAAAGAGAACTTCCCTGGTGGTGCAGTGGTTAAGAATCAGCCTGCCAGTGCAGGGGACACAAGTTTGAGCCCTGGTCCGGGAAGATCCCACATGCCGCAGAGCAAGTAAGCCTGTGCGCCACAACTACTGAGCCCGCATGCCGCAACTACTGAAGCCCACGCACTTAGAGCCCGTGCTCCGCAACAAGAGAAGCCACTGTGAGGAGAAGCCCACACACCACAACCAAGAGTAGCCCCTCCTTGCCACAACTAGAGAAAGCCTGCATGCAGCAACGAAGACCCAACGCAGCCAAAAAATAAATAAATTTATTTAAAAATAAAAGATGAAAAGAAAAGGCCACAACTAGAAATATGAAAATTACAAAAGGAAAAATCTCATTGGTAGAAGCAAATATACAGTAGAGGTGATAGATCAACCATGTATAAAACTAGTAGGAAGGTCTAAAGACAAAAATAGTAAAATCATCTATATCCACATAAGTAGTTAAGGGACAAAACAAAAAACAAAGAGATGTAAAATACGGTATCAAAAACAGTAAATGTGCAGGGGAAGTAAAACTGCAGGATTCTTAAATAAAATGTATTTGAACTTAAGAGATCAGCAACTTAAAACAATCATAATCATAAACCTCAAGGTAACCACAAACCAACATCTATAATAGAAACACACACAAAAAAAGAAAAAGGAATCCGAACACAACACTAAAGACAGTCATCAAATCACAAGGGAAGAGAACAAAAGTAGAAGAAAGGAACAAAAAGAACTACAAAAACAACCCCAAAACAATGAACAAAATGGCAATAAGTATATATCTATCAATAAATGTAAATGGACTAAATGTTGCAATCCAAAGACATAGAGTGGCTGAATGGATATAAAAACAAAACCCATATATATGCTGCCTACAAGAGAGTCACTTCAGATCTAAAGACACATATTGACTAAAAGTGAGGGGACAGAAAGTTATTTCATGCAAATAGAAACAAAAAGAAAGCTGGGGTAGCAATACTTAACATCAGACAAAATAGACATTAAACAAAGACAAAGAAGACAAGAGACAAGGAAGGACATTATATAATGATAAAGAAATCAAGCCAAGAAGCAGGCATAATAATTGTAAATATATATGCACCCAACATAGGAGCACCTAAATACATAAAGCAAATGTAACAGTCTTAAAGGGAGAAATTGACAGTAACCCAGTAATAATAGGGGGCTTTAACACCCCACTTACAACAATGGACAGATCATCCAGACAGAAAATCGATAAGGAAACACTGGCCCTAAACAGCATGTTGGACCACATGGATATATAATATGTATGTATGCATGTATGTATGTATTTACAGAACATTCCATTCAAAAGCAGCAAAATACACATTCTTTCAAAGTGCACATGAAACATTCTCCAGGATAGATCACATGCTAGGCCACAAAACAAGTCTCAGTAAATTTAAGAAGACTGAAATCATATCACTTTTATCACTTGAAATCAAGCACTTTTGCAACCACAGTGCTACGGGACTAGAAATCAACTACAAGGAAAAAATTTTAAAACCCACAAGCATGTGGAGGCTAAACAATATGCTACTAAAGGACCAATGGATCACTAAAGAAATGAGAGGAAATCAAAAAGTACCTGGAGACAAATGAAAATGAAAACACAACAAGCCAAAATCTATGGGATGCAGCAAAAGCAGCTCTAAGAGGAAAGTTTTTAGTGATACAAGCATACTTCAGGAAGCAAGAAAAATCTCAAATAAACAACCTAACCTTACACCTAAAGGAACTAGATAAAGAAAAACAAACCCCAAAATTATCAGTAGAAAAGAAATTATAAAAATCAGAGCAGAAATAAATGAAATAGAGGCAAAAAAAAATAGAAAAGATCAATTAAACTAAGATCTGGTTCTTTGAAAAGATAAGCAAAATTTGTAAAACTTTAGCCAGACTCATCAAAAAAAAAAAGAGAGAGGGCCCAAATCAATAAAATCAGAAACGAAAAGGAGAAGTTACAACTGACACCACAGAAATACAAAGGATCATAAGAGATTACTATGGTTATATGCCAATAAAATGGACAACCTAGAAGAAATGGACAAATCCTAGAAAAGTACAATCTCCAAGACTGAATCAGGCAGAAATAGAAAATATGAACAGACCAATTACCAGTAATAAAATTGAACCAGTAATCAAAAAACTCTCAGCAAACAAAAGTTCAGGAGCAGAGAGCATCATAAGTGAATTTTACCAAACATTTAAAGAAGAGTTAACACCTATTCTTCTCAAACTATTGCAAAAAATTGCAGAGGAAGGGACACCTCTGAACTCATTCTACAAGGCCAGCATCACCCTGAAACCAAAATCAGACAAAGATACCACAAAAAGAAAATCACAGGCCAATATCACTGATGAACATAGATGCAAAAATCCTCAACAAAATATTAGGAAACTGAATCCAACAATACATTAAAAGGATCATACACCATGACCAAGTAGGACTTATCCCAGGGATGCAAAGATTTTTCAGAATCTGCAAATCAATCAATGTTATACAACACATTAACAAATCGAAGAAGAAAACTCAGCTGAAAAGATGCAGAAAAAGCTTTTGATAAAATTAAATATTGATTTATGATAAAAAAAACTCTCCATGAAGTGTGTATAGAGGGAATATTCCTCAACATATATGCCATATATGGCAAACCCACAGCTAACATCATACTCAGTGGTAAAGAGATTAAAGCATTTCCCCTAAGATCAGGAACAAGACAAGGATGCCTGCTCTCACCAGTTTTATTCTACATAGTATTGGAAGTCCACTCACAGCAATCAGACAATAAAAAGAAATAAAAGAAATTCAAATTGGAAAGGAAGAAGTAAAACTGTCATTGTTTGAAGATGACATGATATTATATATGGAAAAGTCTAAAGATGCCACCCAAAACTATTCATCAATGAATTTGGTAAAATTGCAGGATAGAAAATTAATACAAAGAAATCTGCATCATTCCTGTACACTAACAACAAATGATCAGAAAGAGAATTTAAGAAAACAACCCTATTTACAACTGCATCAAAAAGAATAAAATACCTAGGAATAAATCTAAGTAAGGAGGTAAAAGACCTGTACTCAGAAAACCGTAAGATGCTGATGAAGGAAACTGAAGATGACACAAATAGATGGAAAGAATGCAGACTAATAATACTCCTTAAGAACATCTATGTGTTCATGGATTGGAAAAACTAATATTGTTAAAATGACCATGCCACCCAAGGCAATTTACAGATTCAGTGCAATCCTTATCAAAATACCAATGGCATTTTCCACAAAACTAGAATAAATAATTGTAAAATTTGTATGGAACCACAAAAGACCCAAAATAGCCAAGACCATTTTGAGAAAGAACAGAGCTGAAGGAATCACACTCTCTGACCTCACACTCTCCTAGAAAGCTACAGTAATCAAAACAGTATGGCACTAGCACAAAAATACACACATAGATCAATGAAACAGAATTGAGAGTCCAGAAATGAACCCACACTTATATGGTGAATTAATCTACAACAAAGGAAGAAGAATATACAATGGGGAAAAGATAGCCTCTTCAATAAATGGTCTTGACAAAACTGGACAGCCACATGCAAAAGAATTGAACTGGATGACGTTCTCACACCATATACAAAAATAAACTTAAAATAGATTAAAGACTTAAATGTAAGACCTGAAACTGTAAAACTTCTAGAAGAAAACATAAGCAGTATACTCTTTGACATTGGTTCTAACAATATTTTTTTGGATATGCTTCCTTAGGCAAGGGACACAAAAGAAAAAACAAACAAATGGGACTACATCAAACTAAAAAGCTTTTGCACAGTGAATGAAACTATCAACAAAATGAAAAACCTGCCTACTGAATGGGGGAAGATATTTGCAGTCAATATATCTGATAAGGGGGAACTTCCCCAGTGGCACAGTGGTTAAGAATCCACCTGCCAAAAAAAAAAAAAAAAAATCCACCTGCCAATGCAGGGGACATGGGTTCGATCGCTGGTCTGGGAAGACCCCACAGGCCGTGGAGCAACTAAGCCCGTGTGCCACAACTACTGAGCCTGTGCTCTAGAGCCTGTGAGCCACAACTACTGAGCCCATGCCCCCTAGAGCCTGTGCACTGCAACTACTGAGCCCACATGCTACAACTACTGAAGCCCGTGTGCCTAGAGCCCATGCTCCACAACAAGAGAAGCCACCACAATGAGAAGCCCGTGCACCGCAACGAAGAGTAGCCCCCACTTGCCACAACTAGAGAAAGCCTATGCACAGCAATGAAGACCCAACACAGCCAAAACATATATATATTTATGTATATAAATATATTTATATACAATGGAATACTATGCAGCCATAAAAAAGCACGAAATCTTGCCATTTGCAGCAACATGGATGGACCTGGAGGGTATTATGCTAAATGAAATAAGTCAGAGAAAGACACATACTGTACAATATCATTTATATGTGGAATCTAAAAAATAAAACAGGGGCTTTTCTGGTGGTGCAGTGGTTGAGAGTCCGCCTGCCAATGCAGGGGACACGGGTTCGTGCCCCGGTCCGGGAAGATCCCACATGCCGCGGAGCGGCTAGGCCCGTGAGCCATGGCTGCTGAGCCTGTGCGTTTGGAGCCTGTGCTCTGCAACGGGAGAGGCCACGACAGTGAGAGGCCCGCGTACCACAAAAAAACAAACAAAAAAACCCACAAATAAAACAAAGGGACAAACATAATAAAACAGAAACACAGTCATAGATAACAGGTGGTTGCCAGAGGGGAGGAGCCTGGTTGGGGGGGGATAAGAGAAATAACTAAGGGAGATTAAAAGGTACAAACTTCTAGTTATAAAATAAATGAGTCATGGGTGTGAAATGTACAGTGTGGAGAATACAGTCAATAATTACATAGCATCTTTTTATGGTGACAGATGGTAACTAGACTTATCGTGATGATAATTTTGAAATGTATAGAAGTATCAAATCACTATGTTGTGCACCAGGAACTAACAGTGTTGTAGGTCAACTATACTTCAAAAACAAAAAAACTCTTAGACAAAGAGATCAGTATTGTGGCCAGAGGTGGGGGGGGGGGTAGGAGGAGGGGGAATTGGATGAAGGTAGTCAAAGGTACAAACCTCTAGTTATAAGATAAATAAGTACTAGGGATGTAATACAAGGTGATACATATAATTAACATTGCCATATGTTATATATGAAATTTGTTAAGAAAGTAAATCCTAAGAGTTCTCATCACAAGGAAAAATTTTTCTCTATTTTATTTTGTATCTATATAAGATAATGGATAGTCACTAAACTTATTGTGGTAATCATTTCATGATCTATTGTCAAGTCATGTCAAATATGTCAATATATGTCAAGTCACATCAAATCATTGTTCTGTACACCTTAAACTTATAGAGTGCTGTATGACCATTATATCTCAATAAAACTGGAAGGAAAACATATACGAGGGGAAGATGAGGTGGGAGTAGGAGGGCCAGATGGAGAGATTAGTACATCAAAGGGAGGCAAAATAACACAGATTTGGGAAATTTCTGGGATGGCTGGAAAGGAAAAACAACAAAGGATGTTTCTGGAAGGAAGTATCACCCAGATGATGAGAATGGACTTGGAGAAGGTGGCAGAAGAGGAATATTAAACTTAGGCAGACCAACCAAGAGGCTATTGCACTAATCAAGGTGAGTGATGATGGTGGCCTGAACTAAGACTGCAGTGATAGAAATGGAGAAAAGAGACAATTCGGGGAGTTAGTTAATGTATCATGATCATTTGTATCATATACTCTTCTTTTCTAATGGTGATTTTTCTCTCTGGAATGCCTACTTTGTTCTAGATTTTTGCTTGTTTTAATATAAGACTTACAGAATATATTGTTCTAGCCTATGGTGATTCTCAGTTTTACTGAATATCTGCAGCAGTTGTGGTTAATGCTGTTTCTACCCTCATGTAGTTTCATATATTGGTTGTTTTCCCAATTAGAAAGGAAACTCCTAAACAGCAGAGGTCACATTTTATACTCACTTAATATATTTGGATGTAACATTTGAAAATTTTGACTAAAGTACATAGAGTCAATAGATACATTTCCTGGAGAGGTTCCAGATAAAGAGGTGAAGTTTCAAAGGATATGTCTCAAAACAGATCACATGACTTACAACACTTACCTACACTGAGGATCAAAAGAATAAGCCTGAGGAAGAATTTTAAAGAAAATTTCTCTGGAGAGATCTGGGCTGGGATTCTACCTTTCTAACTTTCCCCAAGGGGGCAGGATGAGGTACCTTCACCTTATCTTAAGCTCAGTGCAAAGGTCTTATTAGCAATGCTTACTGAACTTGATAGGAAATTAGGATAGAGAGAAGACCAGAGTTTTCCTCGTGTTTGAGAAATCTAAAAGGCATCAGACAGCCTGGTTTGCTTTAGATGGAGGAATTGGGGGAGTGTGCATGACTCATATCAAGGGAATCTCGGATGAGAAATCCTCAGTGATAGGGCTCTTTCTAGGAATCTTCTAAATAGCTCGTAAGAGTCAGTGTTATTCACCAGGTGCAAAACCATTTTATGATAGTGCTAATTAGGTGAGAGTTTTCCTGCTCTTCACAGTCTCTCCTCTGTCTTCTCATACCCTTTGGCCTTGGAAGAAGGGATCACAACTAGGTTAGCAAAATGGAGAAGGGGAAGAACAAGGAAGAAGGACTCCCCCTCCTCTACCCAACCACTTTCCTGACCTCCTACCCATCAAAAGCCTTACAGGAGGAGGGAGGGAGGAGTTTTAATTCTATATCCAATTTGAAGTTTTGATTATTACATGTAATTAGATACTCAATTATGAATTTGAAACTGTATTTGCAACTTGAAAGGACAGTTGGATTTTTTTATTACGTGAGTGATAAGAATAATAATAGGACTTTTCAGTTTTCGTCCCACTCAGAAGAGGAATGTTCCTCATTGATTAACCTTTAAAGGGAAAATGTGAGACAATATAAAGTTGCTTGGTGATTATACCCCATGAATCCTGTTCGGTAAACTAGTGGATAAACTTTGTCATTCCCAGAGGAACTGCTGGTGCAACCCTGGTCAGTAAGTGGAAAAGGCAACATGGTTTGGTATAAAGAGGCTTCTGCTACATTTTAGCTATGTGGTCTTGTGAAACACACCTAATTTCTACAAATCATTGTTTCCTAATCTGTAAAATAAAGTGAATACATACTACCTGCCTTTTTGACTTCACAGTATGGTTAGGAAGATCAAATAAGATCGTATACTTGAAAATGTTCCTAAATTCCAGAACATATTCAAAATCAATTAAGTACTTGAGGATTAATGTACCTTGACTAGGTGGTACTTTGAAAGCTCATAAAACTTTTCCTTTTGCCCATGGACTGAGCCATCCTAAACCCATAGCCAAATAACAACAATTGAAGAAGAAGAAAACTCCAGAGAAGGCTATTCCACCGAATCCCCAGTGGCCCCTTCCTTTTACTAACACTGCCAGGATAATCTGTTCTGCCTGAGTATTCTTAATGTTTATCACCACTTAGAAAAGCCACTGACAACTTAGCACCAATGAAAGTTTTCTTCCCTCATCAGTTCTTCAGCACCTTCTCCAGCATGAGTGTTGAATTGCTGGCCAATTACTTGGAAACTGAAGTGAGCCCAAGAGAGTCAGTGAATTACTAAGAAAATCATTTACATAGGGAGGTAATGTCGATGGAGAAGGCTGATTGAAAAAATGTCTTCATTATTCTCATAGAAGGGCTGGGAAAGCAGAACAGAGTGTGAGGAAGAGACCGGGGAATGACTTTTCTTGTCAAAAACAAGGAAAACAGTATGAGCATCTCACAGACAATACGATATCTGTTTGTAGTTATGGCGTGGGATCTCCCTGACAAAACCAGTGGAAAACTGGCTGCTGCTAGTTGAAAAGTATTCTAGCGGCGCTTGAATGTGGCATTGCTCTGTGGTACTGTATAGAATTAAAAAAAAAAAAATGGGGTTATTTGTGTAAGAAAATGGACCATGAAATCTAAGGGATGCTTGAGTTTCTGCAGGAAACCATTCCCCTTCTCCCTCTCCCCAGAGTGTTTCAAATTTAAATTTTAAGCTTCTTGAAACCAGTGACGATGAATTCCACCACCTCCACCATCACACCACATCTGTCTGCTTTTTCTCCTGTGAGTGGTGCCATTTAAAAGAATATAAACCAGCTCTTCCATTACTTCCTAGGAGCTTATGCTCTAAAATGAACTTTGTATTCACAGACTGGTGAGAGAATAAGTACACTATGCAACAGAGGGGCTCAAGGAATGGAAATGATGGTTAGAAATTCTATTAATTATTCTGCGTTCAGATGTTAAAAGTGATATATATATATATGTATGTATATGTGTGTATACATATATGTGTGTGTGTGTGTGTGTGTGTGTGTGTGTGTGTGTGTACTGGAATGGTTGAGGACTGGAGGGCAATGTAAGGGTGCTATTTTAGTTGGTGGAGAGATGAGATGTTATCTAAAGTCAAAAGAAAAAAATAATACTCCTTAAGTATAATATTTGAAGTTCTAACAGTAATGAAGAAATGACTACAAATAATGATAACAAATAAGTTAACTCTACAAACTAGGAAAGAAGGGGGAGGAAGTAGAATTGAGTTGAAGTGCTTTATCTTTTATGGTGGACAGCCAAAAATACTGTCTAAAGTCGACAAGTCAAGACACAGAAGTATAAAATTTTTTGTGGTGATGGAAGTGACTATCTTTGGTTATAAACACAAGAGCAGTGGCTTCCCTAGGGGCTGAAGCAGGGCTTCAGGGGGCAAAATGTACAGAGGAGGTGGCCTCTTCTCCCCACCCTCTTCCATTCAACTGGAACAACTCTGCTTTTTATCTGTTTTACATCTTGGGTTACAGTGAAATATTTTACTGAAAATAAAACGGTCCCTTGGGCTTCCCTGGTGGCGCAGTGGTTGAGAGTCCGCCTGCCAATGCAGAGGACACGGGTTCGTGCCCCGGTCCAGGAAGATCCCACATGCCGCGGAGCAGCTGGGCCGGTGAGCCATGGCCACTGAGCCTGCGCGTCTGGAGCCTGTGCTCCGCAACAGGAGAGGCCACAACAGTGAGAGGCCCGTTTACTGCAAAAAAAACCAAAACAACCAGAAAAAACGGTCCCTTGTTTTTAAAATGTTTGGAAAACATCATCTAGGATAAGATGCATCCATTAAAAAGATTTGGATTAAAAACGTAAATTTCGGTAGGGCCAAAGAAATTACAGAGAAATGTAAGGGATAATACTTAAGCATAATACATATCCATATGATCTCTCTTTTGAAAACGATCCACTTCCATAGACGTGCTGCCCCAGAAACCATGATTTCCCACCTGATCACGCCATCACTTACTGAACCAAGAGTGAAGAGCTCATGGAAGTTTGGTTGTTTTAAATGTGGGTTCTTAGGTTCTAGACTCTGGGATTTGAACTGAGTTGATGTATACTTGGGAGCTGTGGCTGTCATGGTCATTTTCCAGGAAGACAATAAAGAAGTAGAAGAAAGCAAACAGTGGGGAAAGAGGTATTAAAGAGCGCCAGAGACGAAAATTTCCCCTTCTTTGCATTTCGCAGTTCCCCATCCCTGAGGAAACTATTGGATTTCATTATCTGAGATCTTTCCATAAAACCTCCATTATGTTTGTCAAGTGTGCATGGGACTTTTTTCCTTGGAACCAGCAATAAAGGAAGAGAAGAGAAGGGGAGAAAGGCTTGACTAATATATAGAAGGGAACTCATAGAAACTTGGGGAGAGAGCTTAGAATGATTTGAAGGTGATAGGGGCAGTTAATGAAACTAGTACAAGAGAAAATCGTTAGAATTCAGAGAGGCTCAGATGACTGACATTGAAAGGGCACAGCCCATGAACATCTGCAAGGTGACTTAGTTGCTGGGGCTCAGAGAACCTATGTGATGAGGATCTGGTGACCGGGAAGACCTAAAACCAAAAAGTCTATCAAGGGCATGGACAGAAAACGACTTTTAGCTTTCCTAGGGACAGAGAGAACGAAGGGAAGTACCTTACCATTGGATTGGGGTTAGAAGTAGAAAGAATAAATAAAAGATAGTTACAGCTACAGATAGAGCCAGCTGTTTAGAAATGATGATAGGAAGCCAGGGGTGACTAGCATGGACCGAGTAGTGCTTGAATCTATCAAATTAATTGCACTGAGAAATCTGTTTGTATGTGACTTACCTAATTTGTACATGGCTTTTATCATGACATTCCTATAAAGCATAGTGATAAAATAGTTCAGTAAGCCAGATGCTTGGTCCACCTGGTTCCATGAATTAGACTCAATTCAACCATCCATAGCTTCCCAAGTTTCATTCCAAAACCCACCGCAGTTCTTGGCAGAAGAAGGGTCTGTTGGTTAATAGGCTCTACACAGGAGGTGCTGCATAAACAGGCAGCAAACATTTGCTCTCTTCAGAAATGCTGCAGCCTAGTGAATTATCGGGGGTGGGGGGTTGCATTGTAAAAGGGAATACTGAGGGTATAAAAGACTCACCCCAGTATTTTGGTGTATAGGAAAAGTTGCTGCAATACAACGCTATGCACCTCTGGGAAATCTCTTTGTCTTCCTGGACTCTCATTTCTCTAGTGATGGGGAAGACACCAGAAGAGCTGGCATGCTACTTCTTCTCTTCCTTCCTTCCTTCCTTTCTTTTCTTTCTTTTTCTCTCTCTCTCTCCCTCCCTCCCCCCCCCCTTCCTTCCTTCCTTCCTTCCAGCTGCGCTGGGTCTTAGTTGCAGCACACGGGATACTAGTTGCAGCATGTGGGTGTCTTAGTTGCGGCATGCAGACTCTTTAGTTGCGGCATGTGAAACCTTTGCTGTGGCCCCTTTGCTGTGGCATGTATGTGGGATCTAGCTCCCCAACCAGGGATCAAACCCGGGCCCCCTGCATTGAGAGCACGGAGGCTTACCCACTGGACCACCAGGGAAGTCCCATGCCATTTCTAAAAGGATCTGGCCCCTGACCCCAATACTTGAGGTAATTACCTACAATGCAGCTTTGTTGATCAAGTATCAAATACTTCCAGGTCATGAACATATTCAGGAAGACCACTGCCTTTCAAGAGGTAGATAGAGAGTAAAAGAACATCTTACTACTTTTAGAAAATCACAAACATAATACACCTTCCTTTAAATGTGTTAAAACCTAATGCTGCTTTCCTAATCTATAGATTTATAGAACTCTGTAAATATCCTACACTAATATCAATTGCATAAGCACTATTAAAGAAACATTTGACTCAACCTTGGAAAAAGGTTTCCTTCTTCTGAGTAGGAGAAAAGAAACTGCTAGTATTTCTTATTTGGCTGTCACAAGCATATTTGCAGACACCTATTTATTTAAAAGTATCTGCCTTTGCCCTAAAGGTGCATTTTCTTTTGAAATCAGTAAGGTTACCTCCACAGTCTTATTATTTTGACCAATACGTGTTGTTGTTCAGCGAAACATTCAGGAGAAATCATATGATTAAATGGATAAGCAGTCTGTGAAATTGCAATTGTGTGCTATATCACCTTTCGTACTCCATGTTCTGACATAGTGCCCTGGCTCTTCTAGAAGGATATCTGCATTATTGTCTTTGGGAATAAGAATAGATTAGAGTTTGCTGCTATGTAACAATGATCCATTACTACACAGTGGCTTTCACACATGGTTACCAAGCTCCAAATGGACTTTAGCTCTGTGGTCCTTGCTATAGGGCTAACAGAGGCCAATTTGCTATACCAGGGTTCTCCCTAGTACGAGCCACAGTCAAGCTGACTGAGAATTCTGTAAATATCCTACACTAATGTCAATTGTTTAAGCACTACTAAAGAAATATTAAATTCAACCTTGGAAAAAGGTTTCCCTTATCCCAGATCTACTACATCACCACCTCACCATCCCAGCTACCCACCACCAATGTGTCCACTCTTTGAAGCAGCAGTTCTCAAACTTAGCTGCATATTGGAATCACTCAAGGAGCTTTAAAGCATAACGATGCCTAGTTCCATCTATGGAGATTCTGAATCAATTGGTCAGTGGTGTGGCCTGAGCATCAGGGTATTTGGAAGCTGCCTAAGTGATCCTAGGAGGTAGGCAAGGTTTGGAGCCACAGTTCTAGGGCTCCTTAGACTGTGGGAAGGGAGCCTGATGATTTCAGTGTCACTTCCTTTCATTGCCCTTGGCCATGGGGCTCCCTGAAAGAACTAGTTCAGGGATATGTTGATGTGCAAATACTATGGGAATCACTTCATTTCTCACTCTTAGGAGGAAGAGATTGTCTCTATCTTCCAAAAAGGTTTCCTCAGTATTGATGACCTTTGCCCTTATAGGTCACTCGACCTCACATCCCCCTGAAGTCCTACAAGTGATATTTGGAGTAAGCAGTCTAAGAAGATGGCCTATGTATAAGCATGCTCCAGGCTTCATAGCCTGTGAACTACAGCCATACCTTCCATCATATACTAAGCACAAAATGTAAGGAAATAAGTAGGTACCCTTTATATTGCTGACAAAATTCTTAACTCTTTTGACCCTTGTTGCTTTTCCTCTGCCTCCCTCAAAAGTTCAAGAAGACAAATCCATGGATGCTTCTTCCAGCTACTTGCCATATTTCCTGCCATCTTGCCTTTGCTTATGCTTTGTATCTTTGCAACGCCTTTCTTCTTATTCCTCCTCCACCTGGTGAACTCATTACACTGTGCAATTGTCCCAAACAATCCTTCCTCTAAACAGAATTGATTGTTCTCACATGCTTACACCTCATCTTGAACCTATTTTAATGGCAGTTCTTATCAAATTGCATCATAACCAGTTGTGTTCACAATCATCGTCTCTGCCAGATCAATCCAACAAACATTTAATGAGTGGCCACAAGTGCAACACAAAAGTGAATCATTCTCTCTACCTCCTCTGTCATTTAGGAGCTCATACTGCAATGGGAAAGATATATATATATCATTATAATATACCTGGATAGATGCTATAAAACATAGATATATAATGTTAAGGAAAACTCTCAGTGCTTAGGGCTATTGTTTAAGATGGGAATACTTAATTTCTGGATGTCAGAATCATCCTCAATTGTAATGGGAAGCTGGATTATTTGGATAAATAACTAACCTTTGTCAAAACGGTCTTTCAGAAAAGTCTTATCAATACAGCAAGAGACAATGTTCTGGCTATGATCAACTATTGGTCACCTACAGAATGGTTATTGTTATGATGTTATGAGCTGTGTAGAACCTTTTAAAATTTTGTGCTACCTCCAAAGGGCTGGACAAATTTCTATGATTTCAAGGTACAAATCCCCAGATGCAGGAGGAAAAAATAGAGGGCTTTGAATTTATTAGATTTGGATCTGAACCTAGGCTCTATTGTTTATTAATTAAGCGGCCAAGGTACTTGTTTTCTCTGAACATCAATTTCTTTCTACAATGAGGATAAAAATAGATACCTCACTTGACTGTATGGATGAGTAAATAAGACAATGCATGCAGAGCACTTAGCACAGTGCCTGGCACATAAAAAGAACTCAGTAAATGTTGGTTTCCCTCTATGTACTTCTAAAAAGTTAAAAAGAACAGGTTGGTGCAGAGCCAGAGGGAAAATGCTAGAAGGACTTTTGGAGCAGATATCAATTGCTTGCTCCTCCTTTGATCTGGTAAGTAGTGTTATTCCACAACCTGCTGAGCTTGTCCAGCATCTGAAGAGTTAATTTTCAACTCCAATTCCCTCTCCAAGTTTAGACTCAGGCCACTTGGGTTCAGAGTTTCCTGTGTCCAGGGTGAGCAGAATTCATGGCCTTCCTCCCGTGCTAAGCTCCCGAGTCTGGCAGCTGGAGAAGAACTCACGATTTCTTTCCCTCTTCAACACCACACAAGGCTGCCAGGAGAGGAGAAAGAAGGTTGTTTCATCTGCAGTTCAGTAAATATTTCAGGGCTGGGCAGAGAGCAAGGACTTGTAAAATGAAAGAGGAAGGGCTTTCTGATTCGTGTCTGGCTCTCCCAAACCCTGAGCAATCTGTTCCTGTTTAAAATAAAAAGCAAAACATGTTTCCTCAAACTGGTTTAAGAGAATAGTGATGACTAAGACAGTATATTTATTTCCGCTGTCATAGGAGTCATGGATTCTTGGTTTAAAAAAAAAATTATCCTGTATTTTAAAATACTGTAGTTCCCTTTCTAGGGACTCTTGAAAAGAAATTCTTTTTTGGACATTAAGATGTCAGGGGAGCAAGTTCTCAATTCTGAAACGTTTCCTTGGTCAAAAAGATTAGAAAAGTTTGTTGAAAAGAACACAGATCTAAAGATGGTTAGCAAGGTTAAAAAATTAAAAAGAGGACAAATGGAAATTACATTCATTCATTCAATAAATAATCATTACACACCTATTGTGTTCCAGGGATTGTAGATACAATTCTGAGTTAACAAAGCTGAACAAGAGGTACCTGACTCCTCATGTTAACAGCCTAGGGGGCTGCAGACAAGTAAACACATCATTACAATACAGTGTGATAAAGGTCCTGATAGTAGAAGTTTGAGGCTGCATAGGAGGGGACTCAGAGATCCAAAGGATGAGCAGAATTCAGTCAGATGAAGAGAGCTGTGGGTGCAAACAGTGTTCTAGGCAGAGGGAATAGCATATTTTAAGCCTTAGACATAAGAGAGAGTGGAGTGGGTTTGAGGAATTAAACTCATTTTAACGTATCTGAATGTTGCGGGAGGAGTAGCTGGAGATGAAGGTGGCAGGATACCTATTGTCTTCCTTTCAGCAGCTTGATGCTGGTAAGGTGTGGATTTAGGATCGAGAGGAAGGTATAACTCCCTGCAGATTTTGGGCCCAAGTCATCTGCTTGAACCGAAACTTGCCAAGAGAGGTGTGTAACATGTTTCCTTGTTTCCCATTCTGCTATTGTTTCAAGTGTGAATAGTTTCCAAAGGAAACTCGAGGGATGCTTGATGGGGCAAGATTCAGGTATTCCTTGGCCCACTTGCTAAATATCAGAACCTCATCTCAGGTCTCAACTCCTGGGATGTGGGCATCCTTGGCAGATGGAATCCACTGTTTAATGTATCAACTAATACATGGAAGATGAGGGGGACCGTGATGAGAACAGCTCCTAGATACAAGGGCTTCCTGAGCACTTAGCTGGTAACTGATAATTATCAATTATCTTTGACTTGTCGCTATGAGTTGAGGGATGAGGAGGCAAAAAAACACCAGAAGAATAAATCTTTGAATGATGAGCAACTTAAATAATGATTAGAACCACTGGACATGTGGCCATTTTAACCCTTGCTACCTTAAAAACATAGCAATGGGTTTGTTTCCATTAAAAATACAATTCTCTATCCTTCCTGGGACACTCATGAATAGTTATCTTAAAAATAGCCATGAAATCAGAGCATTAGAAAGAGTTCAGGGGTCTTTTGGTCCAACAGCTTTATTTTAGCAATGAGGAATCTCTGTTCCAGACAAGTGAAGCGGTGCATCTTCTGGTTCCTGCCTCAGGGCTTTTACACTTGCTGTTCCCTCTGTCTTCCTACCTCTGTTTTGCTTGCCACCTCATTATTCAGGATTCTGCTCAGGATTTTTTGAACTCCCTAATTAAAATAGCTTCTGACCAATTTTTCTAAATATCTTTACCTGCTTTATTGTACATACATTTTCTGAAATATTGTTTCCTTGTTTATTGACTATCTCTTTTATTAGAATTTAACTAAAAATTTATCTTCATCGTTGCTATGTCCCCAGCATTTAAAATAGTGCCAGGAAAATAATAGGACTTAATGAATGTATTTTTAAATTTTATGAATGAATGAAAAGTAGAACTTGGGTCTGCTAGATTATTGACCTTTCTATTACTCCAGCGCTTCTCAAATTTTAATGTGCGTATGAATCACTTGGAGATCTGGTTAAAATCCAAATTTGATTGAGAATGTCTTGAATTCTGAGATTGCACATTTCTGGGAAGATCTCAGAGGATGCCAGTGATTCAGGTCCATGGCCCACATTCCAAGTACTCTCCTGCAGCTGTGCTCCTGAAGCAAAAGTTAACTCTGCTTTGCCAGAACCTTTTTGATAGTCTACTTAAATACATATGATTTAGCCTTACATTTTTTTTCAAGGAGAAGGGAGTAGGTTGCACTTTTTGCAAAATTTTATTATAAAAATTTTCAAACATAAAGAAAAGTTGAAAGATTTTTATACTGAACCCACCACCTAGACTACACCATTAACATGGTACAACTCTTGCTTTTCACATTTCAATCTATCATCTTTCTTTTTTAAAAATAATTAATTAATTAATTAATTTTGTTTTTGGCTGCGTTGGGTCTTCATTGCTGCACACAGGCTTTCTCTAGTTGTGGCGGGCAGCAGTTACTCTTCGTTGCGGTGTGCGGGCTTCTCATTGCGGTGGCTTCCCTTGTTGCAGAGCACAGGCTCTAGGCGCTCAGGTTTCAGTAGTTGTGGCTCGGGTGCTCTAAAGCACAGGCTCAGTAGTTGTGGCGCACGGACTTAGTTGCTCCGCGGCACGTGGGATCTTCCCGGACCAGGGCTCGAAGCCG
The DNA here is from genome assembly GCF_964270905.1 of Leucopleurus acutus. Lineage (NCBI taxonomy): Eukaryota > Metazoa > Chordata > Mammalia > Artiodactyla > Delphinidae > Leucopleurus > Leucopleurus acutus. Next base: position 81,221,968 of record NC_139142.1, on the reverse strand, counting down.
TGTCCCCTGCATTGGCAGGAGGATTCTTAACCACTGAACCATCAGGGAAGTCCCCAGCTATCATCTTTCTATCCAACCTCAATCTATATTATATCTTGATGCGTTTCAAGCTGAGTTGCAAACAGCAGTGCACGTCTTCCAAAATATTTCTAAGCTGCATTTTAAAAAGTGACTCTTCCTGGTTGGTGATCAAACTGTGGAAGCTATTCAGGAGTCTTCTTTATGGAGGTGGCCCCATCTATCACTTTTCTTAACCGCATTCTTATTCTTGGCCTTTTCCTTCATGAGGACACTGAAATTCATGCTTTGGAAATGTTAGACATATTCCATATCTTTTGAAGGCGTCCCACTATGATTTTAAGCCCAAACCCAGTTGGCCTATTTAATAGGAATAATTTCTATTGGAAATTTAAATAATTGGAATAATTTAAATTATTCTGTAAAGGATAGACTAGAAGGAAACAATAATTTATTATTGGCTCCTTGGCATTTTGATAAAACTGAATGAAGGCTGCAAAGTTGAGATCTTCCTTTTAGACTAACAACTTCTTGAGGGCAGGGACCATTTCTTAATCATCAATATACCCCCAGTGCCTAGTACTGTCTTTAGCACATAATAAATGCTAAATATTTGCTGAAAGGTTCATGGAATGAATGAATGAACACTTACAATGTAATAGCAGTTTTTCCCACCTGATCTTTAATTGTTGGTGCCAATCCCTGCCAGACCCATACCTATCCAGAGCAGAGTTTCTCAAACTCCATGCCATTGATATTTTGGGCCAAATCTTTCTTTGGCTGTCTTGTGCACTGTAGGAGGTTTAGCAGCATCCCAGGCCTCTATTAACAAGAGGCCAGTAGCAGTCCTCCCAGTCATAACAATCAAAAATGCTTCCATACGTTGTTGAATGTTACCTGGGGTACAAAATTGCCCCAGTTGGAGAACCACTGAGCTATAGAAATTGAAATCTCACAACCTGAGGCTAGCTCTGCTCAACCTCTGAGCTAATAAGGACCAAGCCTGAATATATATATTTAGAGTCAGAAAAATATTTTCATTCCCTAGGATTCACGTTAGAATTGAGAAATGGTCTATGGCCTATGTGTTTAAAATGCCCTGGATGAAGCCTGAGTGCCCTTCCTGGTTCAGCATTTTCTCCCAGGTCCCACTGCACAGACCTAGGCTCTGTGACTGGCTTCTGCCCTGACTTCTGATCTGTACTGTAGTCTACGCTGGATTTCCAGAATAATCCTAATGCATAATAATAATCCTAAAGCATAATCCTAATCCCATTATCCCTTGATTGAGGAGCTGATTCCTTGTCGTCTTCTTCCCCTGGGGATCGGACCCTGCTCAGAGCATATAACATTGTTGCCTGAGTTGCTACTTAAATTGGAGGTTCTCACCTCCTGGGGCCTCTAATTGCTTTGACCGTGTGTTACTGCCTGATGACTCCTACTGGGGTTCCCTATGCTCACACAGGCCGATGGATATTGGTACTACCTCAGATCTGACTTGGGTTTTCTATATCCCCTGGGATAACATAATTGGCACCACTGGCCAGCTTCCTTTGGAGCTAGCCATACATTTTGGGACCATCCATTCTGGCCTCTTACCCCTTCCTCGCCAATTCACGGAAAGTTTTGTTAGTCTTGATAGTTTATTTCCCCTTGTCCGAGTTAGACTCTCTCCTCACCAAGGACTAAAATTTCAACAACTTCAGGGTGATCTTTTCAGCCTGTTTGACTTTTCTGTCATGTTAATCAGATTCTCCTGTCCTCAGAGGCACCTTTTTTGTCTACTGCTCCTAACCACAAAAGCTGCTAAAGAAAGACTCATAATCAAACCCAAATGGCCCACGAAATCTTATATTTCCTCCTTGGCCATTGTACATAACTCTGTTGTTTGTTCTTCCTCTATTACCTGCCTAACTCCATCCCCTGATGGTTTGTTTCAAATACATTTCTTTCTCTGTAAACCTCCAAGCTTGCTTTCTTTACCACTGAAGACAATGGTAGAGAAATACTGACAATCTCGAATTTCTTCAGCAAGATTAGGCTATTTTTATCTTCATCTTAAGTATTCACGTTTCTTTATCTTCATGTGATTCTTCCTTCCAGGCTCAGCTAAGAAATACCCTTTCTCTTCTCTTGCTTATGAATGGTTTTTTCTGAACTCCTTAACCAGATTGAGGATCTGTATTTGACTTAGAATTGTTTCTTTATATACTTGTGGGCAAAGTCCAATTACATCCTGCTTTGCCTCACCCAGAATTGACAAAACGGGATCTCTTCCCTTCTGCAAGCTCTCCTTTTCACTTTGCTGTGAAGAGGGAGAGAAAACACAATGTAGGGTATTTATTAACTGAGCTGCTAATAATTTTTGACCTTTTCCCCATGATACCCGTAGTAGCATGCTGGACATATAACACAAACTGAAATACTGAAATTATTCATCAATTGATAAATTAAAGGAGTACGTGACTCTTGTTCAGCTCCACTTTTCTTTTCAAGTAACCATCATGCTCCTGGCATAGATCATCTTGCCTGCCTAATTACCTCCGTGCCTGATTTACCTTTCTTTCTTTTATTCATGTATGTATGTCCGCATTGGGTCTTCGTTGCTGCACGTGGGCCCTCTCCAGCTGCGGTGAGTGGGGGCCGCTCTCTGCCGCAGTGCGTGATCCTTCCATTGCAGTGGCCTCTCCCGTTGCGGAGCACAGGCTCCAGGCATGCGGGCCCCAGCAGCCGTGGCACGCTCACCGGCCCAGTCGCTCTGCGGCATGTGGGATCCCCCGGGACCAGGGCTCGAACCCGTGTCCCCTTCATTGGCAGGCGGATTCCCAACCACTGCGCCACCAGGGAAGCCCTACCTTTCTTTTTTTTCTTTAATCAATCATTAGTTTTCTCTGGTACTTATGATAAAAACTCTTTAACCCATGAAAGGGCTCTTCTAGTTAAATCAGTGCCCACCAATTAGCTCCTATAATACAGTTCTTAAGAAATTGGCAGAAACTTTATTTTTGCAGCCACCCACAGAAAAATCAGTACGGGTTTGCTTATACAGTGAGCAAATATTCAGTTCCTCAACAAAACAGGGCTTTTAATTCACGATATTTCCAGTAGTTTTTCTTTGAGTGAATCACTCTGGTTTGGCTGCTTGGGCAGGGCTCAGCGTTGGAGGGCTAATGTATTCATGTTGCTGGGTAACTAGGGTAACCCCTCGCTATTCCATTGGTGCTCCATGGATCCCTGACATTCAGGATCCTCCACTGTTGGATTAGAAAATGAGCTGAGCAGGAATTGATGTGATAGCTAAGCTATTTCTAATATTTTGGCAAGGGAATGTGGAATGACATTAGGAATACTGAAATTCTGCCGATTTGGGGTTTAGTAGTGAATCTGACAATAGCTTGAAATGAAAATGAAATCATCCTTAATCTTTCTATGTTTCAAGTTTATCTTTTGAAAAATGAAGTTTCCTTTAGAGTAAACATTTTATGGTTCCTATGTTTCCAGTACTATTGTGAAGGAAATATTTTAGAGACTTTTCTTTATCTCCATTTTTCCATAATTTCACTATGATAGACCTTGCTATGGAACTTTGTAAAGTCATTTTCCAGGCAATCTATAGGCCCTATCCATTTGAAGACGCATGTTTTAGAATTTTTCCCATATTATCTGAGCCTAAGAATTTTAAAGGAGTTTACCCAAAGTCATACACCCTGAAAGTATATGGAGGTTAGATTTAGAGAATCTAGTTTGTATAAAAGATGAGACAGAAGGCAGTCTTGGAGAGGCAATATTTGAAGGGAAACTGGCTGAGAATTTTCCTGAATTAAAGAGAAACATGAATCCTTAGATGGAAAGTGCATTTCAAGTTTCAAGTAACTTAACTAAAATAAATCCACCTCAGAGTGAACTACAGAATATCAAGGATAAAGAGAAAATCTCACAGACTATCTAATCCCAAAGAAAGATTGCCTATCAAGAAAACCAGATTTCCAGTAGATTTCTCATCTGTTAAGTATAGATTTCAGAGGACAGTGAAGTGAACATCTTCAAAAGTTCTGAGAAAAAATAACGGACAACATACAATCCTATTCCCAGCTAAATTGTTATTCAAGGGCAAGGATAAACTAAAGATATTTTCAGGCATACATCCACCCACACATCCTTCCTAAAACAGCAACTATACCACACAGGTGAGAATATTCAGAGGGGATAGGAGGAATGTAACAAACAACAGTGAGCACAGAAGTTAAAGATATTGGTAAATTTAAAAAGAACAATTGCACTGTTAAAAATAATGTCATTTTGTGTGAAAAAATAAGAAACCAAAGCTAGATAGTAATAACTTTATGGAGGTGCGAAGTGTTCACATGTTCTAGGGTCATTGTCTTGTTTGTCTGGAAGAGAGACACTGAATAATTTAGACTTTGTTAGAAAAACATATAGTTAAGTACATATGTTCAGGGAGACCACTAGAACCACTAGAAGAATAGAAATATAGCCTATAACTTCCACACCAACAGAGAAAAACATTACATTCTAAGTGAAAACAGGAAAGGGGGTGGGGGGAAGGCCACTAAACAAGAAAAAAACCAGAAAAAGATGAATGAAATAAGACTAAATAAAAGTATAAAGAATAATGATTGCTGAACATAAATGATTTTAATCATGGGTCCCCTTTTATAGAGTATTGGGTTACTCTAGATTTCTTGTGGGAGTTGGGGATTGTTTACAACATAACCTCAGACAGATTTCCAGGTTTTCTGTATATAAGCTAGAAAATAGCTTATATGAAAACCATTTTCATTTAATATTGAAAAGAAGGAAATGCCTTTGCATTGCCTCTCAAACAACTGGAATCTGGTGTTTGATTCCAGTTCCCAGATGGCCTCTTTTTTTTTTTGCAGTACGCGGGCCTCTCACTGCTGTGGCCTCCCCCGTTGCGGAGCACAGGCTCCAGACGCGCAGGCTCAGCGGCCGTGGCCCACGGGCCCAGCCGCTCTGCGGCACGTGGGCTCCTCGCGGACCGGGGCACGAACCCGCGCCCCCTGCATCGACAGGCGGACTCTCAACCACTGCGCCACCAGGGAAGCCCCAGATGGCCTCTTTTAATCTAGCCCTTTATCGACAGCCCATAGGTTAGGAACACCAAATAGTATGCTGCAATTTTAGAGATTGTTGTCTATGTTTACCATAATTATAGAGGTATTTAAAACTTTTGCATTTTGCCATTGGGAGAGAAAAATAGAAGGATTGGGGGTAATCAGTTGTTGTGGACACATCTTGAAGTTAAATCGAAGCTATGTTTTGTTTGCCCGTGGCTGTCTGACTTCAAAAAGAGCCAGGGTTTTTGAAAGTTGGATATTTGCAAATATTCTAAATTCAATTGCTTAAGTTTCTCAACCAGCCACTGACCTTCAAAAACCAGAAGATCAATAGATTATGCTATGCATTTATGATGAGGTTTAAATTCTCAATTTAATCACCTATTTAATCACTTAATTAGGAACTGTTCTCTTCTTCAGGAATTATTAGTAATCAAAAAGGTTTTTTATTCTTTTCTTTTTCTCTTGAGCTTGGGATGCTTGAAGTTAAATTTACTTTTTTGTTCTCAAGTCAAATTGTAGGTCGCTGAGTTATGAGTATTAGTATTCCTAGGAATCCCCTAGTCCAAACTTCCATTACATAGAAGATGACACTTAGGGTCAAAGAGGAAATATAACTTTTCCAAATCCTCAGGACTCATTAGCAACAAAGAGATTTGGCCTGAAACCTAGATAATTTGTGGGTTGTCATTTTAGAGCTCTTCATAACGTGTCCAAAGGAGGGTGATCATTTTACTATTTAGGCAAAAAAGTTGTTTTATTATTTCAACATTTAACAAATACCATTTTAATTGGGGATACATCCTAATGTTGAACAACAACAAAATATCAGTAAAAATTCAGTGAAGTAATTTACTGATCAGTTTGTTATGAAATGTTGTCCACACTGGCTAATTTACATGAGGAAAATCATTTGGGAAATTCCTGGGTTTAGTTGATTCTGCTTAATACTGTGTAAAACAGTAATTTTGTTATTATTTTAAATTATAAAATATTTCATGCATACAAAAAGGTTAGATAAAAATCTAATAGATACTCATATTTCCACCACCAGATTTAATAAATGTTTCAAATTATGGCTTTTAGTTTTATCTATGTGAATATCATGTTAATATACAAGTAAGTATAATGTAAAAAAATTATAATGTAGTATTCAATTGTATTATTTATTTTTCTATTCTCCAAAGATAATAGGTAGGGTTTTTTTCCAATTTATTTCTGCTTTCACAAGCAGTACTGCAATTAACATTCTTATATACTGTTCTTAGTACACATGGAGTACTAGGATATATAACTAGAAGTAGAAGGCTGGCTCAAAATTCTTTCTTCAGTTTTATCAGATATCGCTCAGTTATACTAATTTTCCCTCCCACCAGCACATATGAGAGCTCCTGTTTCCCCCATCCTCATATATCCTTGGAATTACAACTTTAAAATGTTTATCAGTCTTAATGAGAGTGAAGTGGTATCTCACAGTTTTAACTTGCATTTCTTTTGTTACCAATGTAATAGATGATATTTTTATATGCTTTATTGCATTTGGCTCTCTTCCTATGTATTTGACTTGCCTGGTCATAGCTTTCCTCAATTTTCTACTGAGTTGTTGTTTTTAAACTGACTTGTCAACGTTGTTTATATATTCTGGGTACCTATTCTTTATCTGTTATATATGTTGCAAGTATATTTTCCCAGTGCATGGTATATCTTTTTTTGTTTGTTTATGATACTTTCTGAAATACAAAAATTTTAAATGTTAATGAAGTTAAATGTATCGATCTTTTAAAAAGCCTTATCCTTTATTTGCCTTATTTGCAAAAAACTTTCTTATTATGTTTGCCAATATTTTCTTCTAAAGGAGTTAAAACTTTGCTTTTCTTAAGTCTTTAATCCATCTGCAACATATTTTGAGCATAGTATAAAGATAATTCGAATTTTACATTTTTCCATGTGGATAAGTCATTGTTCTTGTACTGTTTATTTAATGGTCTATCATTTTTACCTTCTGTCCAATACCACGTTTTCCTATATATGTGGATATTTTCCTGGGCTCTTTATCCTGTTCCAGTAGTCTGTTTATCCCTGCAAATACCACATGGCTTTTAAACTAAAGATTTATAGTAAGTCTTGACAGTTGGTGGGACATTATCATTCCTCCTTCTCCTCTCCTTCTATACAAAATTATCTTAGGTGTCTTAGCCTTTCATCTTTCCACATGAAACTCAGAATCAGCTTTATAATAATGCTGTTGGGATTTTGATTGCATTGAAGTTATAGGTTAACTTGAGAAGAATTACCACTTTTGTGATAATAAATTTTCTCCACAAAAAAAATCATGTATTTTTCATTTATTTAGGGCTTCTCTTATGCTCTTTAAGTTATTATTAAAATCTTCCATATAAATATCCTAAGCATATTTGGTTAGATATACACTTAGGATTTTTATTCCTATAGTGAATGAGATTTTTAAAAAACTGATCTTATGTTTTCTTTTTTTTTTTTTTTTTTTTTGCGGTACGCGGGCCTCTCACTGCTGTGGCCTCTCCCGTTGCGGAGCACAGGCTCCGGATGCGCAGGCTCAGCGGCCATGGCTCACGGGCCCAGCAGCTCCGCGGCATGTGGGATCTTCCCAGACCGGGGTACGAACCCGTGTCCCCTGCATCGGCAGGTGGACTCTCAACTACTGTGCCACCAGGGAAACCCTATATTTTCTAATTGATTACTGCTAGCATATGGAACCATTGCTAATTTTTTAATAGTGTATTGCCTATCTAGAAACGTACTTTTATTAATTCCAATAATTTTGTTTCTCATTTTCCTATCCTTACGTTTTACTTTATTTTCTTGTTTTGTTGTACTGTATAGATAGTCCAATAAAATGTTGAATAAAGCCAGGAAAACAGGCATCCGTATCTTGTTTCTGACTAAACTTGGGATGCTTTTATTGTTTTGCCATTAAGTATTTTTGAGGTCTTTTTGATAGATGTACTTTATCAGTTTAAGGAAACTTTCTTCTACCCCCAGTTTGTTATAAGTTTTTAAACTATTTTTTCATGGACTTATGGGAGGCTTCATAAATTGTGTCAGCTGTAGGTTTAGGTTTTTTTTTTTTTTAACCTAATTGGTATGTAGAGAATATATTGTAGGCTGAAAATATGATAGCTGCTGACTTAGACTTTAGAATCAGGAGGAAAAAAAGGTGTCACACGAGAATGTGTGACTAAATGTCAAGAAGTTCTATTTAATAAATGCTGAGGCTATGTTGAATCCGTGCATGCAGGCCTTCCTTGGGTACAGGAGTTTTGAAGAAATAGGTATAGGAGTCTAGTGAAGCCAAACAGCCTGGTGCAACGTATAGACTATGGGCTTATAACAAGTAATCAACACTATTCACAAATACGTGTCGGAAGGCGCACCTACTTAACACAACAGAATTACAAAAGTCTTCAAAGTTCTTATGCAAATGGCTTGGGTTAACTAGCTTGTTTGAATCCAAGACCTGTACAGTCATTATTATTTTTAAACAGAGGTTATGCTACAGTTAGTTTTGGTAACCTCTCTGTGTGCACATGTGCCCCTGCTCTAGCCTGCTAGAGAAAATCATCAGCCTTTCCCACAGCTGCTCTCCTGTATTACAGAGTAGAAACAAAGATTAAAGAGTCTTGGTAAGTCACTATCCGGGGCTTGTTCTCCACTTCAAAAATACCTGATAAAGAAGGTCCTCAAACACGGAAGCAACCTAAATGTCCATCAACAGAGGAATGGATAAAGAAGATGTGGTACATATATATAATGGAACATTAGCCATAAGAAAGAATGAAATAATGCCATTTGTAGCAACATGGAGGGACCTAGAGATTCTCATACTGAGTGAAGTAAGTCAGACAAGAAAGACAAATATCGTAGGATAAGCTTATATGTGGAATCTAAAAAAAGGGTACAAATGAAATTATTTACAAAACAGAAGTAGAGTTACAGACATAGAAAACAAACGGTTACCAGGCTGTAAGGAAGGGAGGGATAAATTGGGAGATTAGGATTGACATATACACACTACTATATATAAAATAGTTAATTAATAAAAACCTACTGTGTAGCACAGGGAACTCTACTCAATACTCTGTAATGACCTATATGGAGAAAGAATCTAAAAAAAAGAGTTGATATATGTATATGTATAACTGATTGACTTTGCTGTACAGTAGAAACTAACACTGTAAATCAACTATATTCCAATAAAAATTAAAGAAAAAAAGTTCTCAACATCAAATCAGTTGAATTCCACAAATGTTTATTGACAGCCTGGTTCGTCAAATGTATTGTGTGAGTCATCATGTGACATATGAAGAATTCCCAAAGACTTTACAATTTAATTATAACAGGGAGCCAGTGGAGACTGAATTTGAAAATTTTGAAGATGGAGTACTGCTAGTTTGAAGTTGAATTCAGTTTTGGCTTATAAAGTGAGAGGTAGGAATTAGTCTCTAGGGAAACCTTTTTCTTCATTGGGAGGGATTGTTTTGCTTTTAGTCATGTAGATTTAAATAATGGGCCTCGCCACCTACTGTTTGGGGAGCTCTGAGTGAAATGAAGTAATGTAAATGTACTTGCTTCAGACTGCATTGTAAAATAATTTGTTAAGTAAATCGAGTGTACTCGCACAACTGTACTCCAGCAGAATTGGATAATTTTGCCCTTGAAATCTGAATGGTGGTTGCCTAATGGACAGAAGTTGATTTTTCTTTGATTATTTGTGTGTGAGTGTGTTTGCAAACAACTCTGCTGTTTATAAACTGTTTCCTCTTTTTTTTTTTTTTGCCTGGGCACAGAGCTAGAGTATTATTTCTTACCCTTCCTTACAATTAGTTGTGACCTTGTGATTGGTTCATTGTCAAAAATATGTAAGTGGACGGGATGTGTGTCGCTTCCAGGCCAAGGCTGTTAAGAAGTGTATAGGACTTCTCCATGCTCTCTTTCTCCTTTCCCTTGATGGATTCAGTTGACAAAGCATCTAGAGAGTGGCAGGGCCCCAAGATGAAAGAAGCCTGGGTCCCTGAATTGAGAGGACCCTTACCTGCAGATCTGGAATGCTATATTTGATCATTAAATGAATGGAAAATAAAGTATATTTGTTGAAATTTTTTATCTTATTTGTTACAGCAGCTCATCTGACCCTAATTCATACAGTGTTCTTGTCTAAGCACTTCTTCATAGCACACTGGGGAACTGGACTTCTACCACATACATGTACAGGCTCATGTGTTCACTTAACATGTGAGGAGAGGCTGTGAAAAGGAACTGACATCGATCTGGTGCAGCAGAACATGGGTTGAACCACTGATAGCTCATACATGGCATATTTTTTAATATAAATTTATTTATTTTTGGCTGTGTTGGGTCTTCGTTTCTGTGCAAGGGCTTTCTCTAGTTGCGGCGAGCGGGGGCCACTCTTCATCGCGGTGCGCGGGCCTCTCACTGTCACAGCCTCTCTTGTTGCAGAGCACAGGCTCCATAGTTGTGGCTCACAGGCCCAGTTGCCCGGTGGCATGTGGGATCTTCCCAGACCAGGTCTCAAACCTGTGTCCCCTTCATTGGCAGGCAGATTCTCAACCACTGAGCCACCAGGGAAGCTCTACATGGCATTTTTGAGATAGAATAATTCAGATATTAGGAAATAAGTTTTCAGAATATTATCATTGATTCACTTCTCTGTTCTCTGAGGGTGAACCATACTTTGCGGGTATGGAGTAGAATCTTTTTCAAGGGAATCTATGGTTTGACTATTGATCACCCAGGGGTGGGAAAGAGAGTGAATCTTAGGTTAGGGGAGCTGGGGTTTAGTTAGGCTTGGGTTTGTAGGGTGGAAAGGCCTGAAGATTTTTGTTAGTGGCTGTTGAGTCTGACAAAACCATAGGGAGGCCTGAGTTTTTAGATTGAGTTTAGCCTTTTGGGGTTCCATGACTATATATATGTATTTTAAATTTTTATTTTTTGTGTGGTAAGAACACTGAACATGAGATCTACTCTCTCAACAGGCTTTTAAGTACACAATCTAGTATTGTTATCTACAGGCACAATGTTATACAGCGGATCTCTAGAACTTATTCAGCTTACATACCTGAAATTTTACACCCATTGTCAAGTTTCCCCTTCTCCCTCTGCCCAGCCCCTTGTAACCATCACTTTATTCTTTGCTTCTATGAGCTTGACTATTTTAGATACCTCATGTAAGTGGAATCATGTAGTACCTGTCCTGTGATTAGCTTATTTCGCTTAGCATAATATTCTCAAGTTTTATCCATATTGTCACATATTTCAGGATTTCCTTTTTTAAGGCTGATTCCATTGCATGTTTATATCACATTTTTTAAATCCATTCATCTGTCATGGACATTTAGGTTGTTTCTACATCTTGGCTATTGTGAACAGTGCCACAATAAACATGGGAATGCTAGTATCTTTTTAAGATCTTGATTTTGGTTCTTTTGGATAAATACCCAGAAGTTGGATTGCTGGATCATATGGTAGTTCTATTTTTAAATTTTTGAGGAACGTCTATATTGTTTTCAAGAGTGGGTTGTAACATTTTGCATTCCTACCAATAGTATACTAGGGTTCTAATTTCTCCACAACCTCACCAATGCTTGCTGTCTCTTGTTTTTTGATAACAGCCATCCTAACAGGTATGAGGCAGTATCTCATTGTGGCTTTGATTGGCATTTCCCTGATGACTAATGATGTTGAGCACCTTTTCATGTGCCCACTGGCCATTTGTTGGCCATATATCTGTTGGTTATATCTTCTTTGGATATGATCAGATGTTCTGATAGCCACTTCATGTTATAGTTACATTATTAAACCTTCAGTGAAATATTGCTGAAAGTCACAGACTGGTCTCAGTTATAATGTGGGGAATCAGGGAGAAGAATGTTTACTTCCTGAGGTCAGAGTAGGGGGAACTCATTGGTAGTTCACCAGCAGCAGATAGACATGTCTACTGAAGTGGTGAGCACGTAAGTTCATCCATAGCAGAAATGAAGTATAATGTTAGAAAGCTGGTGTGGAAGAAAATGGGGTTCTTGTCTTCAGAGTTTATGTGAGGCAGTACTCTGAGAAACTCTTAGAAATACCTGGGGGAAGCTCTAAGTAGGCTGTTTTCCAAAAATAGGCCAGTTGGGGTATGTATAATTATAGTTTGGATATGAACAGTGTCTTTATTTTATAGTCATAGGCTGGCGAGGCTGCTGAAATATGGATGACATATTTAAGTTTGATATGTTTCATTTTTTGCTGTTCAAGTCAGGACTTCTAGTAGCACTGATAAATGAGGATTTAAATAGCCAATAATGGACAGTGTGTTTAACACCACCTCTGTCATACAATATATTTTATGTTATATTTTTGTTTATCCAAATATCTTTATTTTATTCTTATTCTTCAATAATTTTTTCAGATATAAAATTCTAAGTATGAAATTATTTCTTCTCACAACTTTGAAGATATTATTACACTATCTTCTGATTGAGAAGTCAATTTTTAGTCTAATTCATGTTACCCTACAGGCAATTAGGCTTTTTTTTTTGTCCCCCCTGACTGCTTTTAAGATTCTCTTTTTGCATACAATCTGTCTTGATGTATGGATTTTTTTTTTTACTTGATATTTATTGCAATTCTTGAGTCTAAGGAATCGTATTTCTCATTAATTCTGGAAAACTCTCAGACCTTTTGTCTTTCACTTTCATCATTCATCCATTCTCCTTATTCTTTTTTTGGAACTTCAATTAGACATATGTTGGAGATTCTTGCTATATTTTCCTACCTAGTCTCTTAACCTCCTTTTGTACTTCTGAGCTGAATTCTGAGTAGTATCTTTGGATCTATTTTCCAGAAAAATAAATCTCTCTTCAGCTATGTCCAAACCACTGTTTAATCCATCCAGTGAGACTTTTAAAAACAAACAAAATCAACTTTAATATAGAACAGTTTTAGATTTACAGAAAAATTAAAAAGATAGTACAGAGAATTCCCATAAACTCTGAATCCAGTTTCTCCTATTAACATTTAGTGTAGTACATTAGTATAGTGCATTTGTTGTAATTAAGGAACTGATATTGATACACTATTATCATTAGTATATTTATTGCAACTAAGGAACTGATATTGATACACTGTTATCAATTGAAGTTCATATTTATTTATATTTCCTTAGGTTTTTTCCTAATACCCTCTTTCTCTTTCTGTTCCAGGATCCCATATTTCCTTTAGTTGTCATGTCTCCTTAGGCTCTTTAGTTGTCATGTCACAGCTTGTGACAGTTTCTCAGACTTTCCTTGCTTGGTGATGACTGTAACAGTTTTAAGGAGTACTGGTCACATGTTTTGCAGATGTCCCTCTACTAGGACTTTTCTGACCACAGAGGTAAAAGTGCTATTTCTCATCATATCATATCAAGGGTATATACTATTATACAGGACTTATCACTGTTCATGTTGACTTTGATCACCTGGCTGAGGTAGTGTTCATCAGACTTCTCCACTATAAAGTTTCTCCACACACAATCCACTTTTCATACTGTCCTCTTTGGAAGGAAGTCACTACATACAGCCCACACCTGAGGTGTTGGGAGTTATGCTCTACCTCCTTGATGATGGAATATATAATAAATTATTTGGAATTCTTCTTCATGGGAGATTTGTCTCTTCTCCATTTATTTATTGGTTCAACCATTTTTTTAAGTCAGTATAGACTCATGACTATTTATTTTACTCTTTGAGTTATATATAGTCCAATACTACTTTATTTATTTTGTTGCTCAAATTGTTTCAGCTTTGGCCATTGGGAGTGCTTTCAATTGGCTCCAGTGTCCCTGTATCGTTGTTTTTGTTTTTGTTTTGCACTCTCTTACTTTCTGGCACTATAATCTCATTTTGTATATTTCCTTCTCAAGTCCTAGAATCAGCCATTTCTCCAATGACCCCTGATTTCCTTTACTGGAGAATGGTATTAGAAACCAAGACATAGATGATCATTGGTGATCACAGGTAATCACTGAATGTGAATTACACCTTTTATATCTTAGATATACTTGTTTTTTTAATTGACTTACTTTTTTAATCGTCTTTTGCTCTTTTTCATATTCCCATTCCCTTAAAATTTTAAAAAACATATTGACCATATATCTTTTTTTTTTTTTTTTTTCAGTATGCGGGCCTCTCACTGTTGTGGACTCTCCCATTGCAGAGCACATGCTCCGGACGCGCAGGCCCAGTGTCCATGGCTCACGGGCCTAGCCGCTCTGCAGTATGTGGGATCTTCCTGGACCGGGGCATGAACCCATGTCCCCTGCATCGGCAGGCGGACTCTCAACCACTGCGCCACCAGGGAAGCCTGAGCATATATCTTTTATAGTCTGTATCTGATAATTCCAATACCTGAAATGGTTGCAGGTATATTTTAAAATTTGTGTGTGTTTGTTTCTGAGACTTTTTGTTCATGGTGGCTTATTTTCTTGTAGGAGTGCATTTAAAAATTATGAATTAATTTCTGTTATTTCTCGTATGCATAGAAGTTGTCTGAAGCCTAAGGTTGAGGCTGTATTCTCTCAAAGAGGGCTATTAATTGCTTCTGCTAGATAGATGCTGCAGGGCCCTATAGACTTTACGGCCCTTTAAGTTACAGTTCTAAGCTCATAGGCTTCATGATCAAGTGAAGACTTGATTTCTCCAGGTTATGCATTCTTCAGAGAGATCTTAATTTTGGAATTTCCATCTAAATTGATGGTCATATGAGTCGAGGTTTTATAATAGAATTGCCTTCAGTCTATAATGCTTTCCTCACAATATTAAAGATTGTTCCTAGTCCTAATATGTACTGAAGTACTTGGCCACAGGGCTCACAGTACAGAGTTAAAGCACAGGCTCTGCAGGAGACTGCCTAGATTCCAATTTTGGCTTTGCTACTCGCTAACTTTGTGACCTACATTTTGTGACCTTTACCATCTTAATTTCCTCATCCACAAAATTGGGATAATTATAGCACATACCTCATGAAGTTAACAAGGATGAATTAACACATGGAAAGTACTTAGAAAAATGCCTGGCACCTAGCAAGTCCACTTTGTTGGCATTCATATATGATGTTTGGGTGGCTGGAAAACTTCAGTTCTTGCTTAGCTTCCTTGACTTGCGTTTAATTTTTGGCCTCAGCAAATTTCTCTTACTTCATTGCAGGTTCAGCTATTCATTTAAAATAGTTGTATCAGTCAGGGTTTAGGGTTCACTCAGAGAAGCAGAATATAGGTAAATAGAAAGCAAGAGAGGTAGATGGAGAGAGAGAGAGAGAGATTTGTTTTTATTTTACAAGGATTTGACCTTAAGCAATTGTAGAAGCTGATTAAGAAGTCTCTGTAAGGCGCTTGTCTTTGCTGGGGCTTGAAGTCCATAGGGCAGGCAGGGAAAGATGGATATAAGGAGGTAGACAGCAATAATAATTTGGAACTCACAAGCGTGAGAGAGAACCCATGAGGACAGAGTGAAGACCATGTCAGTTCTTTTGGTCTCTGACATTGGTGATATGGGTATTCTGAAGATGGTCCTTTGCCACAGAGCTAAACACACACACCTGGCCCAGGAGTCAGAGAAGCTGAAGGAAGATTTAGGAAGAGCTAAGGTGGAGCAGTTAATGTAGTTATTTCCTCAAGCCAATAGGGTAATCCAGCAGAGAAGCAACATGTATGAGTTACAGAATGGTTGCTGACCCACTCCCCCTCTCCAAACCTCTCTCGTTGCCCACCCCTAACTGGAATCATACAGGAAAGGGATTTCTGGAAAACATGGGTCAGCCTAGCCAAATCGACATATTATGAAGCCACCACAATAGTGTTTTTAATATTTTATGAGGCATTGCCAGATGTTATGTAGGGGTAGAGTTTCAGGATCTCTAGGTCTCCTTGTTGGTTGATATGGAATTCTTGACTGTAAGCTTTCAAAGGATAGCTCCAATACCTAGCACATTAAATGTTACATAGTAGCCTCTTAACAAATATTTGCTGAATAAATGAATGAGTACGATGTTCTAGATATCATGCTAAGTGCCAGGGATACAAAGCTAAGACATGTTTTTCCTTCCCTCATGAAATTCAGAGTCTAATTAAATAAGACATATAGGTAAAGATACATACATTAGAAATATTTATACATATGCACAAACTTTGCCAACATATATGGTGAACAATTAAATTTTGATATAAAAATAATTGTTATATTATGCATTTTTCAAAAATGCATAAAGGGGCTTCCCTGGTGGCACAGTGGTTGAGAGTCCGCCTGCCCATGCAGGCGACACAGCTTCATGCCCCGGTCCGGGAGGATCCCACATGCTGCGGAGCGGGGGGCCTATGAGCCATGGCCGCTGAGCCTGCGTGTCCGGAGCCTGTGCTCCGCAACGGGAGGGGCCGCGACAGTGAGAGGCCCGCGTACCGCAAAAAAAAAAAAAAAAAGCATGAAGGATGACTAAAAGAATTTTGAATCTAAAATTCTAGTTTTCTAAATTTAGGTCAAGGGAAGATTGAGATTTGTGAGAGATATTAGACATTCAGTTTGGGTAGAAAGGTTTTGGAGTAAAAATTTCTGATTCTGCAACTTTATCATAGAGAAGAATGATAATTGTGGCAGAGACTGGCTAGATGGTCACCAAACCTGTTTCCTCCTTTTTCTGGACTCACAGTGAGACTACAATTCCCAATTTTCCTTGCAATTAAGCATTGCCATATGTCTGGCAATAGATGCAAGTGACATGATGCGTATCACTTTCATTTGTGGTACATATAAATCTCCCACATGTGATCTTCCATACTCCTTTCCCTCTGTAGCTCTATGCAGATGAGTATGACAACTTTGCAAGTTATATGTTGAAGATGTCTTGAAAACCATGTGCTGATGATGGCAGAGTTATAAGATGGAAGGAGCCTGAGTGCCTGACCTCCTGTTTAGAGGAGAGCCGGCATCTAATTAGGAAGACCTGCCAATGTCACTTTATCTAATACAATAATTTATGATGAGATATAAGAAATTTGGCTATATATATATATATATATATATATATATATATATATGAAATAGGGAGGAAGGGAGAGAGAGAGAGAGAAAGAGTGTATGGCTATGCTGAGAAATACATTAAAATAAAAAGTAGAGTGGTATTGCTTGTCATGGTATACTGATATTCAAATTCAAATTAATAGCCAACTTGATGATCCAATATTCACCATCAATAGCCTAATTGAATTTAATCTATTTTGTAGAGCCTTGTTTGAATGTTTCACAAGGGATTGGAAAATCTCCAAAAATGCATTGATTCCCAAGCCTGTGAGGTTCATTTGATTGGTAGTCAGAACATCAAGAATCTGAAATGATTGTATTAATTTTCAAAAAAGTGATCTCAGATAATCACTTTTCATTCATTAACCACAAACCTCCAAAATACACACACACACACACATATACATGTTAAGTCCACTTGAATAGAATTTGTATATATATTCACGTACACACACACACACACACACACACATTAATTCTATTCACAGTGAATAGAATTCAGGGCAAAGGAGTTATACTTTTCAACTTTCAGTCTTCCCTACTGTATGAATTTTTTAAAGGAATTTTCATACTTTAAAAATAATGTGCCTGGCTTCCCTGGTGGCACAGTGGTTAAGAATCCACCTGCCAATGCAGGGGACACAGGTTTGAGTCCTGGTCCAGGAAGATCCCACATGCCATGGAGCAACTAAGCCCGTGTGCCACAACTACTGAGCCTACGCTCTACAGCCTGTGAGCCACAACTACTGAAGCCCGTTTGCCTAGAGCCTGTGCTCTGCAGCAAGAGAAGCCACCGCAGTGAGAAGCCTGCGCACTGCAACGAAGAGTAGCCCCTGCTCACCGCAACTAGAGAAAGCCCATGAGCAGCAACAAAGACCCAACGTAGCCAAAAATAAATAAATAAATACATTTATTAAAAAAAATAATATGCCATCTATGAGTCCTGATATCAAAACCAGACAAAACGTTACAGGGAAAAAAACTATAGACCAACAGCTCTAATGAATATAGATGCAAAAATAATGGAGAAAAACTACTTGATCAAGCCAATAGATTCAGTAAAAGCATTTGACAAAATTCACCACCCCTTCATGATAAAAACTAAAACAACAAATTAGGAATAGAAGGCATCTTCCTCAACCTGACAAAGAACATCTAGGAAAAACCCACAGCTAACATTATACATAATGGTGAAAACTGAATGTTTCTCTTTAAGATCAGGAAAATGACAAGAATGTCTGCTCTGCCACTTCCATCTAACATTGCACCAAGTTTCTAGGCAAGGAAATTAGAAAAGAAAAGGAAATAAAAAGATTTAGATTGCAAAGAAGAAGGTAGAACTTCCTCTTTTTGCAGAAGACATGATCTTGTATATAGAAAATCCTAAACAAACCCCTAGAACTAATAAATGAGCTCAGCAAGATGTCAGGATATAATAAGATTAATACACAAAAAACAATTATATTTCTATACACTAGCAATGAATAACCCAAAAATGAAATCAAGGAAACAATTCCATTTATAATTGTATTTAAAAGAATAAAATATTTAGGAATTAATTTAACGATGCAGTGTAAAACGTGCACTGAAAACTACAAATCATTGTTGAAAGAAATTAAACACCTAGATAAGAATGAAAGCCTAAATACAATGAAAGATATTCCATTTTCATGGATTGGAAGACTTATTATTGCTAAAATGGCAATAGTACTCAAAGCAATATACAGATTCAATGAAATCTCTATTAAAATCCCAGCTACCTTCTGTACAGAAATTTACAAGCTGCTCTTAAAATTTACATAGAAGCATAAATGATCCAGAATAGCCAAAACAATCTTGAAAAAGAACACAGTTGGAAGTCTCACACTTCTTGACTTCAAAAATTACTACAAAGCTACAGTAATCAAGACAATGCGGTACTGCCGTAATGATAAAACTATAGATCAATAAAATCATATACAGAAATAACTGTCATATTTACAATCAATTGATATTTGATAGGATTGCTAAGACAATTCACTGGGGGAAAGAATAGTCTTTTAACAAATGGTGCTGGGACAACTGGGTATCTACATGCAAAAGAATGAAGTCGGACCCCTACCTCACACAATATACAAAATCAAGTTGACATGGATCAAAGACCTACTTGTAAGAAATAAAACAAATACCTAAATTTGGAAAATAAAACTTTTTAAAAAATTTTAAAAAGAAAAATTAAAGCTTTATAAAATCTCTTAGAAGAAAGCATAGGCATAAATCAATGTGACCTTGGATTAGGCAATGGATTCTTGGATATGACACAAGAAGTATAAGCTACAAAAGAAAAAGAAACAGACAAATGGGACTTCAGTAAAATTAAAAATTTTTGTGCTTCAAAGGACACCATCAGGAAAGCAAAAAGAGGGCTTCCCTGGTGGCGCAGTGGTTGAGAGTCCACCTGCCGACGTAGGGGACACGGGTTCGTGCCCCGGTCCAGGAAGATCCCACATGCCGCGGAGCGGCTGGGCCCGTGAGCCATGGCTGCTGAGCCTGCACGTCCGGAGCCTATGCTCCGCGACAGGAGAGGCCACAACAGTGAGAGGCCCGCGTACCACAAAAAAAAAAAAAAAAAAGAGAGAGAAAGGAAAAAGAAAACTAATGGAATGGGAGAAAATATTTTAAAATCATATATATGATATGGGACTTGTATCTAGAATATATAAATGATACAACTCAATAATAAAAAGACAAATATACCAATTTAAAAATGGGCAAAGGATCTGAATAGATGTTTCTTTATAGAATATATACAAATGGCTAATAAGTACATGAGAATATTCTCAACATCATTAGCCATCAGGGAAATGCAAATGAAAACCACAATAAGATACCACTTCACACGCACTAGAATGGCTATACTAATCTTTTTAAAAAGGTAATAATAAATTTTGGTGAAGATGTTTAGTAATTGGAACCCTCTTACACTGCTGGTGGGAATGTAAAATAGTGTAACTGGTTTGGAAAACAGTCTGTCAGTTCCTAACAAGGTAGCATAGAGTTGCCACATTATCCAGCAATTCCATTCCTAGGTATATACCCAAGAGAAATGAAAACTTACGCCCACAAAAAAAATTATACATGAATTTTCATAGTTGTATTGTTCATAAGAGCCAAAAGGTGGAAACAACCCAAATGTCCATCAACAGACAAATAGATAAGCAAAATGTGAGATAGCAATACAATGATATATTATTCAGCAATTTAATAAGATGAAGTGGTGATGCATGGTACAACATGGATAAACCTCAACAACATTTGTTAAGTGAGACAAGTCATCACAAAAGATCACATATTGCATGGCTCCATTTAAACAAAGTGTTGGGAATAGGCAAATAGAGATAGCAAGTAGATCAGTGTTTGCCTAGGGCTAGGGGAGTTGTGGGCAAATGGGTAGTAACTGCTAAACGGGCATGTGGTTTCTTTTTGGGTGATGAAAATGGTCCAAATTTGATTGTAATGATGATGGCATAACTTTTCAAATACACTAAGACTCATTGAACTGTACACTTAAAATTGGTAAATTATATAGTGGATGAATTATATCTCAATAAATTTGTTACTAAAAAAGTTAAGTAACAACATGTCATGTTTTGTGTCCCACTTTTCTCATTTCTGTTAAATAAGGAGCTGAGTCACATGGGTGGTTGTTTTCTTCCATTTCTACTGTTCTATAATTCCACAGTTTTGTGATTACCAATGAACATCAATATTGTCATACATACTGTATTTTTAATGGCTAATGATTTTTAACAGTTCTAAGATAATCTTCAAATTAGTTTGGAAAGTTTCTAGGGTATAAATAACAAACATAAGATTATTCCATTTGTAAACTCACAGAGTAAAAACCACTGCTTTCCTGGAGCATTTGAAGAGTCACCACTGGTATATGTATTGAGCCTTGAGAACTAGGTTTCTATATTATCTTGAGCAAAGAAAACGCTATATATAATTTAAAATTTTCCATCAGCTTACATTGTTAAAAACTGTCTTAGTTCCACTGCCTGAGCAGCACATTCAATATACCGATTATACTGATTAATCAAGCACTAGAAAATAGAACTGAATCAAAATTTAATGTCCTGGGACTTCTCTGGTGGCACAGTGGTTAAGAATCTGCCTGCCAATGCAAGGGACACGGGTTCGATCCCTGGTCCGGAAAGATCCCACATGCCACGGAGCAACTAATCCCGTGCATCACAACTACTCAGCCTGAGCTCTAGAGCCTGCAAGCCACAACTACTGAAGGTCACACGCTGTAACTCCTGAAGCCCTCATTCCTAGAGCCCATGCTCCGCAACAAGAGAAGCCACCCCAAGGAGAAGCCCGCACACCGCAATGAAGAGTAGTCCCCGCTCGCCGCAACTAGAGAAAGCCCGTGCGCAGCAATGAAGACTCAATGCAGCCAAAAATAAAAATAAAATAAATAAAATAAAATAAAAAATTTTAACGTCCTTTGGAGAACAGGCAGACAAAAACTTGGCAGAGCATATAAATTAAAGGTATATAGTGCAGTGGCAGTGATTAGAACTAAGAGGCTGTGATTTGATCCAGACCTTAAGCTTCTTGAAAAATACCGTTTTTTAAACAAATATCTATGACCATTCATTAAATGATAAAACCAGACAACATAAGCCAACACAAAGTTTCAAAATGTAATCACTTCCAAGGATTAAAATGATGATTTTCATCATGTAGTTTGGCTCTTCCGGCATATGATGAAGATGGAAGAAGGCAGGCTCTTCCATCTGTTTGGGACTTGGACCCCTATGAGCAGGGTTGATAGATGAGCTTCCTACAGCACAACTTCTAACAATGTATCTCGCTAATGGACTTTGGGAACCAGTAGCTAGAGGATGGCTCGTCTGACACAAAACAGTAAGAGAAGTGACCTTCTCAAAACAAGGACACAGGCTCATAACAGTTGGAAGTGGTGATATCAATAGTAAACAAGGCTCTGCAGAAAGTGTCATATTTATGTGTGAGTAATCTGAAAGAGCTCATGGTCACCAAAAGCTATTCAAAAAGGCATCACAGGGACTTCCCTGGTGGCGCAGTGGTTAGGAATCCGCCTGCCAATGCAGGGGACATCGGTTCGAGCCCTGGTTCGGGAAGATCCCACATGCCACGGAGCAACTAAGCCTGTGTGCCACAACTACTGAGCCTGTGCTCTAGAGCCCGTGAGCCACAACTACTGAGCCCGCACGCCACAACTACTGAAGCCTGCACGCCTAGAGCCCGTGCTCTACAACAAGAGAAGCCACGACAATGAGAAGCCCACACACCGCAACAAAGAGTAGCCCCCACTCGCCACAACTCGAGAAAGCCTGCGCGCAGCAACAAAGACCCAACAGAGCCATAAATAAATAAATAAATAAATAAATATTAAAAAAAAGAAAAGAAAGGCACCACACACAGGCAACAACACTAATTGCCATGTCCTCTTTGGATGTGAGGAGGGTTCTATGTAGTTATCCAGAACTACAGCCATCATTAAGATAAATGCCACTTCTAAAAATAGAGATAGTTGGAAGGGCAAAACATAAGCAAATTGGTTTAGAAGGGACTTCTTTGAAGTTACAGGGCCAGAAAAAAGTATAGGTTAAACCTGAATAAGAAGGGAACAGACTAAGGAAGAGTGCAGAATTTTAGAGCTAGATGGAACCTAATAATCTTATCATGCTTTGTATTTACCAGGAAATGATAAACTATACTGAGATAATAAAACCAGAAATCTCTGTGGCTTAACACAACAAAAGTTTATTTCTTAGCCACACATGTCTAATTTGGGTTGGCACTTTCATACATCTGATTATTCAAGGTTTAAGCTCTTTTTATATCACAATGGCACAGCTTCCAAAGTTGCTGTGGCAAGAGAATAAAAACAGGGAGAGGGCACACTGGCTTCTCCCAGAAGAGACACATGACTTGTGTTCATATTTCATTGTCTAGAACATAGGCACATGACTCCAACCCAAGGAAGCTGGGAAATGTAGTTTCCCTGTGAAACATGGAGGCAAAACATAATACTGCTTCCAGGTCACTATTATGTACCATCTTCCAAATCCAGTTACCCCTTGAATCTGCTTAATATTTTACTTTAAGCCAGTTCACTGAAAAAATCTAATTATCATTAGATAATCTAATTAGACTAAAATTTAATTTAAGCTGTCTTGATGTAACAATTATATATGTTTCTAACATATATTAAAATAAATACATACTTATTAAGTATACATTATGGACAATATAAAATCATCTCCTACATCAGCAATGGTAGGTCAAATACTTTAGAAAAAAATGAATCTAACTCTCCCATTTTAAGATGAGAAAACTGGGCTTCCCTGGTGGCGCAGTGGTTAGGAATCTGCCTGCCAATGCAGGCAACACGGGTTCGAGCCCTGGTCTGGGAGGATCCCACATGCCGCGGAGCAACTAAGCCCGTGAGCCACAGCTACTGAGCCTGCGCGTCTGGAGCCTGTGCTCCGGAATGGGAGAGGCCGCGACAGTAAGAGGCCCGCGCACCGCGATGAAGAGTGGCCCCTGCTCGCCGCTCGCACAGAAACAAAGACCCAACACAGCAAAAATAAATATATAAATAAAAAATACTTTAAGATGAGAAAACTGAGGCCCAGAAGAATGACTTAAGTCCCCCCAAATCACACGGGAAGTTGAATGGCAAAGCCAGAATTAGAGTCTAGGTTTCCTTTCCACTATACCATATTTTCAATCCTCTAAGTTTGTGGGGATAGGATGTGGGCACTAGAAAAACAAACTGAGTCACTACAATTAGGGGAATAAAAAAACAACACAGGCACGATGTACAAAAATCTCAGGGGAAAAAGAAGCCAGTAGGAAGAATTTTGAGGCTGCAAGGCAGATGGGGTCTCTTGGAAAACATGACTCCCACACAAACCAGCAGATCTGGGTGCATGACTGTCTAAAGGCTTATGAGAGACTGATTTTCTGAATTACTTAGACTCGCTGATGGAAAATTCTAGGGGCTTTGAGAACCACCATGAGAGTGGAGAGGAGCAATGTGACTGGAGGAGCCATTGGGACAGAAGCTGGATTCTACACGCGGAGGAGTAGGAAGTGTCTGCTCCACATCTCGAGGCCCTCTGTGCACAGACAAAGACCCTGAGGAGCACACTGCCGATAAACACAGGGAAGAGCATCACTTCTGTTTGGATCAAAATAAAATAGCAAAAGGATTTGGGTAGGAAACTTCTGGAGGATTGCTGAGAGTTCCTTAATAGTCTATGAAGCAGATTTAATTTTAGAAATTAGAATTATGGAATCTCTGAGGAGATGTTAGAGGTCATCCGTTCTAACATTTACAGTAGTTACAAATTTTCTCTTGAAGTCCGTGAAAACCAGTTTTTCAAAATAAGTCTTATGGACAAACTTACTACATAGAACTGATAGAAGCAGAACCACTTTGGTTGGAGGACGTCGTCAGCATGTGCTGCTATAACAAAATACCATAGGCTGTGTGGCTTAAACCACAGACATTTATTTCTCACAGTTCTGGAGACTGGGAGGTCCAAGATTAGAGTACAGCATGATCAGCTTCTGGTGAAGACTCTTTTCCTGGCTTGTAGTTAGTCTCCTTCTTGCTGTATCCTCACATGGTGGAGGGAGAGCACAAGCTCTGGTCTCTTCCTCTCCTTATAAGGGGACCAATTCCAACATGGGGGTTCTACCCTCATGACCTCATCTAAACCTAATTGCCTCCCAAAGGCCCCACTTCCAAATACCATCACAGTGGGGATTAAGGCTTCAAGATATGAATTGCCGGGTGGCAGGGGAGAGGGGACAAAAATATTCAGTCCTTCGGAAGGAGAATGGGTTCTGGAGCTTTGCCAGCCTGGCTCCTCTTACCATCCTCCCTCTACCTCCTGAGTAACAACATAATATGATGCCCCTTCATGCAGTACAAAGCCTTCATTTTAGGAGTGCAGAAACTAGGCCCAGAGGGATTGTGATTTCTGAGGGCACCCGTCAGGCAATGGCAGAGTCAGAACAAGAATCATAGACTTTTGACTCATGCTAGACTTTTCTGTGAGATGATTATAGTAAGAGACCATGATGTTGCGATTTATGGACATATGTGTATAATATTGAAAAATTCTTCTCCATAAATAATATCTAGAAATTACATACTATGTGAAATATAGAGTTCTATCCTCTCTTGTCCTAGACACGGGAAGCACACAACACAGATAAGTTTTTCAATAAGACTTAATGAAGTATAATTGACATAAAATAAACTGGTATAAAATAAAATTGACATAAGATAAACATTTACATTTGATAGCTTTTGAAATAAGTATTCACCTGTGAAATCATTACAATCAAGATAATAAACATATTTATTACACCCCCAAATTTTCTTGTGCATCTTGTAATCCCCTCTCAACCCTCCCCACATCCTCCCCATTCCAAGGCAAAAACTGCTCTGATTTCTGTCACTATATATTAGTTTATAATATAGGAATTTATATAAACGGAATCATAGAGTATGTACTGGTTTTCTTCTCTGGCTGCTTTCTCTCAGCATAGTAACTCTGAGGTTCATATGTTCACATACCCATTCATATGTTGGTGGCCATCTGAGTTATTTTCAGTTTTTTGACTACTACAAATAAAGCTGTTTTGAACATTTGTGTGCAAGTCTCTGTATGGGCAGTTCTCTTGGCTATATACCTAGAAGAAGAATGGTTGGAATGGAAGGAGAATCCTATAGTAAATATATGACTGACTTTTTAAGAACCTGCTAAATCTTTTTTTTTTTTTCTCTCGCGATACGCGGGCCTCTCACTGCCTTGGCCTCTCCCGTTGCGTAGCACAGGCTCCGGACGCGCAGGCTCAGCGGCCACGGCTCACGGGCCCAGCCGCTCTGCGGCATGTGGGATCTTCCCGGACCGGGGCACGAACCCGTGTCCCCTGCATCGGCAGGCGGACTCCCAACCACTGCGCCACCAGGGAAGCCCCTAAATCTTTTTTTAAAGTGGTGGTCTTACTTCACATTCCCACCTGTGAGGCAGGAGAGTTCCAGTTGCTCCACATACTTGGTATGGTCAGTCTTTAAAAATTTTAGCCATTCTAAAAGGTATGTAGGCATATCTCACTGTGGTCTTCTTTTATTCTATTTAAATTTAATTTTCTAATAGCTGATGATATCGAGTAGTGATCTTTTCATGTGCTTATCTGCTACCTGTATATCTTTTGGGGTAAGTGTCTGTTCAAATCTTTTGTCCAGTTTTTCAGTTGGGTTGTTTGTTTCTATAGTATTGAGTTTTGAGGGTTATTTATATATTCAAGGATACAAGGGCTTTATCAGATATGTGACTTGGGTTTCCAGCCTCTTAACAGTGTCCTTCAAAGCGCAGAAGTTTTTAATTTTGTTAAAGTCAAACTTACCAATTTTTTTCCTTTATGGATTGTGCTTCTGTTGTTGTATCTAAGAAATCTTTACCTAATTCAAGGTGACAAAGATTTTCTTCTATGTTTTCTTCTATAAGTTTTACAGTGTTAGGTTTTACATTTATGTCTCTGATCTTTGATTTTTAGTTATTTTTAAATATATAGTGGGAGGTATTGACTGAAGGTATTTTATTTTTATTTTTTATATATGGATATCCAATTGTTCAAGCACCATTTGTCGAAAACACTGTCCTCTCTTTAATGAATTGCCTTTATACTTTGTCAAAAATCAGTTGTCTTACAGGTGTGGCTCTGTTTGTTTTCTCTATTCTGTTCCATTGATGTATTTATTTATTTCTACATCAATATCATACAATCTTGATTACCATAGCTTTAGGATAAGTCTTGAAAGATAATGTAAGTCCTTGAAATTTGTTCTTCTTTTTAAAAGTTATTTTGACTATTCTAGGTCCATTACATTTCCATATGAATTTTAGAACTCGTAGTGCCAAAAATGCCTGCCAGGATTTTGATTGAGATTGTACTGAAACTATAGATCAATTTGAAGAGAGTTTACATTAACAAATGAATCTTTTGGTATATTAATGTGGTATTTCTCTTTATTTATTCACGTCTTCTTTCATTTCTTTCAGCAATGTTTTATAATTTTCAATGTACACATCATATACATCTTCTTTTCCAGTTTTATCCTTAAGTATTTGTGATGCTATTATAAATTGTATTTTTTAAATTTCAATTTTTCATTGCTATTATATAGAAATATATTTCTATAGATTATTCTTGTATGCTACAGTTTTGCTAAACTCATCTATTACCTGCCATTTGGTAATATACACACTATTTAGTAGCATTTTTATAGATTCTGCAGGATTTTATTGATAGAAAATCACATTGTCTGTTAAAAAAGACAATTTTGTTTCTTCCTTTTCAATCTGGGTACCTTTTTTCTTTTTCCTCATTGCACTGACTAGAATTACAGTACAATATTGAATAGTAGTCACGAAAGTGTTCATCCTTGCCTTATTCCCAGTCTTATAGGGAAAGCATTCAGTCTTTCCATTAAGTATGATGTTAGCTGTATATTTATTGTAGCTGTCATTTCAGGTTGAAAAAATTTCCTCTATTCCTAGTTTTCTGAGACTTTTTATCAGGTATGGATATTAAAGTTTGTGAAGTGTTTTTACACACGTATTGGGGAGGACTTAAAAAAAATTATGTCACTGTGGGTAATCACATTGATTGAGTTTCAAATGTTAAACAAACCTTGCATTCCTGGGATGTATTATTTTTAATATATTGTTGGACTTAATTTTTTAAATTCTTAAGAATTTGGAATCAAGCTTTATGCAAAATATTGAAAGAAATTTTCTTATTTACCTTTGTTTAATTTTGGTGTCGGGTAATGCTGGCCTCATGACTTGAGAAGTATTATTTTTTCTCAAGTATTTGGTAGAGCTGCTTAGAAAAGTTATCTTGGCTTAGAGTTTTCTTTATGGGAAGGCTCTTAACAAATTTAAGTGTTTTAATAAATATTGAACTATTCAGTATCTATTTTTAGAATGAATTTTAATAGTAATGTGTCTTTCAAAAATATATCTATTTCATCTAAGCAGTCAAATTTATTGGATATCCCCTCTCTCAGTCCTGATATTAGTACTTCTCTATTTTTATCCTGGTTAATTTGGCTAGAGTTTCATCTATTTTTTTACTGATCTCACAGATAATTATTATGATACTGAAATGCCTTCTTGATCCCTCATGTCTTTTTATTTGTTAATGTATCTATTTATTTTATTTAAAAAAATTTTTATTGGGGTATAGTTCATTTACACAATGTTGTGTTAGTTTCAGGTGTATAGCAAAGTGAATGAGTTATACATATACATATATCCACTCTTTTTTAGTTGATCCCTTATCTCTTACTGTAACTCTAGTTCCCACTTTGAATCTTCCCATATTTCAAGGGGACAGTCTTTCCTCAAGGATAAAATCCAAACTGAGGGTCACATGTAAGACATCCTCTAACATTCTGCAATTGCTTAGGCTCCAATCATAACAGACTGCTTGTAATTTTCTTACTACAACAAAAATGTAAAATCTTTGTGTTTTTATACATGCTGCTTCCAAGACCAAAAAAATACCCTTCCCTTCTCCTTTTTTCTTGTTCCTTGTCATTCTTTAAAATTTAGCTTAAGAATAACCTTTTCCAGTATGCCTTCTTTGGCCACCCCACTTGGTTGGGACTTGCTACTCAGTGTTTCTATAGCACTCTATGCATATAACTTTACAGAACTTATCCTATTTGTAATATTGATATTTTGTTTACTGATCTGTTTCCTCAACTAGACTGTAAACTCCTAAGTGCAAAAAGTGCCTGATTCATCTTTGTATCCTCACTGCTCAGGTCAATGACCGTCAGAGAGTTGGGAGTATAATAACGGGACAATATTAGGCAGTGTTGTTTAGTCCAGTAGTTCTCAAAGTGTGCTCGCTGGACCAGCAACATCAGTATCACCTGGGAACTAGTTAGGGCTATAAATTCTATGTCCCATTCAGCCTTATTCAATCATTCTGCATTGCTCTGGAGGTAAGACCCAGCAATCTATGGTTAAGAATCACTCCTGGGGGAGATCAGCTCTGTGCTTTGTGTCCACCTACAGGGGTGGGATAGGGAGGGTGGGACGGAGACATAAGAGGGAGGGGATATGGGGATATATGTATACATATAGCTGATTCACTTTGTTATACAGCAGAAACTAACACACCACTGTAAAGCAATTATACTCCAATAAAGGTGTTAGGAAAAAAAAAAAGCACTCCTGGGGATTCTGTTGCCTGCTAACATTTGAGAAACATTGGTTTAGTAGCTAGGGAATGACTGGCAAGTTCAGCAAGACTCATTTTGAATTTTGCAACTGTCAAATTCTTTGACCTGGAATAATGTAATTAATACTTTTAAAACCTTTGGTCCCTCATATATAAAAAGGGGACAGTAGGAGCTATTTTTATAGGACTAAGATTTAAATGAGAAAATTTAGGTAAAGCTTCTAGTATAATAAATAACCCATGATATGTCCTTAATAAATGATAACTATGAATAGTAGTTAATAACATCATCATCATCATGCTAATAATATAATAATTTATACCAGATGGAAACAGAAAACTTCTGCTTATGGCAGTCTCTCTGGATATTATTTTGAAACTAAAAGGAGAGAAAAATAGTCATGGGGAAGTAGAAGAAGATCATTCTTAGAATCAAAATAGCCTAAGAAACCGCAAAATCAATGAGGAAAAGGAAAAGAAGGAAAAAGTGAGGGAGATGGACTTATTTTAGGAGGAGAAAAATCCAATGAATATATTATTTGAAAATGTGGTACCCATATTTTGTAATAAGATTCAGCATTACAGTTTATTTTGCTTGGTTGAGAATAGAGACTCAGCGATATTCGAAGTCTCAGTCTTACTCAATTTGGAAGTTATCATCTTCTTTCAGTTAAAACATTCCATTAAGCACCAACCACAGCACAGGCATGGTACTAGATACTGGATACAGAGATCAGGACAGTGTTCCCCACCTAAACTAAGCTGAGTCTAGTGGTACTTACCAGACACTACCAAGGTGATGTCTAAAGCAGATTAAGCAGATAATTCCTTTAGGATTTTAAATACTTTATAAGGGGAGAAATGTAAGGAGGGCAATGTATCTGGGCTAACTGTTAAGACGGCCCAAGTGTTTGATATATCTGTGAATGAAGAGAAAGGGATTTCCTTCAGCGTCAGCATTACTTAAGTGGGTATTTCTCCTGGAACTTGTGGCCCTGATTTTGTTGGCATTTTCACTAGATCCATTATATACTTCCAGACACACACCAACAAGATGGTAAAAACAAAAAACAAAAAACAAACTGTGTTCATTATTTTTGTTTGGCACGGTAGAATTTCAAATTTGATTTAATGCTCCAAACATGTTTTGGCTGTCTATACATTCAAGGCAGTATGCTAGGAAATACCAAAGATGAATAAAATGTAACCTCTGCCCTAAAAGAGTTCAGTGTCTACTGAGAGAGATGCATATTCAGTTAGCGGCAATACATTTTTATATCTCTTTACACTTGACAAACTGCATTCACATAAATAATCTTAACTGGTTTTCACAGAAGCCTTACAAAATAAATAAAGTGGTATTGGTCCATTCTACGGATTGAAAATTAGAGTAAAAATAATGCCCATTATTTATCTGGAGACTTATACTACATTAACTCCATCCCCTATCTTACTGCCCTTATGTAATCAATTACCAAGTTGTATTGATTCTACCACTTAGATGTCTCTATAATTTTTGCTCCCCTCACTATTTCCACCACCACTGCCTTAGTTGAAATAAGCTCATCTTTTCTTGCCTGGGCTATTTCAATAAACTCCTAATTGGTCTCCCTGCCTACGAGTTCTGCCCACTCCAATCTGTCACCAGAGTTATCTTTCAAAAACAGAAATGATTATGCCACTCAGCTGAAAAGCCCTGGCTGGCTTCTCTATCCATCAATATGGGAAGGTCCCTTGCTAGGGTTGCCAGATTGGTCAACAGGATGACCAGTTAAATTTGAAGGTCATAAATAATGAATGATTGTTTAGTATGTCTCAAATATTGCATGGGACATACTTATACTAATATTTTAAAAAATTTGAAATTCAAATTTAACTGGCCTGTATTTTTATTTGCTAAATCTGGGAACCCTAACCACTGTGGGCCTGAAATCTAGCTCCTAACCCTCCTGGCAGTTAAGCACCCCCACATCGCAATGTCTAGTGAAAACCAAAGCCGAAATTTCTGCCCCACCCTCATGGAGCTTCCGGCTCAGTAAAGAAGTCACAAACACTATTTCTAGAATCAATAGTTAACACTCAACAGCTATGTGTCTTTGATAAACATTGACATGGTAAAAACTACATGTCTGAGGGCACACCTAAGTATTCATTTTATGGGAGAAAATAAATCCAGTTTTTTTCAGTTGCCTGATAAGAATATATTGAAGGGAGTCTGGAAAGCTTAGTTGAAATGGCTTGGTTGCACTTTTAATCAAACAACCACAATATTGAGATTAGTGTAAGCTTAGTCGAATTGCTTAACCCTTCTGTATTTCCTTTTAAAAAGTGTGTATGGGGAGGGTGGGAGCAGGGCAAGGAGGGTAACCAAACTCTTTTGCCTAATGAAATGACTGTCAAACTAAATATGTAACTTCATAATACGCATTCAGATGAGGGCAGAGGCAAAAGTCAGGTCAGGAGCATTACCAAGTTTTCAGTTCTTGTTGCAGAATGCACAAACCTGGAATTGGAGCCAGGCGATTGCAAAAATGATTCCAGATCTGCATGGTAACAATTTAGACTGACTTCCACTCCTGCCTGAAATTTAGCAGCAGAGGAAGTTCTTTTCCTGGCTGTCTGCCTTCTCCCCACCTCCCCCACCCCTCGGTACCTCAGGCTGCTCACTCCCCACATCTGTTTCCAAGCCAGCGTGTAGGGTCACAGCATGGCGCAATAAGCAGCATTAGCAGGCAGCATGAATCAGTGGTAAACCTTTGATTTTAATTCCTTGCCTCTCCTAGAGAGGAAGTGTGGTCTAGTGGTTAACCCACTAAAAAAGCAGCTAGGAGGCAAAATTCCTGGTCCTCTCCACTCCCCTGTTCTATTCTTATTGGAACACCCTGCCTGTCAAACATACATTTTTTTCTACTTTTGCTCTACCATGTTTTTCCCTGAACTGACTTGATCCCAAGATTCACTTGGGAAACTTGTTAAATGATTCCTGAGACCCATCCCAGAATCTATCAAGGAAAGTCCTAGGAATTTCTATTTTTAACAAGTACTGCAGATAAGTCTTCATAATCAGACTCAGCTCAACTGTATGCTGGTCACACATTACACAAATGACATGAGAGCAATAAAGGAAACCATAGCAAGAGAACTGAGATGAAAGCATCTCTACCATCCGGTTTGCTATTACAAGCCTCGTGTGAAAAAGGCAAAAGACAGGGAATAAAAAGAGGCAGATTCTAGATTTGGCTGTGTGTATCTAGCACTGTGTGAGCTTGGGCAGGTCAGATAGGCTTTCCTGATTGCATTTTCATCTTTTAAAAAAACACAAGTGGGCTTCCCTGGTGGCGCAGTGGTTGAGAGTCCGCCTGCCGGTGCAGGGGACGCGGGTTCGTGCCCTGGTCCGGGAAGATCCCACATGTCGCAGAGCGGCTGGGCCCGTGAGCCATGGCCACTGGGCCTGCGCGTCCGGAGCCTGTGCTCCGCAACGGGAGAGGCCACAACAGTGAGAGGCCTGCGTACCGCAAAAAAAAAAAAAAAATACAAGTGATTAGTTCATCTCTTTCAGTTCTGCGATTCAATGTATTATTTCTGTGATTTCACAGAAATGCCCAGATGGACTCAGAACATCTCTTTTCCTGAAAATGACAGTGGGTGCCGTTCCCGAGGTGTGGGCTGGCTTGTCTGGGGTTGTGGGCAGACAATGGAAACAAGTGGAGGCCGGGAGGTTTGGGGCCATGGCCACAAGGAGGTTTCTCCCCCAACACCCGCCTTGAGGCTCCGCAGCTGGCCTACTTATGCAAAGGCTTTGGCTCCTCTTTTCTTTTTAAAAAAATTTCTGACTTGTACATTCCCCTGAGGAGAAGAGATTCATCGTTTTGCGGAGAACTTGCACATGCTTTCCTGAAAGGAAGAAAGGAGGGAGGGATGGGAGGGCTTGGCTGGACTAGTGAGTGGGTTAGGGCTGCCAAAGCAATGAGTCTCCCCACGTATGATTAACATATACCCAGCACATCGTTAGCTCTGAGTATGCCCAGCAAAATCCTTTGTCCTACTTCCACAATGCCTAGAAGTGCATTCTTGTTAGTGGACTGCACACCCGCCTACTCGTCCGTCATTCTCTGGAGTGGGGGCAGTCTTCCACCCCAGAACAAGTGGGGGGGGGGAGTTGGGAGGAGGAGGAGAGAGCCTTGGAAGTCACAGTGAGTCATGATTGTAGGAAAAGGATGTCTTATGAAGCCAACGCAGAGCTAGCTTCCTAGAAACATCATGACAGGTCCTACGAAGCCCACGTTTGGTTCTAATTATAACATTGCCCACATTTGAGCATTTCACAGTTTTCCCATGGTAACAACAGGGTTTCTGAGGAAGAGGACTTTGACTCAAATGTGCTCTGTACTTCTAATAGTGGAAGCTGGTTGGACTTCAAAAAAAGCAGTTATTTTTTGCTAATTTACAAAGGAGATATCATTGGATTGCCTATGCCTATTAATACACATTTAAACTGGAATTAAGCACATTGTACTATATAAAAAGGCCAAAATGAGCTGCATAAAAATTTTAAAAAATGTTTTATAAAGGCCAAGATGAGCAACATAAAAAGAAAAAGAAACCTCAAATAAGTGGAATTTGTTTCTCCCCTCAACTTGAGACGAATGACAAGCTTAAAAAAAAAAATTAATGATTTAAAAAGCAACTTTGGAAGGATTCCACAAGTGACTTATTTATAGTTCCATTGTCAATACTTTCTGATTCTATTAAACAGTGAATGCTCTTCCTGGGGATGAACATAAAGCACGGCATGTGTCTTTGAAAAATCATGTTCCAGTGTGATTTTAGTGTCATATGCTATCTCCCTTTATTCAAAAATATTTGAAAATTGCTAATCTGGGTAATCTACTAATGATAACTTTTAATTACATCCCAGCTCTTGATCATTTTTGGTAAATGAATTTTTTCTTTTTTAAATCTATCCTTTCCCACTTTTAATTTATTTAGATACCAGAGACACTAGCCAGGGAAGTGGGGAGGCTGAAGATAATTCTCTTTCTTTATAAAACGGATTCCAGGTTGGATTAACCTAGGGGAGATCTAGGGGAGATGTTGAGGAGAAAGGGATTTCTCAGGCTACTCTGGAGACGGAGTTGAGAAATAGTATGCATACCTGCTTGGAGCTGGCTTGGGGCTGGTTGGAATTTTTTTTTTTTTTTTTAACATTCTGCAAAAGCGGACATATGTGGCATTTAGAAAAGGAAGAGAAGTACTGACTATTCATTTTTACAAGATTATCAAGTGAGGATTCACTCTGTAAATCTCAGCAGTTATGAAAGTTGGTGTGGTTTGTAAACCCCACCACAGGAAGTAAGGGTGATCAAAAAATATGTTGGCAAAGTTTTGAAATTTTCCAGAAGTATGAGAGATTCTCTTCCTGTACAAAAAATAATGACGTCAGGTTTAGTAACTGCTTAGGAAATGATTAAGACAAAAGATACTCACTTTCCTCAATACCCCATCTTAGTTTCTTCAGATAAATTCTCTGAATTTTATATAGATTCAGAAAATTATAACTTATTTTTATGATAAGCGAAGTCATAATATAACTTATTATCTTCTCCATTTTTAGCATATTTGCTTATTTTTACAGTAAAATATCTTTTACCAAAAACTAGGGGAAAATGCGAAATAAAGAGAGCAGTAATGTTTTGAGGAAGGACCCATATACATTGTGGGTAGTATAAATATTGATCAGAGTAATCAGTGGTATCTGGCAAAGCAAAGTATGATAGTAGTTAATTTTTACATAATTTATACAGCTTACTACATGCCAGACACTGTTTTAAATACTTGAAAAAAATTATCAGTAATGTAGTTAATTCTTATAACAACCTTTATCCTCATTTTACCAATGGCAAAATTGAGGCAAAGAAAGATTATATAATTTGTCCTAGGTCACCAGATAATAAGTGGAGGAGCTGGAATACAACTCTGGCAGTCTGTCTCTTGAGCCTGTGTTCTTAAACACTACGTGATACTGCTTCTCTGAAAAATGATCAAGGGCCCTTATAGAAAACAATGTTGACAGGAATGTGTTCAAAAGACTCAGGCTCTTGAAACTTAGCCACTAACTCAGTCAAGCACTTTCTACAAAATAGTCAGTAAGACGAATATGCTTCTTGTAGGAGTAGGAGGGGTTCTTTGCTGTGACCGTAGAGTACCTGTCTATGAAATACTACTTGACTTAGTTTTATTATTTTTTTTAAAAAAGTCCAAATTCCCCAATGGGTTTGAGGCCAGCCTTTTATTTTATTTATTTATTTATTTTTTGGCCATGCCGTGCAGCATGCAGAATCTTAGTTCCCTGACCAGGGATCAAACCTGTGCCCTCTGCAGTGGAAGCACAGAGCCCTAACCACTGGACCACCAGGGAATTCCCTTGAATGAGTTTTAAGAGAGTAAAGGCCAACAGATGAAATGTTCATCTTCTTTATCAACTAAGATACTGTGCCTATGAAGTGTCATAAAGGTGCATTTCCTGTCTAGAAGGAACTTGTGGTGTGATAAGGCAAAGGTAATTATTGACATTTGATAAACATTTATTGCAAAACCGCTATGTACAGGGTATATAAAGATAATTAAACCATAAGACCTACCTTCAAGGTGGTTGTAGCCTGGATGGGGACATGGACCATCACCACAGGGTGTGGTAGATACCAGAGTAGGTTAAAAAAAAAAGGAGGCTCTGAGAGCAGCAGGAGGGGCCCCCCCGACCCAGGCAGGGAATTCCAGGATTGCTTCTCTAAGAACATGATGCCTGTCTGGAATCTTTTATAATTTTTGCTTTCCATTTCCACATCACTTCTCACCCTGTCATCCACATTTGAATTTATAAGTACTAGCTTTAAGGATATGATCTGTTCTTATTTCCCAATCATATGTCTTCCTTTCTGTTAACTTCCCAGGTGACATGCTTGGTTCAGTCTCGACAGAAAATGCCTAAGAAACTTTGGACCAGGACAGCTTCTTACTGTTCAGAATGCATTTTTTTTTTTTGCATTTGATGTTCCCCATTTGTTTTGACACTGGGCTGCCTTAGCCTTCTGGGCAGGCAGATCTCCTGGTTACTGACCACTTACCTGAGCGGTCCCCTAAGTATTGAATTTCCCTCTACTTTGCCCTTGTTAGCTTTTTGTTTTCCCATATATTTACAAAATCTGATTTCTGCTTCTTTGTTTAGTTCCTGTCTCTCTGCTAAGTCTGACCTTTGATTTATGTTTTCTTCTGGACTTGCTGAACCAGGCTTAGTCAAGTCTCTAGCCTTAGATATATTTCTGCCTCTTGTTCACATACTGTCTCCATGCCTTTTTTTTTAAGCCACTCCGCGGCATGTGGGATCTTCCCAGACTGGGGCACGAACCCGTGTCCCCTGCATTGGCAGGCACACTCTCAACCATTGCGCCACCAGGGAAGCCCAGTCTCCATGCCTTTTGCCTTGTGCACTCATATATTCTACAGTTTCAATTAGGAATTATAATTTTGACAGCAGATAGAACTTAGTGCTAGGTACTCAAGATACAGCCCAAAATAAGATATGGAAATACTGCTTTCCCTTAACCAGAGAAAACTTCTGGGAGAGAAATATTCTCAAAAACCTTTGACAATTAATGGTTATTACATTTGGACGAATAGTCTTTTGATGAAAAAGGAATGCTTTAGACTCAGGTAGGGAATGCTGGTTGACAGTTATGTGCATTCCCTTAGCTTTAAACAAAATTAATAGTGATGTGTGAACATGCAAGATGATGTCAGGTTTCTATCACCAGATGCCTTAAACCTGTTGCCAAAACCTGCCGTGAGTTCCTTAGTGGGTATATTGTTCAAAATTCCTCAACGGGCAAGAGAGAAGATTTGATTTGAAGAAGGAACCAAAGGCCAAAGATCAAGGGCTAGCAAGGTTAGAAACGGGAATATTGGTGTAGAATATTCCAGACACACACACATTTCATACTCTAAGTTTGTATTCTGAAAATGCTTTCTGCAAAAGTCTAAAAGGAAATAGTCCTTATTGCACAAACAGTCCCCACTCTAAAAGCATTTCCCTGCCACAAATAACATTTATTTCCTCAAAACAGAAATACCAGAGAGCATTTCCTCAGTGCACCAGTCAATTTTCTCAAAGTACAAGCACACTAATTTGCCTTTCCTTCTTTTCCTCCTTTTGAATTAGGTTTCTCTCTCTAGGGCCTTATTCCATCTTCCCAACAAGCAACAGCAACATAACCATTGTTTCACACGGTGGATGGAGAAAGACATGGATAAAAACTGGCATCAGAAGGGCATACCAAGTGAGATGCAATAACAAAATTAATATTTGTGTCCTCCTCCCCAACTTTTTTGTTTCACAGAATACATAAACATTCAAGAGAGACATTTTTGAAATAGTGTCTGAGGCAGTTTATGAACAAACCAGTAGGGCAGTATTTCTCAGACTCTTAATGAATCTCCTGCATGGACACAGGAAAATTGCGCTTACTTAAAATGCAAATTTCTGGGCTCCACCCCAGGTTTACCTACTCAGAATCAAACCAAGGAAATCTGCATTTTTAATAAGCTTTCTCTGTGATCAGATGGATCATATGGCAATCATTACTCTAGGACTGTGCTTAAAATAGGCAAGAATCCTGTAATTGTAGTCAAAATCACACCTGGCTCCAAGTAAATCAATTGAAACTCTTATGACGGGCGGATGCATTATAAGGAAGAGAAGGGGGTGGTGTGGTGTTTAAACAGAATTAAGTGGAAAAGGATCTCTTTGTGATAGGGAGAAAGGAAGGCAGCCCTTATATGGTTTCAGTGGCATCACAGCACTGTATAGATTGTTCCTCCTCTGCCTGTGGAGAAAGAAAGCAAAAGCTAGACAAATGGACCACATGCGGTCATGACCCAGCAAAGCATGACCTTCTGCTAAAAGATAAGCAAACCTCATATTAAGCCAAATCCAGAACATTCTGTTTTCACCCCAAAAAGGATTCAGTGTATGTTGATGGCAGTTTCCACCTAGCCAAGCAGAGAAAACCAGGGTAAATAAAATAGAGATTCTCAATGTTTTGTGTCCTCTGAACATGTTTGAACACTGGAATTTTGGGTAGCACACTTGAAGGAAATAAAACAGGTGGAAGGACCAAGAGCCATGTCTCGAAGCCCTAAAAAGTCCCCCAGTGACTACTCTCTTCTCACCTGACTGGCTTCAGCTCTCTGCTAGTCTGTGAGGGGATCCCATGGCTTAGGGCTCTTTCTGGGCCCCTCTAGGATGGGTGTGGCACCATGCCTATACGCTGTTACTCCTATACCGTGCTAGTCACTGGGTCACAGGACCCGTCCAACAAAATGACATCTGATAGACATCACTATAATACTATAAATACTTAGTAATAGCCAAAACCCCAAACACGCCTCATTTAAAATATTGAAAGGCCAGCCTCTAAGAATGAAGTACTGACAGATGCTACATCATGGATGAACCCTGAAAACATTATGCTAAGTAAAAAAAAAAGCCAGACACCAAAGGCCACATATTGTATGATTCCACTTACAAGAAATGTTCAGAATAGGCAAATCAATAGAAACAGAAAGTAATTTAGTGGTTGCCAGGGGCTGGAGGAGGGGGTGGGGTAGAGAGCAATTGCTAATGGATATGAGGTTTCTTTTTGAGGTGACTAAAATGTTCTAAAGTTAGATAGCTGTGATGGTTGCATAACCTTGTGAATATACTAAAAAAAAAACCCCACTGACCTGTACACTTTAAAATGGTGGATTTTAAGGTATGTGAATTATATCTCAATTAAGCTGTTCTTGAAAAATAAAATATTTGAGAGGCTTCTGTGAAAACTTTGTTATGCCAGTTATGCTACGATAGAGAAGTTAAAATTGAATTAAGCAGTGACCAAGTGATAAACTTGAGAAAATGCTGATGTTTTATTTAAATCCAGAGTTTTTAAAAACATCTTAACCATATAGTGGGTCTCTTTGATTATAACTAACAGGTAGAATGGGTAACACTTTTTTTTTTAACTTTGTTTTCACATATAATACAAAATTTGAGAGTGCTTTGATGCTAAACAAGATTAGACCTTTCATGAGCCAGATTATAGTTCATAGTGATGATTAAGGTTAAATTAGAACTAGTGAGAAGGGTACCAAACTCTATCACTGGCATTCATTTCTTTTCAAAGTTGTTTCACAAGATATATCTTATTCTCATTAGTAGTTA
The DNA here is from genome assembly GCF_964270905.1 of Leucopleurus acutus. NCBI lineage: Eukaryota > Metazoa > Chordata > Mammalia > Artiodactyla > Delphinidae > Leucopleurus > Leucopleurus acutus. The sequence continues at coordinate 81,182,189 of NC_139142.1, read as the reverse complement.
ATAAATATGATATTATTAAGGAGAGATTTTTTTTAAAAAAGACTAAGAGAAGAAAATCTGCTTATCAAGATCTCACACAGTTGGAAGCTAAATTACTTGAACTATAGCACATCGTTGTAAGTGGTAGAATCAGGATTTGGAGAGAGGGTAATAAATTCATTTCCAAGACTGAATTGCTAAAACCAGGTCATGAGGGTATAGCATGTTACTTAATGTACAGTGCTTATAAATCTAGACTAATGCTTCTGGTTCTTAACAGTTTTTATCACGTGCCCTTTTGAGAATACGAAAAAAATCTATGAACCCTCCCTCTAAAAGGCACACATGCAGGTGCCAACTTTTTTCCACAGCATTCTTAGGAGGACCACCACTCTGAAATCTATTCATGAACTCTTCACCCCATGCTGAGAACTCCATGACCACATACAGAATAGTTTAGTCCATACTAATGTTCATTTTGGTCAATTCAAGCTCTTGTCAGTAATTCTACATTTGCCAAGATGCTAAATTTTTAATGCACTCAACACAGTATGTTGGGCAATGGATACCCACCCTCGCACCAACTCTTGTCAGTTCCAAGATTGGACTTTAATGATCATATCTCTCTGGGATATGACAACTACTTAGGGGAAGTGGGATTGTGTAGGATTATGAAGTGTTCAATCCCCACTTCCCGATGAAACCAGAAGCTTCCCTTAGTAGGTGGCCTCCGAGGTTCTTTCTACTTATGCTTTAATGAGCAGCTCCATAAATAAACCTTCAAGGAGAATCTGAAACCTTTTCCCAATATGAGTGCTTCAACCCTCCAGAGCACACCCAAGCCCCAAAATACTGCGTGGATCCAGAGAATTCAGGCAAACACCAAGTTTTGGTCTGAACTCTCCACCAAGAAGCCTCAATGTTTTCACTTTGTTGACCATAAGTGATATATTTAGTTATCCAGAAGGGTAGTCAATCTGCTAGAGAAAATGTCCTGAAAAAATGAAACAGGCAATTATGTTGGGCAGACCTAGGGGTTAGTGTGGATGGACTTTGTTTTAAAACAGATTCCTAACTCAGTCAAAAAGTCTCCTGTCCATGTGTTTTCCTGGGGAGAAACTTCCAAAGTGGTAATGCGAAAACTCACAGACTCGATGAAGGGGTGTGTAGCCATCTGGTTTGCTCACAAGCAGAGTTGCTCTTTTTATCAGAATTATTTTCAGATTTTCATATGGAGGTGGAGTTGGCCATCTTGAACACCAAATCAGTATTAACCCTCTCCCTAAACAATTCTATTGAAAATTCTCCTAATAAGGATACTAGGAAATGTTTTCCTTTTTTTTTTTTTTTTCCTGAAACAGGGAACAGAGGCCAGTTGAAATCAAGCAGCCAGTCTCAGATGGGGGCGGGTCACCCGATCCATGGGATTTCCCCTGGGACTCCCAAGGCTTAGGAAGAAGGAATCCCAGTGACTGTCTGCCTGAGGATACACTTCCCTCAGACTAAGCTTTCCATTCGCATGGAAACAAGAGTTAGGCTCTAATCAGGTGACTCTCAGTCTCTTTAGAACTGACTTACTTATGGTTGAAGCCAAACCTCTTAGTTCTTCCCATTCCCACCCGTCCCACCCCAGCTGAGGTAGATGAAGAAGTTTGGACAACGAAACAGGGTTCGAGAGATCACAACAGCTTTGCTCCTGTTTTTTGTTGTTATTGTGTGTGTGTGGTTTTGGTTTTTTTTTTTTGCTTTAATCATGCAACACTTCCCTCCCAGAATTTTGGATATTTAACATCCACTGAGAACAGCTTGCCTGTAGGTTTCTGTTGGGGACAAAAAAAAAAAAGGGTGTTGGTGGTGGAGAGCTGAGTTTATTTTTCTTGCCTTTTTTTCTGGGACTCTTCTATATACACTCATTCTTATTTTGAGCCAAACGGAGGGACAGGTTTCTTTTCATTTCCTGCCTGATCGAAAAAAAAGTTTCCATAGTCAGCTCCTGGCAGGCGTGCCCTAGTATCTTGGGGAGGGCCGCTTGGGAGTAGCAACACCCTCTTGTGTGATCAGGAGAGCAAACTGAAGGTAGCAGCTACCAGCAACTGTCACAGAGAGGCACCAGCATTTTCCCCCTTCCATGAAAAGGGCAAAGTCAAAAGAGAAAGACAAAGTCCAGGTTGTTGTTGGAAATTTGACCTCAGAAGAAAAACTGAAAAAGCATAAAGCGCTGTGTGTGAACTTTTCTATCTTCTTGGTCAGTGTCGGGCTGCATGTGATAAACCAGTGGGGTGGTTACTTTTTAAAGGGCTTCCTTTTAGTTTTCTTGCGGTTCAGAGTGAGCCTTGTTGGTTAAGCATATATATTAAATTCTGATCCTTCCTTAAATTTTAAAGAAAATCTTCTACCTAGAGTGTTGTGACCTTGGGTTCCAAAGCCAAATGAAGAAAGAAAAGCAAAGCATAAGCTACTTCTAAAATTCTGGAATTAATTTGAACTAACGGCTTTATATATACCCCCATTTGCCCCCATAAAAGGTAAATATTTTGTCTCCAAAATTATTTCCCAGAAAGAAGGAAGTCACCTTCAATACACATCCTAATGAAGTCATCCTCTGGTGCCTGCTCAGTATCTGATTTTGGAACAACAAATTACTGTTAGGGGAAGATGCATCGGGGTGAAATGGTCTAAGTTAATGCCTGTTTCGGAGGCTTATGGAGGTCATCTACCAGAACTGGTTAAGAAAAAAAAGAGGAAAAGAAATTTATCACTGGTCTAGTAATTGTTCTTGAAGTTATTAGCCCTGAAATGCAAGTGTTAGATGTGTTTTTAAATAGATCTTTTAGAGAACACACAAAAATACAAATTCAGTGAGCGATATGTCATGGAGATTATAAATATGCACCTATAGGAAATGAAAAAATGACCACGTGCTACGCACAGGGGTGACTTGGTATATCATTTCTGGAGACAGCATTGTACATGAATTCAGTGAGTGTTAGCTCTCAGAAACTTAGAAGGAACTAACAATTCTGTGTTTGGAAAACTGTTGGATTAGTCACAAAATAACACTGGTGAGGAATAATTTTGTTTTATGAAGTGACAGTGGACAAATATTAGTATTTAAGAATCATTATATTATTTTATAAATATGATTTTAAATATGTATGCATTACTAAGTAGATAAGTAAAGATTTTGAGTAGACATTGACTTATTTGTCCACACCCCTAAAAGTGGCCAAAAGAGAGTTTTCTTAGGTTTGTCACATATTTAGGCATATATGGGAGATAGATAGATCATAGAGCTACAAATCTTTATGAGAACACGTAGTCTAGGAGGGACTTTCCTGTTTTACAGACGAAGGAATTAAGTTATTAGCTCAAGGTCACAAAGTTATTTTGGGATAGAGGGGGATTAGAAATGAGACTTGCCCTTTTCATTATGATATATCACTCTCTCAGTGGGATCTTTCCTTTAGAAAACTATGAAGCCCTTGCAGACAGAAAAGAAAGATTAAGAAAAATGGTTCCAAGGTCTCACTTTGGGGGAGAAACTTACCTGCTTTCCCCTAGATGCGCCGGCGCGCACCCCCCCCCCCCCACACACCAGAATCCTTTCATCCCAGCCATGTGCTACCAATTACTGACCTCCCTCTGTGAGGCTGAATCCAGTCATACTGGAATTGGCTCTAGTGGGAAATTTATAAAAGCTACACGCCCGAGGCAGTTGCTTGCTCCAGTGGAGTATAGGGGTTAGTGCCTTGGGAATCCCAGGTATTATTAAATGCACCAGCCCTCCCCAACTCTGCAGACCAAAGAGTAGTATGTCCTAAAATCACTTGTGAGACAGTTGTACAATGCATAAAGGACAATCTCAAAACCATGGCATTGGCCCCTTAGGCTATAAAGTCTCTACAACCTGTAACTCACATCTCATGTATGCTAAAAGCATTATAAGCAATGTGGGGAGGGTAAGCTCAAAGGAACATGAGACAGAATCATCCCCAAATGGAAACCAGTCACTCCCTGGGGCTTGGGTGTGGTTGGATTTTCATCATATTAACCAACAATATGGAAGTGCCAGAGTCCCACTCAATTAGAATGTTCCTGATTTATCAGAGGGGCTAAAGCAGTCATGGACCCCCCACTGAAAATTATTCTCCTGCCAAGAACATCCTGTTGCCACCACTCAAGGGGCTGAGGGTGGGAAGTGGTTCAGAGGTTCAGGGTAAAGAACCACTACCAGATAAACGGGAAAAAGCCTGGTATCCTGTAGCATGAGAACACACAGGCAATAAGGGCGAAGGGGCATGAGCTAAGTCACTGAGGAAGAGTGAGTGCTGGAATAATGCAGGAGTTTTTGAGAGGTTGTGACCATGCTTGTTGACTTCAGATAGAAGAAAGGACTTCACAGTCAGCCGGGGTTTCAAGAATCAGGGAGGAGGTCAAATAGATGTTAAGTCAAAACTGCTTGTTCTACAGTTTTGTTCTACAGTTCTACAATTAGCTGGACTCTAAAAAGACAATTTTTTCTTCTCCAGTACTTCTTTTAGTATGTTCTTCTTGCATAGGCCACTTCTATCTGTCTGGATAAATTTCTCTCTATTCTCAAATAAATCATACATCTCATCCTGCCAGTTTCTATAAACAACTTCTCTTTCCCCAATTTTGGTTACCTCAAGGCACTAGCTCACATGACTGATGACCATTCTTGAAGTTAGCATTTCTAAAACCTGTTTATATTTGAAATTTGATAACCTTTTATCAACATAGGGAGGGTTTTGAGGCAATATAAATTTGGAAGGAGGCATCTCAGGGCAGTTACCCCAGTCAGTGTCTCCTCCCCTTTCCCATTTTGTCTCCTGTGGCTCTTCATATTGGCAAACAGAAATCACATTCAATTAAACGACCAACTATATTTTTAAAAATTTAACTCCTCCCCCCCCAAAAAAAACCCACGAAAAATTAAGCTTAAGCAAAAACTGGTAAGTATTCATTGTGATTGAATGTATCAATATTTCTAGTGTCTCTGGTTCCAGGCTTATTTCAAGTGAAAAAGACCACCTGTTGATGTGGAGTGTACCTGATGGGAATTCCCGACACCTGATTTTTACTCTATCAATCCTTGACTCACTGAATTTCTAGGTAAGTGGTCAAACTTATTCTTCTCCACCGTTTGTACAAAACAACAACAACAAAAAAAAAACGGGCTATGAAATTGTTATTCTCTCCTGTTAGTGAATGAGACATATGGCGTTTGGACTATGAAATACTTTTCTAATGTTTGTTTAGGGGTGGGCAAATACAATGAAAACTGGTGATCTCAAGAGCATTGCTAAGAGCATTGTATGTGCATGTCCTGTAATTAGCATCCATGGTGAAGAGCACGGTGTGGAGATCAGACCGTTTCTGTTCTGTTTATTTGCTTCCTTTTTATCGGCTAGCCAGTTTGAATGTAAGTTACAGTGGTCTCTGGAAATCTTTAAGCTTTTTATATTTATAGGATTGCCAAAAAGTTCTAAGCAGGCATTATGGAGCATGGCCTGGAATTAGGTGAAGAGGTAGGCAGAGGGACCCAGCCAGGGCACTTGGTGGCTGCTCTATGCCAGGGTGCTTGATTCTCAAGGATCAGAACTCAAACACAGGGTGATGGAGTAACAGGACAAAAGATGTTAAACTGAAGTATCCCCGAGTTAATGGTTCCCTATATGTTTCCTGTGCTGGACACAAAAGTAGCACCAGATGTCCCCCAAAAGATGTGTACACAATGTTCATAGCAACGTTATTCAGAATAGCCCCAAACTGGAAACAACCCAAATGTTCCTCAACAGCTGAATGGATAAACAAATGGTGGTGCAGTTATGCAATAGAATACTGCAGCAGCCATACAGAGGAAAGAGCTGCTTTCCTTAATCCAAGCAAATTGGACACCTTTACAAACAGAACTTTTACATTCATTTTCTATTGCTATATAACAAATTACCACAAACAATGCAGCTTAAAGCAATACCCACTTATTAACTCACAGTTCTGGAGGTCAGAAGTCCAAGCACAGAATGACTGGCTTCTCTGCTTAGGGTCTTAGAAGGCTGAAATCAAGATGTTGGCTGGGCTGTGTTCTCTTCTGGAGGCTGTGGAGAAGGATTTGCTTCTGAGCTCATTCAGGTTATTGGCTGAATCCTCTTCCTTGCAGTTGTAGGACTGAGATCCCTGTTGACTTGCTAGCTGTCAGCCAGGTGCTATTCCCAGTTCTTAGAGGTTTCCTTCTCATGCTTCAAATCTCTTTCTTTAGGAAGAACCCTGTCCCTTCTATGGGTTTGCCTGATTAGATCAGGCCTACTAAGGATAATCTCCCTATATTAAGATCAACTGATTTGTGACCTTCATTACATCTGCAAATTCCTTCTTAGCAGCACCTGGATTAGTGTTTGACTGGATACCTGGGGGAAGATGTGTTTATACCGGGGGCTGGGAATCTTGAGGGCCACCTAAAACTCTGCCTACCACAACTCTTAACTTCACCCTTTCTCTGCTTTGTCAAAACAGTGCATAAAAACAAAAACAAAAACAAAAAACTCGGGACTTCCCTGGTGGCACAGTGGTTAAGAATGCTAATGCAGGGGACACAGGTTTGAGCCCTGGTCTGGGAAGATCCCACATGCCACGGAGCAACAAAGCCTGTTTGCCACAACTACAGAGCCTGCACTCTAGAGCCCGTGAGCCATAACTACTGAGCCTGCATGCTGCAACTACTGAAGCCCGCGCACCAAAAGCCCATGCTCCGCAACAGGAGAAGCCACTGCAATAAGCCCACGTGCCGCAACTAGAGAAAGCCCACACACAGCAACAAAGACCCAGTGCTGCCAAAAATAAATAAATAAAATAAATAAGCTTATTAAAAAAAAACTGCTATAGAGGAATAGACCTGGCCAGCTCAGTCCAGTACTCTCACTTTAACTATGGCACAGGTAGGTAGCACTAGGAGGGTTTGATTGCCCATATAGTCTCACCTTTCGTAAAGGAGAGAAAATTTTATAAGAAGTAGTACATACGTATATTTGACTAGGGGATAAAAGGGACCATAATACTAAAAAATGTCAATAATTTTTAAAAAATAGTTTCCAATTGTCCTCCAATGAGCATGTGCTATTCTTGCAGTCAGATACAAAAAAAAATTTTTTTTAAGTATATAACCTTACAGCACAATTTCTCATAGTTACCCCTCATGGATTTACCACCCTTGATTTTATCTAAGCTGTTGGTAAGAACTTTTCTTCCATGAAAGTTATTCAGAAAAAGTTTATAAGCTTCATTTCAACATTTTTAAATAAAATATTTTATTATATAAAATGGATAACTGGCTTGTACCTATCATTACCTATTGTATTGAATGCAAGAATATCAATGAGAAAATTTGCACTCCTTTTTCTACTGAACTGTTGAAATTGGACACTTTGGAGAAATGGAAACACAACCACAACTAAGTTTTTCATCATTCAACCCTCATTTGTAGAGCACTTTAGAATTTCTAAAATTTATGTATGTATACTATCTCATCACACTGAACAATGTCACTTGAACTTTGAGACTCAGCGATGATGATACCTGCCCCCCAATACAAAGTGAGTTAGAGACAGAGATAGGATTAGAATTAGTTCTGGTGGTGTGACATGGTCCTCCCTCTCTACCTATTATTAAGGTGGGGTACAAGAGTAAGTAGAACCAGAATATGTCTTTCTTGAGTTGGGAAACCTAACAGCCTACATACTCTTATTGTGGAAACCCATTCTTGATAGAGCTGTATATGAGATAAATGAAAAACTTTCTTTTTTCTCCTATTAATTCTCATATTGGAGATCCTCTATTGAAAGGGTGCTAGAAAAGAGCTACTTAATTATAGTGTTCAATAAATATGTTTGTTTTCAAATATGTACATGTCAATACTGGTAAAGAAGCACAAACCTGTCTTTCTTGACTACTGAAGCACCTCATTCCTTGATTCTGGGTAAAGGGGCTAACTTATCCTGCTGCCATTTTATCCCAATAATCCATGGTCAACTAAGCTAACCACATCTGCTTTGTCTATTTTGGTCATGATGTCAAGATCCTTAAAATTGCATGTTTTGGTTTGGGACTGTGCCTGGTGGTGAAATTCTATACAGTTTTATTTCCTTTGTTTGCAGTTTGTTTATGGTCTTTTGTAGGAGAGGTGCTGGAGCTGAGTAGGGGAAGTTACATCAGATCCATGGTTTTCTTGATTAGATCATTATAGGCTCCAAAATAAACTGTCTCCTATGAAGTATAGCTAAATATTGGCAGATAGTAGGTAGTCTTGCTTCCCCAATCCCTTGAAAAGAGAAAGACTGAAATCGTCAGTAACTTTTGTTGCCAGAGGGCACACATGGTAGAAATTAAGTTAAGCCGTTCTTTAATTTATATAATCAAGAAATGGCAATTGACTTTGTTCATAGACCAATTTAAATCTATTAATATATGTAAACTCTGTACAACAAAAGTATATCTGCCACATGCATGTACTGTCAGCATCTTTCTGATTTCAAACCCCTGCAGGATTGTGCTCCCTGGATTGGAGCAAACAATCAAAAGTAGATGGTGTGGAAGGCTTAGGAAATTCGGACAGGTAATGAAGGTTTCCGGAAAAAAACTCTATTCACCACAGTTAAGTTCAAGGAAGTGGAAATTACTTTAACTTGCAATAGCTCATTAAATTAACTCTCCAATTACAGAAGACTCTAGAATGTGATTCTTAATTAAAGCTAGTGATTAATTCATGGCACTCATAGGGGGATGATGGCTCTTGTTTTGTTTTTGAATGAAGTTACAGATATATGCATTGCTACCTGTATATGACTGTCCTAAGGAGCATTTCTGGACAAAGTGGTCACCATATTTGACAACAAATGAAGTGACTTCTGATCTTGATTCTCTGCCAAAATCTCAAGGTAACTTTCCTTTTAGAAGTCTGGGCTTAGAACACAGATGTGAAATTGAAAGCAATAATTCCTATATCCTGTGTGAAGAAATACATCTTGAGTAAGTCCTACCTGAGCCTACCAACATAAATTTCAGCTACCCAATCTTTAAGATCTAATTAAAGATTAATGTAGCCCCTTTCAGAAAAATAGTTATTAACTAATAAATACTTACATTATGATGATTGTTTTTATTAGCTAGTAGGAACGAAGAACTTGCCTTCTCTGAATCTTTAAAATCTCATTTAAAATTGTTTCATTTAACCTTCATACCAATTCTGTGATGTAGGTACTATAATTATGTTCATTTTAAAGATTAAACAACTGCTCTGAAAGTTTGAGTACCTTGTCCAAGGACACACAGTTTATAAAAAGATGGTCTGGAACTTGAACCAAACTTTCTTTGACTTCAGAGCTGGAATGTTTTCACTTGCTGTATTAGTTTCACCTCTTTTCAAGTACAGACTTTTAAAAAAAGATAAAATCTTTTTTAAAAAATGACTTATTTCTTGACCTCTGTCAGTTCCTAGCAGGAAACAGGTGGCATACCAAATTAGGATGATTCCAGGAGTATTTATTTACAAAGAGACTGTTTTTGTTTTCGTTGTTTTGGCCACGCTGCGTGGCCTGTGGAACTTCCTGTACCAAGGGTCAAACCCGTGCCCCCTGCAGTGGGAGAAAAGCAAGGAGCAAAGAGACTGTTTATAAAGGTACGTGTTAAGGGTGAGGGTAGAGTGTAGGGGAACCACAAGACATAATGCAGCAATTTGAGGCTAGCAGCAGTGGATGAAGTGTTACTATACCCAGATCTGAAAGGATGAGGGAAGGAGACTGTTACTGACCAGAAAGGAAAGCTGAGTGGAGAAAGTTGCCTAGAAAGGCACGTTGACCCAGCTGAAAGGACATGTCTAACCAAAGCTGCCTCCCAGGGAGGGAGCCAGGGGAATACACACCCTGATCTCACGCTCATCACATCCTCTTATCTCCTGCCAAGGCTCTCATTGACCAAACCCAACGGGAAACCAGAGGTCACAGGAGTCTCACTGACATGGTTTTTGTAGACCAGCTGAGCAAGATGCAGAGCAGAATGGAGAAAAATGGAGAGAGGACTTGGAGAGACAGACAGAGGGTATCCAGTATAATGACACATATGAAAAATGAACTGACAGTAATTACAGACTGTTGGCTTTTTCTGTGAATAAAGATGTAACGTAGAAACACAGTGTTTCTTAGGATGTGAGGGATGTGACTGCACATGGACGTGACTTTCTTGGACCTGACTCTGGCTACTGCGTTGTATAGAGGCCTGACTTTGGGAAACTATCTGTTACTGTCAGCAGAAGAGCTGTGCTCCTAGAACAAGTATCTGGCAAAGATCATAGCCCTAGGTCACCTCCCAGACTAGCGTTCCTTCTTACTCCCCTTTGAAAAAGGTAGCTTCCTTGAAAGGTCACTAGGGAAACACTGGGTTACTCTCAGCATTTCCAGAGAAGAGGCAGGTATCTACCCATTTAGACAGTTGCCAAGAGAGTTTGATACAAAGGATTTCTTGTTACCTTTCAAAACAAAACAAACAAGAAAACTAAAAGAAGAAAATGGAAGAATGAATATTAAACTGTGAACGCTGCAAGATCCTGGACGGGTCCTAGGTGGGAAAAAAGGCTGCACCAGTTTTCAGGGAGGGAGAAAAATAAAGAAAAAAAATAAGGACAAAACTTGTTAGTGCTCAGCTTGATTATCCAGATTTTAGTTCCTCATGGAAGATATTGGCCTGCCATATATTTATAATAGTCACATGTTTACAATTTTTTTCCGTTACCAATTAGTCATAAACATTTCTGCAAACATAAATCAATTGCACTTTAGTTTCTTATAAGTGCACAGTGTTCCAGTTTGAATGTTCCCTCTTGCATCTTCCTCCTCTTTTGAATAATGTGAATTACCTCTCTGTTAAGTTATATTCTGAACTCTTATGCAACTCCCATCTTCAGCATGTGTGCTGTCCCAGAGAATCTTTTATCCCACGTTCACCTTTTCTCTTTCTAAAGATTCACGACCACGTCCTTTATAGCTGTAATCCACCCACTCACTCTCCCCTTTTTAAAAACCTTTAGCCTAGCACATCTTGGCTTCTTCTCTATAAAGGGTTCAGGAAGCAGATGTTGCAGATCTGCTCCTTTAACTACTAATTTCTTTAGGAGAGGCTAATTGTTGTGCCCAGAAATTCTACCATAAAGAAGAAAGAACAGTTTTGTTAGGTATAATTCACAGGCTATAGATGGGAACTTGGAGGTGAGGCAGTATAGTGACTCTCTCTCACTGTACATCAAGTCCAAGGTGCAGCTAGGCCCACAACCTGGAGTACAGTGGGTTTATTATTATTGTCGTTGTTATCCATGTTTTTCTTACCATATTTTTTTCAACTAAAATGTGGAATTGATGATAACCTATTTACAGTTTCCTTGTAGGACTCTTCTGTTTTTGCCAAATGCATTCACAATTCCCCATGCTTTCTCTGTTTCTCTCACTTGGAATTCCCTCATTCTCAATGGCTTTCCAAATTCTATGGAATTTGAGTACTACTTGGTGAAACCTGCCCTTGAATTCTAGGCCAAGGAGATTGTTTTCAATTCTCAATGCCTGCAGTGATTAGCTTTGTCAGTTCCTGTCAAATAATCAGATATAGTACTTCATTAGCACTTTCTATCATATTTATTATCATATTTATTATCATATCTATTATCATATTTCTAAAAGTTTGTATTAATTTCTTCTAGAATTTGCTCATCTATCTGTATTTTTTCTCTCAACTTGTGTATAAGTTCCATTAGAGCTAAGAATTTCTTGTATCTCTTACTCTCCACAAATATATACCAGTGTTAAGAGAATATTGGCAAATAAATTAATCAACCATGGTGGAAAGAGGAGTGAGGGAGCTGTAGTCAGGTGGAACACATGAGTCATCTCCTCGGACTCCACTAAAATGACAGGAAAGAAATGACAAAGGTTCAAGTTCATCTGACAGAGAAAAGGGATGTAAAGTGCCAGAGAGATGTCATCAAACTTTGGAAGATGTTATAACTTAGTAAAGAAGGGAGGCCAAAAACTAAGTGCCTGCAATAGGTAGGATAAAAGGAAACAAGTGGATTTGCGCCGACGAATTTGAGAAAAACTCAGGAATTGGAGACAAGCTCCTCTGGAAGTGGGTGTGGATGGAGCTAAAACTTGAGGTTTACAAAAGAAGCGTTAGATGCCCAGATACTCCTCAAATCAGTTCCACTGTGACTACTCCGTCTCCTCTGGCAGAAGGCTCAAATAAAGCTAAAGAGGTTCAGCCGGCAAGGCTTTGGATTAGGGAACACAAGGAACGTGTGAGGATATGCGTGAGAAGCAGTATTAAAAACTGGGAGATTAATGCCAATCTGCATTGTGAGGAGTGTGACCTCAACCTCCTGCCCCCACAGGACATGCAGCGTCCTAGCAGCCAGGCAGGAGATAAAGGGATTATTCTCTGGGAAATCTGGCCCAGGAAAAAAAGACTTACAGGCTTTGACATTTGGTACACCCAGTAAATATTCCTAATCATACTACAGCAAGGCCCACCAGTTATGAAACCCTACTAAAAGTATGAATTACCCAAAATGCTTTTAATCCACTCTTAGGTGCCTTGCTTAAATATGAACAGAGAGTGCAGGATCCCCAGATCCTTTTAATGTGGAATAAGACACTGAACCCAAATGACATTAAAAAAAAAAAAAAAAAAGGCAATGCAGCCTCTTCCCAGTAGAAAGAAATTTCAAAAAAGCAAACAAAAACAAACAGAAAAACCAAAATCCATCTCCTCAGAAAGATAAAAGAATAAATTGCACTGTGAAATGTACAAAGAACAAGGAAAATTGTTTGCAAATTAAAAATGAGAGCAGAACTAAAAGCATTCAGAATAAAAATTAGAAAATAAACTTGAAGAAATCTCCCAGAGAAAGAAATGAAAAAGTGAGAGGGAAAAGATTAAAATAATTTGAGAATTCACCCAGAAGATTTAGCCTCAACCAAAATAAATTTCACAAAGAGAGCATGGAGAAAATGAAGAGGAAGGAATTATCAAAGAAGTAATACAAAAGAACTTTCCAGAACTGAAGGCTATAAATCTCTAGGTTGAAAGGGTCTACCAAGTGCCTAGAACAGTGAATATAAAAAAACCTACACCAAGCCTCATCATCATGACATTTCTGAACTTCATCATTAAAGAACAAGTCTAGAATTTCCAGTGAAGGCAAAAAACCCCACCACCACCAACAACAACCCCCCCCATAAAACCCCACAAATGATTGGGAATAAGAATAACATCAGCCTTCTCAACAGCAACATTGGAAGCTAGTAAGCAATGGAGCAATCTATTAAATTTCTGCATAAAAATTATTTCCAGACTAGATTTCTTTACCCAATCAAACTACCAACCAAGTACGTTAAGTAGCACAAGGATATTTTAGCCATGCATGTCATTTACCTCTCATGAAGCCTTTCTGAGCAATTTATTGGAAAACATGTTCCATCAAAATGAGGGAATAAACCCATGAAGAAAAAGACATGGGATTCTGAAAAACGGACTCAGTACAGAAGAAAAATAAGGGAATTTCCAGAATGATGGTGATTAAAAAGTCCCAGGATGACAACTGTACAGGAAGCCTAGAGAACACATGGTTCAGGTTGGAGCAAGAGGGCAGGGGGCTTCAGAAGCAACGGATCCTTGCGGGGGACGGGGGCATGATTTATGGGTTAGCTGATGTGTTTGTTTATATTGAGAGGAGTTTTGTAATTGTCAGAGAGTTAGGCATGGATTAGTGATAAGTACATGGAAAACCAAAATGGTGACAATTACTAACTGTAAGAAAAACAAAAGTTTTACAAGAAAGAAAATGCATTCCAAGTGCATTACGTGCCTTAGGTATGAATGATATTTATACAGTTATAATAATTATTGATAAATATCAATTTAATAAAAGCTCAAAATTGGAAGGGTGGAAAATATGTGTGTGTATTTCGTAAGGGGTTTATGTAAGAGTTAAATTCTATCTTCTCCAATAGGAAGCCAGTAGATCATATATAAAGGAAAAGAGCTAAGAAATTCCAGTGTAAGAGAATTATTCAGAGACATAAAGTAAGAAGCAGAAGAAATAGTTCAAAGAGTAGAAAGTGATTGCCTCTGGAAAGGGGTACCACAGAAGACTGCTATTGTTTAATTATAAGACTTTTGGTATTACTTGACCTTTTATATGACCTGATACATACACATCATTTTGATAAAACAGAATTTTAACTTTTAATAAAAACTTTAAAAAGAAAACAAGAGAAATGGCAGTACAGGGCAAACAAACATATATAGGTATATAATGAAGTGGGAAAGAGGCCAGAGGGCTGTTCTCATGGATGGCTGAAGGCAAAACATGAATTTCCTCTCCTCTCAGTGTGTTTTGACAAATTCAAGTTCGCATTGTAACTTGGGTAATAAACCAGAGTCAGGGACTCTGAGTTCTACCCTATTATTGAGCCGTTCAAAATTTGGACAAGTCTCTTGTCCTTTCTATGCTTAAATGTTTTCATTAAGGATGGAGTTAATAATATTTAGCCCTGTTTACATCATGTGGCGATTGCAAAAGATCAATGATAAATGTGATAATACTTTGAGATCATAGGGGGAGAATTACAATTAAATTAAATAAGATATTATAGTTCTGTGAACAAACTCTTTAAAAAATTCCAGATTTCTTTCTCTCTTTTTTTCTGCACATTTGATTCAACTCAGGAAAAGAAGGGAAACATATATTTATTGCTCACCTCTTATATGCCAGGCACTTGTGCTTAATTCACTATGTACATTACAATTGAACATACAACCGAAATATGTTTTTCTTGGTATTAACAGTCTTTCCTTGAGTGAGAGACCATTTGTAAAATCCCCAATCGACTAGTAGTAAAATCCCTCATTGATTCTCCTAAATATCTTCAGTCGCAAAGTAGAATATATGCAAGAAAAAAAGTATGGTTGGCACGGTGGATGTAACACTTCCCCGATTTACTGTATTATCAACCTTTTAAAATAGGAACCCGTTTTCCTTTTAGAGCGGAAATTTGTGCTAGAGAGGACAAGAAACATCTTCTGTTATATCCTGATTGATCTGGCCTCGTTCAAAAGCCACACTCAGACGTTCAGATGGGAAAGGATGTGAAATGTAAGGTGTGGCAGGTCTGCTGAGCATCTGCTTTTTGATAGTATTGCTGATGCTCAAAAGCTTATTGATCTCCATCAAAGGAAATGAATTAGCAGGCTTCAAGATGCTTTCTACGTTTACTGCTCTTCCACTGTCATTCTCACGTGAATTCCAAGAGCAGAGCTTAATAAGTCCATGTGCATTGTCACTGGGGTTATAATTTTGAATGCACATTGGAATTTAAGTGACACTAAAAATGCCCAGTTTAGCAGGAGCGTGTTTGAATGCCCTGAAGACTAATTTTGCTGGTGAGTATAAGGTAAATTAACTCACTTTTGAGATTCCAATTCCTTTAGAGACTCACATAATTGGCTCCCAAATAGCTTGAAACAGTGAATGAATCTACTAATAGGCAACTAATTTACCCCATGCATCCTAATCTCCAGAGTACAAAAACACTATGCAAACTACAAAACCAAGAGGCAGACCTGCTAGATCTCTTCCCTGAATGAATATTCCTCCCAAAGCCACAACACAAGTCAGATAGCTCTTTTCTCCAAGTAGCTATTGTAAGAGTAGATGTTAACCTCTTAGGAGAATTAGCATGTTAGAGATGGAAGGAGCCTTAGAGATTGGGCATCAGGTACGAACTGGGGAGCAGCAGTGAATCATGCAACTTTACATGTTGCTGGTTAGTGGTGGAGCCTGAAACGTCCAAGTCTACTGATTTTTTGACTACACAAAAATTTATCTTGTTGGTATATATGTATTTTTTCCTCATGAAAGAACATTAAAGTATATTTTATAAATTCTCATGTTAGTGGAAACCAACTAGGGAAAGAAAGAATTCCCAAAGGTTTAGCCTAATGTTTTTTCCATTTGTCGATTTGTGACCTTTACATTTAAAATATTTTTCAGTGAGAGGAATAATTAATATCTTCCCAGCACCCTCAGGGAGTGGAACCGCAGAGTCATGTTGATACTATAAGACTCTGCCCTTCTGTATTTCCACTGACTTAATCAGAAGGAGAGAGTTCACCCACGTTGGGCCCATCTGATTGTCTCCTGGGATTTGCAGCTGAGCTTTTGGTCAGACTCTGCCGATTGAGAGGTGTAAGGAGAAGCAAAGAAAGTGCTGAGAGGTAAGATGGAGGCAAAGCCTCAGAAAGGCAGAGATGAGACCGTGGGGAGAATGGGAAAAGGAAAAAGAGAAGGAGAAGAGAGAAGGAAGATGGAGAGAGGTGGGGAGGGACAGAGAGGACGAGGCAGAGAGAGAGAGAGAGAGAGAGAAAAGGGAATCAAATCACTGACTTAGTTCCTGAGAATTTTCTGGTGTCTGACACTAGTCCTTATAAGGCCTTTTCTCCCTACACTTGGGGTCCATAAGATAGTCTTATAATAACTCCCTCTTCCCCTATTAATTAAGGTGGTTCAAACGGACTTCTGTTATTTGCAGCCAATGAGACTTGTGCTTTAAGATATTTGTTAAATCCCTATTAGACAGCTCAAGGTTACAGTTTTTGACTGCCAGAATTTCAACTGAATTCCATTCTGAGGCTTTGGTCAACATTCGGGCTTCTAAAAAATGACTACAGCTTTTCTTGGTGAAAGGGCATTAGATCCACCCTCTAGATCTCAGGCTGGAATTTTAATGACTAGGAATCATTAACATTCAGCTTTTCTGTTGTGCATCTCATGAAAAATCTGATTTGTCTTTTAGACTATTATCTTTTCACTCTACGGAAGGTTATTTTTTAGTTGCATTCTATGTGATCCTTTGCTAAACCGAAGTATTTGTTTAGTAACGTCTTTGGAATAGGTCCCTTACAGGAATGGTGTTTGCTTTTGTAATAACAGTGTCATTTCGAGTTTTTGTGATAGCAAAGATACTTGGAGATTGGTTCAGGGGATGATGGGTAGACCAAGACTGAGAGTGGAGTTCAGTATCTTCAGTGGAATCAGAGGGGTTCCAGGAATGGGTAATTTTGAGGTGTTGTAGGGAAAGTAAAGTGACCATTCAAAATGAAAGCAAAGCATCTGTGATATTGTGGGCTCTAAAAAAATATTTGTGGGTGGATATTTCCTTGTTTTATGAGGCTACCCTCATTATGTTTTCCATGTTGGTTTCCAAGATTTCCATCAGAAAAACAGAGCTGCCTATTCTAGGTCAGGTAAACTATGTCCTGTCCACAAGGGCAAAATGAAGGTTGTTGGTTCCTAGCATTCCATACTTAAAATATCAGTCTGTGGAGAGGAGCTGATGGAAGCTAGCATTCCTCTGGGTTTCAAGAGTCAATACCATTAAAAATAAAGAGGTGATAGAATGCATAGTTTTCCTCTCTTGCCTTACTTTGGCAGACCTGGCCTATGAAGTGGAATTTCAAGTGACCTAAGCACTTGAAAAAGATTTTAGCAAGTCTTTAGCAAAGTTTTGAGTAGGGGAGAAAGTCCAGTGTTTAGGTGAGATATGCACCCATCGGCATGACGTATTTGGGAGAAACCCAGGAAGGCTCCCTTATCCCAAAATATCTTCTGTACCAGCAACATACCTGTAGCTCCATAATTAGAGATTGAGTTTTGTTTTAGAGAAATGCCCCATTAACACATAAATAGCCCTGGGAAGTTAACTATGAAATTAATATCTAGCTAACCCAGTCACTCTCAAGAGAAGTCATTCAAGGACTATGGGGGCTCTTTCAAACCACATGCTTCATCCTCCTTAAAATTCTGATATAGTCCCTCGCCTCTCCCCTTTTCCCCACTATATCACATGTCAAAATTCCCAGGTGTGTTGAGGGGTTGAGAAGTACTGACGTAACACTCAGTGACTTTCTGTAATCTCCTTCAATTACAGCTACATAAGACTAGAATATTAGGAGATTAAACATTGGGATGGGGGAGGGAGGAAGAAGGTAAAATTTTGATGCCAGGAGGAGGAAAGGAATAGTTTTGAAGATGTTTTATGGTGGGCAGGCATGTGTGGGTGCTACAGGAGAGTTCCTGAACTGTCTGATATCAGTTTTGAAGACTGCAGGGAACAGACGTGGAGGTTCAGATTTCTCCCAGCAGTAGGTGAATGGGAGAGGTTTAGAAACAGGAGAGTAGTAAGATCTGAAGATTCGTTTAGGGTACCTAACAATTTTGCCTGGGGTTCTTCCTGCTTCTAGGTGAATGGAAAGGACAGCCTATTTGAATGCTGACACAGATTTGTTCTGCTCTTGAAAATTATTTTCCTTCCTGGATACTAACAGGGCATGCTGATCTCTCTAGAGGGAGCAAGCTGGACCCTCTTAGGGAAATGGTTTTGATATTTGCTAATTGAATTCACCCATGTAAACCAAATTGTATTTCTCAGTATCTTCTTGAATCTGGCCACACTGCTGCTGCATGTGAGTGTGGGGAACCTTGGACTTGCCTGTTCAACGGATTTGAGAAGATCCTGTGTTGCAGAGACTGGTGGTACCCCAAAGACTGTCCTATCTTAAACACATGTGTTTTCTGGAGCAGGACTCCGAAGAAGCTTCAGAAAGCAGTGAGCTTGAGAGGATCCACAGAGTCAAGGAACAAGTGTTTAAATAGTCACTTAATGACTCCTTAACTAATGGAAACTAACAACAATTTCTCTACAGTGGTTTTTAATTCCAGCTGATCATCAGAATCAACTTAAAAATATAAAAGTATAAAAAGAAAGAATGCCTATGGTAAACAAAGTTATAAAAGGCTATAAATATATAAAGTAAATGTGCCCCTCCTCTCACCCATCCCAAGTATCTTGATCCCTAGATGTAACTATTGTTTACCGTTCCTTCAGAAATTTTCTGTTTATGGACAGGACAGATAGATAGCAGATAGATAAACTGTTTACTATATATATAAATGATATCATGTCCTTCATAGTATTCAGCACCTTATTTTTCACTTTAGCAATGAGTATACATAGATCTATTATATCTTTTTAACATCACATAGTCTGAATTGAGGAAAGCTCATATGGCTTTGATTATTGTTTCATGCTGGAGTTGTGTGGGAGAGACAAAGGCCTATAAGCCATGGTTCTCTAACTTTACCTGAGGGCTTTTAAAACAAAGATTGCTGGCCATACCCTCTCCACTCCACCCAAAGATTCTGATTCAGAAACTTCTCAATGGAGAAATCTTTCATAAGAAATGTACCTTTTAATTTTATGCTTGTTTCCTATGAT
The DNA here is from genome assembly GCF_964270905.1 of Leucopleurus acutus. Classification (NCBI taxonomy): domain Eukaryota; kingdom Metazoa; phylum Chordata; class Mammalia; order Artiodactyla; family Delphinidae; genus Leucopleurus; species Leucopleurus acutus. Next base: position 81,162,819 of record NC_139142.1, on the reverse strand, counting down.
GCTTTACAAACCGGATGAAATTGCACCGAGCAGTTACAGCTATTTGTTTTTCCCGTGGTGGAACACAGGAACACACGCTCTGAATGTGGTCCTTCTTGTATTTTCCTTTTTGTACAGTTGGTTCCAAACAAGGGAAGGTTTACTGAATGGTGAGGAAGTGGGTGAGGACTCTTCACACGTCCTCCTTGTACATGCTCCGAACCTCTTTCTGTGGTCTTTTGCAGTCCTTGGAGTAGTTTCTCCATGTGACTGGCATTGCACTGCTTGCCTTCTTCTTACCTATCCCCATCCTCACTACCAACCTCTTCCTTCTTCTCACTTGAAGAGAGCACTCTTAAATAGCTGAACCCTCTAGTCCACCAGGAAATGGACTGAGATATGCTGTTAGAGAGACTTAGGCTCTTTCAGTCCGGAGGGATTAAACAGGATGACCTCACTGAAAAAGAAACCACACTTAATAGCTTTAAATGAGACTGCTCGTAACTGGGTCACCCTGAGACACTGCACACACTTCTTATTTCAAGTGAATGTGGTGGGTTGGCCTACATGGGTTGTCAGTGAGATACTTTAACTGCCTTTGTCTTTCAGAGATGAACCAACACCTTAAATTTTAAGCAGAATGAGGAAATATGTAATAGGTTGTCTGATATCCAGTCCCAAACCTTGAATCCTATTGCTGGGACATCTGGGGAAACGACAATCTTTCTCTGCCTCTCTTGGCAAGGGAAATGAGAAATTTGTGGAACATAGTTCTTCTGAATAGACACTCCATCCATCGTTCAACTACGTTTATAATGAATTAGGGATATCAGCTGAATATGGTGTGAATGAAAAATGTTGCCTGCCATATCAGTTATCAAAGGATGTTGCATCCATCAAACCACTATAGCCGCCCGACAGTGCACCCTGAGGGAATTCAGGATGTGAAAGAACAGGATACTGGCCCTAAATAGCTAGGGTATATACCAAAGGAGTGATTTCAGTCAGTACAGACTCTTGCATCTTCCCATACATAGAAAAACATTAAATTCCTTAACTTGAGATATCTGGTTTTCTTTAATTAATCTTTTGATGTTCTGACTACCTGGTCTTTGTTGCAAAACTCCTATATATATATCCTGGCTCCTCCCTTACCTCTTCAGAGCAGTCCCTCAGAGATATTTAAGAGACTGCAACCCGGCTTGAAGTCCTCAGAAAGTCTGCCGAATAAAATATAATTCTAAACAGGTTGTGCTTTTTTTTTTTTTTCAGTAGACAACAGTATAAAGTAACAGAGAAGAACATGTCCTTTAAGTCAGAAAGACCATACACTCCCAGCTTTATTCTCAGGGTTGTTAGGGGTGTGTGTGAATAATAACTTATTCAAGAACTTATCATAATAATTGGGCAATAGAAATACTTAATATATTTTAATTTTTTGTTAGTTTTTACCCTGAAATGTAAACTGCCTCTGTTAGTAGTCAACATAAAGAACACTGGGACATGTCCCAAAATATATGGTCCAAATTTTAACTAAACCAAGACTTCTAGAAGTAGCTTTTCCCTAATCTGTTTGTCTCCATGAGTGATACTTTCAGTAGCTTACTCTCTCTGTTTTCTAAAGGGGAAATAGATTTTGCCAACATTAGTAAGTCTTCATTATTAATAGTCATTGCTTGGAGCTTTCCCCCTGGCCAAATCACTGACACAATGCTTCTTGTTTTAGAAAAAGGAAGTAGCTGAAAGGCACCTGCTAATGAGACTAAAGCAACACAGTGTGTGTGTGTATGTATGTGCTCGAGAGCTAAATCCCATCCTTGAAGTGGGTATGAAAACCTTCATATAGAAAGATGAGGTTCAATGTGTTTTAATTTTCTTAAAATGTTTAACTTTTATTTTCTCTTAGCTATGCTTTTTTACTATTGCCTTTAAAAAGCATCTGGTAAACAAATGAACTCTTACTGTAATTAAAAGATTTATTTCCCATAGGTTCCTTGATAATCAAAATTATTTAAATTGGAATAGTCATCAATTTAGTCATGAAGTTCTGCAGTGTTACATCAAGTTATTTACTGAAGAGATGGAAAGAGAATGTTGTAAGATGAGTGCATGGTGTGTTTCGCTTCAACGCAGACCTGTTTCTGAGTACAGCCTTTTCTAATCCAGCAGGGCAAGGCCTGTAGCCTTAAAGAAAGGCTTCAAACAAGGCAGGTTGCTTCACTCTTTTATTTATTTTAACGAACCTACAATTACAACACACTTATTAGATGCCGGCTATGTGCCAGACCTTGTGCTAGAAGGTGGGGATATAAACTAGGGAAAACCTGACATAAGGAGGTAGGATAAATTCTACATTAAAGGTAAGAACAGAGAACTGTAGGAATGGAGGAAGCAATGACTAACTGCCTGTGGTCAAGGAAGGCTTAACCGGAGGAACTAACTCCACCCCATGCCAAGACAACACACTTTGTGGTACGACACCAACCAGTTCCTATATTCTGATTCCTGACTGACCCAGCTTTTGCTTCTGATCATTTCCTTTGGTTGGTCAGTCCACCTGAAGACTCTATTCTATTCATATTCAATTCTTCTGTATATTCCTAGAATCTAGGCCAGGATTATGTGCTGGACACATAATAGGTCCCCAGTCAATGTTAGCTGAAATGACTAAGGCTCATGGCTTCAGTAAGCTTCCAATCTCATTCCTTTATGTATAGGCTAGACCTTCCTTTTTGTTTTTAATCCCATGTTTCTCCTCAATTTTAACATTAATAGTAAATTATCTGTTGGAAATTTTGCTTCTCCACTTCCAGTCAGAGTCCTATACATAATCAATGAATCCTGGGGTCCTGCTGCTCTGTTGTCTCCTCCTGATACCTGGCACACTGCTAAAGTCTCTTCATTGCCCTGAGTCTGTGGGTTTAATCCCTTAAAATGACAAGTTGGTCCTTGGATATCCTTATAATTTCCAGGGATTCTCAGACTACTTCTAAATCAGATAAGCTACTTACTCCAGGGTGATGGTCCAAAGACACACTGAATTTTAGGGCAGTGGACTTCTAATCCTTTATTTCGGGACATTGCCTAGGTGGAGTTTCAAGGAATACTGATTCTGATCTCATTGCTTTATGAGCTAATCCCCTTATATTGTTCTAGACCGGAGCATGGATATTTCTTCCGAACCCCTATCTAGCCTAAGAATGGGATTCTCTATTTAAATACCAAAATTAAAGGCATATGCCAGGCTAAAGGGGATTAAGTTCCCTAAAGGAGTAAAATGGATCACTGATGTGGTCAGGGCTTACTGAACACAGGTTATCGCGCACTGTGCTATCTTCTAATCTTCTATCTCCTTTACTCCTGGCTAAGACTAGCAGTTTCCTCAAGAAGTATTTGATAGGCAACATTTCTCAGTAGGACCAAAAGTCCAGTATGAAAGCCTTAATATTCTAATATTGTCCATTTTTCCTGAGCATTCCATATGTTTACCATTCTTTCTCAAGTTTTCTTTTCTGCCCACTATATCGTACATTCCTTGAGGGCAGGGCCTTGGTGACTGCTATATCCCCAGCCTCAAGGAAAGAAGCAGATGTACATATGTGCTCGATAAACACTTGTGGATTGTGTGTCTGACTGCCAAGTTGCTGAACTTGGAAATCTCAAACTCCTTATTTCTTCAAAGATAACTCATACATCCTGAATAGATGGCGATGGTGATGATGATGATGAAGATAGCTATCATTTACTAAGTTAAAGTAGTTTACTAATTTTTTTCAGCATTAAAAAAGGAATAGCACCCAATGAGTTATGAATCTTGGTATCTACAACTTGTACAGTACACTCCTACAATGACTCTGAAGTTGACAGTGTGACTTGCTTTGCCCAAAAGGACATCAGCAAACATGATGCAAGAAGAGGCTTGATAAAGCACTTATGCACTGAGCCTTACCCTCTTGGAATACTGCTGCTGGTGAACAAGCCCAGGCTAATCTCCTTTAGGATGCAATACCATATGGAGGGAGACAGCACTTGTAGAGAGACCATCCCAGCCATTCTGGCCTTTCCAATTAACCCACCTAAGTCTCTAGACATGTGAGTGAGGCCATCCAGGACCAGCCAGCCCCAGCCAACATGTCAACTGATGTAAATGCATGAATGAGCCCAGCCATTGCTCTATGGAGAGAAAAAAACTACCCAGGTGAGTCCAGCCCAAACTGCCAATCCACAGAATCATGAGCAAACAAACAAACTTTAATCCACTAAGTCTTGGAGTGACTTGCTATACAACAATAAGTAATTGATACAGTGACTATGAGACACTAAGATGATTAATGTATTGTCTTAGTTCACTCACAGGATAACTCTCTACCTTATTATTATCTCTACCTTATAGATAAGGAACCTGACATTTAGAGAGGTTAAATGACTTGCCTAAGCTGACATAGCTAGTAATGAGGGAGCACAGATGCAAACCCAGGTCGGCCTGATTATAGAGTCTAGTTCTTAACCTTTGCCCTGTATTGCTTTAGTGATGACCTTTGTCAATCTGGCCACATCTAAGGTCTATTTCCTCCTGCTTCCTTAAATAGACCTATCCTCCACTTGGCTCCTTGTGGGGCTTTTGCTGGCTTCAAGAAAAGATTATCAATCTTTGATACTTGAGATATTTTCAAATGAAGAGAAAACTGAGATGAAGTGTTTGGGCAATTTATCTTACAAATGATCCCAGGATATTGCAGAGAGTATGAAGAGTTTAGACTTGTATTAATTTTGCAGTAGTTTTCTTTTATTGTTTTTAGTAGTTATAGAGTATTGTTAAATACCAGAAATAGGATATTGTAATGTAAATGGAATTATGCCAATACAAGTGACAGATTTAGCAAAATATTAAATATTTCTGTCTTAACGCTTTCAATGAACCTAATATTCGTAACATAAATTGTGGTCTAAAAATCATGCAGTCTTCCAACACTTTTTTGCTATCAAAATCTTAGAGGATGTAAAGAAGCTGGGATTGTTCATCTTTCTGAAATGCATTGGAGGAGGTAAGTTGAAATTACATCAGCACAAGAATTTTCATTTTGAAAACCAGGAGGATGTTTCAAGGTCTATGTGGGGGCATTCCCTAGGCTTCCTTATCAGGAGGCAGACAAGTTTTTTCTAAGACTATTACTAATCTCCGAAATAAGAAACTTCATTACCTAAGAAATTTTAGCAAATAAGTACAGTATTTAATTTCAAATTACAGGATCTGTCAGAGACAAAACCAAAGCCATCATTCCTAAAACCTTGGAGGCGATAGAAATCTTTGTAAAAATATCTCTCAGCAGGGAGCTATAAATCAATAAAAACCATCCAGTGCTTGAAAGCTATTATTTGGGGATTTTCCCTAATGTGGGAAAGGCAAGGTTTCTGAAAGCCATTGGGAGAGCTATTGGCAATGATTATTAAGAATAAATAATTATATATGTACTTATTTCCATCCAGTATATTATATTATAAGGCTGTAGGGAATGAGTTTTTCAGCCTTGGAAATGTGACATGAATATTGTTAGATCTGTTTCAGTTTTATAATCTCAGAATATCTGGGGACATTAGAAGTTTAGCTAAACTAAAGCTTTTGTTTTTTCCATAGATCTCTGGCCATTTAGTTCCTCTTTAAACACTTCTGTTGTTTAGCACGGTTATCACGCTTGATAAGCCAGTCCATTTCATTTTTGGAGAGATATTTTGTTGCAAATCTACTCCACTGAATAAACTCAAACTTTCACTTATATCTGCTTTTCGAAGTGTTTTTCAGTAAGCCAATTTTTCTTCCGCAAGGGATTCTTTTTATCATTTTAGACATCAGCCTCTGGATTTAAAGCATGAGAACATAATATTCCAGAAGTGGTCTCAACTGTGCTAATAGAAAATAGGCTAGGTTATGATTCTATAATCAACAATCCTGAAATCTCAGTGGCTCATTCCACATGGCCATTTTGGATTGGCTGGGAACTCCATGTTGTCACTGTCATCTTTGCTCTGGCACCCAGGCAGATAGGGCAGCCACTATGCACAGGTTGCTGGTCACAGTGGCAGAAGGAAATGAACACATGGTAAAACTCATACTAGATCTTCTGCCTGAGGCTTGCCCTCTTGGCATAAGTAAGGGACATACCTTATTTCTGCTTACATTTTTTTTTTTTGCCAAAGCAAATCATATGACCAGGACTGAATTCAATAGGACAGAAAAATGCATTTCTTTCACTTGCCCAGAAAGAGACAGAAGAAGCGGGGAGAGGGGAGGGGAACATTTGTGAATTGCTCTATCACAGAATACAACTAATCTTAATAGGAATGTCAGAATATTGATGAACACAAAGATCATTTTTTAATTTTTTAAACCCAGTTAAAATTTTGGCTTATATAGTTGCACTGTTGTGACACATGTGTTGGCATGAGTTAATGCACAAACATAAATTCCTAACAGGATACTAAACAATTGATTCCTTAAAACTTAAAAGATAGAATTTTATGTTTATCATTGTTAATTTCATCTTGTTTATTTCAGCATACTGCTTATTTCCCTATTAGATATCCCTTCCAACTTGCCATCAGTATAACCAGCAAGTCTCTGATGTTTTCATTTAAATCAGAATAAAAATGTTGAAAAGGGCAGCTTTGATTATGGAAACTTGTGATCTGTCACTAGTAATGACAACCTTGGAACAGGCTGACATCAAATAATTAATCAATGTTCTCTTGGCACAATTGTTCAGCTGTTTGTGGATGCACATTAAATGAACATTGTCCAGCCCATATTTTCCATCTTAAAGAAAAGATGGTTGTTTCATTTTGATTAGCATATAATGGCACATGATAACACTTAACTTAGATGATTTAATATAAAGTGGGTTTGCTGCTTTTTTTCATCCCTTGGAATTTTTATTGGTATAACAACACATACCCATACATATTTCCAAAAACATGTAAGAAAAGTAACCTAATTAGATGTTCAGTAAAACATGTAGTTTGAATCTAGTAAGAAAGCACCACTCATAAGAAGGCAGATTTTTCAGGGAAAATATCTTAAGAAAAGCAAAGATTCCTGTGACCTTTGGCCAAGCCTTGTGAGAAATAGATCTGACATACTTTATCTTGCAGTTCGGGTGTCAGGGAATCAGTAGCACCTTGAAAATAACCACAACAGGATAAAGGATGGGAGGAAAAAATAAACACTGTTAACAAAATAGTTTCTAGGAAGGAAGTAAAATGAAGCACACTGAACCAGTCATGTGCAGAATAAATATAGAAAAGCACATTTCCAGAGACACACTAGGAAAAAACCCAACCCAAATATACTGAAAGGAATCCAAGGATAGAAATAATAGCTAAGTGGGCTGAGATATTATCTATTGTTCAGAGGGAAAACGCTCATATAGAAGGAGAAATGTTGAAAAGTAGAACTGAACAGTAAGAGTGGGAAGAAACCACTTTGACCAAAATATGTATATATAGTAGTAGATCAGGCTCTTCAAATTCTAGAGTGGTACGGGAAGGCTAACCATGCTTTTTAAGGAGTGATTTGGAGGAAGTTTTGAAGTGTGTTAGAAAAGGAGTTACCAGTTTTTAACTACAGCTGCCATGAACAGACAATTAAAAAGTTTAAGAAACAACTGTTTATTGGACTAAGTTTTGCATTGTTTTTCTTCTTTTGGGTAAAGGTACAGATACTCTTTGAGCCACAGGTTAAAAAGATTGTGTAATTGTTTATGTAATATTTCAAATAGACATAGGCCTTCACACTCCTTTAGACCAGGGTCAGCAAACCTTTTCTGCAAAGAGCCAGACAGTAAATATTTAGGTTTTTGAGGCATATGGTCTCTGTTGCAGTTACCCAACTCATCATAGCACAAAAGCAGCCAGAGATAATACATAAATGAATGAGTGTGGCTGGGTTCCAATAATACTTTATTTAGAAAAGCAGGTGGGAAGCTGGATTTGGCCCAGGGACTGTAGTGTACCAATCCTGCTCTAGACAAGTTACTTCCAGATGGTGAAATAACTGATACCTGCCTTCTGTTCATCCAAAATAAATACTCCTTACTGTCAATCCTGCTGACTTTATAATGTTGATTTGTCCTCAATGGAACAGGTGAGCTGAGCACTTTCAGAGAGTAAAATACCTTTTCTGAGATAGGTGGTCTGTTTTCTAGAGAGGGCTTCAATGTTCTAGACATGTGAATTAACACTTTACTTATTGGAAGTTTAAAAACTCTACCTTGTTTGTATTTCAATAAAAACTACTATAATTAGAGTTCCTAGGCTCTATGCTTACTGGAGTTTAACTCAGGGAAACACAAGTCTCAAAATCATTTCAACTTGACATTTGGGTAATAGGGCGTAGTAATCTAGAGACTCCCATTAATCCAGTGGCACCAAAAGGACCTCAGGGCGCGGTTTCTTTCCTCAGTGAGTTTACAGAACTACCTAGGTAAAGTTACCTTTTGGTTTCTTGGAATAGTTTTGGGGTAGAATTTTGAGATAAACAGAACCAAATGTGATTGAGTTATTGTTCGTCTTTTTACTAAGTGTCAGGGGCTAAAAATGTCACTATCTTGGCAGCTAAACTCATTATTCCTTCCTTTGGATTATAGTATGCCAGGATTGACCAGTGGGAACAACCGTTCAATCTTTTCAAGTTTTGTCTTTATCTCTTGAAAAATCCTTGCTCATCAAGCTATTCAAAAGTAATGCTTCTGGGGACTTCCCTGATGGTCCAGTGGTAAAGAATCTGCCTTCCAATGCAGGGGACACGGGTTCGATCCCTCGTCGGGGAACTAAGATCCCACATGCCACAGGGCAACTAAGCCCACGTGCCACAACTACTGAGCCTGCATGCCTCAACTAGACAGGCTGCGTGCCACAAACTACAGAGCCCATGCACTCTGGATCCCACGAGCCACAACTAGAGAGAGAAAATCTGCACGCCACAACTAGAGAGAAGCCCAAGGGCCACAACGAAGAGCCCGCGTCGCAATGAAAGATCCCACATGCCTCAATGAAGATCCCACAGCAAAGACCTGATGCAGCCAAAAATAGTAAGAAAATAAATAAATTAAATAAATATATAAAAAAAATAAAAGCTGTATAAAAAAAGTAATGCTTTTGTTTACATGACACTTGATAAAGTAGATTTGTCCCTACTAGCGCCCCTCTTTTTCCTTTTTCTGGAAAGGTCTTTTTATTCTTTTGGCTACCTTAAAAAAAAAAACCCAAAAAACAGCAAAAACAAAACAATGACAAAAAGAAACAAAACAAACAAACAAAAAAACCCAGGCTCTGGGTGAAAGAGTGGTTAGAAAACACAATCTGTGTCTTTTTTGTCTTTGAATCCTACAGTGCCTTGCACAAAATAGATGTTTAGTGAATGTTTCTTAGAAGCCTCCTAGAAGCGTTATGTCTTCAACTTCATGAGATATCCATTTGTATGGGAATGATTAATCACTAAGCATTCAGCAGCATACTCATAATTCTATATTTATTTCCCAATGGAATTCCGATACCATAACCAGCCTAGATGGTTCTCACTGCATTTGATACATTGCATTTGATATATACTGGTATAAGAGGAACTCTTTTTCTTTTCTTTTCTTAAGTTTGTTCTAGATATTGGCCTCCTAAAACTCCTTTTAATCCTTAAATAATAACATAATGTGTTCTTATGAAAATATACTTGGAGACCTTAACGATCCAAAAAGTAAACAAAGTCTTGCAAAATTTGAGAATCGAAGGAGGAAAAGGTCAAGGAATGGACCTTTGTAAATGTCTGAAATTTGATGAATAGAGAAATATCTAGAAATATCTCCATTTTCTTTCTTATGACTAATTTGATTAAATTTGACCAAATCCCTTACACTGTACTGTTGTGATAATTTGCATTTTGGTTTTTATGTTTTCAGAAGTGGCAAAGCTGAAGGTTACTCTGGTAGGCTTCTTCTATTCAGGAATGTTTTGTTTTAAAAAAACATAATATAGAAGAACAAATTTTACAAAATAGTAAATAATGGGATGGTTATTCACATAACAAGGGCATTCTTGCTTTGCAAAACAACTCCCTGCAGGGTTTCTGTAAAAATACTGTCCTTCTCTTGTGCCTCTCTGGTACTACACATTTGTTTATTGACAGTTTCTTGCTAAATGATGGAAGAGGAAGCTGGGTAGAGAAAATCTGGCTAAATTATTAAGAGACTGTCAATTGAAGATCAATCTAATAAGAGATGACTTTAAAGCAATAAGCAATTAAAAGGAAAATATTTATTTTCCATTTACCCTTCAGAAACACCATTATGGTATAAATAAAGACATGGTATTACTCTGCTTCCACACCAGACTTCATGGCCCCTTAGTTTGTCAGTGCTAGTTTGGGTGCTGGTTTTGAGTGAAAGTGAAATAGTAAATACCTTACATGTTAGCACTAAAGGATTATCTACTGCTCACAACAAGAAGTGTTTGTTTTTAGACTAACGTTATCTCTAAAAGATGGAGAATAGATAAAATAAGATTTGCTATTCAAGTTGACTAGACCCTGTCTCCTAGAATTTCCTTTGACCACTAGAATTCTGTAGAAAGTTTCATATTTGAAAAAAATTTTGAAAAATTCCTTGCAAAGGATGATTTCATCTCATTATTGTCTTTTCTACTTAAAGATCTATTTTTAAGAAATTAGCATGAGTGAGATTAACTGAAGGAAAAAAAAAGGTAGTTAATTAACAGAAAAAGTACTATTTCTATCAACTAATATTTTCATTCTTTTTATATTACCCACGTTTGGTCTCCAGATGTATACCTGTGATAAACCAATGGGTTTTGAAAGAGTAAATAATTTAAAGTGGGTTAAAAGGAAATATAACTCAAGACTAAAACACTTCAAAAATAAAAATATAATATTCTCTAAGATAACTGCTTTCCTTTTTCTTCTTCTAACTTATGGTAAATGGGTTTCTCTGCACGCAGTGATTTGCAGTGCATCTTTGTTTCTTGGCACCTGAGGTCATGCTTAGGTAAGATCTTGAGGAGGGAAGAGAAGGCAAAGGGAAGTATCAGCTAGCTATTAATTTGATGCTTTTTAGGGTAGACAAAATTTATAAATTCTAAAAGATCATTGTTATTTTAAAAGTGCCGGATTCACATAAGATAGAATCTTAGACCTAATGTCCTGCTGAAAACAGGCAAGGAGAAGAGCTAGAAATTATGAGCTCTTTATACAGGGAGGAATGTTTGGCAACTTATGGTTGATGTGGTAAAAATTCCAAGAGGAAGAGATAGCAGTAGTGAAATATGTGTTAAATGCCATCCCCTCCCATCTCCCCTATCTTGTATCTTCAGTTTCTTCCTCTATGTGGAATTCTTCCTTTTAATCTATAAACATATTCAGGCCTCTCCTACCTGCGAAATTACCCTCCCTTGATCCTGAATTCCAATTTAAGCTACTATCCTGTTTTTTTCTCTTTTCCTGTTGGCTAAGCTTCTGGAGAGACAAGTCTTTATTCAGTCTATACTATCTTACCTCTCCACCTCATTGCATCTATCTCTCATTCCTCAACCTGGGAATTTTTTCTGCAATTGCCAAATCTAGTGGGCCCTTTCAGTTGCCTCTCCTGTTAACATAGAGGCATGTGCTGCCTCATATTAAATCTATCCCACTGCCAGATTGATTAGTTATTTGCACGTTTCTTTCCACAGAATGTATGTCCTGGGAGGGCTAACACATTTAATCTGAAACCTTAAGATGATCCAAGTGCCTGACCCACATAGGTGCTTAAGAAATGTTTGTTAAATAAACAGATTTTCCCTATTGGACTGCAAATGATTTTCAGGAATGTGGGAGTAACAGGGCATTCATACAGACTTGTATTATTGTTGGTTTGTTTAAATGATGTGGCCTGTCTTCCCACATGGTTTGGGTTTGAGGGACTCATTTCCTGTTTCTTTTAAATGGTTTCTTGCTCTGAAACCCTCCTGCAAGTTCAGTCCCCTCTCTCAGAGGTCTCAGGCCTTCAGGAGGCCTCATGGTCAGGTCTGGCGGTGACGTACATTGCATTGTTTGCTTAGCCACCTGGGTGGTTCCCCTTTTGAGGGGGAGGAAGCAGCTACAAGAAAACCCTGGGGAACCCAAATGTGGCCTCCACATCCAGGCAACTGGGGCTAGCTCAGGAACTTTTAAAAGAGCAGTTGCTACACAGCTTTCCTAGCTAGCATTCTCATCAGATGTGTCCCTCGCTCTACTTATGTTTTAAAAATTATTATAAATCAATATAACCATAGTCTAAAATTCTGGAATATTAAAGGAAAAAATTGTTCCTCTTGTCTTCATACAGGGATACTTTTTTTTATTTTATAAATTTATTTATTTTATTATTTTATTTTATTTATTTATTGTTTCTGGCTGCAGTGGGTCTTTGTTGCTGCTTCGTTGCTTTTCTCTAGTTGCAGTGAGCGGGGGCTACTCTTTGTTGCAGTGTGCAGGCTTCTCATTGCTGTGGCTTCCCCTGTTGTGGAGCACGGGCTCTAGTCACGTGGGCTTCAGTAGTTGTGGACGTGGGCTCAGTAGTTGTGGTGCATGGGCTTAGTTGCTCCGCAGCATGTGGGATCTTCCTGGGCCAGGGCTCGAACCCGTGTCCCCTGCGTTGGCAGGCGGATTCTTAACCACTGCACCACCAGGGAAGCCCAACAGAGATACTTTTTATGTAGTCCTCAATAATCCTTTTCATAGTCATTAAAAAAATATGGTTGTAATCGGAGTGTTTCCTTTTTTTGCTTAATGTTGTGTAGCAACATTCTTCTCTGTTGCTACACAATCCTATAAATCATTATTTTAAACCAGGCCACCTTATACATTACAATGAAGAATTTGGTCCTACTGTCATCCCTGAGGCTGGTGAGCCAGGGAATTCCCATGATGCCAATAATTAGGCAGTTTCCTACAGCAGCTCCTCCCTATGTTCTGTGTTTCTACAAGCAGAGGTAAAGGCTATCACATGGGTCAGATTGCTTTTCTGCAGCAAAATTCACACAATTTTACCTAGTTATTCCAGCCTCAAGAGAGAATTATATATGCAGATAGAATTTAATGTATCATAATATTCACTTTAGTGCTATTTTTAATATTTATAACATTAAAAAATCAGTAACAATCTAAAATACCCAGCAGTAGAGGAATGGCCAAATAATACAATAATCTGAGATTGAATATATGCAGAAGTCAAAAAAGAGAGAAGTAGATGAACATTTCCATGTAGGTCAGTCAATCAGCAAGGCATGTGTTAAATTAACTCCAGATGAGGTTTGAATCGTTCAGAAAACAAAGGCAAGTTCATTTGAAATGACTTGGGAAATGTTGAGGAGAGGTTAAGAATCATTTCTACAAGACACAGCTGGGCCAATCTGATGTGTGTGAGAAAGAGAATACCCATGATGCTCCCTGTCACTACAGCATCTTTCCTAGATACTCTCTTAGTTTTGTGGTCAAAACTTGTGTTTGCTCTTATTCACATAGCATATTTTCTGCTCCCTCTCACGATGAACTCCAAGTTGGGTATGTCAAAGTGGAGCACTTTAAGTGTTTTTTTTTTTCCTTTTATGGGAGGGTGGAGCTCCTAAGAAGCAGAACACCTCTGCACCCTGGTGCAGCCAGAAGCTACTGTTGAATCTTATCAAAACATGACTCCTGAGATTACAGTGCCTTCTGCATTAAAGCAGCTCTTTAATGCAGAGACTCTCAGCCATAAAAATGAACGAAATAATGCCATTTGCAGTGACACGGATGGCCCTAGAGATTGTCATACTGAGTGAAGTCAGACAGAGAAAGACAAATATCATATGATATTGCTTATAAGCGGAATCTAAAAAAAGGGTACAAATGAACTTATTTATAAAATAGAAATAGAGTCCCAGATGTAGAAAACAAACTTACGGTTACCAAGGGGGAAAGCGGGGGGAGGGATAAATTGGGAGATTGGGATTGACATAAATACACTACTATATATAAAATAGATAACTAATAAGAACCTACTGTATAACACAGGGAACTCTATTCAATACTCTGTAATGACCTATATAGGAAAAGAATCTAAAAAAGAGTGTATATATGTATATGTATAACTGATTCACTTTGCTGTACAGCAGAAACTAACACAACACTGTAAATCAACTACACTCCAATAAAAATTATTTTAAAAAATGCAGAGACTACCTATACATTTGGAAGTTGTAAAAAAGGACTAGTATTTGCTACCCTAAGGAAGAAGAATATTTGTTTATTGAGCGTGGTGAAGTCATTAGTGCTGGTCACCATGTATTTTCAGTCCCCCTCCTCCCCCATTCTAGGCACATGGTAGGACTGTACTTGTTGGCCTTATTGTAGTTGGGTTGTGAGATGGGAGGGAGTGTATTAGTTCTGGCTGATGAGTTATAAGGGAAAGTGATACGTGTAACTCCCAGGCTGAGCATTTTACTACCAGAATAATTACCTTCCAATGCTCTCTTGTCCCATGTGCCATAACAACTGGCAAGGTTTGAGATGGCAGATACTTCATCAGTGAAGAGAAATGGAACAGAACTTCCAGCTAACTTGGAATGGACATATATAGAGAGTGAGTGAGAAATAAATCTATGTTGTTAGAATTAAGATTTTTTTAAACCTAGTCTACGGGGATTCATATAAATACTGACCGTAGGATAAAGACTACAGTGAACAATTTACATGGAAAATCTCATTTAATCCTCATAACAACCAAATGAGGTAGCTGTTCTTATTTTCTTCAGTTTATAGATGAGGAAACTGAGGTTTATCGTGTTTAAATAAATTTCCCAAAGTCTCATCTCTTGGAAATAGCAGATCTGGACTCGAACCCAAGTTTTGTTTGACACGGCACACTGAGACACTGTCGTAAGCTTACAGAGCATTGCTTAAAAGATAAAATCACAAGGCCGCTCACAATAGGTAGTGACTATTAACTTACACTATTTTGCATTCTGAAAGGGGAGTTTCAGTGTTACATTAGTAAATCCTCAAAAGGGTCGTCTTTCTTTCCAAGTGGGACTGGATGAAGCAGCTTCTTCCTCCTATAGCCCTCAGGCCTGCCAGTGTGGCCTCTTTCAGAAGCACAAAGACCTATGTCTGGCTGGAGCTTCCCAGGCTTCCAACTCCAGATGTCTGTGCCCAGGGTGTGATCTTGTGTGTTTGTGCATAAAGTTTCAGTAAAGCCTAGTGTGCAAGAGATCAGGCCCAGGCATCAGGCTCCCCTGCTTGCCCACTTAACATTCTGTGATCTTGTTACAGTTAACCTCTCTCAGCCTTGATTTCTTTTTCTGTAAAATGAGAGTAAGACTAATAGTAAACCTCAGAGGTTACTGTGAGGATTAAATAAGGTAATGTATATCAAGTGCTTAGAATAGTGCCTGGGACGCCACAGCACACTCTCTCTTTCTGTGTGTTTACTGATTCATTTGTACCTTCACAAATAACCACAGCAAAGTAACCCTATCACCATTTGAAGATGCTGAAGGTTTTCTCCAGCGAGAGGAAAGGAGCCTTAAAGTGGTGAGTAACCAGTTTTTATTTTGTTGTGTTTTTTAACCACATCAAGGATGCAATATTTTACTTTAAGGAGGGAGGTCAGCAATGTTCAAAATGCAGGGAGTAAAAGAAACACAGGGAGCGTTCTTTCCGAAAATACTTGAAGATTCTCTTCTAATCCTCATTTCAAACCTGGGTTCTCACCTTTCCCCCACCAACCCAAGGAGAGGCCCCTTCTGACACAGAGGAAAAAAGAAGACACCAAATATATTTTTCTGAACAATATTTTTTCTTGGAGTTTTTCTTCTTGAAAATTATTTTTAGTGTTATTTTGCAAGTTTGCTTGAGGGCAATTTTTACTAAGATGAACCAGCTTCCTTTTGAGGGTGGGCAAGTCATTTCCCCTCCCAGATCTTATCTGCTTCTTTTCTGTGAAATGAATGGATTAGGGTTGATAAATCTTCCTATATCTGGTGTTCTTTGATTCTGCCATTCCGTGTTTCATCTACATCATAGGAATGTGGATCTGGAGCCTGTTTTTGCTTTAGATTGTGAACTAGGAGTCAAGCCCTAGCTCCCCGCCCCCACCCCCCACCAGCTGCCTGGGAGTTAAGTGAGGCTGCAACCCTTTTATTTGACGTTAGAGCTCTCCGTGGCATTAACCTGTTGTTGGTCTAATATGTGGGGCAGAGGAAATGTGCTTGATGGCTGTAAACTGGGGCGGTGAACAAGTGCGTTCTCTTTTCTGTTTTTCTTTTTCCCAGGAGTGAGATGGGGGAGGAAAAACAGTGGTCTTTGTTGTGAAGCCACAGTCCCAAACTTCAACCTAGAGGAATGTTTAAGTTCTGAAAAAAGTTAACGTTGAAGGCTTGCAATTATGTACTTAGTCACAACAAGAGGGTAAGAACTTTCAAGCACTGGATTGAAGAAACACAAAAGTCAGGAAGTGACCCTTTCGTCGGGATTTCAGAGGCCGCGGACGAGAAACAAAGTCCTCTCACAACTCGGAGAACTTTGGGCCGTACCATCCAGAGGGGCAGGGGTGGCGGAGCCGGGGCGAGGGCCGTGGAAACTGACATCTTGGTTCTCAACGAGCCGTGAGTAAACTCAGGATTTCCACCCTGAAAAGACTCAGTGTCCGCAGATCCCACGCCCTGAAATGAAAACGGGGTTCGGCGGATCCTCCTTGCGGAGCCTGCCGAAATAGTAGCCGGGGTGGCCCTGGCCAGAGCCGGCCTCCTGAATTGGGGTCTGTGCGCGCCCGCCCGGGCCGCGCGCCCGGGTCTCTGGATGGACTGCCGGGGCCAGCCCATCTGCGGCCGCGCGGCCGGGAGGAAGCCGGCCCCGGGGATGAATGGGGCTTTGTTCGCCGGCAGCCGCGGCTGCCCTCGGAAGGCTCGGCCCGCACAACGGAGGCTGTATGCGAGCGGAATGGAAATGAGCCTGCGGACCTCCCGAAGGAGCCCCGTCCCCTTCCCTTCGCTGAGCGGAGGAATGCTGGCAAGCCGGAAAGGAGCCCTCGCTGGGAACGCTTCTCTCGCGGCTCTGAAACCCCATTGAGAAGAGCCCTTTGATGCAATTAAAGCCCATTTCATTGCAGGCCTGGGAGGAGCGAAGGCCCGTCCAGCTTTTTTTCTGTCTCGAGCGTATTTGTGTGTGCACCTTTGTGGGGCGGGCGACTTAGAGAGCAGGCGGGAACTGGAGCCCCGTCTCTCGCAGACGTTCTGTAACATCGTAAAGGCGCACCCATAAACAGATTGGTTTTCACCGTGGGTGGAACCCAATTTGGACAAGATCCAGGCCGACCTGCAGGCCGGAGTTCCTGCTTTGAAAGGCTCTTTGGTACGACTCACAGCACCTGCCCTGCTGTAAAGGTTTAGGCGGACAAGAAATTGCGTTTGGAGGAGGAAGTTTTTCTGAGGTCATTTCTCCTGGTTTTCCATTTTCTGAGGTGGAGTGGGCTATGTCGCAGGTCCAGAACTGATCACAGTAAAATGATGTAACCTGAAAACTTTGACATTCTTGGATGCGACAGTTATTTGATCCTAGGATTATTCTCTAAGATTTCCCTGCTTCCTCCATTGAGACAACTGTGTGGCCCCAGAAAACCCATATAGCCTCTCTGAGTTTAATATTTTTCATCTGTTAAAATGAACATAAAAAGGCCAGATAACTGATACCATAAAGCTCTGGGTGCTGGTGGAATTCTTTCTAAATTGGAGGTGAGCACCTTATCTCCTGGCACATGTGGAAGATGTATGGGACTGGAACTGCCGTAAACGTCGATGTAAAAATATCGTACAGTTCCTGTTTTGTTGCCTTTGTACCACTTATTACTAGGGTTAATAGTCTTATGTCTGTTTCCACTAGAATATATCTCCTTGAGGACAGGAACTGTCTTTTATTCTGGCATCACCTGTCCCCAGAGCAGCCCCTGACCATCGTAAGTGGGCAACAAAGTGGTATATAAAGAATACTACCTTGTTGCCGTTTTCTGTCACTTAAAATGTAAACAAGAAAGAGGAGGAGCTCAGTGGGTATCGGGGATTCTTGGCCAAGTAGAAGTTTGAAGGAAACGGCAGGAAAACATTCTGAGCTCACAAACATGCTGCAAATGTTTTCTGAAATAACCCAAGGCAGAGTGGGGCACTGATGTGGAGGAGTCATTCTTTTTCCCTGAGTGGATAGTTAATACTGGCAAACTTGAATCACGTTTTATATTTGCAAAAGGGTGTACAGAGTTGATCATTCATTCTTTAAACATCCCATGAATATGGGACAGTAAGGCACAGTGGCTATGTGTGATGGCCATCATTGTTTCTTATGTATTGATCTAAATATGTCTCCATGGTTCTTGTTATGTTGGGCCTTCTTCAGACCTCTAACTTGAGTGTTTTCCTCCGAGGGCTTGAATACATGAATATTTTTCCCATTCAGTAAAAACCAGTACATTTTTGCATCCAAATGAGGAAGCTCATAAATGAGACAGTAGAGGACATCCTACTCCAAATACATCTCCAGGTATCTGCAGGAAATACCACTGAAGTAACACTGACATAAACAAATGGATGTTTCCCTCATCTCCCCAAACTTCTTTAACACACACACACACACACACACACCCCGATCAGGATAGTGAGAAATATAAAGTCCAGTTTACAGATGGAAACTCAGTGATTCCTTGTTTGTGTCAGGGTACAGTATGCCCAACATACTTTATTTCTTGTCATGTGGCCCTGCCTAGCTGTCATTCTGGGTTGCATTTTGTTTTGATGTGGATATCATCCCTGAGAGTTGAGACTCTTTTCAGACTGTTTCTTACTGTCTATTTAGCCAGGTGGGCACAACCCACATCAAATCCCACATATGAAATGATTCTCGGATAGAACAAAAGTTATATACAGTAACAGCAGCAGTGTCCCTCACTTTACAGAACTCCTGAATTTTCTCCAAATTATTGAGTATTTCTGTTTCCTTCTGACTTACAGTATTTCTTTTAGAGCAGCTTTATCCTTATTTCAGATTGGGTCATTAATAGGGAGTGACTTGGATCAACCTACCTGACTCTACCAGATAATTAATAATCCAAATGGATCGTTGAAGGCCAGAATGGGAGGTTCTTATCTGATTACATTGATAGAGTCAATAATGCCATGTGAACAGTCATGTCTCATACATTTAGATGTATTTAGTTTTTAAAGGACTATACCTATTTATTTGGAAATCCTCAGGATTTGGTAATACCTTTTATTTTAAAAACCTAGAACTGCACATGCCTAGAAATAGTTGGTGAGATTGAAGTTTGCAGAGATAAGTACCTAAAGAGAAGAAAGCAAAAACTATCATTCCCTAGTGCAGATTAAGAAATTATTTCAGAGAGGTAAAAGTGGCTTGTCCATGGTCACAAACCGTGGAATTACAATTGCGTCGCTATTCTCTTGATTTGCAAGATAGTCATTACAGTCTCTGGTGTTTTAATGCTAGGGAAGCCTGCACTTTAGACAGTGACCAGATCCTGGATCCCAAAGGACATATGAAAGCTAGTTCATCTAATCTGTTAGACTGGAGTAGCTATATCACATACTGCCTTTCCATTTTTGAAAGATTTAAATTATTAGCTCAACTTCCCTTTTTTTGTCTTGTTATTTGTCCAGCAGCCAGAAAAATGAAGAGAAGACCTCTCCTTTATTTACCACATGATCCATGGCGTTCTTAGCTAGTGCACTCTAGAAGTTAGGGTGGAGACTTTTATTTGTCCTGCTTTTTTGGCAATAAAAGGGGAGGGGATGCCTCATTCAGCCAGTCTTTGGCTCCTAAGAAACCAAAAAGCAATGCTATTCACTAGTCTCTAGGCTACTAAGTGCCAGAGTGGCCTGTGTTGACTCAAATTCGTGTCCTTGCAGCTAGGTGGGGCTCTCTAGAGCTGTTAGTCCTGTGAGGTTGCCAGGGCAACTTAAATCTTCTGAGCTTCGAAGGCTTCAAGAAGTACAAAGAGGAGACTACAGGGCACATTACAACTTACAGGCATGTGTTCAATAACATGTCATCTTTTGGTAATGGGGCTTTTATTTTTATTTTATTTTGTGGGATTAAAAGATCAGAAGCCGGAAATTAGCTGGGAAGGATAAAGAAAAGGAAAAATTAAAGGGGGGGGCACTATTTCTGTTCCTTATGTGGGCAATGGTTAAACAAGGAGAACATCTGGTCCTGGAGTGGGTCTCTGCAGCACTGCTTTTAGTTACCCCATCATTTGGTCTCATGCTAAATTAGTGACTGTGGGAGCAGCTCAGATCTCCATACCGACAGACCCAGAAAGCCCCACTTAGCCTGCCACATAGTCAGAGGGGAAACATGGAGCTTCCGGTTTCATATTTAAAACAGGGATTGACTCATAATTGTAGCTGTCAGGAGGGTGATGGAGACATTATGTAATCTGGTTCTTATGGCGATGTGTGTTTAAGGTTTCTGCTCTGTAAATTCCAGAGGAAATTTCAAGTCCATTGAGAGAGAGCTTGCTGGCTGCTCTGTGGTGTGCCCTGCAGGATAATGACAGTGCTATTAAAGGTTCCTCAGTCTGCCTGAATCCAAACATGAATGAATTTCCCCCTGAAAGGCTCTCCTGTTTTTCCACAGACTTTTAAATGTGGATGAGGTTAGGCAAAATTTGGTAAACTGCGAGGAGGCAGTATGTTGGCCCAGTAGGGAAATTTAATAATGACAAGCCGTTCAGGCCCACACGTATTTTTTTCTGGACCACACAGTTCCCCTATCATTTACAGCCTTAGAGATTCTGGAAGTGGACACCAGTTGCTCCTAGAAACAAAGCACTAGGGCTGCGGATCATTTGTTCCTTTTAAATTCTGCTTGTTACTTGCCTCTTGGAGGCCTCTGAGCTAGTATAAATGTGCAGGGTGGCCAGGGAAGGCTTGAGACAGACCCAGTGTTTGCTGCCATGGGGTAAAAAAAGTCAGAGGAAGCTGTTTAATTTTAACCTTAAAGGAATGTGTTTTCAACAGTTTTGCTGGAGGGAGACTTCTGTTTTCATTTGATTGTTCTCTGAATTCAGTTAGTTGTACTTGCATGATAAGAAGGATTCATTAGATAGAGAATAGTATTCATATCAGGAGAATAATAGTAAAGACTAAATAAAAGCTTAAAAGGTGAATTGAGAAGGGGTTTGTTTGCTCGTGGGGAGTAATGGTGGTGAGGAGTGGAGAGGATGGAACCCTCTGTCACTCTCTGGTTGCTGGTCTGGCTGGTCCAGAGTTTCTCACCTCTGCTTTTTCACCTTTCCTTCCTCACTTGGAGAATTTTCCAGGCTACCAGTACTTGGGGTTCTTTGCTTGCCTCTTCATGCCGGTCAAAGATGACAATGGTAGTTTTAAAGTAGTTTTAGCTAAAATTAATAACTAAATGTGTGAAAATGTATATGTCATTATCATAATTTGTATTGTAACTGACTGTCGTAAACTATTTTTTCTAGAAAAATGAGCAATTTGGACAACTGGATATTTGCTCTTTGGTCTGTGGAATGTGTTATTGGGAATGGGTAATTTTTGCTTTTCATGAAGAAAGTTATTTTAATTAAAAATAATATAAAATACTATTATGTTAATATAACATGTTTAATAAAACATAAGAATATGTTTAATATACTTGTGTATTTGTATACACATAGAAATGTATATTTAGGACTTCCCTGGTGGTGTAGTGGTTACGAATCCGCCTGCCAATGCAAGGGACATGGGTTCGAGCCCTGGTCCGGGAGGATCCCACATGCCGCGGAGCAACTAAGCCCGTGCGCCACAACTACTGAGCCTGCACTCTAGAGTCCTCGAGCCACAACTACTGAGCCCACATGCCTAAAGCCCACGCTCCACAACAACAGAAGCCACCACAATGAGAAGCCCATGCACCACAATGAAGAGTAGCCCCTGCTCGCTGCAACTAGAGAAAGCCCATGCGCAGCAATGAAGATCCAATGCAGCCAAAAATAAATAAATTAATTTAAAAAAATTTAAAAAGAAATGTATATTTAAAGGAACAATGAAAAGTTTCCCTCATTCTTTCACAGTCTCAGACGGTGAAATCTTTATTAGGCAACAGTGACAGTGTAATGACTTGATTTCTTCTCTCCCATGAGAATGAAGTTTCATATGAGTATTATGCAGTCACCATAGCTTGGGACATTATCGTATGACTGCTGCATGATGCAGGGATGGGTAATTTCATGAGCTGTCTCGCCTAGGTTTGTTCATTTTCCTAGTCATTGAAAAGACTTGATGTGATTCCTGTTGAGCTACTTCCAGAGGCAACCGTCCTTGTAATGAATTCTCTCCATCAGAAAATTAGGTACTGATTTGTCTGTTTTTATTTTCCCTGTACTAGAACTTACAGATGGACTAGGGATTTCTCTTCCAATTAAGGGCCATCAGCTTATAGAAAACAATAATTGAAGACAACAAAGCAGTACTATCCTGGAGTTTGAGCAAGTTAAGCTGAGCATTGGATCTAGTCACCAACAGGACATTTTCCCTTCCTTGCCTCTTCTGAATTCTCTATCCAAACCTAGGCATTCATCATTGAGGATGTGGGACTAATCAGAAGGGATAATTGCCAAGTTAATACATTACCTTTGATTAAAAATAATTAATCATATCTATTTATTCCATGACACTTAATTCGGAGAGAAAATGGTTAAATGTAAATAAGTTGAGATTTGCTTTTCTTCAAACTTTGCAAACTAGAGTTAACCCAAGTGTTTCAAGTTTTCCCAAAACTCTTTGAGAACTTCAGTTGTCCACACCTAAATTTCAAATTCCTTATCTAGATTTTCAAGGCCCACTACAATCTGGCTCCAATTTACCCTTCTAACTTTATTTCCTACTACTCCCAACCCTCCCTTCTAACTGTGTTTCCCACTTATCCTCACATGCCCATGCTCCTCCTAATCTAAAGGACTCCATGTTTTCGAAGCTGCTTTCTTTAGACACTATCTTCAAGCCCCACAAAGGCTCCCTTTATTATCCCCAACCAGAAGAAACGATCTCTAACTGAACTCCCATAGCACTTGATCTACAGATTCTCTAATGGTATCTGAATGGTACATAGATTTATGCTCATGTCTCACCCATTTATTTCCTGTAAGTTCCTTGAGGGCGGAATCTATGTTTGATTCATGTTGTGCCCGCAGAGTGCCTTACACTCTGCTTACCCATGATAGAAATTCCACAGATGTCTGTAGAAGGAATGAATAATATCTAGCTACAACATTCAACATAGCTGAATTTCTCCTGAAGTCTGGACAAGAGAGAACTACAGTTTTGTTTTTGTTTTTTTTGCAATATGTAGATGGGATTTTGACTCCTTTCACAGATGACACCATTGATTCTACCTAAATTGGATGGACTCAGTGCCTACCTCCCATCCTCAGAACGCAGCAGGACTCAGAATCTAGTGCTGGGACATGGCAAACCATGTCAGGTAATGGGGAATTGTTTGGTTCTCACTATTACTGGGATAGAGATGAGGTTAAGGAAGAAGTGGGTAAATTCATTTGCTAGACAAGGAGCAGGTCTGTGGCCAAGTGTTTAAAATTTTTTTAACAGAATTCCCACGAGATCTACTGTTGTTTATGGTCTTTTATCATCTTTCCTTTCCTTTCCTTCTCGTCTCATTTGTCACCTCTGGCCAGTTACTTTTAATTGACTGGGGCTCTGGAATTATGGGTTAAGTCAGGAGACTTGGATTCCAGAGTTGCCTCTGCCACTGGCTGTGTGGTTTAGGAAAAGTCTATATAAGAATTAATTTGCTCATCTGTATAATGTAGGTGATAAACACCTACCTTTTCCACAGTGGTGTTCTGAGGATCCAGAGGAAAAGTTTACAAGAAACAATACTGAAAAGTACGGTGTTTTACATTTGTAAGGGATTATTATAAAAATTAATAATACTGGAGGCTTCCTTTGGGGATACCTATTAAATCACTATTCCCATTTGGACCATTGTTATTTAACATGTCTAATTAGGCTATGTAGAGGCATCTGGAATTTTGGCTCTGCCATTTGCTAGCTCTGTGACTCCAGGCAAGTTATGGACCCTCACCCAAATCTCATTTTTCTCAATTGAAAATGGGGATGAAGTATCTAGCTCAGGCTGTAGTGAGAATTATTAGTGTGGCAGCTTTGTCATATGTTAACGTGGCTAGGTTGAATTATGTTTCTGAGAAATCCCTTCTCTGAATGTGTCTGGTTAGGATGGGCCACAAAAAACATGTCTTCGATAGGTTTGGAGCTATAGATTTGGAGCTAAAGCTGTAGGTTTGGAGCTACAATGGTAGCTCACACTGGCAGGCACTGTTGCTATCTGTTGGCTTACCTCATTGGCACCAGGCAGCAGCCACCTTCCTGGGGATCCTCCATAAAGTTCTCTGCCTCTTGGGCCACATGTATATTTAGTTCTGTGACAAAGGTCCCTGGCTTCTTCAGGCAGGATGTCTACATCATCAAGACTAGAGGCAGCTATCACTGACAAGGGTTCCAGTCTGTCCCTGCCCTTGTGGGTCCCAGATTGTACTTGCTTACCCCGATGTTCTATCTTACCTTCTTATTCTGATGACCTGCCCTGTGGACTTCAAGCTCCAGCCTCAGACAAAAGACTAACAGAGATTGTTTGACCGGCCCCCACCATTGTGTAAGGTGTAAGGCCAGCAGGTCCGGGGAAGGGCCCAGGGAGCCAGATGGAACCCCCGCCAAAGTGGCTGATGCAACCGACACCTGACATTGCCACACCATTCAGCCCCGGTCTTCCAGCTTCCCGAGGGGCGGAACCAACGGCTCTGAGGCTGATGCAACCGACACCTGACATTGCCACAACACCCGAGAGATTACCAAAAAAGGGCTGCTTCACACAGCAAGCACCTCCCCTGCGTCCGCCCCTATAAATTTTTTTTGCGCCCACACCCGGGCGCGACTTCTCTGGCCCCTTTCTCTTGGACCAGTGAACCTCACCCGGGAGCGTTCCCAAATAAAGCTTGTTTAAGCTCTCCTCCATTTTTGGTGCTGTTCCTTACATTAAGGTTCCTATAATGTCCACTCCCTTCCACCACCAAAATTCACACACACACACACACACACCCTTCTAATGCTGTGGTCGTTATTACTAATATTGTCATCCAGATGTCAGAGACTAGGTAGGATTGTCCCAAAGGTCTCATCCATTCCCTATAGAAGCCCAAAGTTCTTTCTAGGATTTCTCCAAATTCTTGTGGAGTTCATATTTTCATGATCACTTCTGGCTCACCAAACCCTTCCCAATTTGTACAAAAGACTTATTTATGCATACAAAGCACTTGTAAGTATAATTGGCTTTACTACAGATTTTAGTGGCATGAGCAGGCCAAAGAAGGGTTCATGCTGCAACAAAACAGATAATTTCTAGTTAAATTTCATGCCTCCCTATGTGTAAAATGTTTTTGCACCAATGTATCCTTAGAGAATGTGTCCAGTTCCCTCACCCTGTAAAATCCCTAGCCTCACAACAGCTCCTTGGATCCTCCCTCCTTCTTCCCATTTTTCTCCCAATCTCCCACTGTCTTGTTTTCAAATGCAGAGCACCTTAACTAGCTCTCCTTTCTTCTTTGCTCAAATTATTGTAGACACATATCCATGCCCTTAGGATCTCACTTTCTATTCCCAAAGGCTACTTTTCCAAGAGGAAAGCTGTTGTAGTTGTTAAGAAAATAAAAATTTTATCTGGTTACAACCATAACAAGAGCAAGAGGCATATATTTAGCCCTTACTGTGATCCAGCCTCCATGAGCTCTTTATACATCTTATCTCATCTGATTTCCACAACAATCCAGTGAGGTGGTCTGCATTTAGTCTCATTTTTACAATGTTGAAATCAAGTCGTAGGAAGACCACTAGTAAAAAAAAGCAATTACAAAACCTAATGTTTATTGAGTTCTTATATGTCAGGCACTGTTTTAGGCACTTGAGAAGTATATATTTATATCTATATCTATATATAATGCAATATATATATTGCCTTAACTCCTTATAATTCTGCAAGTTAAGTATAATTTTCATTTTACAGATAAAGAAATTGAGACCCAGAAAACTTGGGAAATTTGCTCAAATTCACACATAAATAAAGAATGGAGTTGTGAATGGAAGCCAAGCTGTTGGAATCTAAGAATTCAGGATACTGTTTGAGAAGATAAGAAAGTGTTTCAGGCCTTCCCTGGTGGCTCAGTGGTTGAGAATCTGCCTGCTAATGCAGGGACACGGGTTCGAACCCTGGTCTGGGAGGATTCCACATGCCGTGGAGCAACTAGGCCCGTGAGCCACAACTACTGAGGCTGCGCATCTGGAGCCTGTGCTCCACAACGAGAGGCCGCGATAGTGAGAGGCCCGCGCACCATGATGAAGGGTGGCCCCCGCTTGCCACAACTAGAGAAATCTCTCACACAGAAACGAAGACCAAACACAGCAAAAATAAATAAATTAATTAATAAACTCCTACCCCCAACATCTTCTTTAAAAAAAAAAAAGGGCTTCCCTGGTGGCGCAGTGGTTGAGAGTCTGCCTGCTGATGCAGGGGACACGGGCTCGTGCCCTAGTCCGGGAAGATCCCACATGCCACGGAGCGGCTGGGCCCGTGAGCCATGCCTGCTGAGCCTGCACGTCTGGAGCCTGTGCTCCGCAATGGGAGAGGCCACAACGGTGAGAGGCCCGCGTACCACAAAAAAAAAAAAAAAAAAAAGTGTTTCAATGTTTTCTCATGCAGTCAGCCTCCTAACTCATCATCATGAGACCTTTCTTGGCTAACTTAATATTTCAACCCATCCTTCACATTTTATATCCTTCATCCCACTTTTATTTTTTTCTCTTTAGCACTGAATACTATCTAACATGTTATATGTTTTACTTACTTATCATTTTTATTTTTCTGTCTCCACCCCTGGAATGTAAGCCCTGTGAGGGCAGGGATGTTTTGGTCTGTTTTGTTCACTACAAGACAGTGTACAACACAGCCTACAAGAGTGTCTTGCATATAGTAGGTGTTCAATGAGTAGTTACTGAATGAATGAGTGAATAAATGAATGAATGAGTTGGGCTGCTTACATAGAGGTCAAGGCCTTCTAATTAGATCCTGGAGATACTTCTGGAACCAGATCCTTTTGGATTCTAAATTGCTGGGCTCTAGATATGATCGCACTCATGGGTGGAGTGGGGGGACAAAGACTGTGTTCCTCCTCATTTCCTTCCTCCCCTCCTTGCCCCTCCCTCTCCCAAGTGCATATGCTTCATTGTTTTCATCTGGTTTAACTGCCTTCGCTTTGAGCCTGCTTTGCAATACTGAATAACATTCCTTGACTTGCCTGTTTATTTTCTCCATTTATAAAATGGGGAAAACTGTACTTCTGACAACTTTACCAGGACTTGGAAGAGATCAATGAGATGATAGGAAAAAAAGCAAACAAGGCACTGAATCTTAGGAGGACTCTGGCTATAGAAACATACATGAAAATTCAAATAAAATACTTGTATCAGTCACCTCTCCATAATTTGATGCTTTTATTCCAAGAAAGCTAATGCTTAACATTTGTGGAAATAATGACTTTTGTGGCTTGTTACTATTTTGGCCTTAAAAGAAAAATTTTTAACAATTATCAGAAATTACCTAGCATATAAGTGTAGAAGTTTTTAAAATGAGGAAGTTACTTTTGCAG
Source organism: Leucopleurus acutus (assembly GCF_964270905.1). Lineage (NCBI taxonomy): Eukaryota > Metazoa > Chordata > Mammalia > Artiodactyla > Delphinidae > Leucopleurus > Leucopleurus acutus. The sequence goes on along the minus strand of NC_139142.1, from coordinate 81,135,043 downwards.
TTTAATTTTCTATTTTGGTTGGTAAAGTGCATTAAAATTATATCTTGAATTAACTAAAAGGATAATGTTCACTCATGAGTTTAACAAACGTTATTTAAAATCTGTTATGCCAGACAGTGTTGAAGTATGTAAAAGAGCTAATACCAGTGGAAAAACAGACTAAAAACCCTATCTTTCTGTTATGCTGATCAGAGAGGGCTGTTTTTAGAGGCTGCCTATTGTATTAGTTTGCTAGGGCTGCCATGACAAAGCACCACAGACTAAGTGGCTTAAACACAATTTTGGAGGCCAGACATCTGAGATAAAGGTGTCGCCAGGGTCAGTTTGTTCTGAGGTTTCTCTTCTTGTGGATGGCCTGTCATATCCCTGTTTCTTAACATGGTCTTCCCGCTGAGCCCATCAGTGTTCAAATTTCCTGTTCTTAGAAGGACACACTGATACTGATTAAGGCCCACCTGAATGACCTCATCTTAATTTTAATTACCTCTTTAAAGACTATCTCCAAATACAGTCACATTCTGAGGTACTGGGAGTTAGTACTTTAACATATGAATTTTGGAGTGACACACTCAGCTCATATCAATTATTCTAAAGTATTGCTGAACTCATTGTGCCTCAGTTTACTTGTTTAAAAATAATGATGCCTGCTCTACATGTATTTTATAAGCACATCACTCAGTGTTTTCTTTATGGGACTTGCAGTTAGGTAGAAATAAATCTAGTTTTTGGAGAGACAATAATATTATCAAAGGTCAGAGATGGACCAAGATTTGCTCAGAGCTACACAAAACCAGCTAAATGGACAGGACAACTGTCTTCTAAGATTTTACCATTTTGGAAAATGGGCATACATAGCTGAATCTTACTTAAAGGGACTATCAAAATTATTGGATCAGGCTAGACATTAAACCAGACAAGATTAAAAGTTCATTTTCCTCTGGCCAACCAATGTCTAGAAACTTGCAAGAGAAGGCACAGATGAAATAAAGGAGTTAACTTTGAGATTCTGACTGATCACCATGATCATCACCATCATCATTGCTGTCATCATCATTTTTACCATGTCACACTGGATGTTTTTTATTGTCTTATCCTCTAGTAGTCCTAGCTTCTTCCCAACAAGTGTGTGAGCTCTTTGTGGGTAGGAAGTATGTCTAGCATTGTTTGTCCATGTCCTTTTGTCCCTTGCATGGTGCTGGGCATAGAGCTGGGGCTTGGTAAGCACTAGTTGGCCGACTACATTGACTTCTAGGCCTGGTTTCTGAGTGCATCAGTCAGAGGAGTGGTGGCGGGAGAAGGATAGTAGGGAAAGGGGTGGTTGGCTGCCATGGTATAGCCAAGAGTGGATACCCAAGTGGTGATAGTTAACTTGGCCTTGATCAAGTTGTTGATGGAAGTCACTATGAGGTTCTGAGGAGGAAAATGGAGAGATAGGACTTTGCAACTAGGTGAAAGATGGGCTTCAGAGCAGTTCTACAGACTTAGGAAATATAGACTTGTTATGTTTTGAAAAAAAGTCAAATTACTAGCTTCTTCTTAGCTTTAAGCCATACATTGCCATAGAAAATGCAAAGAATTGATTTGGTGGTGGGTGTGGTTAGGGAGAGGAGTGGGATCCAAACAGAGAGCTTCTACCTAATTTTCTTTGCAATGGTTGTAGTAAAACATTTGGCTAGGAAAAGATTAATTTCTGTTTTCAAAATTAAAAAAACGTAACATGTGGAAAATATTATGTTGATGCATGTTTTGCTGAACAGATGGTGACAGTCTGCAAACTTCTCAAGGATTTCCCTTATAGGATGAAGGGGAAGCATTTTAATTCCTTCAAGTAAATGAGAGTCACTGAACCTCTATGATTTTTCTTGTCTCTTCTTATAGAAGTCCTCTCTTTTTATCACCAAACCACAGATTTTTCTTCCCACTAATTTTTACTTAATTACTTTAATCTGGGACATCCAATTAGCATCCAAATGTGAATTTTTTTTTGCTAGTCTGGTCTCTCTCAGAAGCGAACCTCTCGTCTTTGTATTAATACATGCTCATGACTTTCATTCTGAGTCTCTGAAAACACATCAGATGTAACATGGGTTGCCCAGTTATTCAAATCTTCATTTTACAGATGGGGAAACCGAGGGCTGGAGGTTTCTGTGACCCTCGCCAACGTTTCATAATGAGTCACAGCTGAAGTAAACATTAGACATGAATTTCTTGACTCTCAAATCACTGACCTCTCACTATCCTTTAGAAACTGATTCTTACTGTGTTTGAACCTCCTTTACTTGTGTATTTTCTTTTTGTGCTCCCCTTCTAGAAGAGTACAGAAGACAAAGGGAAGAGATTTTTCTATACAGTATCTCACTCTTCCACCCCCACTAAAGGATTCCTTTGAAATGAAACCACAGCTTCAAGTAGAACCTCCCAAAGGTTTTTAAGATGAGTCTGCTACACAGCTGGAGACAGACAGATTGGTTACTAATCAAGCATTTTTCTATGTCATAAGTCATTTCTGCATCAGGGGACACTTTTCTTACTAGAAAAGAAAAAAAGTTAAAATCAAAGACAGTGAGCAGTAGCTCACTGGAAATAGGAGTTCTCCTCTGCTCCCAAACAACTAACACCTCCCCCTTTAACAAACAAAGAAATACGCAAACAAGAAACAAACCAAGAAAACCCTTAATGTAGCTATTCCCTGCCTAGACTCATCCAGACTGCCAAGGTGAGTTAGGTGGCCTTGTGGAGGGCCAAGTGAACTTAGGCCCATGTCACTGATGGTGAGGTTCAGGACCTGGTGCTGATCAGGTAGAGGTGACTTCAGTACACGTCAGTTTGTGATTCCAGTGTATTCCAAACCTGTGGAGAGGCAGGGAGACTGGGATCTGGGGCTGTATAGGCCAGCTGATTCTTCTTTCCTTTCTCTAGTGATCTTTATGTTTAAGATTGTCCTAAATACAATTGCCACTTTTTTTTTTTTTTTTCCGGTACGCAGGCCTCTCACTGTTGTGCCTCTCCCGTTGCGGAGCACAGGCTCCGGACGCGCAGGCCCAGTGGTCATGGCTCATAGGCCTAGCCGCTCCGCGGCACGTGGGATCCTCCCGGACCCGGGCACGAACCCCCGTCCCCTGCATCGGCAGGCGGACTCTCAACCACTGCGCCACCAGGGAGCCCCAACTGCCACTTTTTAATTATTTTGTAAATCCCTTTGACCTTTATTTTCCTTTTTTACTCCTTCTCTCAAATATTCTTGCATACATTCACTTTATCCTTGCAGTCTCTACTGTAGTTCATTGCTTAAGGCTTTCTAATATGAGGAGTAAAAGAAGAAAGAGATGTTCTCTCGCTCTTAACACGGACAGCTCAAAATAAATCCACAGTGCAAGTGCGTTAAAACCCAAGCACTGGGCTTCCCTGGTGGCGCAGTGGTTGGGAGTCCGCCTGCGGATGTGGGGCACACCGGTTCGTGCCCCGGTCCGGTAGGATCCCACATGCCGCGGAGCGGCTGAGCCTGTGAGCCGTGGCCGCTGAGCCTGCGCGTCCGGAGCCTGTGCTCCGCGACGGGAGAGGTCGCGGCGGTGAGACGCCCGCGTACTGCAAAACAAAAACAAAAACAAGAACAAAAACCCAAGCACTCTCTAATGACTTTAAATGGAGTATAATCTAGAAAAATTTTGAATCACTATGTTGTACACCTGAAACTAATATAATATTGCAACACAATAATACCTCAATAAAAAAATCAAACCCAAGAAATTCAACCACACCAAAAAAACGCAACAACAACAAAAAAACCCCAAGCACTCTCATAAGTTTTTCTTTCCACCAACAATTTAAAGGGAAACTATCAGGAATGAAATGAGGAGATAAACAGCGGATTTATTGAGTAGTTAAGATACGGTAGGTTGTTTGCACAGGTCGTCTCCTTTAATCCTCACTACAACCCTGCGAGGTGGCTACTATCATTAGCCCCATTCTGCAGTTGAGGGGATTATGGTTTAGAAAGACATAGTGATTTGCCAAAGTTATACAGGGAGGTGGGGTGAAGCTAGAATTTAAACCAAGGAGGTCTGATTTCAGAGACCATAAGTTTAGCAACAATGATATATTTTCTCATGGGAAACCCATTACTGCTTTTTTTTTTCCCTTGGAGTATAATTGCTTTACAATGCTGTGTTAGTTTCTGCCGTACAACAAAGTGAATCAGCTATAAGTATACATACATTCCCTCCCTCTTGGACTTCCCTCCCACCCTCACCCCCCATCCCACTCCCACTCCCTATCTCACTCATCTAGGTTATCACGGAGCACCGAGCTGATCTCCCTGTGCTGTGTGGCTGCTTCCCACTAGCTATCTATTTTACACATGGTAGTGTATATGTCAATCCTAATCTCCCAATTCGTTCCACCTCTCCTTCCCCCTGTGTCCACATGTCCGTTCTCTACATCTGCATCTCTATTCCTGCTATGGAAATAGGTTCATCTGTACCATTTTTAAATGATAAAACTGATGTTTTGAGCATATTTGGCATATTTATCATCTGTTCCAGATAATAAATCATGGGAATTAAGAAAATGCTACACTGTGGAAACATGCTTTGCAATTGTTTGATTAACTTAAAAAGGGTTAAAACATCAGGGTCTAGAGCCCTCAGTTTATGTTTCTTTTTCCTTAGGTCTAAATTTAAGTTGAGTCTTTAAAGTTGCTTTGGTCTTAAGGCAAATTTCTTTTTATGCTGAGCAGTTAATAAAGAAGGTGACTTTTCTTCTGTCCAGTGTTCTTCTGTCAGGGAAGGCAGAACTGCAGATTCTGGATCCTGAGCTTGCTTGTAAACCGGATGACCTTTTTGCAGCACAAGTGCTATGCATTTCAGGCCTTACCACTGAGTAAGTCAGAGGCTAGTTATTATCTAACTCTTCCTTACCTCTAGATTTAAAAATTCTGAAGCAGAGGCTCTGCAACCTGCCTCAAATTCCACAGAACTGCTGACTTGTCCTAGTGACTTCTTTTTGCCTTCCTGGCACTGTTCAGAAGGGAAGAAAAGTTGGGGAACATGCAGGAACTGAAAACTTCTAGGGTTTTCCCACAGCATTTGATGTGTCTACATGGTAAGAGGGGCAAGCAGTTCAGAGAGGGCTCCCAGGCTGGTTGTCCTTATTACAGAAACAAAAAAGGAGATTTTGTTTTCTTTTAAGTCTTGATTCAAGTGAGTTTTCACTGATTTTTCTGTGTAGTTCCACTATGTGACTTTAAGGAAGTTCCTTACACACTAGGTTGCTTGTTTTGAATATAGGCATCTTATGGAGCACAGAGACTTTAGGCATCAGAATTCTGACACATGGTCACCTTATCCGGTGCCTGGCAGACCCTTCCCCCTTTCTCTGCCTGGCAAGCCTCCACTCATTTTCTGAAGTCAGCTCAGCTATCACCTTCTACGTAAGGCTGTCCCTAACTCATCCAGATGGTCTTAGTCACTATCCCTTTGCTCTCAGAGTTCATGACTCCTATAAGACTTATTTCATTGTTCAAGCCTAGTGTGCCCACCCAGGGCCACCTCACTGTATGCCTCTAGAGGGCATTCTCTGAAATTCTGCAGCACAACAGCCCTGTCTCCGTCTGCTCTTAGGCACCACCAAGGCAGCACTCCCATCTTTGTACCCCCAGGACCTGGCATGAGATCCCTAGAACAAAGTTAGTGTCTAATAACTTTTGAATAGTGAATGAGTGGCTGAATTTATCCTTTTTTTTTTTTTTTTGCGGTACGCGGGCCTCTCACTGTTGTGGCCTCTCCCGTTGCGGAGCCCAGGCTCCGGATGCGCAGGCTCAGCGGCCATGGCTCACGGGCCCGGCAGGCGGACTGTCAACACTGCGCCACCAGGGAAGCCCTGAATTTATCCATTTTGACCCCCGGCTCTTTATCAGTTTTATCACACATAGCTTTTCTTTTTCCATCTTGCCATTTCACGGTCTTTCCTCCCTCCTTCCCTCTGTTTCATTTTTGCTTGACTTTCTGTGTTGGTTTCTATGCATTAGAGAAAAGTCACTCACCTCTCACAGTCTTGAAGGAGTGGGCTCGTGTACGAGATGAAACTTCTCGCTCAACTCTGCCCCAGCTCTTGGTTGTCTCTCAAACATTTGTGAGTGTCCAAGCAGTCTATTTTTTTTTTAATGGCCCCCAGGAGTTGAGGGGGCCAAGAACTGTCAGCGTCTCAAAGGGTTAGGTTCCTAGATTTAGGCTGACTGGAAAGCAACAGCTTTGAAAGTGAGCAACTCTATACTGTCCGTGTGACCCAAGCGTAAGGCGCTGAAGCCCGCTCATCTCCCTCAGGCCCCAGAGTCACGTGATCAAGGGGCGTTCCCAGGGCAGCGGCTGCAGGGATTGGCTCACCAGCCGCGCGAAAAATCTCCCGCCAGAGATCTCTGCGTGAACGCTGCAGCGGCGTAAAGACCGCGTCTTCGTCTCCGTCCCGGAGGGCAGGGTAGGCCTCCAAACCAGCTGCCTGTCCCTCAGGCCGAGGCTCCAGAACAAGCACAAAGCAAATGAGCTTCTCCCACACGCTCTGGGCGGTCCTGGATCTGCTGCTCCTGTGCTGGGCCCTGGGCAGGTGAGTCTGAGCGCGAGCCCTATGAGAGCCCATTCTCAGATCCTCATAACCTGCGGGTCTCGGGGACGCAAGCCCTGTTGGTTTTCAACGCTGGACGTTTTGGAGGCCTCTCAGGTGTACGTCTTAAAATTTGGGTATGCCATATGTGGGGTTCAAACCCTTTGCTCCTCAGGGAGAAGCTCGGGTTTTGAGTTCCCACCCCATTGTGGGTTGCTGTACCGAGTGTGGGGTCTATGACGAGATTGTCCCAGTCTCTCTACCTGCTTCTGTGTGGGCTTTCTCTCAGTGACCTGATGTATAGGAGTTGTTCAGCCAGTTTTCAGGGTTTTTTTTTTGTTTCCAGAGCACCGTGTTCCATATATATCTGTAGGTCTGGTGTATTTGTGGGAGGAGTTGAGTTCAGGACCCGTTTATGTCGCCATTTTGAACTGGAACTCCTCCTTTTCTACTCTCCGTTTCTCACCTCTTTCCAAAAAAAAATTTGCAAATATATACATATTTATAAATATACGTGTATTATTCAACTGTATAAAAAAATAAATGAGGCAATCAGGGAAAGTTTGCACTTTTTCCCTTCTTGGATTTATCTTCACTTGCCTTGAAAAAGAAACATCACTCAAGTTTTTTACTGCAGATTTTCTTAAATTTATGCAAAATATATCAATTGGTTTTCTAAGTGCTGGTCACTTACTCTGTTCCCTCGTGGTTGATATCCCAGCATCCATGTCTCTTGGGCAAACGATAAGGAATATTGGAACTGAGATGACCTTGGCAAGACATTCCTAGCTGTCCCTCATACTACCCACTTGCCAGTCAAAATAAGTAATTTATATGGGGTAAAATTTCAGGTAATTTACCCGTAAATGGTTGTGTGTTTTCAATCTATGCTTCAAGGCTCTCTCCAGTTTCCATGGATGTACGTGAGGACCAATGTAGCGGTTAAATTGGGTTCAGATGTTGGATGGGGCGCTGTTGTTAGCAAAGAAGTCCTACTAGGAGAGGCAAACTTAAGCTAGATAGCTAATCTCCATGCAGAGAGCAAAGTATGACTTTGCAAGCAAAGGTACTCTAACTATGATCTACAATCTAAATGAACAGAGTCCCATAATTTATACCATTGCAGTGTTATAGATGGTGTCTTTGGTACCCCCGACGTTAAAACAAGTAGAGATGAGAAAGTGGCACCCTTAAGACCGATAAAACTGGGGCTTCTTACCACAAAGAACTGATTATGTGTGTTAAATGCCAGAGGATTTGGAAGAGTACAGGATCTAGCAGCAGGGAGACAAGAGTCCTTAGCCTCAAAGACTACGTCTAGACAAAATCTTTAGCTGTGGTTACTAATGCAAGGAACTGACCAGAACCAAATAGACGGAATCTACTAAATTTTTGAGAGGAACTTCATTGTTAAAGATGAAGCAAGCCTCACCAACCGCTGCATATAATTGTTGAACCTCAAAAGGAATCCCGAGGTGTCTAAACTTGTACCAACATGCAGAGGTTGCTAAAATTAGAAAAGAACTTTTTCCTGAATGCCCATCTCAGATTTAGGCATTGAAAATAGTGGTTAAAGAATATCTTAGAGAGGAAAGAACCAGAGGCTATGGAAGAAAAATAGATTTTCACAAGCAGAAATAGGAACTGTCAGATTGATTAACCAAGGAACTTTCTCCATTGAGAGGACAGGCATTTTCCACTATTCCTTTCTAACTGGATGGAGTATATGATAGTAAATATTAACTATTGATTTAGTCTTTTCCCACCATTGTATATTAAATGTGTTGGTAGCAGATAACCTGTTCTTTAGAGAAAACTTCCAGATCTATAAGTAGATATCTTTGGACCAAATGAAGAAAATTGAGCATCACCTGGAGATCCTAGATTTGGACCTGGACGTAGTAGCTAGATGGGACTTTGTGGTTTATCTCCTTTGGGGAGGATGTGAATACACCTCTATGAACTGCCTGTGTAGGAAGAAGGATATGTGTGTTGAAGTTAGATTGCCAAAGGGGCGGACAGTGCTGGGCACTGTTAGTTGACTACCAAAATGCACTACTTATCTAGCTTTATTCCTTGTTAATAGTTCTCTGTACCCTCTCCTTCCTCCCCAGCACACACACATTTTTGGTAGAATTCCCTTGGTTTCAGAGATAGTGAGCTTAGTCATGAACTTTATATAGGTATGTAATCCAGATCTAGCCAGTGATACATAAGGAGATGTCTTCTAGAGGTTTCTGGAGGCAGATGCTGCCACTTCCAAGATATCATTAAATTGCTAAACTAACATTAGCAAATACTTGGGTCTAAATTTGTTATGTGAGATAAAAGAAACCCTCATTTGTTTTAGTCACTGTTAGTTTTTATGTCTTATAGGCAAATATTTCTAAATGATATAATTATAAACTTATATTTTGGTTGTTATCTAAACTAGGAGGTTGCCAAATTATGGTGTATGGGTCAAATCCAGCTCCCTATCTGTTTTTGTAATTAGTCGTATTGGAATATAGCCACTCCGTTCATTTATATTATCTATGGCTGCTTTCATATTATAAAAAGGCAAGTTGAGCAGTTGCAGATGAGACCACATGGCTTGCAAAGCCTAAACTATTTCTAACTGACCCTTTATGGAAAAAAGTTTGTTGACTCCTCATGTAAAAAGTCATATGTGGAAATCAGAATTAAGTGGGATAAAAATATCATATATTTTAGTACAGTCTTTTCCAAACTTGCGCAGCACATGAATGAACTGCAACCCTTGTTAATTATGTATTCCAAGTTCCTGTGCTGACTTGTCAGTGGAGAGCCCTGAGAATCTGTATTATTAACCATTTCCCTACATATGAATCTTTTGACCAGGCAAGTTTGAAAAATACTGTTAGAGATTGGTGTCCTGGAGCAGCTTAGCTAGCCTGCCATTTAATCTGATCTGTAACTGTTCCCTGTCTGTGACTCACTGCAGAAATGAAGCCCTAGTATGACCAGGAGATAGAGTGACCTGATAGAATCTTACTCAAGGCTTGCTTATGGAATGACGTACGGTGGATCAGGAGATTTTGTTGCAGTAAAAGTGATACCACCTTTCAACATGAGACACCTGGGTTCAGGTTCTAAATCAGCCTCTAACTAATGATTTGACCTTGGGCAAGTCTCTCTCTAAAATCCAAGATTCTCAAGTATAAAAATGTCAGTTGAACGGGCTGTCTCCAAGTTGATTTTTGGCAGTATGATTTCCAGACTCAGGAAATAGAAAGTGCCTTGTTTCTTGAAATTATTTTCTTCTAGATCAGGGTTCCGTATTCCTGGCTACACATTAGACTCACTGTGATGCTTTTAAAACAGCAATACTATAGGTCCCACTCAGAGATTTTGATACAATTAGCCTGGGGCATAGCCTAGCCAGTGGAATGAAAGCTTTCCAGGTGACTCTACTTGTTTAGTCAGAATGAGAACCACTATCTCAGCTGGTATTGGATTCTTTTTTTCTATTTCCTATTCAAGGTTTATATACACTTGGTGAGACACGGTAAACAAGAGGAGCAAACAAGTTCAGCAGCTCCCGAATACTGAGAGTCAGGAAGGCTGGGTAACAGTCAGAGGAGAGCCTGTTAAAAAAAAATATATAGCTCCTGGGCTTGGTAATCTCTCTCTCTCTTTCTTTTCTTTCCTTGAAACATACTCCCCAGGTCCTCCTAATACACAGCTGGCTTGGGAACCATCAGGCCCCGTAATCTCTGAAACTTCTTCCAGCTTGCAGGATATGAGGTCCTCTGTTTAATTTTATGAGAAATAAGTCACAGTTTTAAAAACATTTTGAAAAGGCAGTTTGCACTGTAAGTTTAAGATATTGTGAAAGGAATGTTATTAACCAATAGGAATGGGCCTCCAACAGGTGCTGTTTGGTAAAAATATTGTTCGCCTGGTTTACCTTATCAGAAAGAGTCATACATACATACTCTATCCATACAGTTTATTTGTCCTCAGTAACGCTTGAAAAGGTTCTTTACTTTGGCCTTTTATATGCAACTATAAGTTGTAGTTGAAAACTGCTAAACTCCTGCTGTCCAATGAATCACATATAGTTTATCAAACTATATAATATACATAGCAAATTGCAAATAAAATCAGGTACAGCTATAACCTAGTCTTGCATTTACTACTAATCCCTTTAAATTCAGGTATTAATAATTCTCTCTCATTTATTCTTTTGTTCACTCTCAACAAATAATTTGAAAGACTCAACTATGAGCTAGAAATTGCTCTAGGCCCTGGGGATACAGCAATGAACAATAGTCTCTGCCTCCTTGAGGCTTACACTCTACTTGGGGAAATTGATAATAAACAACTAGTTAGAGCTTTAAGTGATGCTGATTGTTAAGGAGGAAATTAAGTCAAGGAAAGACAATAGAAAGTGATGGGAGCTAGAGGGCAGTGCTATTTTAGAAAGGTAATCAGGGACGTCTGCTCCATTAAGACAATAACAGAGATCTGAAGAAAGTAAGAGAAAAGTCATGGTGGTATCTGGGGAAAGAGCATTTTAGACAGGAAACAGCCAGTGCAAAAGTCCTGTGGTGGGGAGGTTCTGAGTGTGACTCAGGAACAGCTTGGCTATAGCATCTTGAGGGAGTGCCAGCAGGTGAGAGTGTTGGAGAGGAGTCAGAGAGTAGCAGGGCTCCATCGTGCAAGCCTTGCCAGGCTAATTATTAGGGCATTGTATTTAACTCTGAGATTTAAGGGTGCATCCAGGATTTGTGGGATTTGGAATTTTAGTCCTCGAGGCCTTGTATTGAATGTATGTAAAGGAATATAAAATTAGGGACAAACCTGAATACTTATTTGGAACGGGAAAAAAAGACCCCACAAGAAATCACCAATTTTGGGCTTCCCTGGTGGCGAAGTGGTTAAGAATCTGCCTGCCAGTGTAGGGGACACAGGTTCGAGCCCTGATCCAGGAAGATCCCACATGCCGCAGAGCAACTAAGCCCGTGCACCACAACTACTGCGCCTGTGCTCTAGAGCCCGTGAGCCATAACTACTAAGCCTATACGCCTAAAGCCCATGTTCCACAACAAGAGAAGCCGCTGCAATGAGAAGCCCACGCACCGCAGCCCCCGCTCCCCGCAAGTAGAGAAAGCCCGTGCGCAGCACCGGAAGACTCAATGCAGCCAAAAATAAATAAATATATTAAAAAAAAAAGAAATCACCAGTTTTTTAAAAGTGACAAATACCAATATAGGCGATAGGAGTATGCCACCCCCAAATATACCACTTTGGCATAAGGATTATTTTGAGCTGAAGACAATGAGGAACAGCAGATGTAAAAAAAGCTCCTGTCTTCCCCACTATCATATGAGGAAGGGCAAAAGGACACCTAATCATTAGAGACTCTTATCAGTGCAGAGATAGAGAGGAATCTATATAACAAACTACTAAAACAACGCTTATCTTCTATTCATTTCCCCCATATATTTACTTTCCTGGTTTGCTGCCCCTAAATGTCAAATCCCTTTTCTTTTGTCTTGCCACTTCTATAAAAATTTATTATCCTTTGGTAAGATACTATATAAGCCCCAAGTTCTAACTACCCCTTGGAGTTACTCATTACTTCGTTTCTTCTGTGTGTCTGTGCATTGCTCCTGTTAATAAACTCTGCTTATTTTCCCCTTGTTAATCTGTCTTTTGTCAATTTAATTCCCAGGGCCCCAGATGCAGAACCTGGGAGGGTAGAGGAAAAAAAATTCTTTTTTCCTCCCCTGCACTACACACACCACAAAATAATAAAAAAAAAAACCCCATAATAATTTTACTAATTAACTGAGACACCGCTCTGTATTACCTTATTCCACTTCATTATTTCTGGCTCAAATCTCTTTGATTACCTCTTTAAAAAATTTTTTTAAATTAAAATTTTTTTTTCTATTTTTGTCTGTGTTGGGTCTTTGTTGCTGCGTGCAGGCTTTCTCTAGTTGTGGCGAGTGGGGTCTACTCTTAGTTGCAGTGTGCAGGCTTCTCATTGTGGTGGCTTCTTGTTGCAGAGCACGAGCTCTAGGCACGCGGGCTTCAGTAGTTGCGGCATGTGGGCTCAGTAGTTGTGGCACACAGGCTTAGTTGCTTTGTGGCGTGTGGAATCTTCCCGGACCAGGGATTGAATCTGTGTCCCCTGCATTGGCAGGGGGATTCTTAACCACTGCGCCACCAGGGAAGTCCTTTTGAGTACCTCTTTACATATTATTTTTAATACCATTTTCTAGAGGAAGAATAGAAAGAAAATTCAGTCTTTCCTTTACCTTATTTGATCAAAACTTTTTTATTTTTTATGCATAGTGTAGCATAGTTTGATTTCACAACTCATTATGGGTAATTCTGTGTACATTTCTAGAATTGTTGTTAAATTTGGGGAAGTTTCTCTCAGATTTCTTTTTTATATGAACTGTAAGATTTGTAAGAATTTTCCACAGACTAGCTTCTGGCTCCATGTTTCAAGCCCCTTTTCTCCTTCACTAGCCACTATTTCTTGTGTGATGAAGACAAGTTCCTATCTTTTGAACTTTAGGTTTGATCTTTAATATCACAATGTATGCTGGCACTGAGGATAGTAGCAGTATTCCTAGAAGGCATGCCTATACCAGCAAAAACTTTACACTGCAATAACCTTGAACTACTATAGTATATCCCACTAACTCAAACTAAATGCTTTTCTAACTCAACTTCTCCTTAACTAGATCCCAAAGTGTCTGTGGCTATTAGCACCACTCAACTCATAGAGAATTGTGACAGAGGGAAATTCAAAATTAGACAGTGGTGGTTAAAATATCTCACAATTAACAAATTAAAACTAAAATGACCATGTGAATACATTGCCAGGGCCTCCAAAGGTCCTTGTGCAAGTGAGGGGCCTGAATCTGCAGCTTTATTAGCTTCAAGGAAAATCTTCCCCTGGTGAAATGTGAAGCCATTGGAAGGTTTCAAGCAGTAACATGATCTAAGTGCCGTTGAGAAAGGACCATTTTGTTTGGAGAGTAGACTATAGGGGAGCAGCCCTGGAAGCAGGGAGATCTGTGCAGAGGCTGAAGTTCAGGCTGTAGCTGGAAAATAAAAAAGCAGACATAACTCTTGTGAGTTTCCGGAAAGCTGACTCTGTTATCCACTAAGCTATTGTATTTCCTGATAATTCACTCCTGCTTATGTCACACTGGTTTCCTTTCTCAGCTATTGCTGATTCAGTGATTATAGGACATTCTACTGATATTTTCTGATGCTCAAATTCTCTAAAGTTCAAGTTTCATCAACAATATTTTTATTACTGTAGCTATTTGTGTTCCTACTTGCTGCTGCATGGATGCCTGCAATCTGGCTGGTGGATCATTCTTTTCCAACATAATTTCAATTCATAGTATCTACGCACTCTGTATCTGGGTTGAGAACTACCCAGGAAGACTCTTTTCTATGATATAGAAACCTTAGAACCTGGCAGTTTATCACTTCATATTATCAAATGTCCCTTTGCCTGATGATGAACTATCTGATTGATAGCTTCAAGCCTTTAGTGTTTAATCATTTTATCTCATTTATTTGAGAGTTAGCTTTATGACATCTTGCTTTAGAATAGAGGCTGGTAGACCTTTTCTGTAGAGAGCCAGATAGTAAATATGCTAGGCTTTGTGGGCCATATGTTCTCTGTCAGAGCGATTCAGTGATGCTGTTGTAGCACTAAAGCAGCCATAGACAATTATGCAAAGAAATGGACATGGCTGTGTTCCAACACAATTTTCCTTACATAAACAGGCCATGGGGCCAGGTTTGGCCTACAGAATGCAGTTTGCTGACCTCTGCTTTAGAATTTTCTTCTATCTGTTTCATGTTATGTGTCCCAAATCTTAAACTCACTTAACCTCTATAAGTCTAGTGTCTCTATCTTTAAAAGAAGGACGGTAATATATGACCTGTCTACTACAAAGCATTATCATAAGGGTCAAATGAGATACTGGTTGTGGAAGTCTCTTATAAATTTTAAAGTCGCATACATATGTACATTTCTTTCTCTTCCCTACCACCCTGCAACACATTTCCCTACTGCCCCCTCCACCAAAAGTTCACATATAAACACTCAGTCACAAAGTAAAACCATGGTTTGCTGCTTTATCTTCACTTCTGGGTCTTAGGTCAAACACTAGCTCCCGAAAATGTCACCAAAACTACCTTTGATAGCACAAAGCTGAGTTTGTTCTTACCGTGGTAAGGGAGAACATAACCTTGATATAGTCTTAATAGAACCTCAGAAGTGGAAGGGCAAAGTCACGATATCTTTTGAGACTTTGAAGACCTACCTAGATGAAGGTGGGTCTTTCAGAGCAGGGGCTTGGTTAGGATTGTATATAATAGTCTAGGATTTGTGGACGTAACAATGTGAGGATTTTGAAGAGGGAGTCCAAGGGTTTTAGTGTGTATACTGTCATTTAATAGTTTCTACTGAAGAATATATTTTTTTAAATCCATTCCTTTTTTTTTAATATAAATTTATTTTATTTATTTATTTTTGGCTGTGTTGGGTCCTTGCTGTGCACCGGCTTTCTCTAGTTGCGGCGACCGGGGGCTAATCTTGGTTGTGGTGCGCGGGCTTCTCATTGCGGTGGCTTCTCTTGTTGCAGAGCACGGGCTCTAGATGCGCGGGCTTCAGTAGTTGCAGCACGTGGGCTTCAGTAGTTGTGGCACGTTGGCTCTAGAACTCAGGCTCAGTAGTTGTGGCACACGGACCTAGTTGCTCCGCGGCATGTGGGATCTTCCCAGACCAGGGCTCGAACCCGTGTCCCCTGCATCACTAGGCAGATTCTTAACCACTGCGCCACCAGGGAAGCCCCTGAAGAATATTTTTTAAATTTAATTTAATTTATTTTTTATACAGCAGGTTCTTATTAGTCATCCATTTTATACACATCAGTGTATACATGTCAATCCCAATCGCCCAATTCATCACACACACCCCCACCGCCCAGTGCTTTCCTCCCTTGGTGTCCATAGGTTTTTTTTTCCACTTCTGGGTCTAAATTTCTACCTTGCAAACAGGTTCATCTGTACCATTATCTAAGTTCCACATATATGCGTTAATATACGGTATTTGTTTTGCTCTTTCTGACTTACTTCACTCTGTATGACAGTCTCTAGATGCATCCACATTTCTACAAATGACCCAATTTCATTCCTTTTTGTGGCTGAGTAATATTCCATTGTATATATGTACCACATCTTCTTTATCCATTCTTCTGTTGATGGGCATTTAGGTTGCTTCCATGACCTGACTATTGTAAATAGTGTTGCAATGAACATTGGGGTTCATGTGTCTTTTTGAATTACGGTTTTCTCAGGGTATATGCCCAGTAGTGGGGTTGCTGGGTCATATGGTAATTCTGTTTTTAATTTCTTTTTTTTTTTCCCCGGTACGTGGGCCTCTCACTGTTGTGGTCTCTCCCGTTGTGGAGCACAGGCTCCAGATGCGCAGGCTCAGCAGCCATGGCTCATGGGCCTAGCCGCTCCGCGGCATGTGGGATCTTCCCGGACCGGGGCACGAACCCGTGTCCCCTGCATCGGCAGGTGGACTCTGAACCACTGTGCCACCAGGGAAGCCCTGTTTTTAGTTTTTTAAGGACCCTCCATACTGTTCTCCATAGTGGCTGTATCAATTTACATTCCCACCAACAGTGCAAGAGGGTTCCCTTTCTCCACACCCGCTCCAGAATTTGTTGTTTGTAGATTTTCTGATGATGCCCATTCTGACTGGTGTGAGGTGATAACCTCATTGTAGTTTTGATTTGCATTTCTCTAATAATTTTTGATATTGAGCAATTTTTCATGTGCTTCTTGGCCATCTGTATGTCTTATTTGGAGAAATGTCTATTTAGGTCTTCTGCCCATGTTTGGATTGGGTTGTTTGTTTTTTTAATATTGAGCTGCATGAGCTGTTTATATATGTTGGAGATTAATCCTTTGTCTGATGAATCGTTTGCAAATATTTTCTCCCATTCTGAGAGTTGTCTTTTCGTCTTGTTTATGGTTTCCTTTGCTGTGCAAAAGCTTTCAAGTTTCATTAGGTCCCATTTATTTATTTTTGTTTTTATTTCCATTACTCTAGGAGGTGGATCGAAAAAGATCTTGCTGTGATTTATGTCAAAGAGTGTTCTTCCTATGTTTTCCTCTAAGTTTTATAGTGTCCAGTCTTACATTTAGGTCTCGAATCCATTTTGAGTTTATTTTTGTGTATGGTGTTAGGGAGTGTTCTAATTTCCTTCTTTTACATGTAGCTGTCCAGTTTTCCCAGCACCACTTATTGAAGAGACTGTCTTTTCTCCATTGTATATTCTTGCCTCCTTTGTCATAGATTAGTTGACCATAGGTAGGTGCATGGTTTTATCTCTGGGCATTCTATCTTGTTCCATTGATCTATAGTTCTGTTTTTGTGCCAGTACCATATTGTCATGATTACTGTAGCTTTGTGGTATAGTCTAAAGTCAGGGAGTATGATTCCTCCAGCTCTGCTTTTTTTCCCTCAAGACTGCTTTGTCTATTCGGGGTCTTTTGTGTCTCCATACAAATTTTAAGATTTTTTTGTTCTAGTTCTGTAAAAAATGCCGTTGGTAATTTGATAGGGATTGCATTGAATCTGTAGATTGCTTTGGGTAGTACAGTCATTTTCACAATATTGATTCTTCCAATCCAAGAACATGGTATATCTCTCCAACTGTTGGTATCATCTTTAATTTCTTTTATCAGTGTCTTATAGTTTTCTGCATACAGGTCTTTTGTCTCCCTAGGTAGGTTTATTCCTAGGTATTTTAGTCTTTTTATTGCAATAGTAAGTGGCAGTGTTTCCTTAATTTCTTTTTCAGATTTTTCATCATTAGTGTATAGGAATGCAAGAGATTTCTGTGCGTTAATTTTGTATCCTGCAACTTCACCAAATTCATTGATTAGCTCTAGTAGTTTTCTGGTAACATCTTTAGGATTCTGTATGTATAATATCATGTCATCTGCAAACAGTGACAGTTTTATTTCTTCTTTTCCCATTTGTATTCCTTTTATTTCTTTTTCTTCTCTGATTGCCATGGCTAGGACTTCCAAAATTATGTTGAATAATAGTGGTGAGAGTGGACATCCTTGTCTTGTTCCTGATCTTAGAGGAAATGCTTTCAGTTTTTCACCATTGAGAATGATGTTTGCTGTGGGTTTGTTGTATATGGCCTTTATTATGTTGAAGTAGCTTCCCTCTATGCCCACTTTCTGGATAGTTTTTATCATAAATGGGTGTTGAAATTTGTCAGAAGCTTTTTCTGCATCTATTGAGATGATCATATGGTTTTTATTCTTCAGTTTGTTATTATGGTGTATCACATTGATTGATTCGCGTATATTGAAGAATCTTTGCATCTCTGGGATAAATCCCACTTGATCATGGTGTATGATCCTTTTAATGTGTTGTTGGATTTTGTTTGCTAGTATTTTGTTGAGGATTTTTGCATCTATATTCATCAGTGATGTTGGTCTGTAATTTTCTTTTTTTTGTAGTATCTTTGGTTTTGGTATCAGGGTGATGGTGGCCTCATAGAATGAGCTTGGGAGTTTTTCTTCCTCTGCAATTTTTTGGAAGAATTTTGGAAGGATGGGCGTTAGCTCTTCTCTAAATGTTTGACAGAATTCACCTGTGAAGCCATCTGGTCCTGGGCTTTTGTTTGTTGGAAAATTTTTAATCACAGTTTCAATTTCATTACTTGTGATTGGTCTGTTCATATTTTCTATTTCTTCCTGGTTCAGTCTTGGAAGGTTATACCTTTCTAAGAATTTGTCCATTTCTTCCAGGTTGTCCATTTTATTGGCATAGAGTTGCTTATAGTAGTCTCTTAGGACGCTTTGTATTTCTGCGGTGTCTGTTGTAACTTCTCCTGTTTCATTTCTAATTTTATTGATTTGAGTCCTCTCCCTCTTTTTCTTGATGAGTCTGGCTAATGGTTTATTAGTTTTGTTTCTTCAGTTTTGTATCTTCTCAGAGAACCAGCTTTTAGTTTTATTGATCTTTGCTATTGTTTTCTTTGTTTCTGTATCATTTATTTCTGCTCTGATCTTTATGACTTCTTTCCTTCTGCTAACTTTGGCTTTTGTTTGTTCTTCTTTCTCTAGTTTCTTTAGGTGTAACGTTAGATTGTTTATTTGATATTTTTCTTGTTCCTTGAGGTAGGCTTGTATAGCTATAAACTTCCCTCTTAGAACTGCTTTTGCTGCATCCCATAGGTTTAGGATCGTCGTGTTTTCATTGTCATTTGTCTCTAGGTATTTTTTGATTTCCTCTTTGATTTCTTCAGTGATCTCTTGGTTATTTAGTAACGTATTGTTTAGCCTCCATGGATTTGTGTTTTTTACGTTATTTTCCCTGTAATTGATTTCTAATCTCATAGCATTGTGGTCAGAAAAGATGCTTGATATGATTTCAATTTTCTTAAATTTACTGAGGCTTGATTTGTGACCCAAGATGTGATCTATCCTGGAGAATGTTCCATGCACACTTGAGAAGAAAGTGTAATCTGCTGTTTTTGGATGGAATGTCCTATAAATATAAATTAAATCTATCTAGTCTATTGTGTCATTTAAAGCTTCTGTTTCCTTATTTTCTGTTTGGATAATCTTTCCATTGGTGTAAGTGAGGTGTTAAAGTCCCCCACTATTACTGTGTTACTGTCGATTTCCTCTTTTAGAGCTGTTAGCAGTTGCTTTATGTTTTGAGGTGCTCCTATGTTGGGTGCATATGTATTTATATTTGTTATATCTTTTTCTTGGATTGATCCCTTGATCATTATTTAGTGTCCTTCCTTGTCTCTTGTAACCTTCTTTATTTTAAAGTCTATTTTATCTGATATGAGTATTGCTACTCCGGCTTTCTTTTGATTTCCATTTGCATGAAATATCTTTTTCCATCCCCTCACTTGCAGTCTGTATGTGTCCCTAGGTCTGAAGTGGATCTCTTGTAGACAGCATATGTATGGGTCTTGTTTTTATATCCATTCAGGAAGCCTGTGTCTTTTGGTTGGAGCATTTAATCTATTCACATTTAAGGTAATTATCGATATGTATGTTCTTATTACCATTTCTTGATTGTTTTGGGTATGTTTTTTTAGGTCCTTTTCTCCTCTTGTGTTTCCCACTTAGAGAAGTTCCTTTAGCATTTGTTGTAAAGCTGGTTTGGTGGTGCTGAATTCTCTTAGCTTTTGCTTGTCTGTAAAAGCTTTTGATTTCTCCTTCGAATCTGAATGAGATCCCTGCCAGGTAGAGTAATCTTGGTTGTAGTTTCTTCCTTTTCATCACTTTAAGTATATCATGCCACTCCCTTCTGGCTTGTAGAGTTTCTGCTGAGAAATCAGCTGTTAACCTTATGGGAGTTTCCTTGTATGTTATTTGTCGTTTTTCCCTTGCTGCTTACAATAATTTTTCTTTGACTTTAACTTTTGCCAATTTGATTACTATGTGTCTTGGCGTGTTTCTCCATGAGTTTATCCTGTATGGGACTTTCTGCACTTCCTGGACTTGGGTGGCTTCCTTTCCCATGTTAGGGAAGTTTTCAACTATAATCTCTTCAAATGTTTTCTCGGGTCCTTTCTCTCTCTCCTCCTCTGGGACCCCTATAATACGAATGTTGTTGTGTTTGATGTTTTCCCAGAGGTCTCTTAGGCTGTCTTCATTTCTTTGCATTCTTGTTTTCTTTATTCTGTTCCACAGCAGTCATTTCCACCATTCTGTCTTCCAGTTCACTTATCCATTCTTCTGCCTCAGTTATTCTGCTATTGTTTCCTTCTAGTGTATTTTTCATTTCAGTTATTGTATTGTTCATCTGTGTTTGTTTGTTCTTTAATTCTTCTACATCTTTGTTAAACGTTTCTTGTATCTTCTTGATCTTTGCCTCCATTCTTTTTCCGGGTTCCTGGATCATCTTCACTATCATTATTCTGAATTCTTTTTCTGGAAGGTTGCCTATCTCCACTTCATTTAGTTGTTTTTCTGGGGTTTTATCTTGTTCCTTCATCTGGTACATAGCCCTCTGCCTTTTCATCTTGTCTATCTTTCTGTGAATGTGGTTTTGTTCCACAGGCATCAGGATTGTAGTTCTTGCTTCTGCTGTCTGCCCTCTTGCTATTGAAGAATTGATTGGCCTTTCAGAAAGTCACTGGAATTAAGAGTGAAGTTATTTGTAACTTTTATTTTCGGGGGGGCAAGTTTCTTGGAACAATAAAGTTATATTGAGAAACACATTGGAATAATAAGGGTTTTTTAATATGGTTAGTAAGCGGTGTGGGTGTAGATGGTTTTGGTTCTCGCTTATAAGATACAGTGGAGGTATTCTGTGAGAATAAGAGGAAAAGGTAAATAGGATATCAGGATTTTCTTAGAAAAGGTTAGAGAATAACTAGTAGAGAAGAAGACAGTAGATGCAGAGAAAAGAGGAAGAGGTGGCAAGACTGAAGAGCTCTGGACAAGTGTTTTGTTTTGTTTTTTATAAATTTATTTATTTAGTTTTGGCTGTGTTTGGTCTTTGTTGCTGCACATGGGCTTTCTCTAGTTGCGGCAAGTGGGGGCTACTCTTCGTTGCAGTGCGCAGGCTTCTCATTGTGGTGGCTTCTCTTGTTGTGGAGCATGGGCTCTAGGCATGTGGGCTTCAGTAGTTGTGGCACACGGGCTCAGTAGTTATGGTTCGTGGGCTTAGCTGCTCCGCAGCACATGGGATCTTCCTGGACCAGGGCTTGAACCTGTGTCCGCTGCATTGGCAGGCGGATTCTTAACCACCACGCCACCAGGGAAGTCTTCAGGAGAAGTTTAAAGAAAATTTTGAAAGAGAAGCGAAAATTTGGGGGATTAGAAGCTGGAATGTAAGCTATATTATAGTGTTGAAAATTGCAAGAGAGAATTTTAAAAGCTGTCAAGTATAAATTGCTTTCAATTAATTGTTTTTGCTGGACAGTTATATTTTTGTATGTGAATATGTGTCAAGATAGTAAAATATGTGGGCCTGGTTTGGAGGAGATTATTTTTTACTAAAAAGATATATATGCACATACATATATGTATACACATACATATTTTTTTTTCATGGAGAAAATTTCAAATATACACATAAACAATTCAAAGAAATAAAGATAACTGTTAATAGGAAAGTGAAATTCCATAATGGATATGTAGGATTCAAAAATAAAGAGAAATAGGAAAGATGACTTGCATTAAAAATAAGCATTTCTTGGGGGAGAAGAGTGCACACATGGGAGAGTGATAAAGAGAAGAGAAAGAGGAAGAATAAATAAAGAACGTGTTGGGAGGCTGTTGGCTGATTTGTGGGAAAAGGTCAAAGGCTACTGGATTTTTACGAAGAATATCTATTAAATTTTCTTTTCATCGCTGTGGTAGTGCATAGAGTTTTAGGCCAACAGAAAAATAGAGGGAATAGTCCTTACATCTGATAGCAACTCCAAGTTCAGAGGGTCCCCAAAACCATCGTCAGGTTTGATAATTCATGAAAAAGACTCATAGAACTCACTGACAGTTATTATACTCATGGTTGTGGTTAATTACAGGGAAAGGATACAGATTAAAATTGGTAAAGGAAAGAAGGTCATATGGTAGAGTCCAGGAGAAGTACCACACATGGAGCTTTTGTTGTCCCCTCCCTGTGGACTCAGGACACATCCCTCTGCTGGCATCAGTGTGTGGCAGTATGACAAAGTATTGCCAGCCAGAAAAGCACATCTGAGCCTCAGTGTCCAGAGTTTTTTTATGGGGCTTTATTACATAGGCATGATTCATTGTTGCCCACATAGTTGATCTCAGTCTCCAGGTGACTGATCCTGTGTAACCCAAAGTTCCCATCCTAACTGACATTGTTAGTTTTTTTGTCAGCTCCTCCCTCCTCCTCCAGACTATATGGCGTGGCCAGCCCTTCCCCTAAATCACATTATTAAACTGTCCAGTGTGACCCAAGGCTTCCATACAAAGACACTCCTATCTGGAGGGCTCAGAGATTTCCTCTCAGAAGCTGAGCACATAGGATGATGTTTTCTTTGAGCAAGATCAGATTCTTTACTACACAGATATAAATCCCTTTCGTTATCCCATCCTTAAGTAAAGACTTCTTCACATATGTGAAGGAAAATATCCATCCTCAATCCCACCAACTTGATGGAAATACTTTAAACATTTTGGTATAGATACTTCTAGGTCTTCGATAGGCTAGACATAAAAATGTTAACTCACTTTTTCTTTATTGCTCCTCAAATTTAAATGAATAGCTATTAGCACAAGTTAAAAAACTCATCAGGAGAATCAAATCATCAAATGTTAGAGTTAAATGAGACCTTGGACTATATCTGGTCTTTTGGAAAGGTGAAATGATTTTTTTTAAGACCAGTGGAGTTAGTGAGATGGAGCCAAGTCAAGATTTCAGGTCCTGTGGCTTTTCTCTTGCAATAAAGGGAAACTCAAGAGACCTCCTTGTGGATCCAAAAGCTGTTACTTTTGAAAATAGCACTGCCTTGCTGACATGTGGTAAGATAACCCTAATGGCTTTTTGATGGATTTGGTTTTGCCCCAGAATTTGGGATGATTTCCAGATCCATATATTAAAGTGTGTCTAGAAGACAGCTGCTCAACTGCTTGCATATTTTTCTGATTAGCTGAATTGTATATGCTGCTGAAATAGTCAACTGGATTTCATGTTGTTGATAGGAACAGCACAGGATCTAAAAGTGAACATTACCTGTATCTCTCTAGTCCTTTGGAAGAATTTCCCTCCCATTTGATGCCTCCTGGTCCTTCTTAGGAAGATACTAAATTTTATGTTTTCAGATTCAGAGCCGGAACCTAGTTTTCCACTTCTTTCTCATTTTGTCCCACATTTTATAAAATCTAATCAACTTCTTTTACTGCGTGTATTGGTCAGGGTTGGAGATTGTTAATCGATCCAGATGGTATTAAAAGGGCCAGCACTTACTCTTTCATCAAACTAGTTTGTGGTTTGGGAGGGTGCTATAGACTAAAGTTCTTGTCCCCTCAAATTCATGTGTTGAAACGTAATCCCCACAGTGATGCTGTTTGGAGGTGGGGCCTTTGGTATGGGATTAGGTCATAAGGGTGAAGCCTGCACAAATCGGATTAGTGCCCTTAAAAAGAGACCCCCCAGAGAGCTCCCTTGCTCTTCTTCCATGTGAAGAAACAGCAAGAAGACAGCCAGCTATGAACTAGGAAGTAGGATTTCACCAGACACTGAATCTGCTGGCACCTTGAGCTTGGACTTCCCAAGTCTCCAGAATTGTAAGAAATAAATCTGTGCTGTTTATAAGCCCCCCAGTCTGTGGTATTGTTATAGCACCCCAAATGGTCTAAGACAGGGGGGAATTAAGTGGATGCACTCATTTTCATTAGCAGGAACAGCATCATGCATAGGCCCAGTAGGTAAAAGCTTACTTAGTCTCCTTTCAGCTGATGGAAGTGAACTACTGTGTCAAACCCTTTCCACCCTGCTGCCTAGATTTGCCTAGATTTGCCTTAGCTCTGACATGAACAATGAGCAAATCACTTGTGTTAGCTGGAGATCTGTTTTAAAAATGCAAAATGCAAACATGCATGAGGGACATTTAGTACCTTAAAGCAACCTCAGGTTGATTATCTCTTTTGTATACTTAACTGAAATCAGCTGCAGTAAAGAGGTAACATTCTGATGAAATAAACTTGGAACTTGATGTGGAGTCAGGCCCAGGGTAGGACATCGCAGGTCTTCAGGAATGCAGAGAGCATCAGGAGAACAAGGAGGAGAGTGAGGGAGGCAGAGATGGATAGACTCTCCACTTTCTGATTTGGTGTAGTTCTGAACTGTAAGCTTAACGTAGTATCAAGATGGAGAATTTACAAAGGGGTATGGGCATATGTTCTTTCAACCACTGAGAGGAAAATTACTTAAGTTGTTGGTAATGTGATAGAAAGGGCCAAAGTGTGATAAATCAGTTATGTACATTATGAAGTGCAAGTTCTGACTTTATTGGTTCTCCCAATGCATAGAAATAAAAGTCAATCTAGAAATACAGAAAATACTAAGAAGCTTCACCAGTGCCATCTGATGGAGTGAGCCACCACTCCCGTGTCCTAAAATCTGTTCCTTCCTCTACTTCTATTTTTCCAACACAGCTAAACACTCTTGTGGTCCTGTGTTTATATGCTAGACAGTGCTGTCCAATAGAAATATAATATGAGCCGCATACATATTTTTAGCTTTTCTAGTAGCTACATTAAAAAAGCAAAAAGAAAGAGGTAAAATTAACTTTAATAAAATATTTAATTTAATCCAATATATCCAAAACATTTCATTAATATCAAATTATTAACAAAGTATTTTACATCTCACCCCCTTTTTTTTTTTTGTACTAAGTCTTTAAAACCAGGCATATGTTTTATACTTACAGAACATCTCAGTTTGGACTAAGTACATTTCAAATGCTCAGTGGCCACGTGTGTCTGGTGCCTGCTGGGCTGGACAGTGCAGCTCTAGATGGAAGATATTATTGCAGGGATACTGTCTCTTAAAAATCATGAAAATTTGTTATTAGCTATAAATGACAGAATAATTTATTAAAGAAGGCTTGAACTGTGGGGGCATTTTTTTTTTCTTTAATTAACAAGGTTACTGGAGGTAGGGAGTTGTTCAGAGGACTAAAAATGTCATCAGAGATCCAGGTCTTTCCAGCCTGTTACCTCATGTGTCTTCCTCAGCACACTGAGGAAGTGTGCTTTCTTTGTGCTTGTCATCTCATGGTCATAAGATGCCTGTAGTAGCTTCTGATATGACGTCCTAATACCTGGAAGGGGAAAGAGCAAGTCTTGTTCTCTCAAGTCTCCTTTTATCCAAGAAGAAAAAGGATTTTCCCTGACAGACATGGCCTGACATCTCATTGGTCAGATCTGGGTCACATGGTAACTCCTAGCTGCAGGCGATCTTGGGAAACGGAAAAGTTGCAAAGGAGAAGAGAATGGCTAGGAGGGCTTTGCTTTGGAAGACTAATCTTAATATACTGCTGCCCCAACAAAATCAGGCTTCTGTTAGCTCAGAAGAGAGAATGGGATGGCTACTGGGCAGGCAGCCAAGTGATGTTTGTCACAGGGGCATTCTCTCAAGGGGATGGGGACAGAGGAACAGCAAAAATCAAAATGGTCTTATAGTAAAATTGTAATTACATTAATAATTGCTCTCATCTACTAAGTACTTAGGTGCCATGTGTGTTTAACACACACACACACACGGGTTACCTATTGCTGCAGTGGTTACTGATAATAAAATCAGTGCAGAATTGTCAGATTGTACTATGCGCTCCCCAAGAGCTCCTCAGGAACCATGCACCATCCACTTCTCTTTTTTTTGGTTTTGTTTCGTATCACATTGTACAGTGTTCATCAATATAGTTGTCCCTCAGTATCCTTGGGGGTTTGGTTCCAGGACTTACCATGGATACCAAAACCTATGGGAGCAAAAGTCCCATAGTTGTTCTCCATATCCACGAATTCCATATCCACAGATATTATATATGATATATATATATAGACTGTATATTTATTGAAAAAAATCTGCATGTAAGTGGACCTGCACAGTTCAAACCTGTGTTGTTCAAGGGTCAACTGTATTTGTTGAATAAATGACTTCTTTTATTTCAAGATATTTTATGTCTCCCTTTCAAATCTTATTTCTGACCCGTGTCACCTTTTCTCTTCAAAATCTAGTGTGTTTCCCTGTTTAAAATAATTGATACCAGTGCCCACACTCCAGCCTCAGGCATAGATCCTGGCCCTCACTGTGAACCTCCTGCAGCTCCTTCCAAGCCTGCCAAGTGTTCTTATTTGGTAGGGGGTTGTGGTAAGAAACCACAACTGACCAGTGACCCAGCAACCTCTTCACTGGAGTCTCCTCCCTACCCAGACCTATTTGAAGACATTAGGGAAATAAAACTAGTTTCTCCCACATGGAGTTGATGACTCCTGGGCCTCTGTCTTATGATCTCTCTGTATTACAAAACTTGCCTACAGTTTGCTAGTTCAGTTGGTAAGGAAAAGAGATAAATCAAGTTTCCTAAATTATTGGGAGTTTATTATATGGAAAAAAAGAAAAAAATACTTTATTGCCTCCACCTACCCAGGCCTCACAGAGAATAGAAGTGTTGTTCGGGATACATCCGTAGCAGTAGCTGTAATAATCCAGCAGTAGCTGGGGTGACTCTGCAGTGATTTCTGAATTTCATCTCCTTAGAAATAGGCATCCAATGGTCTTAGTCCATTGTGGTGACTCAGCTGTTTTCTAATTCTCCTCCTCTACCTCACAATCTCTTTCTCTACTACCTACCCAATGGCTTCTGTTTAGTCATAATAGCTTCTGCTGTTTCACAGTCTCTGTATTCTTCTGCTATCTGAATTGCTCTGAAGTCTTCTTTTTGAATTCCCCATGAAAGTATATATATTTTAGTTGACCTTGCAGGGTCTTTCCATGATGAGGGGCCTTCATTGGTTAGAGGCCCCATGCCAGGCCAGGCTATAGATCACTGATAATTATAGATGCACACTTTGTATCAGGCTCCTTTCTCTAGTTCAGTCTTCTGTCTTCAGGATGACAGAGTCCTGTGGTAAACAAAATATGTTCTGTGTATAAGCCAAGTAACCTAAAGCACTCCAGCCTTCAGGTTTACCCTAACCTGTTATACCCAACTAAAAATAAGTCTGAGCCTTGTGTTCCAGACGATCGTAGGAAGTCAAATCATTTATCAACTTCTCCTCTTGAGTTTTTTGGGTCCCATCTGAAGAATACTTACTCTTCAGATATGAATCCTTCCTATTTGTTACATGTCAATTTTTTAAAATTAATTTATTTGTTTTTATTTTTGGCTGTGTTGGGTCTTCATTGCTGTGTGTGGGCTTTCTCTAGTTGTGGCGAGTGGGAGCTAGTCTTTGTTGTGGTGCGCAGGCTTCTCATTGTTGTGGCTTTCTTGCTGTGGAGCACGGGCTCTCAGCGTGCGGGCTTCAGTAGTTGTGGCACTCGGGCTCAGTAGTTGTGGCTCGCGGGCTCTAGAGCGCAGGCTCAGCAGTTGTGGTTCATGGGCTTAGTTGCTCTGCGGCATGTGGGATCTTCCCAGACCAGGGATCGAACCCGTGTCCCCTGCATTGGCAGGCGGATTCTTAACCACTGCGCCACCAGGGAAGCCCTACGTGTCAATTTTAATCTGCCAAAATTTGTTCTTGGTTTTTCTCTTTCCATTTTGTGAAAAGTGGTTTCACCCAGTGGTTGCCTCTTTGGAGATGGAGGAGGTAGCCCTGAAAGGAACATGAGGGTACTTTCTGGGTGATGGAAGTTTCATTTATCCTCACTGGAGTGTTGGTTACATTGTCAATATTTACGGAAGTGGACTCTTAAAATCTGTGTGTTTTTTATCTATGGAAATTATTCCTTAATATGATTGGTTAACAATAACAACAAAACGACAAAAACAAAGTGATTATGGCAGTCACAGTCCTAATGGGAAACAGATAAACACTCAATTTGGTAATTTGAAGAGAGTTTAGTAAAAGGTCCTCTTAAAAAAAGGGTCAGTAGGGTGTAGTACCCTAGCACTGGAACCTAAGTCCCATTAACACTCCTGTAAGAAAGAGGCAAAGGAAGGAAGCAGTTACCAGAATGTGATGTGCAAGATGTGATGGATCCAAATGTGCCAAATGGAGAAGACCATTTTGGCAGAAGCTGGGATCTTTGGTCAAGTGATGTAGCCAGTACATCTCAACCCTATGATGAGGGAACTGGGGGAACAAATACCCTAATCTCAGATTCATCCTTCTCTCCCTCTGATCTGCTCCTTGGACAAACCCACCCAGAAGCCTGGGAGTAAGGAAGCCCATAGCTGTATTCTGTACAGCTCAGCCTCACAGAGCACAGAGGGTAGAGGAGGATGGAGAGCAGATCTGGAGGGGCAATCAGAAGACCCCTAGCGTCAAGTTTTCCATTTTCCCTGAATCACTTCATTTTAAGTGTGGACAGTATCCCTCTTATAATTCTTTAAAATGTAAGTAATGTAAGTAAGGAAGATTATGACATTTAAAATATTTTACTGAAAGCCTGAAGGTAACAGAGGGGTTTACAATGAATAAAATGCAAATTTAAAACCTCAGAATAGTTTTCCCAGCTCCTGAGCCCATTGACCACGCCTTTTACAAGGAGTTTCTCATTGTCTTCTTTTGGCCTCTGCTCTGGCCATGTCATGTTGAAAGGGCCAGTCCACCTGACTCCAGTGGTGGTTTCTTTGATCTCTTCCTCCATGTCCAAAATTTGATCCTACTCTCCTAAACCCCTTTCCTTTCCCAGGATGATCAATAGTGGGAACATTAATTTTGTTTGGGAAACCACTATACTCTCTAAAGGTAATGGTCTGGCCATGGTACATATTCTTCCAATCAGCTGTGGTCAAGCTGATAGTGTCATGAGCTCCAAAAGTTCTGGAAGATGAGGAGTCACATCAGGGTTGGGAAGAACATGAGTAGAGCAAGGCCAGGAAACATGGAAACATGGACCAGGAAACATGGTCCAGGAAACTGTCCATGAAGGATACTGTCACTTACAGGTCTGTAGGTAGATACTCAGGGCTTCTCAAGAGTTCCAAGTTGGAAGACCTTGGATTGAATTCCATGTTTATCACTTGTCAGCCATGTGACCTTGGGCAAGTGACTTAATTACTCTGAGCTATAATTTCTATTTTTGTTTTCTTCCCCCCCACCCCCGCCACCCCTCTTTTTTTTTTTTAAAGGGATGATGATGAGAAAAAGTACATGAAAACACTTGCAAAACTGCATGGTCCAAATGGACATAAGCATTTCCTTTCTAGTAATTGTCAATCTTATTCGGTTGTCACAATGTTCACATGCATAATATACTCCCATCATGTCATGCAATAAATTTCAAGAGCAAAAGTGAGCATTGTGGACGGGGAATAAGCGTAAAGGTAGATTGTAAGTGGGAGCTTCGTTACTTGAAAAAGCCCCTCACAGAGAGTTTTATACAAGGCTCCCTCATGTCACCCCCAGCTGGATCATACCTAGTTGAGAATCACTTTCTAGACAGGAGGTTACAAACTGGTGGGAGGTAGCATGGGTAGAACATATGTTTTGTTTGACTTTCACAGAATTGTGAGTTTAAAGTAGGTGTCAAAATTTTAAAATCAGAAGTTTTTGTAGGACAAAACATATTTCTGCCTTCTCTTGAAATACAGAATTTCTGGTGAAACTAAGCCTACATTCTTGAATGCCAGAATTTGGCTGGAGCCAAATAGTGGCTGCCCCTTTAGACACAGCATACATTCTCCAGTTGGTGTCACCTATTTGTGTCACCTGCCCCTTGACAATTGAGTTTGCCATCCCTGGACTAGACTATGAAGGAATCATTGATGCTGGAGCCAGAAGGACCTCAAGATGTAACGAAGCCCTGGCTTTCCTTTTAGTCAGGTCAGAATTTGCTTTCCTCATTTATACAAAATCCTCTTCGTCTAAATGATCTGCCCAACCTCACCCAGGTTGGGGTGAAGAGGGACCCAGCCATGGAGGAGGCTGGCCATATCTGAGGTCAACTCCCTCCCAGTGAAGGGCCTTTTCCTAGCACGGAGTGTTCCTTCTCAAGCAGCATATCATCATTTCTTAAGCCCAGGCAGTGGAGCCATTGTGAGGAAAGGGCAAACCTTGGAAGAGTGAGGCTCCTGGAAGCTCCCCCGCAATGCTTCCAACACCGGAACATACACAGGCTCTAGTGTGGCGGACCTTGAGCCTGCCGCCCAGCTGCCCAGCCCCACCGGAACAAAAGTGACTGGCGGAGCAGGGCCGGAAGGGCTGTGAGCCTGGAACATCTAGTGTCCTTGACCCTCTGGCCAGGATCCCAGGCTGAAACCTCTGGGTTTATCTGTGTGGTATGGAGAAGGAAGATGAAGGTGGGGAAGAAGGGGAGAAAAAAAAAGATACAGAGCATAGCTGTTGTCTCTTTTCTCCCAGAAATGGAGCTGTTGTGTTCCTGTGCCACTTGTTTGCTGTGATGTTTTCATTTCCTTTCTCTTTCTTTTTTTCTGGTGCTGGGGTTGGTGTGTTTCTGTATTGCTGAATGTTTGTTTTGGCTCCTGGAGGAAGTATTGACAAAGGAAGTGGGAGGACGAACATAATTTTGTAAGCAGCCGGCCTGAGAGGCACAATAAAGCGGAACTGGAGACAGCATGTCGGGGCTGAGATTCCCTGAGACTGTGTAATGCCAGCATCCCCGGGGCTTGTGGCCACTGAGGAATGGGAATGAGGCGCTTGTAGAGATACAGGGGGTTGCAGTGATCCCTTCGGGGGGCTCTGCTGAACTGCGTTTTGCAATTCTCATTTCTAGGCTCTGGTAGATGCCTTCTCAGGGCCTTAGCTCCTCTCCTGCCCCCCACCGTTTCCTCCCATGTGTCAAATCCTAGGGCAGCAGGCCCATCTAATGAGGAGATGGTCTGTACCAGGAGAATGTCTCTGTGTGTGTGTGTGTGTGTGTGTGTGTGTGTACGATTAAATATTAAGATTATGACAATAAGATTATGAAGAGGATCCCATAAAAAATTTGATTTTATCTGTAGGAATTTTAAAAACACTTGAAGTTTGTCACAATTCCAAGTGATTGTTTTGTGAAATCTGAAAAGAATATGCTTTCACTTTCCACCTGTCCAAAGACCATCTAGGGGTTGGAGGAGACTTTTCACACATTCAGTGATGGCACCAAGGGAACTTGGTGGGCTTGAGAGACAAGCCCAAGGGCTAAATTCTGAAAGGTAAATGTACACATAGCATCATGGGTATGTGGCTGGAGAAATCCCCTTTGCTATAGATTTCTTGGAAAATGAATCAAGGCATGTCAGAGGTGGCCAAGGTGCAGTCCTTGCTAGAGACAGAAGACAGAATGACATACCCTTGAATTTTTCCCCAAAGTGCTAAAAAGATGGATGAAGTCCCATGTTTAGATGACTGCTATGAGTTGTCAAGTGCTGGACCCTTGACTTAGGCTGAACCCATTCCCTTTGTCTCTGGATACAAATGTTCTTTTAAAGTGGTGGTGTTTTCTAATAGATGTTCTGCAGCTAAGAAAAAAGTATATCTTTTTCTGTGGAACACCCTTAGAAAGCCACCATTATTGTCTTACAGGTAACAGCTCTGCATGGAAAGCTGTACTGTTTTCTTTGAAAGGCTAGATTGCTTCAAGGTCTATAACATACTTTGATTTTTCTCCTGCTTCCCAAAAGATAATAAGGGAAGGGATGGTAGAGGGCAGGCATCAATTAGAGCACTAAGGAATTTACAGGCTATATCATTGTTTTGTAGAGCACGTCTGCAGCAGTTAGGTCACTCAGATATGTAAAGCCTCTGGTTAAGTACTGTTTCTCAGGATTAGGTCTTTTTCCACATGTGGATCTGGGCAAAAGGGCAGATGAAAGCATGAGGTAGGTTGGATAGAGAGGGAGCTTATGAATGTGCAAGTCAGTAATTGTGGGAAATACATCTCTAAACTGGTATCAGTTGAAATTTGTCTCTAAACAGGTATGAGCATGTGTGCTTTGCTGACTAAGGTTTCTGGCACTGTTAGTTCTCTGGATCCCTGCTGAAATTGTCACCTTGAAAACTAGTTACACTTTATCCTTTTAGGTACTATCTGGAGCTGGTACCTGTTGTTCTGAATGAGGGGAGGATAACCTTAGTACTATTTCTTGACTGTTCTCTTGAATTTTCTTTTTTTCTATATTATTGACAAAAATTGTATATATTTAAGATGTAAAACTTGATTTTTTTGTGTCTGTTGTTTTTAAACCTCATTTAATCCTCTCAACAAGCCTGAGAGAAAGGTGGTTTTTTAATTATTAATTTTTACTGAGGTATAGTTGATGTACAATATTATATAAATTTCAGGTGTATAACATAGTGATTCACAGTTTTTAAAAGTTATACTCCATTTATAGTTATTATAAAAATATTGGCTATATTCCCTGTGTTGTACAGTATATCCTTGTAGCTTATTTATTAGTTTGTATCTCTTAATCCCCTACCCCTATCTTATCCCTCCCCACTGTTGATGTTTTGATATAGGTATACTCTGTTGAATTTCTGTATTCTGAAACACAGAGAAATATCTTTTGGGAAATTACTAGTTTTCTTAAACTGTACTGGTGTCTGCTTAATATTTGAGTTAACAAAAGAGCAAGAGGAGACCTTCACCAAAGAATATGCAGAAAGGAATTCTGGCATAAGCTCTGGAAAACCTAACTTAGTTTTGCTGGGCTGTTGGGAAAACACTTGCCATCCATGTGCCTTGCTTTTACCTTTCTATGTCTGTACTGTGGAAAGATCTTATTATAGCATAGATTTTTCTGCAATGGTCCCCATTTTGAATATTGATAGTGCCTATAAATCGCTTAAATGCCAGAGAAATGCAAATAATTCTATATTTTAGTATCTAAGTAATATATTTAAATTTTTTTTTTATAACACTGTTCTGGCACTCTTCTTTTTTAAAAAGCAGCTTTATTGAGATATAGTTCACATACTATAATATTTACCCACATAAAGTGTTTAGTATAGTCACAGAGTTGTGCAACAATTACTGCAATCTTAATTTAAAACATTTTATTATCATGTAAAGAAATCCATTACCAGTCATTCACCATTCTCCCCTCCCTCTAGCCCCTGGTAAACATGGATCTACTTCTTCTCCCTATAGACTTGCCTATTTCACATGCATGGAATTATACAGTATGTGGTCTTTTGTGACTAGCTTCTTTGTCTAAGCATAATGTTTTTGAGGTTCATCCATGTTATAGCATGTCTCAGTACTTCTTTTTATTTCTGAATAGCATTCCATTGTATGGCTATCCCACGTTTTACTTATCCATTCATCAAAGGACATTTGCGTTGTGTCCACTTTTTGACTATTATGAAAAAGCTGCTATGAATATTCACATATAAGATTTTGTGTGGACATTTTTTAAAATTAATTTATTTATTTTTGGCTGTGTTGGGTCTTCGTTGCTGTGCACGAGCTTTTTTAATTGCGGTAAGTGGGGGCTACTCTTCGTTGCGGAGCACGGGCTCTAGGTGTGCAGGCTTCAGTAGTTGTGGCTTGCGGGCTCTAGAGCGCAGGCTCAGTAGTTGTGGCACACAGACTTAGTTGCTCCGCGGCATGTGGGGTCTTACCAGGTCAGGGCTCGAACCCGTGTCCCTTGCATTGGCAGGCAGATTCTTAACCACTGTGCCACCAGGGAAGCCCTGGACATGTGTTTTTATTTCTCTTGGGAATACACCTAGCAGTGGACTTGCTGGGTCATATAGTAACTCTATTTGCTCAGAGAGAAGTAGAATTATGATTCCAAGAGAATGCCAGAATCTGTAGCCTGGTGAGCTCTTCAGTGCTTATGTAGTCCTTGTCATCAAGACACCATTACAGAAGTTATGGCAGACAGACCCTAAGGTGACCCCTAGTTACCCCTGCCTCCTGGTATTCATGTCTTTGTGTAATTTTCTCTCTTTGAGTTGGGTGGGACCTGTGATTTGCTTCTAACCAATAGAATATGACAATGATGGGATGTCATTTTGGTGATAATGTTATATTGTGGAAGATTCCATTTTAGCAGACTGGAGATTCTCCTTGAGGGCTTGATGACGTAAGCAGCTCAGTTTGAGAAACCCATGTATCAAGGAACTGTAGGTGGCCCCTAGGACCTGAGAACCACAGTTAGCAAAATAATAGGGCCTGAGTAATACAACTGGAAGGAGATGAATTCTGCCAACCACTGGAATGAACTCAGAAGTAAATTCTTCCCCAGTTAAGTCTTTGATGAGAAATGCCGCTCAGCTAATACCTTGATTGCAGCCTTGTGAGACGCTGAGCAGAAGACCCAGCTAAGTTGTGCCCAGACCCCTGATCCATGGAAACTGAGGTCATAAATATGTGGTGTTTCATGCAGCTAAGTGTGTGGTAATTTGTTAGGCAGCATTAGAACACTAACTCAGAAGTCTAGAATTTGGTTCCATTATATAATCTGAGCTGGATGCCACGCGTTGCCTCGTCGAGGCAAATATCCTCTTTATCAGTGTGATTATCATAAAAGGTTAAACTGTCATATAAGTCAGGTATGTGCTTGGTGACTGCGAAGTAATCCATACCTGGGGTATAATTTCTAGTATGGGAAAAAGAGAATGGCAGAAGTAAGAAATGGAGTTCCGCTCTGCCTGCCTGACTTATAGGGAACACATACATTTCTACAAACTTTATTCCAAGAAGAAACAATAATCAGAGTAATCGTAATTTATATAAGACCATAGGGATGAGAGAGTAAGCACGAACTTGAGGCCATGCCCTGATAGAGTCATGCAATAGTTCTAATTTGCCTAGTCCTCTCTGCAGACATAAGCTTGAAGTTGATACTAGCTTTCCTTTATACTTCATTGGCCACACCATAACCAAACAGTCCCAGCATGGCGAACATCACTTCTATTTTTAGAACCCACCTAGGACTATTCCATCTTTCTTAGTCATCCATTTCTATATTTAACACCTCTCACACTCAGAAATTTTAACTTATAGCTCACATAAATCCCTTATTCTTCAGTGAAAGCCTGTGTTCTTTCATACCTGCCCCCAAACAGATGGCGACAGCTGATTATGTGAATCTTTTGACTGCCTTTGTGATATCATTTTGTTTTGTTACATTTAATTCCTGACTGACTTAGGTGAGGAGAGTGAGCTGGATTTTATCCTGTAGCACAGAGACATGTGGAATACCTTTTTATTTCCAACTGTGATCTGATTTTAATTTCAAGCTCTGTATAGATGACTCAACGTACAGTGACTAAAATGAAAAGTCACGCTGCTTATAACATACAGCTAAATAACTATCTCAGATGACTTGAAAATTTCGTACTTGGGGAACAAAGCCATTGAAACTGATGGAAAATGAATGTATGATAACTTAGTACTGTAGAGTGGAAGATTCAGTCATCGCTGGCATTACATCTCCCTATGTCTCACACCAGTTGTCTCATTAAAAAAAGCAAAACATTGTTTTGTTAAGAGTGGAATCAACTGTTTCTCCTTATTTTCACAACAGTGCCATCCATATTCCAGTCATATGTAATAGAGATAAGATGGATGGAATCATTTTTTAGGTGATGTACATCATAGAAGAAGTTTGCTAGGAAACAAGAAAAGATTACTTGGACAGGATAGGGGTAGTGCCTTACATGAATAGCTTCTCATCATTTTTCTTTGTTTTCATTTTCTATATTGATTTTTTTTTTTTTTTTTTTTTTTTTTTGCGGTACGCGAGCCTCTCACTGTTGTGGCCTCTCCCGTTGCAGAGCACAGGCTCCGGACGCACAGGCCCAGCGGCCATGGCTCACGGGCCCAGCTGCTCCGCGGCATGTGGGATCTTCCTGGACCGGGGCACGAACCCATGTCCCCTGCATCGGCAGGCGGACTCTCAACTGCTGTGCCACCAGGGAAGCCCTTCTGTATTGATTTTTAAAAAGTGCTTGCAGAACAATAGGGATGATGTTTATATTTACATAGCTGATTCCATTGACTTCGGGCAATTTGCTGGGACCTTATGATGTCATGTTGCTCTAGTTCCCCATTCCATTGCCCATTTCTCCAATTCCACAATAGGAGTCCTTGAGTCTCTATTTGCTGTTCTCCACTTACTCCTCTTGGCAGCTGGTGGGAACTTTCTGGATGACAAGTACTGTCTTGGTTGCTTTTTCTAGTGTCTGCGTCCTTGGCCCTCCTGAGTTGGGTATATCACTCTGCCAACCCCCAGCTCTGCAATTGTAATTCCTAATGCTTCACAGATCCTTTTAATAAAGGTATATACTTGTTAACTTGGATCCAAACAGAAATTAGCTAATTTTATATTGCAACTATAAATTGAAAAGCAAGGTTTTAAATAAATAAGTGTAAAGGGCATACATTGTCATAAGGATTAAAATGAGATAGAGCTGATGCTGAACATTTGTTGTTTTTCTCTTCCTCCTAAAGGTAGGCTTTCCTAGGTAATTTTCACAGCATTAGCCCTGCCTACTCCAGTTCATTCTTTGCTATTACTTGTTGTTCATGTTAAATAGCACATTAACACCTCCTTGCTACTTCCATAAGAAACACCAATGATTTAGCTGGTTTTCAATCTACTTCAGCTCTCAAGCCTCTGCGGGCATCAGATTCTGTTCAGTACTGTTTCCCTTCTGAATTCTCCTCTTAACTGTCTCTGCTCAAGTGTGTCTTAAACTAGGAGTGTGTAAGTTATTAGTACATGCCCCAGTTGTTCTTGTTTTACTCAGAGGCACTCATTCTTGAATTCATCTAACAATCATGTCACTTTGTTTTGTGTTTGTTTTGTGCCAACCACTGTGCTGGGAACTAAGAATATAAAGATAAATAAAACATCATTCCCTGACTTGGAAGGACGTCCAAAGATGGAGAGAGTCACATAAGCACATCATTATGACAGGATTTATGTGCTCCAGCAGGGCTAGGAGCACTGAATCAGCCTGGAGGAGTCCGAGAAGGTGATGTTGCAGTTGGGTGGTGACAGATGCATAAGAATTTAGCAGATGTGTAGTTATGTGGGGGTGGCAGCTGCAGAAATGATTTCTAGATTGAGGAAACAGCATGAATGGCTATGTAGAGACATGAAAGGACACGGCTGGCTTGGAGAATAGTGAGAAATTGGGTGTGACTGGAGTGTAGGGTGTGTGTGTGTGTGTGTGTGTGTGAAAGAGAGAGAGAAGGAGATGGGCTCTGAGAGATGAGCTGGGCGTGGGGAAGCTTGGGGAGAGAGAAGGATGTTGTAGACTGGGTGTGGAATTCTGACTTGGTTGTGTGGCAGTGGGGGACAGTGGAAGTCCTAAAACAGAATTGTAACATGATAGGAAGATAGAACAATAGAAGTATATAGATGAGAGTACAGTTGGGAGAGATGGGTCAGAAGGAGGCTCCATAAAAAGACATCTAATGCTGCCTACAGGACGCAGCTGCCGTGGAGCCCTCCATTAGTAGATCTGGGTTTGAGGTGCTTGGATTGGGCTAAGACTCAACCCAGTCACAGGGAGGGAAATGCAGAGGAGGGACTCCAGCTGAGAAAATTACAGAGGTAGAATTTTTAAGATATTGTAACTGATGGGATGAGAAGGATGAGGGAGGGGGAATGAGGGTGAGTCCAGAATTGTCTCCTTGGGTGATTCACTGGCTGTTGGCATTATTAATAAAAATAGAATACAGGAGAAGGATATAAGTTTAGGCTGGGAGGAAGGGAGGTAGGGTGGTATAGCAATCATCTGGTGTCCAATTCATATCCTCTTGGCCTTCCCTCTGTGTTTGACCATGGCTGGAGTCGACCGTTATAGGGCAGCTTCAGTTCACTTGTGCTGAGAGCATCTTGCCTCCTGTGTGTGCACACTGGGTCTTCACTTTCTGTCTTGGGGCTCTTGAGTCCAAGCATATACCTCGAGGGAGGTAACACTCACAGCACAAGGTCAATCAATGCAGAAGGGATCCAGAGGATAAATGCTCCCACTTCTATCCTGTGAGTGGTCAATCTCAAGATGCATTCTGTACCTTCTCAGGAATGTCTGTCAGAACCAAGCCTTGATGCTCACTGTGGAACCTCAATAATGCACTTCTGTGTTGGCTTTTCTTGTCTTTTCCCTTTTCCTTGTCTCACCCTTTCGACTCCTACAGGTCTGCTCCTTAGGATCACCTCTCAAGTAAACTACTTGCAACTAAGTTCTTATTTCAGGCATGACTTTTCAAGCAACCTAAGCTGAGATAGGTGGAGAGGCAAAGATTGGTTTGGCTTTAGACGAATTAAGTCTGTGGTGACTGGACCC
This sequence comes from Leucopleurus acutus, assembly GCF_964270905.1. Taxonomy (NCBI): domain Eukaryota; kingdom Metazoa; phylum Chordata; class Mammalia; order Artiodactyla; family Delphinidae; genus Leucopleurus; species Leucopleurus acutus. Next base: position 81,096,484 of record NC_139142.1, on the reverse strand, counting down.
TCTGCTTATATTTGGGACTTGGTTAAAGGTTACAAATGGAAGCTCACATCTCATATTTCTAAATATTTAGAAGTTATAAATCAAGCAAACATGTTATTAAATAAAATGTTACATTCTCCCACATACCTGTATGTATTTGAATGTTGAATTCTTGGACTCCTCTGAGTTCCATGCCGGAATGTGGCTATGTGAAAATGCCCAGGCCCACCGCTTACCCCCCTTCCCTTTCAACCTCTTTTTCTATCACATACTGTGTGTGGACACTCCAGCCTGCAAGCTCTGCCCACACCTCCAGCAAAGAGCCACCTTCACACCTAGGGATGTGTACAAAGCAATGTAGCTTGCCCTCAGGAGGGTCAGTGTGGGAAGGAGGACACCGAAGGTTCTGAGAGTGGGTCCTGGCTACCTGGAGCACTGTTTAGAAGTGGGGGCTTGAGCTCTGGTGGACACATCCCACTGGCCTGGAGAATCCTCATGTTGTGGTGAGAGTCCTACTCAGAGGAAAGTCACAGTGGAGCTGGTTAGACCTTGGGGCTCAGGGGGGCCTTTCTTGCAGCATTTAGGCATGGTGCAACCATGGGGCATCCTGCTGGAGCTGTCTGGTAGGTGATTGGTAACATAGATCTGGAGCTTGGAGAAGTTGGAGCTTGATATAAATATTTGGAAGTTGGCAGCATGTGGATCATCTTGGAATGGTGGGAGTAGAGGGACTCAACTAGGAAGATGAGGTGGACTGAGCAGAGAAGCAGGTCTAAGAACAGAACCCCGGGGGCGGCTGGGAGGTGGAGCCAGGGAAGGAGGCAAAGGAGCAGCAGCCTCCTGGAGTGACTCAGAGCGTTTCGTCTTGACATTTTAAAATAATTTTATTCTCCTAAGCTAAAAGGCAAACATAAGTTGGTCCCTAAAGCAGCAAGATAGAGTTAAAGTGTTCTTTTCTTGTACTCACTCAATGTCCTGTGTATGTAGACTCTTAATTATATCACTGGTCATATTATGCTCATCAAGCTGTCTGAGACGGAGGACTCTAGTGTTCAATGTCCACATGAAACAAAGTCTTACCTGGGGAGAAGCATAGTGACTTTTTGGAAGCATTAATATGATATTTAGACAAAGGATGTTATGGGACTGAGGGGGAAATTCCTCAGATCTCAAGTCCTCATATGTCTCTAGGTGTTCATTTCTTTAACTGTAATATAGGATTAATACTATCATCCTTAGTTTATTGTAAGAGTCAGGTAAAATAATAGATAGGGAAGCCCTTTGACAAAAATTAAATGTTCTATACAGATGCAGTGTATTGGGCTGATTCTAATGCTTTAATGTAGAAGAATAACAGATAGAAGCTTAGAGCTCTGGAAGAGCTTAAGTGATCATCTAATATGACTCATGCATTTTCCAAATAAAGAAAGAGAGGGTGCAGAAAGCATAGAGAATTACCCCCAGTTTTACAGCTGTTTAGTGGCAAAGAAAGACCAAAAATCTAGGTTCATTGGCTTAGTCTACTTCTATTCATAGCCGTTTGTGCTATAAGTAAGGATACTTGATGTCCTTAGAGAGAAAAGGAGGAAGGAACAGAAAGATAGGCATATGAAAGCGTGACAAAAGAATCTGTTAGGAAAGTAAGGGAGAATGAGTTTTGTGATGTGGTTTCCTAACAGTTCTACTGTCAGTTCGTTGTGCATTGCTCTGATCAGGATTTGAATGAATGAAAGCATGGCTAGATACTCGGGCAGTCCTGGGGAACAGCAAGGTGTAGTCCCCATGGGATTTTTTTTTCTCAAACTTCTTTTTTTAAAATTTTATTATTATTTTTTTAATTGATGTATAGTTGATTTACAGTGTTGTGCCAGTCTCTGCTGTAGAGCATAGTGACTCAGTTATACATATACAGACATTCTTTTTTTAATATTCTTTTCCATTATTGTTTCTCACAGGATACTGAATATAGTTCACTGTGCTATACAGTAGGACCTTCTTGTTTATCCATCCTATATACAATAGTTTACATCTGCTAATCCCAAGCTCCCAGTCCTTCCCCACCCCTGACAACCACAAGTCTATTCTCTATGTCTATGAGTCTGCTTCTGTTTTGTAGATAGTTTCACTTGTGCCCTATTTTAGATTCCACATATAAGTGATATCATATGGTATTTGTCTTTCTCTTTCTGACTTACTTCACTTAGTATGATAATCTCTAGTTACATACACGTTGCTGCAAAGACATTATTTCATTCTTTTTTATGGCTAAGTAATATTCCATTGTATATATGTACCACATCTTTATCCATTCATCTGTAAATGGACATTTAGGTTGTTTCCATGTCTTGGCTATTGTGAATAGTGCTTCTGTGAACATAGGGATGCATGTATCTTTTTGAATTATGGTTTTATTATTGTATACATTTCTTGAGGTGGGAGGTCCTGACTTAGTGATCCAATCACACGTAGTGGATCTATATATACATACATAGATCCAATCACACATACATTGTGACTCAAACATACAAGTCTGTTCATTTCAGGAATCTGGTCAAGTAAATCACACACAGTGGTCTGTCCAAGTGGGATTGCTGGATTCTATTTTTAGTTTTCTGAGGAACCTCCACACTGTTTTCCATAGTGGCTGCACCAACTCCTCCATGGGGTTTTATGCCAGCAGAAAAGATGGAAGTTAACAAGTAGTTATAAATATCAAATGTGTATAATCAAGTAAATGATTGTATGAATAATTAAGTGAAGAATTACTCTAGATTATGAACTTTATGAGGGCAGGATGCTTGTTTTGCCCCTTACATAGTCCCTTACGTAGTACAGCATTTGGCAAATGGTTGGTGATCCCCCAGTAGTTACTGAATGATATGATGGATGTTAAAAGGGCTAAGAAGGAAAAAATTCCTGCTGTCCTGAAAGCATATAAAAGGTGGCCTAACCTGGTCTGTGGGGACAGGGAAAGCTCCTGAGGAAATGCTGTTTAGGCTGATATAAAAAGCAGTTGTCATGGTGACAAAAAGGCAAGGGAACAGCATGTGAGAAGACCTACAGGCAGGAGGGAGCCTGTCATGGTTCTGGAACTGAGGAAAGTCTAGCAAGGGGCAGTGGGCAATGGTGGGGCTAGAGTGTTATACTAGTTGCCTATTGCTGGATAACAAATGACTCTAGAACTTAGGGCCTTAAAACAACAAAATCTAATGGTCTCATAGTTTCTGTGGGTCAGGTATTGAGTGGCTTAGATGGTGATTCTGGCTCAGGGTCTGTCGTGGGGTTATAATCAAAATATTCGTTGGTAATATTAGTAGTAATATTAGTAATATTACTATTACTATTCATATTACTGTAGTAATCTGAAGGATTGACTGGGGTTGGAGCATTTGCTTCCAAGAGGCTCTCATATTTGGCTATTGGCTGGAGCCTTCAGTTCTTCCATGGCTTTAGAACCTTGCTTCTTCACCAAAGGGTGAAGTCTCTCCATAGCGTTCCTTACGACACAGCAGCTAACTTTCTCCAAAGTAAGCAATCCACAAAAGAAAGAGAGGCAGACGATGCAATGACTTTTATGATATAGCCTCAAAAGTGGTATGTCATCACTTTTAATGTATGCTGTTGTTCACACAAACTAATACTGGTACAATCAATGTGTGGTAGACTACAAAAGAATATGAATACCAGGAGGCTGTGGTCATTGGGGTCATCTTGGAGGCTGGCTACCACAAGGCTAGATGGACTAGAGGCCATATTTAGGGTTTTAGACTTTATTATAAGAACAATGAGAAGACTTGGAAGGGTTTTAAGCAGAGTCTAGCCACAAGACTACAAGTCTAGCCACTGGAGAGTGTAAGGAAGTGGCAAGGTAGAGGCATGACCTCATTCCTAGGGCCTGAGTGTGCATTAGTTCATTCAGCCAACGTTTGCCTGGGAGCCTGGATGTGCTACCATATGTACCAGATGTGAGAATGCAGAGGTGAGAGGACCTACTCATAGTCTGACCTCCTGCAGCTTACAGTTCAAGAGGACACAGAAATTAATAAGTGGGCAGTTACGCTTTAGCATAATAACTTCTATAATAGGGTAAAGTACAGGTTTCTATGAGAGCATTAGAAGGGAACATAACTCATTTGGGAGAATCAGGAAAGGACTTCTGGAGGAGGTGCCATCTAAGCAGGGACCTAAAGAATGAGTAGGCAAAGCATGGACATAGGCTGGGAAATAATCAAGAGAATGGCCTGTTTAGGGAACTGAAAGTAATTCAGTGTGTCTGGAGTCTAGATTGGAGGTGAGTGTGGGTGGAGGGGTGAGCAACATAAAGTCAGTACAGTATCAGGATGAGCCCTTTATTCTTGTTAAAGAGTTTGGCCTTTATTTGGGGAGCAAGAGCAAGTTACTAAGGGGCTTTAGGGAAAGAATACACACTTAAGAAAGATTACTCTGGCCGCCACATGGTGAATAATTTGAAATTAGTGAATGTGGAGGCTGGGAGAGGAATTTAGAAGCCATGATAATAATAATAATAATACAGGTGCAAATTGATGGTGGCCCAAATTGGGGTCAGTGAGAACTGGACTCGAGATATTTAGGAGGTAAAGTTGCTAGAATCTGATAATTATTAGTTGGAAGGTGGGGAAGAGGAAGTTTAGGGTAATGCCCAGGATCATGGCTTAATTGTCTGTGACCGACTGGCACGAAAGAAGGCGGGAAGGGATATAATGACCAGAAATGAGGTACAAGTTCTGGGCTGTGTCTCTTTGATCCAGTTACTGGGATTCAGCTACAGGGGTAGAAGTATATCATCGGTAAGGTCGACTTTGTTCTCCATCTTCTGAAAATTATGTCACAGACCCTGGGAAGAGGGGAGCTTGCAAATGTAGCTCCTCCTTACGGTGGAGGTTGGAGTACAGGAAGTAAAACAATTCCTAAGAATTATAAAGATTTCCTCCAACTCAAGGGCAAACTAGTATGAACTCTTATATACCCCAGAAGACAACAGAGTGAGTCCCAGGAGGTTTTATATGGTGGCAAAGGAAAAGTCAATTCTTACCTGAGATAATTTAACCAAAAATGTTCTATAGCAGCAAATTTGCCTCCGGTAAGAAACTTCATTTTTTCCCCTACTGGTATAAAAACCTCTTGTTTGTAAATACACATCAGTTATTCAGTACTTTTCTCCTCAAACTTCTCAGTTCTGAGACAATTGAATTAGTGATGAAATCGACTTTATAATACTGATTTCCTGAATTACACTTCTAGGAATAGTGAACAATCAGCAGACAACCACTGTGTGTGTGTGTGTGTGTGTGTGTGTGTGTGTGTGTAGATACTATATATGTAACAACAACCCTAAGTGAGACCTAACTGGCATTGGGGGTTAAGATTTAAAATTATGTCAAGCACAGGGAGCCAGATAACTCTCCATTTGGCTCCCTCTTCTCTCCACTTTATTCCAGATCATTACTACTCCCACTAGTCCTTTTATACACCCAAGCTAGTCTGATTCATCTGCTTCTCTTTCCTCCTTTCCTCCTACAGAAACTGCTAAAATTATTTTCTATTGAACAGTATAGCAGTATTTCTCTAGAATCTCAAGCTCCACCTTTAGGTTCCAGTGAGTATAGGCTCAAAGATAAGTCTCTATTTCGGATGACTTTTCTGACTTTCTTGTTTTTCTTTCTTGTTTGTGTCAAAGAATTCCTTTGTGGTCCATTCTGTGAGCTTATGGAAGAAGTTTTGGAGTCCAGTAGGACTAACTATTTTGTACCAAGTGAGCTGGAGACCCTTTCCAGGCAGAAAAAGCAGTTTTCTTAAGCTGTTTACTGCCCTGTCCCCTTGCCTCTCACCTCTCATTGCTGTTCTGTACATTCCGTCCCCCACTGATTGTTAATCCTTGACTCCCTGCCCTTTTGGAAGAAACCATTTATACAACCACAATTATATTGACTATTTTTTTCCCCGAAAGTGATTCTGCAAACAGATGCTGTGCTGTACTCTCTTCCAAAATACTTGTGTTTGAGACAATTCATAGAGAAATTAACCTGTAAGCACAAGTGAGTTTGCACAGGTAGATGCATTTGCTGAGAATTATTGAATGGAACATCAGCACTGGCTGAGCCAGTCACTCAAGTCAGAGGCTTATCCCATGTGGCAGCTGTCATATAAAGAGGCTTGAAACAGGCTGAATTAATGTGAAGCTAGCAATTCACTTCTAAACTCTTGAGCTCACTTCCTCAGCCTGTTACCTATAAAACTGGTTATTTGAGCTATGTTTAACAAACACTCAGACAAAAACAATTCTGTTGAACACTACTTGCTCACAGACTTCAAATATCTTTTAAGGTGTCTACATATTATCAAGTTTTGTTCCATTTTACTGATGAAGAAAGTTAAGAATAGGGGGTTAAGTGACTGGATCTAGGTACTATGTTACATTGAGTAAGGAAGTGAGTTAGATGGAGAAGCCAGTTTTCTTAAATTGTGGCTTAATATTAGATCCTCTTAAAATACTCCAAATTTTCTTTTTCTTTTTCTTCAACAACAAATATTTATTGAGTACCTCTTTGTACGAGATGCATATGATACTGTGCCATATGTTAAGGTCCAAAGACATAGTTCCTACTTGCATGGACCTTGTAGGTGTAAAGATCCTGGGAATAATGATGTACTTAGAAAGAAATAAAATGAGTCAGAATATGTCAAAGATAGTTCCAATGCATAAATACTATACAAAGTAGGTCAGGGTGGTTAGAAAAGGATTCTAGAAAAGGAGGTGACAAACATGAGATAAGATCCTTCTACTACACTATCCTCCAGACTGGTAGGTAGAAATGCAGGCTACTAGGAGGCTTCTGGAGACAAGGTGAGCATTTTGGTCAAAGAAAGATATAGGGTAGTGGTGGGAACTTCCTTTCTGGAGATTAGTAGGCCTGACTGCAAAGTCTTCAATAACCAGTTGAGTGTGAACTTTCCTTTCAAAGTTACTAATAAGGTCCTGAAGGTTTTGAACAGCAAAATGATAGCTTCCCAAAATATATTTATTGAGTGACAATTACATGCCAGACACTATTCTAGTCTAGGGATTCAATATCAAGGACGACAGTATCTGCTGTCAACAAGCTTGCAGTTTAGTGAAGACAGACAAGTAGACAGACATCTACAAAATAGTAGACACGTTTGTTAACAGTCCTATAGACACCTATAGACAAGTATAGGTGGACCTGGGAACAGATAGAGGAAGGGTCCCCAACATGGGATTGAAGAATTAGGAAAGGCTTCCTGGAGGAACTTACAATTGAACTAAGTCTTTCAAAGCACATATTTTACTTTCTCTGATTGAAAAAATAATACATATTTTAAACACCAGACTGTTGCCAAGGCAGTAGAGTAGTTGTACACCTGGCAGTAATAAGCTGGTGATACCTATCCCTACCCCCGCTTCCCCTGCTGGAGTGTTGTCAGAAGAAACCAGGTAAAACAGAAAGTTTAATTAAGATTCAGAGTCCCAGAAGATCATATGCCAAATTTTAATTGAAAATCACTTATGTCAACAACCAGGAATATCTCTTACTGAATGAAAAAAGACAATCAATAGATGCTGTGAACTAGCATCTTGAATAGAAAAAAGACAAATACTGAGATGACAAATATTAGGATGATCTGCTAAAGACTGTAAAGGAGCCATCATAAAAATCTTTCAATGAACAATTATGAACGTGCGTGAAATAAGTGAAAAAAAAATCTCAGGACAGAAGTAGAAAATGTAAAGAAAAACCAAATGGAAATTATGCAACTAAAAAATATAATAATTGAAATGAAAACTCAGTTAGTGGACTCAACTGAAGAAAGGGAGAGGACAGAGGACAGAATCAGTGAACTGGAAAATAGAACAATAGAAATTACCTAATCTGAACAACAGAGAGAGTATAGACTGAAAAAAATGAACAGGGCCTTAGGGACATGTGGGATTATAACAAATGTGTCATCAGAGTCCTGGAAGGGAAGGAGAAAGAGGGAAGTGTTTAAAAATGACTTGAAGGAATAAGGGCTGAAAACCTTCTAAATGTGGCAAAAAATAATATATTTACAGATCCGAGAAGCTGAGCTAACTTTAAACCAAAAAACATGCCAAGGTACATCATTGTCAAACTTGTGAAAGCTAAAGACAAAGAAAAACTTGAAAGCAGCGAGAGGGAAATGACACCTGACCTTTGGGGAAGAATGATTTGAATGGTAGCAGTTATTGATCAGAAACATGGAGACAGAAGGAACTGATACAACAAGTTTTTTCAAGTGCTGAAAGAAAAGAACTGTCAGCCCAGAATCCTATAACCAGCAAAATATGCTTCCGGAATGAAGGGGAAATCAAGATGTTTTTGGATGAAGAAAAGCTAAAAGAATTTGTTGTCAGTAGACCTAACGTAGAAGAATAGCTTAAGGAATTTTAGCCATCTTTTCTTTCTTTTTTCTTTCTTCCTATCATAGAAATAATAAAAGAAGGAATCTTAGAACATCAGAAAGGAAGAAAAAAATACAGTTAGCAAAAATATAGTTAAGTACAATACAGTTTCCTCCTCCTCTGGAGTTTTCTAAATTATATTTGATTGTTGAAGCAAAAATTGTAATGCTTCTGTTGTTATTCCCAATGTATATAGAGGAGTTATTTAAGATAATTATAAACGAAGGGGGAATAAAAGTATATAAGAGTGGTAAGGATTCTATACCTTACTTAAGCTGGTAAAAAGACTAGTAGGCTATGATGTTATGTATATAATGTATACATATAATGTAATACATAGAGCAAACACTAAAAAGCTATACAAAGAGATATAATCAAAAATATTATAGACAGGGCTTCCCTGGTGGCGCAGTGGTTGAGAGTCCGCCTGCCAATGCAGGGGATGCGGGTTTGTGCCCCGGTCCGGGAGGATCCCACATGCTGTGGAGCGGCTGGGCCCGTGAGCCATGGCCGCTGGGCCTGCGCGTCCGGAGCCTATGCTCCGCAACGGGAGAGGCCACAGCAGTGAGAGGCCCGCGTACCGCAAAAAAAAAAAAAAAAAAAATATTATAGACAAATCAGAGTGGAATTCTAAAAAAAAGTTCAAGTAATCCATAGGAAGGTGAGAAAAAGAAAACAAATGAAAAAAACCCAGAACAAACAGAAAACAAAAAATGACATGGTAGATTTAAACCCTAATATACTAATAATTACATTAACTGTAAGTTCAAATGCACCAATTAAATGACAGATAATAGGGTAACCCCCCCAATTTGAACGGAATAAAAGAAAATATTGAACTAAATGACAATGGAAATAAAACAAGTAAAAATTTATGGAATACAGCTGAAGCAATGCTAAGAAGGAAATTTATATCATTAAATATTTACATTAGGAAAGGAGGATGGGTCTCAAATAATTTATTCAAACCTACACCTCAAGAACCTGAGAAAAAGAGCAAAATAAACCCAAAGCAAGCAAGAGGAAGGAACTACTAATAAAAATAAGAGCAGAAACGAGTTCAATTTCAATGAAATTGAAAACAGAAAACAATGGAGAAAACCATTTCAATAAAGAGGCTAATTCTTTGAAAAAATCCATAAAATTGACAAACCTCCAGCAAAACTGATTAAGAAATAGAGAAGACTTAAATCACCAATATCAGGAATGAAACAGGTGATATTACTACAGATCCTGCAAATATCAAAAGGATAGTAAGGGAAAACTATGAACAACTATAAACATAAATGTGACAACTTAATATGAAATGGACCAATTCCTCAAAAAGCAAAAACTTCCATTCACTATGGAATGGTTACTTACAGTGGCCTATAACTATTAAGGAAATGGAATTATTTAAAAAAATTATTTTATTTTTATTTATTTTTGGTTACATTGGGTCTTTGTTGCTGCACACGGGCTTTCTCTAGTTGCAGCGAGCGGGGGCTACTCTTCATTGGAGTGCGCCGGCTTCTCATCGCGGTGGCTTCTCTTGTTGCGGAGCACGGGCTCTAGGCGTGTGGGCTTCAGCAGTTGTGGCTCGTGGGCTTTAGAGTGCAGGCTCAGTAGTTGTGGCACATGGGCTTAGTTGCTCTGTGGAATGTGGGATCTTCCCGGACCAGGGCTCAAACCTGTGTCCCCTGCATTGGCAGGCGGATTCTTAACCACTGTGCCACCAGGGAAGCCCCAAGGAAATGGAATTTTTAATGAAAAGACTCTCCAAACAGAAATTTCTAGAACCAGAGGCTTTCACTGGAGAATTTTACTTTTAAAGAAGAATTAGCACCATTTCTCTATCATCTTTTCCGAAAGACAGAAGAAAAGGGAGTATTTCTTTTTTTTTCATTTTCTTTTTTTTTTTTTTGCAGTACGCGGGCCTCTCACTGTTGTGGCCTCTCCCGTTGTGGACCACGGGCTCTGGATGCGCAGGCTCAGCGGCCATGGCCCACGGGCCCAGCCGCTCCATGGCATGTGGGATCCTCCCGGACCGGGGCACAAACCCATGTCCCCTGCATCAGCAGGCCTACTCTCAACCACTGCGCCTCCAGGGAAGCCCCACAATTATCTTAAAGTCAAAAGTTTAGTTTAAAAAATTAAACTGTTTTTAAGATTGGGTTAGCTGAGAGGCGATAGTAGAGAGGGGCATTCTAGGTGGATGGACAAATGGAACTGAAACTAGGCCAGTAAAACTGGAGTGAAGGGTGTGTGTTGGACAGTGAATAACGCTGGAGTGGTCAGTCAAGGCCAAATTGTAAAAAACATTGTTTAAGGAATTTGAAATTTTTTAAACTTATAAAGAGCCTCTGAAGAATTTTAAGTAGGAGAGTAGCACAGTACAATCAATAGAAAGGGGCAGGCTGGGGAAAATGTAGAATTAAACTTTTAGAGGTATTGATAAAGTTTAAAATAGGGATACAGAAAATAAAGAGTAAGAGAATGTGAAGATGCAGTTTGGGGTGGATATCAGGATTTTAGTTTAAGAGGGGGAATAGATTTAGCAAATGGCAAATAACTGGATTTGGAATAAGAGTAAATTGCTGCGATAGAGTGGAGAGTCAGGGAACCATGATGCCAGATACCTTGTACACATGGACATCAGATTCACCTAGGACCTAGAATGATGACAGCACTAGAGAAGAATGGAAGGTAATAAGTATGATCCAGGTGATCTAATCTGTATTAAATGTGAGTAGTCACTATAAAGTCAATAATAACAATGACAAGGGAAACAGTGGGGGCTATAGACAGATGATATAATCCTCAATAGAAGTGTTTTTATGTGAAGGAGGCGGGGTAGTTCTCTGAAGGCAGCAATGTAGAGCAAGAAAAATGTGATGTGTGTCCCTCCCCTCATCATATGGATAGTGAGAAAATGAGCAACGTAGGATTAGGAGGTGGAAACAGGCAGGTAGAGGGAGTGTTTGGGAGAAAGGTGGATAATCAGGAATAGTTTACAAAGAATGGGAATCCCAGAGAATAACATGAGAAGGGCTGATGGCTATGTCAGTATTGGGAGGATGATAGGCGAATACTGGGGACAGAGACACAGAACTGAATGGGGGTGAGCATAGAAGAAAGGACATGTGACCGGAGGGGCTTGCATTTTGGGTAGTGGTGAAGGATGACAGTCAGTGACAGGCATGGGTGAATGAACTGGCCCCAAGACGCTGACTGGATTTCTGCCATCAAACAGCTTTTAGACTGGCAGAGCCATTAGGCCCTGGTGTTGTCTGAGACAGGATGACATGTGTTGTTTGTGTCCTGGTCAGTGGACTGTAGCCTTCAGAAAGCAGTTGGTTTCTGTTTCAGTAAAGCCCAACCCAAAGGGTGGGAAGCACAGTTAGGCTAACATGAGATTGGAAAGAATTTCCAGCATTCGAAACACTTGGGCCTTGGTAGAGAAGGTTCATGTGGTTAAGTTCAGACTGGCCACTCCTGACATTTGTGGGACGTGGTGCAAAGGGACGAATTGAGGCCCCCAGCCTTGTTTTCCCCCTTGTCTTCTCAGTCCTGGCTTTGCTGTACACCAGGTAGTGTCCTGGGGAATCCCCAGCCCACACATCTGAGCTTTGTCCACTAAATCCTGACAACTGCTTTTGCCTGCCATTCTGGCCCAGTGGAGAGGACATTATTGGCCCAGTTCTTGTTCAGGAGATATGTCCTGGGACAAAGTCCAGGCAGGCCCTGGAAATGAGCTCAGGGCTATTAGCAGGGAATGCAAGGGTTCTGGGTACCTAGACTCTTGTCTAGATTGGGAGGTATGGGCACTAGACTGGCATGTCCCCATGAACTCCTTGCCCTTTAAAAAGGGGCACAGCCCCAGTGATGGTTGTTAGACAGGGGCCATTTAAATGACAGGCACAGTGCAGGGACTAAGGGTGGGGACCCATTTTGCATGGGTCTAAGGGTGGCACTAGGTTCAAGTCAAGGTAGAATGATGTTCCTCAGGTCTTTTGGCCTGGGTGAAACTCAGCACCTGGTAAAAGATAGGGACACATCCCTTCACCCTTCTTCCTCCTCTCTAGTTTCATTCTCCAGAGGTAAGCATTGTAAATATTCTTCCAGAAGTTTTCATATATTGTTCAATAATTTCTTTCTTTTATCCTAAACATGCCATGGATATGTTTATTAGCTGGTATACATAGATATACAACATATTTTAAGAGAGCATAATTTTTTCCGCAATGGTGTTACCATTATTTATTTAAAGAGCATTTAGATTGTTTCTAATTTTTTCTTTTCACGATTAAAAACAATGTTGAAATTATCCATTCATTTAACACATTCTTATTGAGGCACCAAGAATTGTTTTGTCACTGGAAATACAGCAATGAACAACAGCAAAAATGGAGTTTACGTACTAGTGGGGTGAGTCAGTCCATTAAAAAAATTAAATTATATACAATGTCAGATGAAGGTAAGTGCTACAAAGAAAATAAAGTAGGAAAGGGGCATAAGGGTGTTGCAACTTTAAATAAGATGGTCTAGAGGAACCTTCCTGAGAAGATGAGGTCTGAGCAAAGAACAGGAGGAGGTGAGGGGATAGAGGCAGTAGGTTCCTGGAAAGAATATGTTTCAAGCAGAGGGTTTCAGTCAATCCAGCAATGATTTTTTTTATATCCTTGGGCTAATATTTCTGTAGAATAGACTCCTAAATGTGTTATAGCTGTGTCTAAGGCCAGGTGCATTTTAAATGTGACTAATGTAATTAATTTATACCTCTATCAACTATGTCTTAGAGTGATTCTTGCCCCAACCCTTGCCAAAGCCCTTGAAAGCAACTATTATGATGGGAAAATATTTGGTAAGATTCTTAAGGTGGAGGGTGTACCTCCAAATTACTTTAGATGAAATAGGTAATTTCTGAATTGTTTTCCAAGGAGGTTTCATTTAGCTATCGGAAAGGCTTTATTGATTTGTGGCCCCTCTTTGTGTGTTTTGGAAACCAACACTTTTCATGTATGTTGCAAGCATTGCCATGCATATACTAGTAAGTCCCCAGGGAATGTTGGAGCCCTAGGGTGAAAGTCTCCTAAGTTCCTGTATTACATCATGGAGAGCTGCATGTTGGCCTGCAGCACTTCCTCTGAACTATGAATAAACTTATTATCCTTTAAGTAACTAAAATTTTGGTGTTTGTTACAGCAGCTTAACCTATCCTAATTAGTGCTTTGGGTTTTCTAGGTAGATTATCATATAATCTGATAGGAGTATGTTTAATTTTGTAAGAATCTGCCACACTGTCTTCTGAAATGACTGTACCATTTTGTATTTCCACCGACAACGAATGAGAGTACTTGTTGCTCCACACCCTTACCAGCATTCGGTGTGTCAGTGTTTTGGATTCTGACCATCTAATACATATGTAGTGGTATCTCACTGTTGTTTCCTAATTCCATTTTTATACTCTGCATTCTGGTTGAAAGCTGTCTTTGCCCTGAGAATCTTTCAGTGCCCTAGAATTAATTATGTATTCTACTTTCTCTACTGCCATACATATACTGAGAAGCAGAATGACAGTAAAGAGTACTTGGAACAGAGAGGGAAATAAAGTAAGCAACTTTAGGCTTGTGGGGTAGGACTTCGTATGTGTGTGTGTGCGCCAAATGGCCATTTCCAACTGTTCATTAATCCAGAAATCCCTCTAAATCTTGGAAGACAGTTCAGGTTAATGTAGAGAGGTTGGTAGAGTTATTAATGGTCTGTGAGGAAACTTGTGTCATTAGGTCCAGTAAATTCAAAAGCTAAAGTATCATCTGTCATTTAATAAAAAGGAATTACAAGGAAGTGAAAGTAGATTAAAATTAGGGGAGCTGAAGAGAAACCAAGGGTATCTGGTGGCTCATTTTGGCATCTTGGAAATGGGTTAGGTAGGTTTTGAGATCCTTTTATATAAGAAAGTACACATGAAGCAAAAACTAGGTAATATTCAAGAGACTTTAATTTTAGGACGGATTTTATGATATAAAAAATAATGGCCTCCCAAAGATCTCTACCTTAATCTCTATAACTTGTGAGTATATTACTTTTCATGGCAAGAGACTTTGCAGATGTGATTAAATTAAGGATATTTAGGTAGGGAGGTATTCTGGATTATCCTTGTGGGTCCAGTGTAATCACAAGGGTCCTTGTAAAAGGGAGGCAGGAAGGACAAGTCAGGCAGAAAATGTGAGGACAAAAGCAAGGTCAGGGAGAAGATAATACTGATAGCCAGGACATGGAACCAACCTAAATGTCCATCAACAGATGAATGGATAAAGAAGATGTGGCACATATATACAATGGAATATTACTCAGCCAAAAAAAGGAACGAAACTGAGTTATTTGTAGTGAGGTAGATGGACCTAGAGTCTGTCACACAGAGTGAAGTAAGTCAGAAAGAGAAAAACAAATACCGTATGCTAACGCATATATACGGAATCTAAAAAAAAAAAAATGGTACTGATGAACCTAGTTGCAGGGCAGGAATAAAGATGTAGACATAGAGAATGGACTTGAGGACACGGGGTGGGAGGGGGAAGCTGGAGCGAAGTGAGAGTAGCATCGACATATATATACTACTGAATGTAACATAGTTAGCTAGTGGGAAGCAGCCGCATAGCACAGGGAGATCAGCTCGGTGCTTTGTGGTGACCTGGAGCGGTGGGATAGGGAGGGTGGGAGGGAGGCTCAAGAGGAAGGGGATATGGGGACATGTGCATGCATATGGCTGATTCACTTCATTGTACAACAGAAACTAAGGCAGTATTGTGAAGCAATTATACTCCAATAAAGATCTATTAAAAAAAAAAGAAAATAGAGGAAGAGGCCAGGTGCCAAGGAATGTAGCTCATCTCTAGAAGCTAGAAAAAAGAATGGATTCTTCCATAGAGCCCACAGAAGGAATGCAGCCCAGAAGACTCATTTTAGACTTCTGACCTCCAGAGCTGTAAGTGAATAAATTTGTGTTATTTTAAACCACTAAGTTTGTGGTAATTTGTTACAGCCAGTAATGAGCTGTTTTTACCCAAAACACTTCTGTCATCAAATGTGTGGGTTTTCCACACCAAGCAATTCTCCAGTTTTCTGTGGATACCAACTGGGTGTCCCACAATTTAGTTCAATTCTGACACTACCCAGAGTTAGCAGAGACCCCACAGGATAAAGGCTCAGACCCACGAGACTGCCCCCACTTCAGATGCCAGTCTCAAGTCTGAGCTACCTGTACTTTAGACAAGCTGACTATGAATTGGGGGTTCCCATGGCCCTCTCCTCAGGTTCAATAATTTGATAGAATGGCTCACAGAACTCAGGAAAGTGCTTTACTATTACCAGTATTTATTACAGAGGACATTATAATGCATACAAATGAACAGCCAGATAAAGAGGTACCCAAGGCAAGGTCTAGAAGGGTCCTCAGCACAGGAGCTTCTGTCTTCATGCAGTTGGGGTTGTCACCTTCCTGGCACATGGGTGTATTTACCATGTGCAGTAATCATTCTGGGTAGCGAATGATCTTAGACCTAGTGAATCACTATTAACAAAGACGATGCAGCAAAAGTGATGGGATATCACTTCTGAGATTAGGTTAACAAGGATGTCCGACTTCCATCTCCCTCCCTGTTGATCTTTCTCGTGCTCAGTCTGATGAAGTCAGCTGCGTGTTGTGAGTTGCATTATGGAGAGGCACACGTGACGAAGAACTGAGGGCAGCCTCTGACCATCATTCAGTGAGAATCTGAGGCCCTCAGTCTAGTACCTTGTGAAGGACTGAATCCTGCTTGGATTTTTTTTCATTCAAGCCTTAAGATGATACCACAGCTCACACCTTGATTATAGCTTTGTGAGAGACTGAAGGAGAGATACCTAGCTAAGCTGTACCTATATTCCACATTCACAGAAACTGTGAGGTAATAAATATTTATTAAATGTTATTTAATTTATTATATTATTTAGTAAATGTTATTTAATAAATAAATAAGCCACTAAGTTTTGTTATGTAGCAATAGGGACTCAGTATGAATATATAACAAGTGTTACTTTCCTATGGCTGCTCTAACAAGTTACCACCAACTTGGTGGCCTTAAAACAACTGAAGTTTGTTCTCATAATTCTGGAGGCCAGGAGTCCAAAATCTTTATCACTGGGCTGAAATCAAGGTGTTGGCAGGGCTGCACTCTCTCTGGAGGCTCTAGGGGAGAATCCTTGCCTCTTCTGGCTTCTGGTGTCTGCTGAAATTCTTTGCCTTGTGACCACATCACTCCAGTATTCAAGGCTAGCACCTTTAAATCTCTCTGCTCAGTCTTCATATTGGCTTCTCCTCAATGTGTGCATGTGTGAGTATACGTGTGTGTGAAATCACCCTCTGCCTCCTTATAAGGATACCTGTGGTTGCATTTGGGGGCCCACTCAGATAATCTAGATGAGCTCCCCATCTCAAGATCCTTAACTTAATGACATCTGTGAAGATGCTTGTTCCACATAAGGTAATATTTACAGGTTCCAGGTTTTTGGATGTAGATATCTTTGGGGGGGACCATTTTTCAGCCTACCACAAATAGCTAACATTTTAAAACTCTTATTATGCTCTAGATACCATGGTAAACACTTTATATGTATTTTCATCTATATGGATTATCGCTACTCATTTATATTCAAAGAAACTGACTCTCAGAGGATTTCCGTGACTTGCCTCAGGTCACACAGCTCATAAGTGATGAAGCTAGAGTGAACCCATGAAGTCTGACCTCAGAGCTTGTCTATCTAACGGCTATTTGGTATCGCCTCCCCATAGGTTCATATGCTTAACCTAAGTAATTAGAAAAGGGTATATCCATTTCACGGCATAGAATATATTCAGTGAGTTCTTATTAATGGTGTGTTTTGTGGTATCTTTTTTTTTAAAATAAAGTTATTTATTTATTTATTTTTTGGCTGTGTTGGGCCTTCGTTGTTGTTTGTGGGCCTTCCCTAGTTGCAGTGAGCCGGGGCTACTCTTCGTTGCGGTGCGTGGGTTTCTCATTGCGGTGGCTTCTCTTGTTGTGGAGCACAGGCTCTAGGCACGGGGGCTCAGTAGTTGTGGCTCACGGGCTCTAGAGCGCAGGCTCAGTAGTTGTGACACACAGACTTAGTTGCTCCACAGCATGTGGGATCTTCCCGGACCAGGGCTCGAACCCGTGTCCCTTGTGTTGGCAGATGGATTTTTAACCACTGCAGCACCAGGAAAGTCCTGTCGTGTCTTTTTAATTACCAAGTTAAAACAATGTTAGTTATTTTTTAGTTATTTTGAAATTTTCAGTTACTTTTAAGGAAAGACACTTGAACTGGGAGGACCTTATCTAACATTTAGAATCAAAATCCTGTTGCCTAGAGAAGATAGACCAAGTAAATAGCATCCCTTAGAGAATGGATCCTGGTGAGGTCCACCCCTCTTTTGATGTGCCACATTTACATAAACCCAGTCTGTGGTGTGCGGGCTCTAAAGAGCTGGAACAGTCAAACTGTAAAGAACTGATTGCTTTGAGCACTTAAGGCACTTCTCCATAACTAGTTTTAAACAGATTTATTTTAGCTTTCCTGGGAAAAGCTCATCTAGAGATGAAATCTGAATAAAGGTAGAGAGAGGTGATTCTTGTGTTGATCAAAGTTCAAAATGAGAATGTGTAATGTATTCCAGATTATGTTCTGCTTAGCATTTGCTATGTTATGCCTTTAACAATTTGCTGATTTTCTGTGTATGACCTGTTAGTCTGAAAATTCAGATCACACATATTTCAACTCTACGTAGATTTAAACTTTAGACTTATGAATCTCTTTTCTATAGATTTCTTCTTGGAAGCAGATTCCAAATTTAAGGAAGTAATGCTGTCAGAGGCCTTGGAGCTATTTCTCCAACTTTTGTTTTTATTGCCACTGCATTAATGATGGCAGGCTGTCCCTTCCCCAATGTGACATGCCTGAGCAGGTGTGCAGATGGTTAAAGACTAGGGAGATGGGACTCGGATGGCAGATGGTGATGCCTTGTCATGGTTCCAACTACACTTTGAACATTCTGTCCCTCCTCCGACATGCATCACTTCAGATGGCAGCCTCATTTGGAGGTGAATTGTTCTTTGCTATTTTTTTTTTTTTTTTCTGTGCTGGAGTTGACCTCATACCTGGCACTGTGTGAAACGTATTGGCCTAGATTCTGCCCCAGAGATTATAGAGGTTTATTGATATTTAGTGTATGCTTTGTCATATCAATTTTTAGAAAATAGAGCCTGAAGAGATCTTCTAATTTTACTGAGATTACCCAGTCGCTGGCACTATTCTATTTACCTTCAACTGGTATCTCTCTAAGGGCAGATGCTTCATGAAAAAAAGGAGTTCTGGAATCAAATTATGGAAGAAAGTGTTTTGAGGGCAAATGAGGTTAGGAAATGTTGATTCCTTTCCTCCCCCCATTACCTCTGTAGCCAATGTGTTGACAGCCACACCTTATCTCTTCAACATCTCTCTGAATATAGCCGTGGTATATGTTTCTGGCATGCTGATAGCTTCTTACCTTAATCCAGCTCTCTTCTTTGCCCGAGGGCTTTCTTCAGCACTCTGGGAGCTTCTCTGGGCTCCCTCCAGGTGCTACCCAGAAGCCATGGGAGTGTTCATGCCCTCAGGACAGCCCTCCGTCTTTGGGAAGTTGGACTTGATAAATTCTGAGACCACCTCACTCTCTTCGAAATAATTCTGAAGCCACACCATAGTTTCGTGGAGAGTTTCCAGCAGAATTGAGCTCTAGTTTCTCAGAGCAGTAACTTGTTCATTAACATGAACTACATGGTGTTTTCCATTTCCCTATCTCATTTTTCCCTGTCTCATTGTGTTTCCTATTTCTGTCTCTGACATACACTACCTGTACCCAAGTCCTTATCTGAAAGCCTGATTTTGGAAGCCCCTGCCTCTGGATAGTCCTATGCATGTTAGGTTTGAGAGGTTCTAGAGTAGAGAAATTTACTTAGTCCTGTTCCCTAAACTTGCCGTTCCACAAATCTTTTTTTACTCTCAAATTTTGTTTATCTAATGTTTTTTGCAATATCATTCCTGAATTTGGCTGCTGGAGATATCTGAGAGAAGTATCGCATTATAGTATCCCATGAAAGGGCCCACAGATTCCCTTTCACAGCCCGTTTTTTGTCTTGGAGTGCCCTCGGCAAATGCCTCGAGGTCACAGGTCTGCAAGGGACCTTAGAGTCTAGTTACCTCATTTTATCAATAGAGAAACTCAGAGTGATGAACTGTCATCTGGTTCAGTTATCTGAGATTTCATAGGAAGTGTGTAAATTATCTAGCCCAAGGGTTAGTAAACTGGCTTAAGGGCAAAACTCAGCCTGCTGCCTATTTTTGTACAGCCTGCAAGCTAAGAATAGTTATTACATTTTTAAATGGTTGAAAACAATTTAAAAATAATATTTCATGACAATAATGAAAATTAATATCAAATTACAATTTCAATGTCCATAAAGTTTTATTGGAACACAGACACACCCATTTGTTTATGTCACTAACCGGCAGCTGCTTTACTGCTCCAATCGCAGAGTTTGAGTAGTTGTGACAGAGACTATATGACCCACAAGCCTAAGACATTTATTATCTGATCCTTTACAGAAAAAGTTTGCCATTCCCCGCTTTCGATTCTTAAGACATGATAAAGGGAATTGCAGACGTCAATGTGCTTTTCAGCATAAGACAATATAATGTAGCAGATAGGTCAGAGCAGTTAGTCCTGCATGAGAATCCTATTCTGTGCAGTGCTGTTAACAAGCTTCATTGGATTTTGGACAGATGACACTACATCTTTAAGTATCAATTTCCTCATTTATAAAATGGAGGGACTGGACTGAAGAGTTCTTAAATTCCCTAATGATCTGATTTCTCTTAGATTCTGTGTTTGTCTATTTGGCATCCATTAATCACCAGGCTAAACTAATGGTCAGAGCTGGTTACATCTCCCCTGTGGTCCAGCTTTCACAGGTGCACAAAAAATCATAAACTTACCAACCAGTTCCGAGTCCATACCCCCAACTACCTCCTTTATCTAAATCTCACATAAACCCAATAATTCTCCTGCCCTAATCACCTAGGGCCGGGTACTAGACAACTAGAGACCACCTCTGTAGAGGCTGCCAATATTATTCAAACTAGCCAGTTTCAAACTGCTTTCTCTTCCCTGCTTTGCCTTTTCCATGGAAAACATAATCAAGACTCTAGGCCAGGCTTTCCTGTCCCTCTTGCTTCTGCCTCCTGATTGACTCTGGTGCTTCCCCATGTGCCTCTCATTCCTGGGGACTTGTAACAATACACTCTTTTTCAATGATAACTGACTTTTTTGTATCATCACTCAGTCACCTTTATAAATTAAGACTCGGGCACAGATTGCTTAAGCACAAATTATTTATAATTCTGTGCAGTTATCTCAGAGTTTAATGTATATATATAATTCTAGAGCATGATTTGTTCCTGATGTTCAGCCTAAGCCAAATCTCCTTTATTGCAGCTCAGTTCCATCGCTCCTCATCCATGAGCTGTGGGAAAGTGAGCACATAGGCTGCATCCTTGCCACACAGGGAGCCTTTGGCTATTTCTAAAGTTCATATGACTCGTTGGTAAGTCTGTGGTTTGCCTCCTCCTGCGATTCAGGAACACTTTCTCATCATATGGTTTTTCATTTGTCTCTCCTCCTCACACTGCTCTGAGTCCTGGAAACTCTGTGCTTTCTACTTAGCCCAGTATAAGCTGTGCTATATTAACTTTTCTCTAGACGTTTCCTTTAGTTCTGTCAGGTATGATGACGCTGTTCTTTGCAGAAAATTTTTGTCTTTTGGGACCTCCCTTCACTGTAGGCATCATCATCTTTTAAGGATTTTCTCTTCTATGTGGCCCTCAGGAATCAAGGTCAGTTAGGACTTAAAGGGGCATGTGATGGCACAGATGAGTGAAGTACACCAGGTATGATACAATTGGGGTAATGGAGGCTATGGTGGACAAATGGCCATGTACTGTTGACTCAGCTGTTATTTCTCAGCTTTGAGAAGTCATTTGTCCCATGAGAATTCTGTCCAGTGGTGACAAAACTTTTCCCTTTTTAAAGTCCAAAATCTAGAATTTTAGATGGTATCTCTAGAATTTACAATAAATTCAAATTAAAAAACAACAACACTGTTTGAGCCAAATGAAATGCAACTCTGAATTTGATTGAGCCTGTGAGCCATCACTTTGCTATGTCTGATCTGTGATAAATGGGAACATCCTTCCAGACTCATTCCAGATTCATTCTTACTTGTACTCCAAGTCATTGGACCCTGGAACGTATGACTGCTGAACTCTTTGGCTTTTGTCAACACACTTGTCTCATATGGCATGTTCTCAGGATCCAGCTCCTTGCTATTTCCAGGGTAAATCAGGCAATCTAATGACCTCCCTCCCTCTAATGGGCATTTTTGCTAGGGTGTTTCCTTTCTTCTCTGTTAAGATGTATATTTTATGAATGAAATTATAGGGACAATATTCTTGCAGCTCTTGTCTAAAGTTGAGGATTTTAAACATGTAAAAGGGTCAAAAGTCCATGGTAGGCCAGAGGGGGATATTTAGGCATAATGGTAAGTGGTACTTTGTGTTATCTCCCAAATCACACGTGTTAGGAAGCTGCCAGTGTCTAGGGCCAGGTCTGAACACAGTTTGGACTTGCATCGTTGTGCTCATGATTGTCATTGTTATCAATATCAGCATCAGGTACGGGCTGACTTACAGAGTACTTACAGAGTACCATTAACCAACTTTGTCAGTTCTCCCTTTCTAAAGTTGAGGGTGCTTTTGGTGTTGACAGGCACTATGTTTTTAAAAGTTGTTTGTTTATATATCTGGTAATTGGTTCCATCTGGCATCATCTGCTTTGCCTAAGCACTATTTAGCATGCTTAATGAGATCCCCCTGAGCTTTGAAAACATTTAAGTGAAAGAGTTAGATTCCACAAATAGAAGAGGCGGCTGGTGAGACTTGGTTATTACGCCAGGTGGAGGGCATATTTTTGGGTTTAGAAGCCAAAACCAGACTTTCTGTTCTTCTCTGCCCATTGGCCTGGAAGACACCCACATTGAACCCACCTTGTTTTATTCAGTGACACCAGTGAAATGTCTGCTGTTCCTACCTTCTTAGACTGCCAGCAGCACTTAACAAGAACCCAATGATGAACCTTATAGATGGCTAGCTGACCAGCTAGCTCTCCCCAGGCTACCCCAGCTCCCCCTCAGGAATAATAAGATTCTGTGCCAGGATTGTATGCATCCAACAGCCCAGCATGAGTCATTCTTTTGCCCCAGGGTCGGTAAAGATTGAATCAGTGAGTTGGAAAAAAAACCCACAAAAAACCCCAGTGATTTGGTTCCTTTCATTCCCCCTGGGAAGTAGGGTGGGAATGAGGATGAGGAGAAACTCATTTATTTTACATGCTTATTTGCAGAATTAATGTAGATTAATCACCCTTCCATGAGTGATGTTTTGAGCACAGTATACAGCTTTATCATTAATGAGAG
Source organism: Leucopleurus acutus (assembly GCF_964270905.1). Lineage (NCBI taxonomy): Eukaryota > Metazoa > Chordata > Mammalia > Artiodactyla > Delphinidae > Leucopleurus > Leucopleurus acutus. Next base: position 81,073,459 of record NC_139142.1, on the reverse strand, counting down.
GGAAGTGGAACACTTTTAGTTCCTTTTTGGGTAATTCTTTGAGGCTAGCACCACCGTGTGGACAAAGTGGATACAGACTTTTCTTTGCCTTGCATAACTGGCCGGTGCTGTGCCTCTGGCAACGTGATTTTGGTATCTTCTCGCCTGTTTCATCTTTTCTGAGTCATCGCAGAGCAACACAGTGATAGAAATATTTTTTGCAGCAGTGTCATACAGTGCTGGGCTCTCAAGGATCTTGTGCTTCTACAAAATGACTGAACCGCATGCAGGGAGATGACAGTGGCAGATTCACAGAGCAGCTTTGTATCAGGCAGAGTGTAAATTAGACACCTAGTTCGGGATTAGCCACTGGGCTCTAAAGTGGATATTACCAATTTGGACTCAGTGATAAATGTCAGGACCTGTTCTGAGGGAACTTTCTGACCTCTGTTACCCAAGAGGTGTAGGCTGAATCAGAGGAAAGGAAGAGACATAAGATCTGGTGGTAGGGTGCAAAAGAATTTTACCAAACCACATGGTTTGCCTCCTGTGGGGTGGGAATGTGAAGTGGAGCTTCTCTCCTGACTCTTTTGGTAGAATGAAGAGGAGAGATGAATATAGAGCAGTTCTACCGACTGTGGCTTTAAATCCCACGGAGGGGAGCGGCTAGCAAAGAGAGGAGAAAGATTGGTACCTCCATAGTGGCCTTTCCTGTGTGGCTGGCACCAAGATCCTTGGAGAGGGGCAAGCCTACTTCTCCTTGAGAGGTTGGTTCTTCATTTCCAAACTGACTGGTGTGTGTGTGTTGGGATGGGGCTCTAATAGGTGGAGGTAGGGAAGACTGTTGCTTATAAAGAACTAGCACTATTTAACTCCTAACAGGCCACCCTTCCAGTCTTACTCTTTCTGTAGTCTCCTAACCCCAAAAGAGAAAAAGTTTTACCAGCACTTAAAACAGAATGCTGTGATTGTGGAAATTTGGGGGAGTCAAGAACAAGTCAAGATGTGCTAACATTCCTCTCTTCGATGAGCTACTAAAGTGATAGGGAAATGTATAGAACAGTCCTTGCCACCCACAAATCACTATTGCCTTTAAATATCTCCTTTACTCCTTCCCATAACTGGCCTGGCTCCTACAGCTGTAGACATTAACATATATGGGATTTCAGATTGAAACAGCTTCTTGTGGCTGAGTATGGGCTGATGCCAATCTGGAGGGGGTTTCAAGGGACATGTTATGGAACTTTCCTCTGTAGAAGGCCACTTATCAAACTTAAATGTGACAGGAAGCTGGGTGGGCCATCTTCACATTTTTATCATCTCAATTGATACAGAAAAAGCATTTGACAAAATTCAGCATCCTTTCATGATAAAGTAAAAACACTCAACAAACTGGGAATAAGAGAAAACCATAATTAAAATTAAAAGCATATATGAAAAACTTACAGTGAACATCATATTCAGTGGTAAAAGACTGAAAGCTTCTCCTCTAAAATCAGGAACAAAGCAAGGATGCCAGCATTCATCACCTCCATTCAATATAGTTCTGGAAATCTTAGCCAGAGCAATTAGGCAAGGATGAGAAATAAAAGGCATCCAACTGGGAAAGGAAGAAGTAAAATTATCTCTGTTCACAGGTTATATGATCTTATCCATAGAAACCCATAAAGATGCCATACAAAAAAAACCCTGTTAAAACTAATTTAGAAATTCAGCAAAATAGCAGGATACAAAATCAACACACAAAAATCAGTTGCATTTCTAAACACTAACAAGGAATTCTATAAATTTTGGAAACTAAAGGATGATAAAGGCATATTACTTTCTTAGTGAATAATTGGTTCCTTGAACAGAAGAGGCTCCTACCAAGATATGTTCTTTCTGCAGAGAATATAGTAAAATTTGGGTTAACTTTGGGAATGCTAATATGACTTAGTGAGAAATTGAGTTTTAAATAAATGCAATCTGATTTGAGAGAGGATAACATGGTAGCTGGGTAGAGGCCATGTTTCAATTAATAGATAAAGCAAAACTTTAGTATACAGACATCTGAATGAACACAGATTTTGAATTAAAGGGATTAAAGGGATTCAAGGTAATATGGGTCACTAGTCTGTCTGCCTTGAAATCATTTTCATAGCTCTCTGTGATGTCTCTAAAGGTGAGAAATTCAACCTACTTAATTATTTTCTTAAAAACAGAATGGAAAGGAATTTTAAAATTCCTAAAAAAAATTTTCCTTATCATGGTACAGTACTACATTTCCTATAATTATCCACAGAACTTAAAAAATTTTACAGTGTATTGCTACAACTCCAACAGAAACTTATGTTGGGGTGCTTTCACTTGGGGTGAAAGAAGACAGCAAAAGTTATATAATTTTGGTTAATTTGCATTGAAATATTTTTATAAGAGCATGGAACCCAGTAATAAAAACCAGGGTAAATCATTCTAATTTTAGAAGAAAAATTAACACTGTTCTCCCCTACAACCTCAAAATTAAAATCTGGTAGAATGACTACCATTGTACTCGTTACTACTATGAGTTCAACTTTTTTTTTTTAAGATTCCACATATATATGAGTTTCTTTTACTTAGCATGATGTCCTCCAATGTTCATCCATGTTGTCTCAAATGGCAGGATTTCCTTTTTTTAGGCTGAATAAATTTCCATTGTGTATATATATATACACACATGTATATGTGTGTGTGTGTGTGTGTGTGTGTGTGCGCGTATACATATACATACATACACAACATTTTCTTGATCCATTCATCTGTCAATGAACATTTTGGTTTTTTCCATGTCTCGGCTACTGTGAATAATGGTGCAATGAACATGGGAGTTCAGATATGTATTTCAAATAGTGATTTTTATTTCCTTTGGATATATACTCAGAAGTGGGATTCCTGAATCATATGGTAGTTCTAGCTTAATTTTTTGAAGAATCTCCCTACTGTTTTCCATAATAGCTGTCTCAGTTTATATTCCCATCAACAGTGTATAAGTTATTGGTTTTTTCCTCATCTTCATCAATACTTGTTATCTTTTGATTTTTTGATAATAGCTATCCTAACAGGTATGAAGTAATAACATCGTGGTTTTGATTTGCATTTCCCTGATCATTAGTGATGTAGAGCATCTTTTCATACACCTGTCAGCCATTTATATGTCTTCTGTGGAGAAATTTCTATTCAGGCTCTTTGCCCATTTTTAAATTGGGTTATTTGGATTTTTACTATTGAATTTTAAGTGTCCCTTATATATTTTAGATATTAACCCCTTATCAGATATATGATTTGCAAAAAATTTTTCCATTCTGTAGGTTGCTTTTTCATTTTGTTGATTGTTTCCTTGGCTGTGCAGAAACTTTTAAGTTTGATGTGGTCCCACTTGCTTATTTTTGCTTTTATTGTCTGTGCTTTTGGTGTCTTAAGACCAAAAATGAAAGAAAAAAGAAGGAAAAAAAGAACAAATTAGGGCTTTCCTGGTGGCGCAGTGGTTGGGAATCTGCCTGCCAAGGAAGGGGACATGGGTTCGAGCCCTAGTCTGGAAGGATCCCACGTGCTGTGGAGCAAGTAAGCCCATGGGCCACAACTACTGAGCCCGCACTCTAGAGCCTGTGAGCCACAGCTACTGAGCCCACGTGCCACAACTACTGAAGCCTGCACACCTAGAGCCAGTGCTTCGCCACGAGAAGCCACGGCAATGAGAAGCCTGCGCATTGCAACGAAGAGTGGCCCCGCTCGCTGCAACTAAAGAAAGCCCACACACAGCAAAGATCCAATGCAGCCAAAAATAAATAAATAAATATATTTAAAAAAAGAACAAATTAAGCGCAAAGTTTGTAGAAGGAAGGAAATAATGAAAATCAGAGAAGAAATAAATAAGAGAGTAGAAAGATAATAGAAAAGATCAACAAAACTAAGTTGTTTTTTCAAAAGATGAACAAAATTGACATACCTTTAGCTAGACCAAGAAGAGAGAAGATGCAATAAATCATAAATGAAAAAGAGGACATTACAACTGATACCACTGATACAAAAGATCACGAGACTACTATGAATAATTAGATGCCAACAAATAAAATAACCTAGAAGAAATGGATAAATTTCTAGAAACATACAACCTATCAAGGCTGCATTAAGAAGAAATAGAAACTCTGAACAGACCAATAAAAAGTAAGGCGATTGAATCAGTAATCAAAACTCTCCCAACAAAGAACAGTTCAGGATTTGATGGCTTCACTGGTGAATTTTACCAGGCATTTGAAGAATAATTAATACAAATGCATCTTGAACTCTTCCAAAAAATGGAAAAGGAGGGTACATTTCCAACTCATTTTACAGGGCCAACATTACCCTGATACCAAAGCCAGAAAAGGAATCTACAAGAAAAGAAAATTACAGGCCAGTATTCCTGATGAACATAGATACAAAAATCCTTGACAAAAATACAGCAAATCAAATTCAACAGCACATTAAAAAGATCATACACCTTGATCAAGTGTGATTTATTCCTGGGATGCAAGGATGGTTCAACATATGCAAATCAATAAATGTGATATACTGCAGTAACAAAATGAGGACAAAAACCATATGATCATCTTAACTGATGCAGAAAATGCATTTAACAAAATCCAACATCCTTTCATGATAACTCTTAAAAAATTAGGAATGGAAGAATTGTACCTCAGCATAATAAAGGCCAATATGACAAGCCCACAGCTAACATTATACTCAATGATGAAGAGCTAGAAGCTTCTCCTCTAAGATCAAGAACAAGACAAGTGTGCCCACTCTCACCACTTCTATTCAACATAGCCCTGGGAGTCCTAGCCAGAGCAACTAGGCAAGAAAAATAAATAAAAGGCATCCAGATTGGAAAGGTAGAAGTAAAAAAATTATCTCTTTGCAGATGACGTGGTCTTTTATAGATAGAAAACCCTAAAGACTTCACCAAAAAGCTATAAAAACTAATAAACACATTCAGTAAAATTGCAAGATACAAAATCAACATGCAAAAATCAGTTGTGTTTCCATGTACTAACAATAAATTATCCGAAAAAGAAATTAAGAAAATGATTCCATTTACAATAGCATCAAAAAGAATAAAATACTTAAGAATAAAATTAACCAAGGAGGTAAAAGACCTGTACACTGAAAACTATTAAACAGTGATGAAAGAAATTGAAGAAGACAAATAAATGGAAATACATCTCATGTTTGTAGATTGGAAGAATTACTACCCAACGCAATCTATAGATTCAATGCAATCTCTATCAAAATTCCAATGGCAAGTTTCACAGAAACAGAAAAAATATTCCTAAATTCATATGGAATCACATAAGACACCAAATAGCTCAAACAATCTTGAGTAAGAACAAAAAATCTGGAGGCATCACACTTCCTGGGTTCAAACTGTATTATTAAGCTGTAGTAATCAAAACAGTACGATATTGATATAAAAACAGACACACAGATCAGTGGAACAGAATACAGAGCCCAGAATTAAATCCACATATATATGGTCAAGTAATTTTAATTTTTTTATTTTGTGGTACGCGGGCCTCTCACTGTTGTGGCCTCTCCCGTTGTGGAGCACAGGCTACAGACGTGCTGGCTCAGCGGCCATGGCTCACGGGCCCAGCCGCTCCGCGGCATCCTCCTGGACTGGGGCACGAACCCACGTCCTCTGCATCGGCAGGCGGACTCTCAACCACTGCGCCACCAGGGAAGCCCTGGTCAAGTAATTTTTGACAAAGATGCCAAGAATGCACAGTGGGGAAAGGATAGTCTCTTTAATAAATGGTGTTGGGAAAACTGGGTATCCATAGGCAAAAGAGTGAAATTGGACCCTTATCTTACACAATACACAAAAGCAACTCAAAATGGATCAACTCAAAAGATTTAAATGTAAGACTTGAAATCATAAAACTCTTAGAAGAAAACATAGGGGAAAATCTCCTTGACATCAGTCTCTTTGGAGAGAACCAATAGGAAAGAAGAGGTATAGAAGATTCTTCTACACTCTGTTGTAGATGTCACCAGGAGCCACCCTACTCTTTGATACTAGCTAAGATTGCCTTTTCTGCCATCCTCCATATTCCATGTACTGTTCTTTTGTTCTTTTTCTAAGGATTTCTGCAAATCTTTTCTCCTAGTTATTTCTCTATTCTATAACTTAATGGCTGTTTCTTTATATCTGATTCAGCATTGACTCAAACTTGAGAGATAACAGCTTCTTTTCTCCCAGAATTCACTTGTAGGAGTCAATAAAAGGCAACTTTTAGAGGCAAATATATACAACTATATCTGGTAGATTTTTACTGGCCAGTTAAGTAAGTGTGTAAGAGCATATATTGCAGCACCACTTATTAGAAAATAATCTAAAATTGAATATCAGCTTTCCTTGTCCTCTGAAAGTCCCTTGTCCATTTCTACCAACTTGGATTTCAGTGTCTCATCATTTTGTTTAGCTTTCTCTCCTGCTGCTTCTCCTCTCAGATATGATAAAAATTCCATGTATTTCATTATTATGAAGATCATTTCAGTTTTAGCACTTATCACTCCCCCACAGTGCACACTTTGCATAACTCAAGATTTATTAATGTACTCTGCTAGAAAAAGGTTCATGCATGCCAAGTGTCACCCTTCCTTCTCTCCTCTTCCCCTGTTAGGGGCAGGGAGAGAAATATAGAGGTTTATTTCCCCAGAGCTAAGAATTATGCCTTTACATTAGAAGACAGGAGGGTGCAGTTGATTTTGGTTTTAAATAACAATTGCAGCAATATCTTCATTATATTATTGCCTGACTGTAAAGAGCTGGGAAATGGTAGTTTCCCAGAAGGGACACTGAAAAATACTCAAGAGATCAAGTTCTTATTCTGGTTCTGTCACTAACTAGTTATGTGATTTGGGGGAAAGGGCCTCACTGGGTCTGAATGAGTAATTTCTAAATTCCTTGCCAATTCTATGAATCTATGATTTGTCTGAGAGTCTTCCTAATTCTATAAATTTAGCCATGGCTGGGATTTCCCCCTTCACAGGTGGGTAAATATCCCACCACTCTGGACTATGCCTCAGCCTCTCCCTGGACAGCTGTCTGGTCAATTGTCTGCTATTAATATTAGAAACATTAGAGGTTATAGAGGCCAAGGTTTTGAGCCAGACACAGGTGCAGATTCTGGTTCTTTCAACTCAGAACTTTGGTTGTTTTATTTGCTCTCAGAACTGGCTTATTTGTAAACTGGGTAGAGTATCTACCTTGGAAGGTTGTATTTAATACAATAATGCACATGAACTACGTAGTACAGTGCCTGGCACGTGATACAAGTGCTTAATAAATGGAATTCATGATCATGAACATTACGTCTGTTATAAAGGGGCTGGGAGAGTGTCATGGCAAACTGTTTCTGGGTCTGCTGAGACATCTTAGTGTGTGTGGTAGAATGTTTCTCTTCTCAAGGGACAGAAGTTCAGAAAAGTTCCCAGGCACTGGGAAGTGCCTGGAAGGGAAGGTGTGCGCCTCGGACCCTCCCTTGTAGGGTATCATTGAGCCCTTGTGTTTTGAGGGTTGAGTCTTCAGACCAACCCCTTGACCTCCAGAGGGTGGGTTTCCTGAGAGTATTCTGACTTCCCAGACTGCAGGGCTTCCTGAGGAGGCAAGGGTGATGGTGGCAGAAACTGGAGTCAATCTTAATCCTCTAGGAACTTGACCTTGGAACATACATCTGGGTATGTGAAAGGAAGGAGAGGTGCAGCTTCAGCTGTGGCGCTAGGGTCCTGAGCATGGACACCCTTAACAGTGAAGAATGAGACGTAGCAGCCTCAGCAAAATACACCATGTCAACGAGATCTTGGATTTTTTATATATATATATATATAGATAGATAGATAGATAGATAGATAATGTATATATATATGGCAATACATCCTGGTTTGCTGAAACAGTCCTGTCTAGTTTCTCTTGTCCTGACATAATTAATTGTGTCCTTTCCTATTATCAGATATGTCTCAATTTGGATAATTAATTATTTAATCAACCTGTGTAGGACCAGTTTTCAACAGTGACATCATGTGGCCCCAAGAAGAAATGACAGTGAACCAAAGAGTTAAAGTTAATTCCCTGCTAGTGTGGAAGCCAGAATGACCCCTTTGTGCTCTTCTGTTAAGGGTCCTGATCATTTAGGAGGGTGGGAAAGTTCAAGAGGTAGTTTGAGTATATCCTGTTAATAAGGCACATGGATGGTACAGCAATTAATTGGAAAAATAGGAGGTTTGACCGTATTTAGGTTACGCCAAGTTTGTGAAGCAGTTTATATGTCATGTGCTATTTACTTTAGAATCCTTGCTTACTTTAGCCCTAGAGACCTGGTTGTTTATATTGAGCTCTTTGCAGTAGTTGATCTCGATTTATGATCTTGAGAAGCTATAGTTTTTACTGGTAAGAAGATATAGGAAGTGAGCTACAGCTTTGAGTTTTAATTGCCCAAGTCAGATATTTATATGTATGGCTAAAACTAGTGATTAAGTGAATGTCAGCTTTTGCCAGTCCAGTATCTCTTTCCCCTTCTCTGGGAATTGAGTGCCCCCTTTCCTTTGGGAAACACATTCCATATAGTTTACATGGGGCTGACTCCCTTATCTCTTTCTTGTCCCCTTACCTCCCCTTCCCCTTACAAGAGTTTGGACATATGGTTCATGGATTCATGCTTGACTAATCAGAGTATTCCCACCCCTTTGGCCACATTGATTGTGGGATGGGGTAGACAGTTGACCACAACTAAGTTTATCTGAAGTTTCCTGCTGGAGCTATTAGAAAAGACTCATTCTGCTAAGGATGCTAATCTGGTAGTATGAGTCTTAGGCTGTTGGCAGCATCTTCCCACTAAAAGGAAAATGCCCATCCAATGAGATGAGAAGAGAGAGATGAAAGTCCAGTGACATTACATTGAGGCTTCTGGATCCAGCCATGCCTGAAGCCCCAGATTTTTAGTTCCATGAGGCAATACTTTTTTGTGTGCTATAAATTTATAAATTAGCTTAAACTAAGGCAACTTACAACGAAATAGTTCTAATGTAAGTAATGAGCAGTCTTCTGCTTTGCAGGGATCCTGTGTCTTAGATTTTTAAGATTCACTAGAAGAATTGATCAGCTCTAATTTTGCTCAGCATTTATGATATTATTCCAAAAATAGTCTACTTTGTTTACTATTGGTACTATTTAGCTTATCCATATAGCCACAGAAACCCATTGACAGAGCTCTTTACCGGGCAAGGTTAATCTTGGAAAGACTGTGTGAGGAGGAATGGTAATCAAGTAGGAAAACCTCAAGGAAATAACTGAAGAAAACTTCTTTCCTTCACAAGTTCCACCATCTCTTAGTCTACGGATTCAGATACCACTTGCCTTCTTTTGCTCCAGGATATTTCTTGGGGGTCAGTGGGGTAACATGTCCTCTGTCTCAAGCATGAGAGATGGAAAGAGAAAGCATCTTAGCTTCCACAAGATGTTCCTGCTCAGTATCTTGGGCAGTATATTGACAAAGAGATCTGGATTTATAAAACTTATGTGGAACAACAAGTAGCCCAGCAGTCTGATGAAAAACAGGGTGGTGAAAAAGAAATATAGAAAAATCCTGGAAAAAGAAAGCCAAGAAACTGTTAACTAGAGGTTAGAAAACCTGGAACAAAATAGTCATAATCTAAATGCATGTCTGACTCCTTGATATCAAATATCTCTACTCTTAACAACCCCTTACAAAGGTAGCCTCTTCCCATATGCTGGCCTGCCAGCTACTCTCTCTCCCATCACCATGTTTAATTTTCTTTCAGCATTTATCACTATGTGAAATTATCTTGTTTTGTTTTTTTCTTTTGGAAAATTGTTTTCAAAAGTAGTTGCACCAATTTATTTATTTATTTTTATTTATTTATTTTTGCAGTACGTGGGCCTCTCACTGTTGTGGCCTCTCCCGTTGCGGAGCACAGGCTCCGGACATGCAGGCTTAGCGGCCATGGCTCACGGGCCCAGCCACTCCGCGGCATGTGGGATCTTCCCAGACCAGGGCACGAACCCATGTCCCCTGCATCGGCAGGCAGACTCTCAACCACTGCGACACCAGGGAAGCCCCAGTTGCACCAATTTATACTCCACCAGCAGGGTTTATGTTTCTGTGGATCCACATCCTCTCCAACATTTGATGTTATCAGATTTTGAAACTTTTGCCAATCAGATGGGTATAAAGTAATATCTCATTATGGTCTTGGCTTGCATTTCCTTGATGAACGATGGTGCTGAACATCTGTCTGTTCATAGGTTTATTCGTCTTATGTGTTTCCTCTTGCCCATTTATTTACTATGTTGTTTGGGCTTTTCTTATTAATTTGTAGGAATTCTTTATATATTCTTGATATTAATCCTTTTCCATTGTGTGTATTTTGAATATCTGCCCTCTACTTTATAACTTTCACTTGTTCTAAGGTGTTAAAGAACAAAATTTATTTACTTTTTAATGTGCATTTTATTTATTTATTTTTGGCTGCACTGGGTCTTTGTTGCTGCGCCCAGGCTTTCGCTAGTTGCAGCGAGTGTGGGCTACTCTTCGTTGAGGTGCATGGGCTTCTCATTGTGGTGGCTTCTCTCATTGAGGTGCACAGGCTCTAGGCTCACGGGCTTCAGTAGTTGTGCCTCACAGGCTCTAGAGCGTAGGCTCAGTAGTTGTGGTGCACAGGCTTAGTTGCTCTGCGGCATGTGGGATCTTCCTGGACCAGGGATCGAACCCGTGTCCCCTGCATTGGCAGGCAGATTCTTAACCACTGTGCCACCAGGGAAGTCCCTAAAGTTATTTTTAATAAAGTCTAATTTATCAACATTTCCTTTAATTAGAATCACTGCTTTTTGTATCTTGTTTGAAAAATCATTCCCTACCCCAAGGCCTAAAAGATACTATTTTGTATTAAGAGTTTATGGTAGTTTAAAAATATGTCCACAAATTCTTTGGTATTCCTTCCTTAGAGAGATTCTTCACTGGAATGTGGAATAGACTTAATGAATTGCTTCTAAAGAATAACGTATCATGGAAATGACAGTGTGTGATTTCCTATACTATGTACTAAAAGCACTGTGGCTTCCTCCTTACTCCCAGGAGAAAGCCAGCTGTCAGGTTATAAGGACACACAAGTAGCCTGGTGGAGAGGTCCGTCTGATGAAGAACTGAGACCTCCTGCCAGCAACCAGCTGTGTGAGTAAGCTCCTTTGGACATAGATCCTTTAGCCTCAGCCCAGCCTTCTAATGACTGTAACTTCAGCCAACATCTTAACAGCAACCTCGTAACAGACCATGAGCTAGAACCACCCAGCTAAGTAGCTCACAGATTTATGACGCACAGAAAGTGTGAGTTGATAAATGTTTGATGTTTGTAGCCACTAAATTTTGGGGTAATTTGTTATGTGGCAATAGATAACTAATACTGAGTTTTATAGTTTTTTTTTTAATTGGTATTTAAGTCTTTAACACATCTGGGCTTGCTTTTTTGTTATACTGTATAGTAGTAATTCAATCTTATTTCTTTCTCATCTGGATAACCATTTTTTCCCCACCATATTTACTGAACAGTCAATCCTTTCTTTCCCCTCTGACATATAATCACTGTCATATATCAAGGTTCTATATGTGCACTGTTTCTGAGCACATGTTCTTTTCCATTGGTTGATTTTCCTATTCCTCTGATGATGCTACACTATCATAATTACTGTAACTTCCTAGTAAGTCTTGATATCTCAAAGGGCATGTTTCTCATTCCTTGCTCTTCTTTAAAATTGCCCAGGTTATTTTTGACCCATTTACTCTCCCATATATAATATTTTAGTATCATTTTCTTCAATTCCATGAAAAACCTTCTGGGGAGTTTGATTGGAATTGAACTGATTCTATTAGTTATTTGGAGACCATTGATATGTTTATGACATTAAGGCTTCCTATCCATGATCATGGTATTTCTCTTCTTTCATTTATATTACCTTTAATATTTCCTAATAAATTTCTATAAATTTCCTTATGGTAGTCTTGATTTCTTATTTAACTGATAAATTATTTTGCCCTTGTGGTTTTAATATGATTTCCACGAGCAAACCTCCACTGTTTCCTTTGCTATATTACCCTTATCTGGTTGTGCTGGGCTGCATTCTGCCTCAGGACAAAGTCATGGCCCACCTCCACTCACCAGTCAAAAACAGCCCCTTGGGCTTCCCTGGTGGTGCAGTGCTTGGGAGTCTGCCAGCTGATGCAGGGGACACAGGTTTGTGCCCCGATCCGGGAAGATCCCACATGCCGCGGAGTGGCTGGGCCCGTGAGCCATGGCCGCTGGGCCTGCGCGTCCGGAGCCTGTGCTCCGCAGTGGGAGAGGCCACAACAGTGAGAGGCCCACGTACCGCCAAAAAAAGAAAACCAGCCCCTTCCCCTCCAGTTTTCTTAAGTTTTCCTGTAGAGTTAATCTTGGTGACAAGAGCCAGGATCCATTCTAATACAGGATCTTGCTCAAAATTAGAATCAAAAGCCTTTTAAAAGCGTCTTCCCACCACTCTTCTTGAAGCTGGATACAGTATTCATGAGAAGGGTCTGGGATGACGTGCCCAGGGACAATCTTAGGAATAACCTAGCTTTCTAATTTCTTATCAGCGCACGGTATACCAGTGCTCCAAGGATGCTGGATCAGAGCAAGAGGAAAGACATTTGTAGTTTGATGTGATGAGCTAGACTTGCTGGGCTTACTCACTCTCTTTATGGCAGATAGCTCTTATCCCAGGAACATGGGCAATTCCATGCTGGGCGCTGGTGTTGAATTATAGGTGAAGGTGGCCTAGGAGTTCTAGGGAAGATTCTGCTAGTTGTTCTGGGAACATGTATTGAAGGATATTGAAATATATACTTCTTCACTTATCTGGTATGAAGGAGTATCCCTCTTAAGCAAATTTTCCAGACAGTTGGAGCTGACCTTTAAGCACCAGTAATTTTATGTTAACCATTTTGATTGGACTTTTTCTAAATCACATTTCATACCACTTTAAATATATGTTTCTCTATGCCTTCTTAAACATACTATATTGAACATAATTTGACCTTTTCTTAAAAATGCAGGGACTTCAATACCAATTTTACTTTGCTATCACGATGATTCCCTAAGGACTAATATCCACTCATTTGTTTGAATCTTGAGTTCTTATTTGGTTTAACAAGATTTTTGAGCAATTATTATGTGCTGAATACTGTTAGGTGCTGTCTCCTTTTCCCAATCATTTTCTCTCTCTTTTATCTGCTGTGAGGCAGTGGTATACTTGCATTTAGAAATTCTCTCCCTATTTTTATTTTTCACATTAGGGGGTAATGTGCTGACATTGTGATAAAGTTTGAGGGAGGCACATCTCACACAATAGTGTAAAAACCCAATCTTCATGCTTACGAACCACAGAAGGATCTCCCCATTTCTTTTTTTAAGTTTTTTAAAAAATTTATTTTATTGTGATGAGAACACTTAACATGAGATTTACCTTCCTAACAAATTTTTAAGTGTGCAACACATTATCATTGACTACAGGTGCAGTGTTATACAGCAGATCTCTAGAACTTAATCATCTTGTTTAACCAAAGATTTATGCCGATGGATTAGTAACTTCCCGTGCCCCTCCCCCCACCCCCTGGCAGCCATCATTCCACACTTTGATTCATGAACTTGACTATTTTAGATACCTCATATAAGTGGAATCATGCAGTATTTGTCTTTCTGTGACTAGCTTATTTCACTTAGCATAATGTCCTCAAGGTGCCTCAGTGTTATCTTATATTGCAGAAGTTCTTTCTTTTTTTATAACCCTCCTTGTTTATTCTTTTTATTTTTTTTAATTTCTTTTGTTTTTCTATTTTTAATTTTTTTATTGGAGTCCCCATTTCTAATCAACTGTTGTTACTGGGAAACCAGACACATCAAACTAGTTGAAAGTGTTGAAGGGAAAAGGGGGTAAGTATGACCCTTGTCACATCTCTTCTAGGTGATAGGATTCCTGTTTCTGATTACTGCTAGGCCACTGGCTTCTAATACTGGAAAGCTGAGATTAGTCATCGCCTTTGGACAAGGAAGTCATAACAGTGAACTGAGAAATGTAGTCATTGATAAAACAGATTTGTTGACTTGACTGTGTGTGTGCGTGTGTATACAATGTTCTCCTTGTCTAGACTTTGCTATCTGCTAGTATGGCTAAGTAGAACTCCCAGTTTTCTGGGAAGTTTACTCAAAGGGATTTACTTACGTTTTACAGAATCCTGTTTTCTTCTTTTGGAGAGAGTTATCCTGGGAGAAAAAGAAAGGGCAGTGATAAATAAACAATTTCTGGATGCTGTTATCACTGCCAAGTAGTACTGAGCCATTAATTAAATGTTATTTTAGGTAAAATTTTACAAATTTTTTCATATACATAAGCAGATGAAATTTTCAAAGCCAAATATATGTACATATATATGTGTGTGTGTATATGTATCTGTGTATATATATATTTGTGTGTGTGTGTGTGTATATATATATATATATAAAACTGCATTACCTTTTTATATATTGATAGGAATAAATGAAGACTTAGAAGGGTAGGGTCATACAGCTTGTAAGTGGCAGGACGAGGCCTGGAACCCAGGTCCTCTCAGTTCACATTTTGGGCTCTCTCAACTATACCCTTACCTTCTACTTAGCCAGTGACCCTTAGAGAAGTTTACAGGCTACAAAAACCACACAAACATATTCCAAGAGATAAATTTTGAAAGCTATAAAAATGTAAAGATGAGAATATATCCTGGATTTCTGTAACATCCCTCTTCCAAAATATTTTCTCAGTTACTTCATTTTCCTTTAAACTTCCTTGTGAGATAAAAAGGAAGAGGAATTATGATCACACTTTAAAACTGTGGAAATGAGACTTGCAGAATTGGAATTAGAAAGCAGCTTTCTGGGTTACAAATTTGATTCTATAGCTTGAGTGAGATTAAGTGGCATGCTAGCTGGTCAGCTGCTCAGGCAGCCTCTCTAAAGAGATTGCTCAAACATCATAGGTCGTTGAACCATCACACGGACTCTGATAATCTTGATGAAGACAGTCCTGTTGTTTCTCTGATAGCTAGTCAGAAGGAATACTTTAATAAATCACCGGGAATAGATGGTGGGACACATCAGGTAGCATGCCAAGCTTGGTTCTAGAGAGGTGGACTTCAGTTAATTTCAGGAGTTTTGCTTGCTGAGTGGAATACATAAGCTTGGGACCAGAATAACCTGTTCAGGACAGTGGGAACTGTAGTCACTGTGGAAATGGTCTAACATATTCAGATATCTGGAGCACCTCAAGGGTAATAGTCAAATGTTGATATTTGCTTTTAAGGAAGAGATGACTTCTCTTTTCTGAGATTGTAAAGACCATATATCTCAACAACATAAAATTTCTGCTGAATGTCCACTTTGGCTCTAAAGGAAATATAAATTACAATTAAAGTCCAATAAACTTTATCTATGTACTTGCTTCCACAAGACACCAAGCAGGCTAAGAGGCCTGGTGCTCTACATCCAAGTCTGTTTCCTTCAGACCTTTGCATATGTGCTGGTGACATCATGATGTTAAAGATGAATAGACACTGAAGCTGTATCATAAAGAAGCAACTGCTTCCTATGTTTTAACTCATAGGCCAACTCTGATTAGATGGTGATAGATGCCCTTGGTGTTCTGTGTAGTAAAAGATTCTGGACCATGCTGGGATCATCAGGAAAGAGTGCTGTGATTACAGGAGATAGAGGAGTGGTGTATGTGTCATGTACTGGCCTTCTCTCCACAGAGTGCACCCTCAGTTAATGTTCCTTCTCGCTTCTATTCTAAACTTTCTTTGGTCTTGGGCTGGTTTCTTTGAGAACACATCATTTGCACAGCTGTAAGAGGGAAGACAGCTGTTCCTTAGCATCCTCTTTATTTGTTTAGGGTTGAAATGCTTTAGAATTATATCTGGTACTGTTCTTGGAAAATCCACATGGGAAGATTGCTAGATGTTTGGTGGCTTATAGTGATTTTGGAAACTCCTTTGAAAGGTGAAGAAGCTGAAGATGGAGTAGGTGCTTACCTTGTTATTTTGGCCATTACACTCTTTGCTTGCTGAGTTCATGCTTATGACTTTTGACCTAGGGGGAAAAGAACCAAGATAGAGATTGGATAAAGTGCCCTCAAAGATTCATACTATATGATGGTTGTTTAAAAACAGTCTTATATTCTAATTCTATTATAGCCAGTTGCTACATGTAGCTATTTAAATTTAAATTAATTAAAATAAAAAATAAGTTCCTCAGTCATATTACCTGTTCTTCAAGTACTCAGTAAGTGGCCAAGTGGATACTTAATAGATAGTATAGAAATTTCTGTTGAATAGCCTTGTTCTAGAAACTTAGCTTAGCAGTCAAGCCATACCTAGTACTCAGGAAGGATTTTGGGAGACTTGAAGGTATCCTTTAGGGGCGAGGACCTCCAAGTCCTAGTGTCTTGGACACAAGGCCACGGTGTGTACCTGCCTTTTTAGAGGCTTTATGCAGTTTGGGTCTCTTTCTCTTCACCACAAGGTTCCAAAATATTTATATATAGAGATACTTCTTGACTGAATTAAGATTTAACATCTAAAGAGGGTCAAGAAATGGAAGTGAGGTTTTTGGTTTAGTTTCTCATCATTTAAACTCTTTTGACAAACTCAAGGGGTATTTTTTGGGGGAAGGAAGCTTTTATTTACGTTTAATATGAATGTTCTACTTATCAAGGTGCCTGACCACTAACCCTTTTTAAAGCACATGTTCCTACCCTTAATATAAACCCAAATAATTGGTAACGTGATAAAGCTATGAAGGGAGATGTGTTTCTACAGTCTTTGAAGAAGGATGGGAGAAGGACCTGCGTTTTAAAGTTGGTGTGGTTCAGTGGGAGTCGACCTGATTACTACAGAGGGGAAAGATATGTGGTGTTGGGGGCCTCATAATTCCAAACTGGAATTAGAGAGATGTTTGCTCTGACCCAGGCTGAGATGGAGTTACCACTAAAACCAGGATGTTCCTTTGTTTGCCAAAGCTTACACTTCTCTCTCGAGGAACTGATTCTCTAGTTCTTCTTCTATTTTCTTCAAAGTTTCCCGGTACTTCTTCAAAGAGAAATAAAAGAAAGCGCGGTTACTAATTAAAGCCCTGTGCTTTTCCTAATCATAATAAACATGCATTATTACATTGTCACATAAATGTTTGGTATTCCCACTGCCACTTTTTCTCCTTCCTAGCCTCCACCCCACCACTACTGATTTCTCACTATATTTCACCATTGGACAGGTCTCTGGGGGTAATTGGGATTATAAACAGGAAAAGTGTTCATTATTAAGTTAAGGGCACAGAGGCTGGGAGACCAGGGAGGTAACAGAATGATATTGGTGGTGGAGTGTCATAGACCCTAAAGTCCCTCTGGAATGACACCTTGAAGAGTTAAAATTGTTCCAGACAGTATGCTCTGAAAAACCTGGTTCCATTTCACCCTGTACCTGAACAAACCCTTTGCTGTCCCTTTACTGAGGGGCTGTACCTTTATGCAGAGGGCCTGATCTTCACAGAGCTGGGCCAAAAGTGCATAGTCTTCTATTACCTGGGGAGACTAAAATTTATTAGTCTTAAATTTTCTCAGTGAATTGCTGTAAGAACAATAGTATACTTGTTTCCTCCTGTGTACCAGACCCTAAATGTGGCCTTCTAATTATTCTAAATATGTTTTTTTGTACATATAAACTAATTTTTTTGAGGGTTAACAAGCTATATTTTATAGTCCCTTGGGGATTATTTGGGGACAGTTGGGAGAAGAATAGATACTAATTTGTGGAAGATATAGATCATGAAGTGTATCCTATTAAAAATATTAAATAAAAGGTAACTTAGGAGACTATAGTCATCTTCCTTTCCTTCATACCCTCCTGATCCCATAATGGTTTGGGATCTAGAACCTTATTATAACTCAATCATTTGAGGAATGCATTAGATCGTCTGACCAAGAATGGAGTATCCCTTCCTTTGGGAGGAGTAGCATTGAAGTTACTGTGGTTACCTTGGCCAGTTCCTTCTCTTGGTCTGCACAGGAGGCTTCCAGCTGTCGTAACTTAACCTATAGACAAGGAAGGAGGCTGGTAACTCAGCAAGGCAAAAACAGGATTCCATTCTGAAATGCTATAGCAAAGGTTATCTCACAGGTGGTTGAAGTGCATTGGGCACCATTTCAGATATCTTTTTGATGGAGGACAGTCAAACTGTCCTTGCAGCTGCCTGATGAGCCTGCACTCTTGACCACTGAGTATTCATCAGTGCTTTGTTTGCCCTTAAACTTCAATTCTTAGCTTCCTTCTTCCTTAGCTATTTCTCTTAGAAAAACATCAACCTTGAAAAATTCACTGTCACTTTTGCTTTTATATATTCATGGCTCACTCCTTTCTTTCTCCCTGTATTTCTTCTTTCCTCTCTTCCTTCCTTGAATACTTGATGAAAGCCTCTTCTATATCAGCCACTATACTGGAGTGACAGGGAAAGGGCAGGGGGAGTACTGAGGATACAGTGATGAACGGAATTGATAGGCTTTCTGCCTCACAGAGCTGACATTCTAGTTGGGGGACATAACAGATGAGTCAACATGATAAGTGCTGTGAAAGAAATAAAAGCCGAGTAATGTGCTGAGAGTGAGAGTGAGTGATGGCATAAGAGCTAATATAGGTGGTTGGCGAAGGCCTCTCTGATGATACTTGAGCTGAAATCTGAAAGATAAATATTAGTCAAATGGAGATCTGGAGGAAATATGTCCCATGCAGAGGTTACAACAAGGGCCAAGACTGTGAACTTTGGTATGTATGAAGAAGTTATGTGGCTGAAGCACAGGGGATACTGGTAAGGTGGGGAAAGGTAGCCACTGATGAGGTTACATACGTAGGGCCTTATAGCTTCTAAAAAAATTTGGTTCTTTTATTTATTTATTTATGTATGTATGTATGTATGGCTGCGTTGGGCCTTTGTTGCTGCACGCGGGCTTTCTCTAGTTGTGGTGAGCGGGGGCTACTCTTTGTTGTGGTGTGCGGGCTTCTCATTGCAGTGGCTTTTCTTGCTGTGGAGCACAGGCTCTAGGCACGTGGGCTTCAGTAGCTGTGGCTTGTAGGCTCTAGAGCGCAGGCTCAGTAGTTGTGGCACGTGGGCTTAGTTGCTCCGTGGCATGTGGGATCTTCCCGGACCAGAGCTCGATACTGTGTCCCCTGCATTGGCAGGCGATTCTTAACCAGTGCGCCACCAGGGAAGTTCCCAAAGTTTGGTTCTTTATTCTAATTGTAGTAAAAGGCCAGGAGAGAGGTTCAAGTGTTAAAGACACAATCTGACCTGTGTTTTTTAAAGAAGAGACTTTTCAATATGTGGAAAGTGAGATTGTTTAGGAGTAAGAGTTGAAGCAGGAAGACTTGTTAGGAGGCTACTTCAGCATCCAGGTGAGGGGTATGGTGGCTTGCAAGAGGGTAGTACTATTAGTAGTAGTAGATAGGGAAGAATGGATGCATTTGGGTTATATTCTGTAGGAAGAGCAGATATAACTATTTTCCCTTCCCTTTCAGCTCTGTTGTTCCCACTTTCATCTAGGGATCATTATTTTACATCTGGATGCTTCTAACAGTTCCTTTCCCCTCCAGTCAGTTACAACCAGGGCCAGAAAGAAAAATGTGCTAAAGGCTGTATTTTCAAGACACTGGCCTGAGTCACAAGGAGTTGAAGCAGGCATCCCATTAAACTACTGAACTAATCACCAGCATGCAAGGGGAACAGAAGCAAAGGAGATGCTGTATATTTCATAGAATTAGAGATATCGCCTAAGAATTCTACAAAAGAGGTGGGCAAAGGGGAGTGATTCAGAGGGTTAATAATACTCTAGAAGTCTTTAGGGCTGGGCTGGTTGCTGCTAGGAAAATAATGGCCATTGTTCTGACAGCACCTGGAACTCTGTAGTCTGTCAGCTCAGCTCACCTGACATAGCCAGCATTAAAGTGTCCCCACTAGATTCTGGTGGCCTTACTGTCAGGGAAACTTGTTTTGGGCAGGAGAAGGAAGAAAATCAGTCTCTGACTGCTGCAGTTATATGGTAAGAATAGTCATGGGGCTTCATAATCCTTTCTAGTGTTAACTTCACTTTCTTCCTGATGTACACACAGGATCCAGATTTCTTTCTTTCCAGGTAAATTTCCTGGATGTACATGACTAAGCAAGCTTACTTGGTGGTCTTAAACTTCTTCTTCTTCTTCTTCTTCTTTTTTTTTTTTTTGTGGCCATCAACACTAATTTGGCCAAGAGAAGATAGGAGAGTGATTCTCTATTCTTTCTTTTTATATTTCTGTTTTCATTGTGTCCATATCTTCATAGGCTTCATATACACAGTATGGGCTTAAGTGTGGGCTTAATAAGCTAAAGAAAAATTAAGGCAAGGATAAAGATGCAATTCTACAGAAAGTATCAAGTTAGAATTTTACCTGTTCTCTAAATAAAAAAAGTAAGTCTCTAATTCTTCTTGCATCTTTGATCGGATGTGTTGTGGTTGTGTCCAGGTTCTTAGCTCTGGAACACAATTAGAGAAATGCTAAGCACTGTCTGATGCACTTAGCATGCAGAACTCACTAGATACTTGAATGACCAACTTAATGATTTCTTTTCTAGACTGGATTCCATGACAGGATGTGTAAGTTGCCTAGCATGCAGTAGAGTTACAGATCCTAGCTCTGCCTCTATGAATTCATACGTATGCCTTAGCCACTCTCTTAAATAGTCACTTTAAAATTATGTGACTTCAGGTTTTAGCGCTCCAAAAAAAGGAAAGAATACTTTATATACACAATTTCACTCAATTTTCAAACAGAGGCTGGGAGGGACTGATTAAATTGCCCTTCATATACCACATTAAGTACTGGGGACAGGATTTAAATTAGGGACTTCAACTGCCTCCAGTGTTATATATGCATTTGTGTTCTGCTCTTCCTCATGGAAGAAAGAACAAAATATATGGCTTCAGAGTAAAATTCCTTACTAAGAGCAGAGGAAATGTCAGTACTCAGTGGCCCAGGCTTATGCCTGACATGGGTAAAACTACAAAGAATTTATCCCAACTTTGACAGTTGTTTCCACTTGAAAGCTTGTTTCCTGTTCATATATTCCAAACCCATTCAAGATTGCTTTTCCATTTACCTTTGACTCTTCTGGGGTTCCCTTTAGATTGCCTTGTTCACACTTAGTTGCCTTTTGAGATTTCCTTGTAAGCTACAGTTTCAAATAAAAAAATACATTGCAAATAAAAAATACATCAAATAAAAAAAAAAAGAAAGAAAACAAAGACATTCTCTGGTGTATGTGTGGGCTGGTAATTTGGTCTTGATAAAAGCTGCCAGGAGGTGGTCCTTTGGTGGATACTTGGTGCTCTTGGAAACATCTTTATTCTACCTCTAACTTCTTCTCACTAGTCTTGGCCACCAAAGCTGGAGCCTGCTCAAGGCAGGGGTACTTTTCTGAACCCCTCATCCATGCTGGGTTATTCAGGAATGGGTCAGAAAGTAGGGTATCATAGGAAGCCCACTGTATTCTGAGCAGGAGTTGAGGTAGAGGGAATGCCTACACAAGGAAGAGGGAATCCTTAGGAATTAAGTATTTTTAAGTCTCTGTTGAAAGTAAAATTAACTCTCATTACAGAGCTGCCAGCCAATCACTTTAACAGAGTGTCTACTGGAATCCCTTTTCTTGTAATAGAATGAAGGAACCTGTGGGATCACTGAGTACCCTGAATAACCCACTCCCTCCGTCCATCTGATACTTGCAGGGAAGATCCATGGCATTTATTTAGGTCATGAAGCTCAGCCTCAGGAGAGTAGTATCCACCCCAGCACAGGCCTCTCTGACATGTGGGATCCCCTATGACCACTTTTGCTCCCTTGCCTCTTTGGTGCCTGGGGATGCTGTGGGAACACTGGGGAACACAAGAGCCCCATCCCACCTTTCTTTCAAGTTCTGCTATACTGTGGACCAGAGTCTCATTCTTCCTTTCCTGTTGAGAGAAAGAAGCAGAGTGTAAGTGTGCATCTGCATACCATCTTCTGTCTTTATTTAGTTGATTGTTTTCCATTTCGCTCCAGTGATCATTTCCTGCAGGAACTCTACCTTATTGCATAAGGTCACGTAAAGAACCTGTGGTTTGATTTCAATACATACACACCAACTTAACAGGGATAGAGATGCCCACACGCAGGGCTTCCCAATACTAAATATTACCAAAGAAACCCTACCCTCCACACATCCCTTTCCATGCATGGACACATCCTGCCATGACTTTTTTTTTTTTTTTTTTTTTTTTGCGGTACGCGGGCCTCTCACTGTTGTGGCCTCTCCCGCTGCGGAGCACAGGCTCCAGACGCGCAGGCTCAGTGGCCATGGCTCACGGGCCCAGCCACTCCGCGGCATGTGGGATCTTCCCGGACTAGGGCACGAACCCGTGTCCCCTGCACCGGCAGGCGGACTCTCAACCACTGCGCCACCAGGGAAGCCCTTGCCATGACTTTTGAGTTGACTACTAGTTTTATGTAAAAAGGAGAGACTAGCTTATCTGATAGTTGATGAGAGACAGGATGATGAATAAAACCTATCATACAGCTCTTCCTAGCTTCTTGCTTACCAGTCTGGCTGTTTCTTCTTCTAGCGCCTGCAAGGCTCTTTCCCTTTCCATCGTGGTGCGGTTCTCCTTCCCCCACTCCTCACCCTCTGCCAGGTCTCTGGTCTGAGTGATCTCATTTTCCAGCCTAGATGATGCAAGCACACACTCTGAGGATCTGGCAGTTTCAGAACCGATAAAACACAAATATCAGTTTCAAGGGAACCTCAGTGACAATAAACACGAATCTCAAGTTGGAAACCATTCTTTCCTGGATCCTTAGACTCAGAATCACTTTCAAGGCAGGAAAAGTAAGATTCCTCTGATTCCCAAGTCAAACACCCCAATGTTCTTTCAGCTCAGGTAAGTATCACCCAATTTTTTTAGGAATCTCTTTAAAACTTGCTGTATTTCAGAGTTTGAGCCACAGAGAAATGCCAGAGAATGAAGAAGAAACTTTGCTGTACAAGATTTAGGTCTCTAGAACAAACAGGAAAATTTAGTGTTGTCTCTTCTCTTCTACCCCATCCTCTGGATGAAGAACTTCCCTCATGGTACCCCAACACTCACCTCTGAATCTCATCTTCTTTCTTGCGGATTTTGAGAAGAAGGTCCTGATTTGCTTCATCAATTCTCTGCATATCCCTTTCAAGGTTCATATTCAAACTGTTAATGTTCCTCTTTGACTGGGCCAGTCTTAAGATTTCCACTTCCTCTGACCTGTAGACTCAGTCCCCAAATTCAACAAGGGCCAGTTATCTTAAGATCAGTAATCTTTGGACTAAATGGGATATCTAGAAGGCACGTAATTCATTAACCTGGCTGTTTCTGGAAGCACATCTGTCCTTTTTCATTCTTAGGAAATTATATTTCTTAATCATGCTCTACAATTTGTTTCAATAATTCTCAACTTGGTCAGCAAGAGAGGTTTTTCTCAGGCTTTCTCAGCCAAAGTGCTCAATATACTAGTGCACCTCCACTCTGGTTCCAGAAGTCTTGCTTCCTTAAATAGTGTCCTGCATTGGTTTCTAAGACAAGTTGTTCACAAAATCTACTCATGCAATACACTTTTATTGAGTACTTTTATCCAGGTAGCTGGCACATTCCTTATGATTGAGCCCAGCTTTATGCAGAGCCACAAGAGATTTCCACCAGCAGGTAGGGCTTCAGTCTTTCCCTTCCTCCTCCCATCTCAAAACTTCTCTTACAGTGCCTGCTACAAAGCTTGAGTGTCTATCTTGAGAGTCACTTCATTGAGCACACAGATATGATCCAGGCATTCACTTTCAAGAATTCAAAACTCCTTTTGAAGTAAATTTGAATAAAATAAGGGTAACACTAGAGTCATCTAGAAAGGGTACCTGGCACATGGAAGCTCTCAATAAACTTTTCTTTTTCTTGTATCATTAATTAGTTTGCTTTTCAAATGATTAACCATAAATAAGTTAGTGAGGCAGACTTTTGAGTAAGGATGAGGGATGATTTTGGAAAAGAAGACTTTATAATAGCTATCACTTCAGGAGGGCATGAAGGACTTGAGGTGGAGTGCAATGGGGGAGGGATAGATAGTAGATGGAGAGAGAGGGAGACTAGAAGATGAAGGAAGACATCTACAGCAGACCTGCTTCATACCTTGGCCCTTGGATGTGGCTTTGTCTAATCATGATTACTTACTCATCATCTAGTTGATCTTCCTTGTGTTCTTCCATTGTAGATTCCCTAAAATATCAGCAGAGATGTATCTAATGAGTTGGGGAAATGGGTCCATTTGTGAAGTAGAGTAACTAGCCAAGCGCCCCCAAATATAGAAACAGAATTAACTGGTTTCTTCCCTCCAACTTCACATTTTGGCCATGACAAAATTCAGCCTTTTGGTTTTCTGCTCATGTTCTGATTATGCCTCCGTAAGGATACAGTGAGGATACAGGGATAATGCTGGAAATTTCAGTATATATCCTGCTAGCAGGTATATTCAGAGATAGTTCACCAACACAAAACCCTTTGGAATTTATACACAGCAGTAAGAATCAATAGAGGTTATCAATTGTTCTTAACTCCCTTTCTACTCTAGGGCCACTTGCTTTCCTAAAGGGCCCATGGGCCTGGGTGTAGGTGTACAACTTCTCTGAAAAGTAATCTCTCTGCTCTCTAGCCTGGCCTCTGTAAGAATCTCCAGATATTAAGATCTTAGTATTAAACAGGGCTCAGAAAAACCAAGCAGAAGTAAATTTGGCTTGCTCTGCCCCTTTGGTTTCCTCTTTAAATCCATTACTTCCATAAACTCCACCTCTTTTCTGATGTGTATGGTCTTCCTGATTCTGCTCTAGGCAATTAGCTTCTGAAGAGTCTAATCTTTCTCCAGTGGAACTGTCCAGTAGAATCTCAGAACCTTCTGAGGTGTCATGACCCTGCTATTGACATGGGGGGCAGCATGTCACAGTAGGTTGGGTGGCAACGGTTTCTCATCATCTGTGGAGACTTCAGACCCTACATGGTTGTGTGTGTTTCATGGTCACGTCTTCCCTTTGGCAGCAGTAGTTTAATGGATCTGATTTCTGGGCAGTATGAAGGGGTAGCCCCTGTCTTTTATTTCTCTGGCAGATTGTGCTCCCTTGCTTCAAAGTGTGACTAATATGGAAAGTCTGATTCCTAAGGCCAGCAGTCTAATCCCATCGTGTAGCCAACTAACTACTCATTCATTGGACAAACACTGAAACATTGAAGGAGATCCTATGTATGCCAGGCACTGTTCTAAGCATTAGGGAGACAGAGTAAACAAAACAGCCAAGACACCTGCCCTCATGGGGTTTACATTCTAGGGTGTGTGTGTGTGTGTTGGGGGGAGGGATAGCACAAGCAGCATGGGCCAGCATACAGCCTGAAAGGCCAGCAGACCCAGGAGCAGCAAGAGAAACCATGAAGACCCAAAGCTCCTCCTTCAACCCTCCTTAAGGATATGTAGTTTTTCCCTGCACCTGCCAATATCCCGGGAAAGAGGAGAGCTCTGGAGAGGGAGAATCTCCCTAAGACTGAGAAATTACCTGAAAGAGATTTTTAACTGGGAAAAGTCTATGGTGTCTTGAATTGGCCCCACTGAGTCTTTTCTGCCAACTTAAGGAATCAGAGCTAGGGGGGAAGATAAGATCATTTGCAGAATATAAAGAATATGTTTCTGCATACCTGAGTATGTACATTTTGACCAGATTCTGCACCACTTGTTAACTTTATGTGTGTGAATCATGGAAACGTGGGAAGGTTTGGATCTCAACTTAATAAGGACCGCATTGAGTTGATTTGTGGGCCAGAGTGACTTCTTAACATACTGTAGTTTCCAACAAACTATTTGTAAAATTAATGGCCTCTGATGACCCCCATTACCATCTCCCTTCTTCCTGAAAGAAGGCATTTCATTGCTTTATGAAGCTGTACACAGAAGAGTAATTAAGTAACCATGCAGGCCAATGGCCTCTCCCAGGAATTAATGGTAGGGAGAGTTCATTAACCCCAGCTGGTTATAGATTCTCCAGGAAATGCCCTGGACCAAGGTTATTGTAGCTATTAATGGATTGGATAGGGACTTTAACTGGGATAAAAATAAAGCTCTATCTCCTTCCTGGGGAGCTTTTCTCCTTGAGGGGCTACCAAAGGCAAGCCTGTAGGAGCAGCAGAATCCCAAGCTTGGGGCCTGTGTGGGATGAGGACGACAAATTGCTATAGTGAGAAATGCTAAATCAAGGTAAAAACAGGGCATAGGGGCAAATTAAGGTCCTCGATATAAGCCTTCCTGCTCTTTAGGAGGTTTGATTAACATCCGGTGCAGCTTTAGGGCAGCTGTTTTCACCTTGTTAACTTTTCCGTGCTATGCCCTGCCCCACACAAAAGTTACTGAGAGACATGACAGATTTTGCTGTACTGCTGTCAGGAACGCAGTGGCCTTTGTGTGGAAGTCTGTTGTGAAAATACGTGCTCTTTTCCAGGCTGGGCACTCAGGCTCTGTGTGCTGTGCTTCACCTTTCTGCCTGGCCGGGTGTGTGAGCCCTGAATGGAGCTGCCTGGGCCCTGGCGCTTCTGGCTGCCTCAAGGGAAGGAGAGCTATATCTTCTGCTCACCTCATTTGTCCTCACGTTTACTTTGGCAAATTCTTCTTTGGATTTTTTTTTTTTTTTTTTTTTCAGTACGCGGGCTTCTCACTGTTGTGGCCTCTCCCGTTGCGGAGCGCAGGCTACGGACGCGCAGGCTCAGCAGCCATGGCTCACGGGCCCAGCCGCTCCGCGGCATGTGGGATCTTCCTGGACCGGGGCACGAACCCGCGTCCCCTGCATCGGCAGACGGATTCTCAACCAGTGCGCCACCAGGGAAGCCCTGGATATTTTTTATAAATGAGCTTGATCTTGAGGCTTATAGCCAGGCAAGGCTCTATAATCTCATTTTAGATCATTATTTTTCGAATACAGAATCAAGTGTGCCATTTTCCTTAAGTCCTTACTTATTTTTAGTGGTTATTTCCGCTAAAGGGGCTAATATTCAAAATATACAAAGAACATATGCAACTCAATACTAAAACCCCCCAAACAATCCAATTAAAAAAAATGGGCAGGGGACTTCCCTGGTGGCGCAGTGGTTGAGAGTCCGCCTGCCAATGCAGGAGACACGGGTTTGTGCCCCGGTCTGGGAGGATACCACATCCCGTGGAGCAGCTGGGCCCGTGAGCCACGGCCGCTGGGCTTGCGCGTCCGGAGCCTGTGCTCCGCAGCGGGAGAGGCCACAGCAGTGAAAGGCCCGTGTACCGCCAAAAAAAAAAAAAAGTGGGCAGAAGATCTGAATAAACATTTTTCCAAAGAAGGCATACAGATGGTCAGCAGGCACATGAAAAGATGCTCAACATCACTAATCATCAGGGAAATGCAAATCAAAACCACAGTGAGATACCACCTCACACCTGTCAGAATGGCTCTTAACAAAAATATAAGAAATAACAAGTGTCGGTGAGGGTGTGGAGAAAAGGGAATCCTAGTGCACTGTTGGTGGGAATGTAAATCGGTGCAGCCACTATGGAAAATGGTATGGAGGTTCTTCAGAAACTTAAAAATAGAACTATCATATGATCTAGCAATTCCACTTCTGGGTATTTATCTGAAGAAAACGTAGTCACGAGTTTAAAAAGATATATATTGTACATCTCTGTTCTGTACAATCTGTAGGCTCATAAAATCTTTTTGAATTCCCTTTCAAGAATAACTTTCTCAAAAGCAGAAACTTGAACTAAATCAAAATGTGAAGGAAAAAAGAAAAAAAGGGAGAATGTATCAGTAAAATTAAATATTTAAAAATTTATTGCATCATTGCTATTGTAACAGCGATAAAGAACTAAAAAATGAAAGTTCATTAAGGATTCACCTCAGCAAAAAACTCTGTTTTTCCAAGTTTTCTTCTATTTTTTGTCTAGTAATAAACCATCTTTTATAGTAATCATAGAATAGCTATGTTGCTGTGTTTTGCCTTTTCACTTAATGTTTTTTATAAACATTTTTTCAGGTTGTTACATGCTCTCTATAATTATCATTTTGGTCACCGCATAAATTCTACTGAGTTGATAATATGGAAAATTTGCTTCACCATATCCTTCTCACCAAACTATTTCTCTGTTTACTTATCTGCCCCCTCTTGAGGGCCAGGAGAATGCCTGTGTTTTCTAGGGCTGCCATAACGAAGCACTAAACAAGACTGGGTGGCTTAAACAAGAGAAATTTATTTTCTCACAGTTCTGGAGGTTGTGTCCTGATCAAGGTGTTGGCAGAGTTGGTTCCTCCTGAGGCCTCTCTCCTTGGCTTGCAGATGGCTGTGTTCTCTCTGTGTGCTCACATGGTCGTTCCTCTGTGTGGCTGTGCCCTCATCGCTTCTTCTTATAAGGACACCATTCATATAGGATTAGGGCCCACCCTAATGACCTAACTTTAAATTAATTACCTCTTTAAAGACCCTATGTCTAAACAAAGTCACATTCTCAGGTACTAGGAATTATTATTTCCACCTATGAGTTTCGGGGGAACACAACTCAACCAATATGAGATACTCAACAATTGTTTTACTGTGACCTAATTTATGAACATTCAGATTGTTTCCCCACCTTCCTCCCAGATGAAAGCAATTCAAAGAACATATTTGTGTAGTTATTATATTTTTCAAGTATAACCAAAATATAATGTTAAAAATATACACTTATATTTTTACCATTTTTGAATGTCTGTTCATTAGCATGTGAGTCAACTGCTTTATATTTTACAGATAGGAAAACAAGGACAAGAGAGATTAAATGTCTTGCTGGGATTAAAAAGATTAAAAAGAACTCCCATACCTGTGACCGCATCCCTCAACATTTTCTAATTCATTCTGCAGTAAGCCTGGGAAAGTGCAATAGGAAGAGGGAATTTCCTCAGCTATAATATGGAACTGGTATTGTGGAGTACTGATTCAGTGTAACCCACATTTTAGTGACATAATTTTTGTTTTCAGTGAGGTTATTTCTTCTGAGGTAACCAATGCTTAGTCTCTAATCACCCTTTATTTTATTTTAAATTTGCTTCTCTAGCTTTAATTAAAAATTTACAATCACAGAGTGATCATTAAATGGAGGATTCCTCAAAAGGATAACTAGTGCCTGTGCATGCACACTTTCATAAAAAATGTACACTGAAATTTGGTGTAGTTTTATACTCCCTTCTCAATTTTTCTAACTTTGTGTTCTTTCTGTCCTATACTGGAAACACAGTTCTTCAGGTTATACCTGAAAAATATTACAATAACACAAATTTGTTACTGTACAGTTCTGGAGGTCAGAAGTCTTCCATGGCTGTCACTGGATAAAATCAAGGTGTTGGCAAACCTGCATTCCTTTTGGAAGCTCTAGGAACAAATCTATTTCCTTGCCTTTTCCAGCTTCTAGAAGCCACCTGTATTCCTAGACTTGTGTCCCCTTCCTTCACCTTAACAGCTAGGAGTATAGAATCTTCACATCTCTCTCAGACTCTGACCTTTGCTTCTGTCATCATGGTGCCTTCTCTCACTCTCATCCTCCTTCCCTTCTCTTATAAGGACCCTAATGATTACCTCCGGTCCATCTAAATAACCCAGGATAATCTCCCTATTTCAAGATCCTTAATCATCTGCAAAGACCCCTTGCCATGTAAAGTAACATATTCACTGGGGATTACAACATGGACATATTTAGGGGTCATTAGTCTACATCACTTATCTTAAGGAAAGGGAGAAGCAGCACTCCCACCCTTCCCTTAGGAACTCGCATCTCACTAGGCTAGGGAGGGGTAGCACTCCCACCCTCCCCCACTGTGGGTACAGACTCATAGCACAGCCCTCTGAAGAAATCTCTCCACTCTTATTTCAACTTTAATTCTAAAAGTAGACAAGGAGTTTAAGAATCATCTGAGAAGTTCTCCAGATAAACTATTTACACTCAAGTCTTTATCTCGAAGTCT
Organism: Leucopleurus acutus; assembly: GCF_964270905.1. Classification (NCBI taxonomy): domain Eukaryota; kingdom Metazoa; phylum Chordata; class Mammalia; order Artiodactyla; family Delphinidae; genus Leucopleurus; species Leucopleurus acutus. Next base: position 81,043,243 of record NC_139142.1, on the reverse strand, counting down.
GTTTTAAATTCATTTTTTGTCTTATGCTTTCCTGATTTCCCTGTTAAAATATTCCAGTAGCAATTAGTATGTCAACTTTGGTGCCTGCATAAGGTGTTATAATAGCAGTCAAGTAGGGAAACAATAATATATTATTTCATGTTCTATCAGTTAAATGATTCACTTCCCTCTGATGAAGAGTTAATTTTGAACATTCTAGGACATATTGTTTTCTTTTACTTCCCACTTTGTGTCCTGATACCTTGCAGTTTTCACATTTATATGACTTAGAGTAAAATCTTCAAGTGGCATTTCACAGAAAAGGTTTATTGAAAAAATTTCAAAATGTTATATTGGAATGGATAGCTGTGTGTGATCTGTTTGATTTTTCTGCTCCACTGCCTGACAGCTGCAAGATTCAGCGCTGAGTCAGGCTCCGGGACCACTCCCTCTGATCATGGGACTCTAACTCAGATAGAGCCCAGTTAGCCTGCCCTCCTGTTTTCTCTGACTGTGCTCCCAGACTGGCACCTGAGCTCATGCCCCATTGCTGTGACGAGTGTCCTATTTTGTTCCTCAGTTTCAGGGTCTGGAACTCTGTTACAAGCCTACCTGGGAACGCAGTTCTGGCTAATTCTGTAGGTGGAGTATGTTTTTATCAGAACCTCATGCGTCGGTCTCTGACCCTAATTTCTTCCTCAAAGCTGGAGCCCATCCAGGGCTTCCTCATCTCTTCAAGGTAATGCCTGCCGAAGTCCCCGTGTTTCCTTGGTCTGTCTGTTTACAGGGACATGCCCCTCTTACCATTTGTTGGATTTCCTTGGTTTTAAACACCTGCCCTGTCCCCCTCCTTTGTTTATACCAACTCTCTACAACTCAAACACTTCCTGGGGAGTCATCCTCCTCTTTGCTGCTGAATTGGAATCTTAAAAGCTGCATTTTCCAGAAGTCATATTTCACTCATGTCTCAGCAGTCCCTCCTCATATGGAACATTCTGCCATGGATAGAATCCTTGTAGTAATAATTTTAATGTATAAATTAAAGTATTTCTTGTGGAAATTAAAAATGAGATTTTTAGAAATGGGATATATTTTGAAAATTCTATGTATGGGGTGTAGTCTGGTGATATTTAAACACATAAAATCATTTTGGGGAACTATTTTCACAAATAACATAGTGTTGTCAAAAGCTGAGTTATGCTACTGTTCAGGAGAGTGGTTACTCCCCATTAAAGTTGATCTTTTTCTTCCAATATTCATTGCTTTTTGTTTGGGTCCTTGTAATATTCAGTAGGCCTCTTTCCTGAGAAAATATGAATAAACAAACAAAGATAAAGTTGAATGTTTTCTTAAGCCAATTTTAGTTTTGAACAAAACATCTCTGAGAGGTCAAACTCAAGATAATTTCAGAATTCTAAACAGGTTTTATAACCTCTCTTGGCAAGAGATGTGTATTTGCAGAATCCATAAAGCTTTTAAGGTATAGTTGATATTGAAACAATAATGACCCAGGAACAGGATATTTCCCAGAGATTAATGACCAGCTGGGAGGGGTTGATGGCCTGAGGTGTAGTTGAGGGCCATTAACCTCAGACAGTCATTAAAGCCCAGGAAACGTCCTATGTCTAGGTCGTTATTGTTATTATAAATTGAAAATGGAAAAAAGAAACAGGCATACAGATGATCTGAAGGGCGACTCCATTTCCAATGGTTTGAACAGGGAGTGTTCTGGGAGAATTTATTCCCCCATCCATTAGCCAGCCAATCTCTCTGAATCCTCTGTCACATTGCCCTTCAACTGATGGGCCTTTGTGCTGGAAACCCCTGAATTCCCCAGGTACTGAGTAGAGAGAACAGTTCCTCATTGTAGCCACCTTTGCTCAGAGTGACTGGATTAAGCAAATAGTCATGGTGAATGACTTTGCCACTGCTCTTAATTGCATCCTACATTGCCATCTACTTGCTTCCCCTGGGATCAGCTGTTTTCTTCTCTATTTAGCTGCAGTAATTTCCCACAGCTGAATTTTAAGCCCTTGAATATTTTGTTTGTGCTTATTTCGCAGGTCATTGGGGGTGAAAGTGCACGTTATTTGCTTTGCAGTTGTGTTGTCTCTAGTCAAGCTAGATAAGGCATGCCAGTCCAATTCCTTCTTCAATTTCTAAAAAGTACCATGACTCAGAGATATTTTGAATTCCTAACTAATAAGTAATGCTGAGTTTTGAATGTTATAAGTTTCAACTTTGAATTAGTCCTATAGCAGCAGATTCACTTGCCTCTTTTTTTTTTCCCAAGCAAAACATTCAAAATGGAGAAGTAATCACTTTAGGTTTCCAATATCACTTCAGGGCTTCATAACAAGTAGTTGAATATGAAGTATTCAGCTGGTTTAATCTGAAACAGAACTTGCCAATTTGTTTTTCATTGGCTCTAGGAAATTTCATGTAAGACAAAAAGAAGCAGAACAAGATGAGCATCATGAGGATACAATTTCCTTTACTCAGTGGTCACAAGGAGGTGTGAGCCATGTATTGGATCAGCCCAAATTCATCGCCAGTGACTGTAAAAAACAGAAAAAAATCCCAAAACATTTCCCTTGATAACACTGGTCAGAAATATCAGCTTTGTAGAATAGCATATCAATGTAGAGTACTAGGCTGCCAATACTGTTAAGAATTTTATAAATTTGAAGTCTGTCCTCAAAAGGCTCCTCTTCTCCCTGTAGTGGTGCCTGACATTCCTATGTTACATATGACTTTGGCCTAAGATATTGAAAGGCCCATTTAAAATACAAATGCTAAGTTTTCAACCATTGATTCTCATCTTCATTTTAAGTTATTAAATCTTCCAGACCACAGTTAACCTGGGGATTCAGTGTAACCCAAATGATAAGATTAGTAAAGAATAAAGGGAACTATGATGAAAGTATTCTTTTTTTCAAATCTCTGTCAGTGTAATCTGTGAAATCCCTTTTCTTGGCAGGGTCTTCAGAGTAGTTCACATTCTCTTGTATCCCTAAAAGTCCCCGTATTTCATCATTTATTCTCATTTTAACAACTATTTATTAAACGTGTTTTTTTGTGTGTGTGCCAGTCTGTGCTCTGTTTCCTTCTAGCTCTCTTCTTTAGGCTGGCATTCCTGGTAAGGTGGGCGAACTTTCATTCAGGCCACAGGACTTGTCATTGCCTTATGGTGACACAACTCTTGAAATTCATGTCACCCTATAGGGCTGTAAGTGTTGCTCTGATGATGTGGGGAAGAACTCTCTTTTCACCAGCTACAACTTTTTTGTACAATAATCTGATTTTGAGTTTTATTTTCTTAGTATGCGTGTTGATTTTCTAATTATTTTTACTTGAATAATTCTTCTCCTCACCCCTTTGACTTCCTGTATCTCCTCTTCTAGTGGAATTTTGTGTGAGTTATTATGGAAATGGGTTGGGAGGTATTACAAATGATGTTGCCCATGGTGACCTATAAAATTAACCACTGGCCCTCTACTGAAATAGGCATCTCGAATCTCCTATTGAGATGAATTCCCTCTGTATTTCACACTGCCATGGAGTTCCAGGGCCCTTTTGCTGAATGTGTATGTAACTGTCTCTACTCCATGAGGTCATTTCTCATTAATAAAGGCCCTGTAATCATCTGTGTAGTCCACACATAAGCCCACTGGCATATCTGAACTCTTGCATTGCACAGGTAGAATAGGGACCCTTTGAGGACTCTCATATCAGATTATTTTGCTGAGTCATTTTTATTGTGCTGCTGTAAGGGATACCAAAAGGCATAAGTATCCTGAGTACAGAACCACAGTATAATCCAGACAAGGGAGAAGAAGGGAGAGAAATCAAATAATGACAGTCTGCTGTCCTCATTCTAAAAGAAGATGGGAGCATGGGAAGATATAACTAAATATATTTGTTGAAGAGTTTCAGTGCATTTGGGTTTAAGCTTCCAATTACTGCTCTTTTTCATTGTACTATAGTACCATTAAGTACCATACTACCTCACTGTAGGCAATTAATAACAGGTACCTTAATAATATGTTGGCTAGATTGCAGAATGTTTCAGTCACTTTTAATTATTAGAATAGTCTTGTGTTGTTGTTTTAAGTTTTAAATTAAATTCGGAGCTCTTTTCCTCTCATTCTACAAAGAATTGACTTCACCCTCCTCCCTCCTCTAGCTTCTGTCATGTTCGTGCAGTGTAGAAGAAGAGGGACAGGGCAAACACCTCCTTCACTGCCCATGGTGAGGTTGAGTTCTTTGCTTGGCTAGCTGTCCTCATTGGTTTGGCTCAAGGTAATCATTAATGCCTTCTGTGTGGGTGGCACGTAGTTGCTGGTCCTCTCGTATGTGAGTTCTTTTGAGCGTCTCCAAAGTCCTTCCCTTCTTTTTTTTTTTTTGGCTGTACGTGGGCCTCTCACTGTTGTGGCCTCTCCCGTTGTGGAGCACAGGCTCCGGACGCGTAGGCTCAGTGGCCACGGCTCACGGGCCCAGCTGCTCCACGGCATGTGGGATCTTCCCGGACCGGGGTACGAACCCGTGTCCCCCGCATCAGCAGGTGGACTCTCAACCACTGTGCCACCAGGGAAGCCCTCCTTCCCTTCTTAATGCATGTTTCCTGGTGTGAGAAATCTGGCTTTACCTTTTCTACTCCCTTAGGCCCTCCAAAAGGTGATCACCTCCAAACTGAGATCCCTTTTCTTGGTGATCAGCCCTCTTGGTGGTCTGGAAAGACAGCGTTTAGCAGATTTTCTCCTCATCTGTTGACCCTTAGGAAAATCATCCATCCATGACATGTCAAATAATGAGGCAAATAATTTCTTGGCTGCCTCTCCTCCCAGCCTCACTGTGCTCTCTAATTCTCTTGTCCTTGGCTCAGGTGACTCAGGTGTGCTAGCCAAACAGATTGCCAACTGGAAAATGAACTGCATATATTCCTTTCATGTAGTCACCCCCTATTTTTTTAATTCTTTTTTTAACATCTTTATTGGAGTATAATTGCTTTACAATGGTGTATTAGTTTCTGCTTTATAACAAATTGAATCAGTTATACATACACATATGTCCCCATATCTCTTCCCTCTTGCGTCTCCCTCCCTCCCACCCTCCCTATCCCACCCCTCTAGGTGGTCACAAAGCACTGAGCTGATCTCCCTGTGCTATGTGGATGCTTCCCACTAGCCATCTATTTTACATTTGGTAGTGTATATATATCCATGCCACTCTCTCACTTTGTCCCAGCTTACTCTTCCCCCTCCCCGTATCCTCAAGTCCATTCTCTACTAGGTCTGTGTCTTTATTCATGAACTTTTTTTTTTTTAAGATTCCATATGTATCTGTTAGCACATGGTATTTGTTTTTCTCTTTCACCCCCTATTCTTAACATGAATTCCCTTTGAGCCCTCTTCCCTTGGTTTTCGGTAACAAGGTAACCTATTTTCTTTCTCCCTCATGGAATAGTGTCTCTTTAAACAGCTGCCCTCCTTACTGCCCTCTAAGTTCTTTTCTCACATTGCCCAGGGAGAGATGGTAATGATTAGTAGTAAGGCTTGTTCTAAACTGATGCCTATTAGTAAGCTCCCATATATTAGAATATGGGGGTCTTATAGTATGTTAGCGTTCACCTTTGATCTTAGATGCCGTACTGGGGAAATTGGAAAATTTCTACTTGATATCCTGCTTCAATCCAGAGGAAAAAGAAAAGGGGAGAATATTACATAAAATCACTGTTGCTGTTCCTATCCTAAAAGAATAAAATCAGAGTCAAATAACCAAAGATGAATGGGCAGAAACTACTATGAACCATTTGGGGAAATTTGCTGGCCCAGTGAGGGAGAGGCTTGCCAGAAATCCTAAAAGGAGTCCAGAGGGATGAGACTCCTTTCAGGGGCACCTGGAATAATAGTCACAGTTAATAGAAAAAAACCAGAAATCACATTATGCTTCTGTTATGAGTCCCTGATCTCCTTCCTGGGAAGAGCAGAACTGAAAATATGAAGATAGAATCAAATTATAGGGAGTTGGAGGGAAACAGAGAGTACCAATGTGCTTTAAGTAAGTTCAGATCTTCAGACCCTGATACATTACATCCCAGGATACAAAGAACCAATGAATATGATTTCTGATTACATTTTGGTCATCACTAAGAGTAGTTGTTTTTTGTTGTTGTTGTTTCAGTATTTTTCTTGAAAGTTTACTGAAAGTTTACAGAGAAAATGCCAAAAAGTCAATTAAAAAAAAAAAAGGGAAAGGATTTTGAAAACTATAGCCTAATAATTTTGATGTCATTGTAAGCATAATTCTTGACTAAGCTATTCTGTAGATGGTTTATGAGCAGTTATGAGAGGAGGGTGTTCACTGAGAGTAACATGGATTCAAGAGAAACATTAGCTGGACTATTCAAATATCTTTTCCCTTTTGTTAGACGAGGAATTCAGAGTAAAGCTGAAATATAATGTATCCTAAATTCCATAGAACATCTCACATTCTCTCATTGCATTCTCAAAGATATCATGGGGAAACTAAGGTGCATTATTGTTTTCATAGGTGGATTCACAGCTGTTTAAGAAGAAATTCATTCAAGAAATATTTTTGAATTCTTGTATTCTAGGCACGTGCTTAACCCTCAGGATAAGAGAATAGAGAATTAACATTCGATAAGCGTCTTCTGTGTATACTTATGCTAGGTGTTTTACACATAGGATCATTTTTGCTTGTCTGAGAGATGGCTATCATTATATTGGTTTTACAGTTGAGGAAACAGAGGTTCAGAGTTGTTGCCCAAGATGATAATACTAGTACAATGGTAGCCAAGATTCATACTTGGATCTACCTGATGATAAAGCCATGATCCTCCCATGACATGATTTTCATTGCCCCAGAGAGTAAAACTAAGATTAATGATTTGAAGTTACCAAGATGTGAGTCAACATAAGTTCGGAATAAGGTGCTCAGTTAATAGAAGGAGGAACTCTCCATCATTTACAGCTGTGAGCCTTCCTGACTATGGATGAACTCTGTGCCTTGCCCCTCGCATTCTCACTGCAGGTCTTCAAACAGAGGAAACGTTGATCCACATCATCTCTGACATCTCTTCCAATTAGAGTACCCTTTGAGTCTGTGATATCCTGCACCCTCCAAGAGTACGTATACTTCTGAGAAAATGGGACAGAGGAGCAAGTAACTTTAAAAAAAAATTCCCTTGACTACCAAGATTACCTTTATTATAGGCAATTAGGAAAATTCAGAAAAGTAGGGTGAAGAAAATAAATATTACCCAAGTACCCAGTGATAGTCACTATAAACATTGGTTTAGTTTTTACTATTTTTTTCTCTGCCTACATAATTTTCCAGTCACAATCACATTATAAACACAAGTTTGCTTACTACCTTTTTGATTTAAGGATATAATGAAAATATTTTACTATGCTTTTAAAACTTTGTAAATTTTATTTTTAATGACATGATTTTTGAGGTTTCTTATACATATTGTTTTATCTCTATTTCATATTATTCCTTAGGATGATGATTATAATAATGTGGAATTATTATAACAAAGTGTTGGAGGCTTTAAGTCTTTCTCTCTCTTGTATATAATATAATATATTATCCAGTAGTTCTTTAAAAAGTTGTTGGAGGAGGTCACAGAGAGGACGTGACTGCCTGTTGACCCTCAAGCTGGACCCAGGCAATCAGAGGCTTCTTACCCCACCCCTGTCCTTGGAATGTGCATTCCGCCTATTGTTCCCACAGCTGGAGCTGATTCAAGGACGTAGCCTTGAGATAGTAATGTGCTGCTGAGACCATCTGGATTGAATATATGACTGAACCCCATTAAGGCATCCATATAAACTTTTAAGATTCTGGTGGGCAGGTACAGAAATCTACTCATCTAGAGGTCACTCAAGACAAGCCTTGAATGTAAGTTCCCTTGCTTGTTAAGTCTGCAACCTACCAGTCTGAAGTGATCTGCCTTTTTCTTCTGTCTCTCCTTACCCTCATTGTATGGGGGCCAGTTTCAAATTTCACCTGGGAAGCTCCCGAGGTTTTGAACCAACAAAAATATCTGTATAGACTTATCTTCCCACAAGCAGTGCTTGAGAGTACTTGTCTTATCTCATCTTTGTTTCCATTTTTCATGATTATCACAACTTTATAGGTGAAAAATGACATCTAAAATATTATTAATTATATCTCTTTGATTATTAATATGGTGTATTTAAAATTTTTCATTTTTATTAGCCATTTTATCCTCTTACTAAATTGCTCATTTTTTGACGAGGTTAAATGCTTAACAATTTACATGAGTAACTTATATGGCCAGAAAATTACCACCTTTATGAAATCTATATTGTATTTTTCTTCCCCCCTTGTTTTGAGTTTTAATGCTTTTTGGTTATAAGAGACAGAAAGCCACATCAAACTAGCTTAATAAAAATGGGTATTTACCGGCTCACTGAAGGCTCCAGAGAACTGCCTTTGGGTAGAGCCCAGTTCAGGGACTTAATAGCATCATCCAGACTCAGAATCTGTCCATCTCTCAGCTGAGATTTCCTCTGGGTTGACCTAATTCAGACTGATCTTTTCTCTTGGTGAAATGACCATGTAGAGATTGAGCCCGCTCAGTCAGCACAGTGAAGGAAGATTCTCTTTCCCAGCCATTGTAGTACTGTCTCTTGAAGTGAGTCTCACGGGGTGGACATGGCCTTGTGCCCGTTCCTGAAACAGTCCATATCCAGGGATATAAAATGTGGTGGTATTGTCCATATTTACCTTGCTCATCCACTTTCGGAGGGATTGGAGACAGACCCAAATAGACCAAGCGGGAGCACTGTTTGCCCAAAGGGAAATTAAGGTTCTGCTACCAAAAAAATTAGATGTCTATTATATTTTTTTGTTCAAGGTGTATTCTGATATGAAAATAAAGAATATGTTGTTAAATTTAACGTTTTCTATAATTTCTTATCTAACCTTAAAGCTTAAAGAGCCAAAAAGTCAATAAAATTACTTTTTTTCAATTTTTTATGGTTTATATTTTTGCATTTATCTTTAAAATAGACTAGAATTAAATAGATTTAAAAGCCAAATAGATAACTTAATATTTTAATAATATTGCTGAAACTGATTTGAGTTATCACATTTACAATATATACATTTTAATCAACACTGCTTTCTATTTCTAAGCCAGTTATTGACTTTTTTTCTGTCTTATTCCAGGCCCACAGTATTTTAGTTATTGTAGCTATGTAATATGCTTTGGTATTTGGTGGGGCAAATAAATGGCAGGTAGCTTGAATGAGAGGGGATAGAAAGACCTGGAGCCAGGAGGTTTACCTACAATAACAGAGCCTATTTTCACCCAGAAGAGGCAGCCTATGTACCTGGACTGTCCTGGAGCTGAGGTTAAGGGAAACAACCTAAGTGTCCATCGACAGATGAATGGATGAAGAAGATGTGGCACATATATACAATGGAATATTACTCAGCCATAAAAAGAAATGAAATTGAGTTATTTGTAGTGAGGTGGATGGACCTAGAGTCTGTCATACAGAGTGAAGTAAGTCAGGAAGAGAAAAACAAATACCGTATGCTAACACATATATATGGAATCTTAAAAAAAATGGTTCTGAAGAATCTAGGGGCAGGACAGGAGTAAAGATGCAAACATAGAGAATGGACTTGAGGACATGGGGAGGGGGAAGGGTAAGCTGGGACGGAGTGAGAGAGTGGCATGGACATATATACACTACCAAATGTGAAATAGATGGCTGGTGGGAAGCAGCCACATAGCACAGGGAGATCAGCTCAGTGCTTTGTGACCACCTAGAGGAGTGGGATAGGGAGGATGGGAGGGAGACGCAAGAGGGAGGAGATATGGGGATATATGTATATGTATAGCTGATTCACTTTGTTATAAAGCAGAAACTAACACACCATTGTAAAGCAATTATTAAAGCAGAAACTAAGACACCATTGTAAAGCAATTATACTCCAGTAAAGATGCTAAAAAAATAAATAAAAAATTAAAAAAGGAAGAAGAGAGTAAGAGAGGGAGGACGTAGCACCAGAGAATCCAAATATTGCTACTGCTAAATATGGCGGTGTCTCTGTGTTACAAAAGATGTGGTCTTCTCTGTTTGGAGCTCAAAGCAAATTAAGTGGGCGGTTTCTTTCTGAAAATTCCTTTTTTTGGTCCTCATTTGCTTTTAATATCTCCAAATCAGGCTATTCATGCCACTTGTGCTTCGGAGAGTGACATCAGTTAGATGTTGTACTGTATTTCATGAGCTTGCTGCTCCCAGGGCCATTCTTCCAGGAGAGAGGGCAATGCCTAACACTGAGAAATGACCCTCTAATGGTCCCATTTGAGCCTAACATGAGGGCTGTCAAAGAAGTTCAGTGGAAGAAGGTGCCCTCTGCCCTTCTCAGATAACATCACCTAAGCGATGTACATTTTATCTCAGGGTGAGGCTTATTCTGTATCATCCATCTACGGTTCACGGACTCTTAGAAGGGACATCATGCTCTGTTTAGCCATCACATGTTTATTAAACTCTTAATATTTTCTGGGCATTGTGCTTGGTACTGGAAATTCTAATATAAATAAAATATTATCCCATTCTTTAAGGAGTTCATTGTCAGGTCCAGTAGTTCTTAGTTCCTTGCATTTGCTTCCCCAGAGATTAGGCTCCCACTCTGAGGACGTAAAGTACTTGACATTGTTCCAAGCAGTCCATTTAGAGGTTAGAATAAATTGCCTTACATATTTAAACAGACTCTATAGCCTTTAGGGTTCCCACCTATGCCCACTTTGTGGCAAGGACTCCCTGGTTCTCCCAGTACTTCTCCCACCCCTCGCCCCAGGCCTGGCCTTGTTTGTAAGTGTGCAGTGTAGAGGTTGGTTTTTGTTTTATTGTTTGTTTGTTTCTACTTGTGATAGGATACTTTACTTAGTTTTTTAAACTCAGTGTGCCCCTTTTGCTAATGTTGATGTTACCAGATTTTTCTACCTTAGACATCACAAATCTGGGCTCGTCAAAGCCTGAGCTTTAACTTGCATACCCCTCTCGGAGTTTGGGGTACTTAATAATTACATTTTATTCTATTTCTATGAAATTCTGTTGTTGATAGGGACCTTCTGGTAAGTCAAAAGATGAACTTGTAGCTGTGCCCAAACCATCTTACTCTCAACAGGGCAGAGATACAGCAGCTCTGGGTGCTTCTCTGTGGCCAGGGATATGCTTCTTTCTTCACTGATCCTGTTAAGTGACAAGATCCTGTCTTCTGGGGTGAAAAATACCCATGTGGTTAAATGCTCTAATTTATAATGCAATGATCATATTAGCTTTGTCGCTTTCTTGCGTTCTGTCATCTGGGCCCTACTGAAAGGTGAGGCTATTACCCTTCTCAGGAAGGCACTGACTTACTCATCAAGAGGGGGCTACTTCCTGTCTATACTCCTGTGTCTCCCTGGAAGCCTTCCAAAGGAACATCCATCGTTTACAGATTGATTTGCACTCGCTTGGCCAACATATAATTCCAATTTCAGTTTCTTCTCCTGTGGGCCTTCTACAAAATTCCAACTATTTCCTTCTGAGTTTCCCTTTCTTGTTGTCCAATAGTTGTTATTTAGTTTTATTTGTCTATTTGCTGACTCTGACAAAATCTACCTTTACCAAGCTTATTTATCCTTCAAGGCCCTATTTATTTTCGAGCCTGCTGAACTACTTTAACTGACTTCTAAGTCACAATATCAGTTATATGCTACTAGTTTAGTATTTAATTATTGGACACCTTGCATCATAGTGTAGCAGTTAAGGTCGTAGTTCTTAGAGACAGATTTTCTAGATTTTCAAGCTGCTTGACCTTGGGCAAGTTATTTACCTTTGTAGGCTTCAGTTTCTTCTTCTGTAAAATAGGGCCAAGAATGACCTTTCTTGACATTACTACAGTCCATTAAGTGTTATATACACAGTAGATGCTTAAGAAAGGAAGAAGTACTTGCAGTTTCTTTTTTCCAATGATGGGTTTACTTTAAAAAGTATTTCCCTGCTGTTCTAGTATCAAACTTCTTATAAATGAGTGGTCTGTAGGCAAAAATTTTATTGAGTTTATAGATTAAGCATTATGGACTAACAGATTACAGTCTCAGAATTTCTGAATTAGCAATATAACGAGAGACTCATCCAGTTAATTTCATTGGAGCTCTAATCAGAATATTAACAATTGTCATATATTTACCTGACAGATATCAAAAGAATGAGTAATACATTGACAAAAGAATGTGGCTACACATAAATTATATTACTTATTGAAACATGCAGAGTGACTGACTTTTCTCATGAATAATATTGAAACAAATCTAAACAGATTTTTAGGAAGTTTTCTTTATGCTTTGGTTTTGCTTAGATTTTCGCAGCAATCTTCTTGTTTGTGTTTAATCATAGTTGTATAAGTGACGATTGATCTCTAGGAGGAGGAATTTTTCCAGAGAACTTGTTCTAATGTTGTTTAAGGAGAGTTCCTGGCTGGTCCTAATTTGGTCTGTCCCTTAGGTCAAGGCATGTCATTTCACGCTCTCCTATTCTCCCTTTCATGTCCACTTGCTTAGTTCACAATTCTAGTTTGAGTTCTGTTGCAAGTGAGCTGTGCTACCTTAGGGTCTTACTTTTTAAAACAAAAGGATGAATTAGGTGATTCTCAACAATTCTGAAATTTAGCATATTTCCTATATCACCATCAATTTTTCTTTTTTTGGTAGTAGAAGAAATAATACTTTAACTGTACATAGGTTTTATGTATGATTTTTTAAAATAATCAATGATGCATAAAATTTCATGCCATTTTCATAACTCTCACAAGTGAAATTTATATTTAAGCATTTTATACTCCAGCATTCAAAGGTCCTCAGTCACTGGCCTTTATAAATGGCATGGTGGTACACTGCTCTTCTTTCTTGTAACCTCATCCTTTTTAGAACCTAGAGCTAAATCTTGTCAAGAGTTCCAGGGTTTTGTTTGCATTTCCATTTCACTTTTGATTAAATTCATACATATGAAAAAATCTTATATAATATATATTCAATATATAACACAGTATATATTCAATATAGATTATATTCAATGTATAATTCAATTGAGGGAAAATTATGTATGTATAATACATGTCAATTATATTTCATATAAAATTTCCCTTAATTGAATTATATGTTGAATATAATATATTGAATATATAATATATTGAATATAATATATATTGAATATATAATATTTTGATCATAAAGTATGTAAATATATAATATATTGAATGTAATATACTGAATATACAATTTAATGAATATAATATATAGTAAGTATATATAATTGAATTGTGTATTGAAAGTTAGTTGAAAGGTTTTGTCAGGTGATGTACTAGCTTGAGTGTCAGTCTCCAAGACACATGTGCTCATCATTCCAACCTCTATTAACTTAAAAATTTTTGAGTTATTTTGAGTGATTCAGCAATTTCTATTGCCTCTGATCACATTGCCTGTGTGAAACAAATTTCTGCAAACTGAACAAATTAAAAATGCTGTATTTCAATGTAATATTTTGAAATATTTTAAGCCAAAACTTGGAATCCAAATTTAAGTTAAAAGTTCAACGATGTTGGTTCCAACAATAGAAATAATACAACTGAGGTGATTGGATGAATGTTTACCTTCAAATGTTCACCAATTTGCACATGTGCAGGCAATGGTGACTATTGGCACTTCACAACTTATTCTGCTGTCTGGAGGTTGTCAGATATTTTTTAGCCATCTATTCTATGCATCTCAATTTTAGAAATGTTGCAATGGAAAATTTTTACCTTAGAAACAAGAAAGCATGGGGTATAACTTTGTAAATCAGGTGTAACTTACTTCCTCTCACTGCCCTGCTCCCGAAGGCATGATAATATTATTTCTGTTGGTTTATCATACGTACGGCCTTTAAAAGAGTTAAGGATTTGAGAGCCACAAATACTGATGTTGTTGGGTGTGACCAAAATAAAGGCCATCAAATTGGTTGAAAAGCTTGGTAAAAGTCTTGGTTTCCTCTTATTCCTCAGGGGAGCCTTTCTGTTAAGGTACCAGAAGCTCACCTGTTGCTTCAAGAAGCCCATTGTCCTGCCCAGGAGAGAAATTCAGTTGGAGGGGGAATTTATAGGTCTGTCTTGTTCCTCCAGGACAGAGCAGGAAAAGCCCAACACCTGACACTTGGAGAGCTTGAGTATCTGAATGAAAAATTGCCATGAATTTGAATGAAGATAAGAGAGAAGGGGACAGTGAAAAATGTTCCAGCGGTGAGGGATTGCCGGTGTTGGCGGCCACCCATCCCTCTTATCTCACCTAATGGCGGGTGCCTGCCAATGTTTATTTGGCCATTGCCATTACCAGCTGTTCTCTACCATGTTGTTTTTCTTCCCAGATGGCAACACGATGTTTCACGATAAAACTGACACAAAAAACAATGCAAAATTTGTCTAAGAGAGGTTCAGCAAGCATGAGAAAAACATCTGATATCTCTCAGAGCCCGCCAAGTTCACAGCTTACAGTGCCAGTGTAATTATGGCATGATTTGGGCAGAGGCAATGCATGGGGAAACCACTTCCAAATGTATCAGGTAGGTTTCCAGAAGAGGCAAAACATTCGGCTCTCTCGTTTCTCTGGCACCCTGACAGAATCGATGAGTGCAGTCTGTGGCTCCCAGAAGCCTCATACATTACTGAATCTGTGCTTTACCCCATGCCGCCTAATTAATGGGCCACTATTTTAAAAACTCTTTTATTCAATTAGACTCTGCTTTCAAGCAGAGATAAAGATAAAACACTACTGCTATCAAAATCCTGGGAAACCAACATTTATAGGCTGCCTTCTCGCCAAAGCATCTGATTTTCTGTTGCCCTTGGTCTCTTATTCTGTCCAGTCTTCATTTGGCTGTTTGATTCTGTAACAAACGGCTGCTATTTGGGGGGAATAATACGAAAGGAGAGCATGTCCCTGCCATCTTGTTACTCTGAGGGCTATTTCCCCCTCAGCCTCTACACAAGAACACAAACTAAAGAGAATTATTTTATTATTATTGATTACAAAGAGCCACAGATGTTATTTAAAATGGGACATTGACTGGATTTCAAATTCATCACTATTACTCAAAGTACTGCCTTTTATGTAGGTTACCATTACTACATTGTTTGTCAGATCAGATTTTTAGGTGAAATGCTAGAGAGCTCTTTCTTCTTTAACCGTTGTGCCTTTTCATTTGACTCAGAATTGTCTCCTAGGGATAATTGTGTTCATGTCTGTTTGGTTAGAGTTTTCATCGTTATTACAGTTTATATGACTTACATGAGAGATAACACCGAGAAAAATAGTTCTGAAAAAATATTCTATCTAGCATTTAAGGAATCTGCCCCAAACTGGCCCTCCTGTGTAACTATTGGTTTTAACCATTGTTAATGAAAATATAGAATCGAAAATCTCCAGTAATCTTTTGAGGAAAAATGCTATTTTAATGAATGAATTTATCCTTTCTGACTTATGAGTGGTATAATATATTGATAAAATTTAAAAACAGATTTTGCATTTACTTGTTCTGGGAAGGAAGTTTTTATTTTGGGTAGCATCTAACAGGAGAACAGGTTCAAGAAATGTTGACACATTCCCCTATATAGGGAAAAGCAGTTGAAAGGGCCTTTCTTGACTAAGACCTAAATTTAGGTCTTATCTGTGCTGTTACCTTTGGATGGGTCACTTAACCATTTGTAATTTCTATTTTATAGAAAATGGAAATATGTGTAATAGTCACCAAATACAACTGTTGTGAGGATCAAATCAATTGACAGATGCAAGAGAGTTTTGTTAAGTTGTATAGCATGGCATAACTATTAGATATGAACATGGAATTGACATGTTTCTCTGTTTAGCTGCAACTTCATGAAATCTTACTTTTTCTTAGGCTATAACTTTCCTTCAGTAGGGAATTTCTTTTCACTTTATAATTTGTTACTGCAGCTTCAGAAGTCCTGGGAGGATAGGGCAGTTTAGATTTTATGACTGTTGTGAATATTTGACCTTCTAAGGGCAGAGGAAAAATCTGAATATATTAACATTTGAGGTCATGCTCTAATTCAGTTTTGTAGGAAGCAACGTCATTTGACATTTCAACCTTTTTGCAGGACAGATTGTTGGGCATTTTCCAAGGCAGCAAGAGCTGAACTTTTCCTCCCAGCATTGAAATCATGTGGCTGTCTATATACAGGTGGAATTAATATAATGTACATATTCTAGTTCATATTCATGTTGGATCAAAATGATTCCATAGAGTAGAACAAGGTCAGGTTGGGGACTCACAGAATATTGAACGAGAGGTTGATTTTACTAATCTATGCCTGCTGGAGTTCATATTCATCTAGAATAGAGCAATGGTTCTCAATCCTGGCTTAAAATTACCTGTATAGCGTTTGTGTTTGTTTGGTTTTGATTCTCCATAGCTGCTGTAGCATACATAATTATCTATGGTGGCATCAGGAAATTAACACTGATACCCAGAGAACCCACGTCCAAACATTCTGACCAAAATGATTTAGGGTGGCATTTAGTCATCAAAAAATGTTAAGTTCCCCAGGTGATTCTTAGGTGCAGTGAGGCTGAGAACCACAAATTCAGAGGTAAGTGGCAATAAATTACTACCAAAAGGGACACACTGCTTAGGTGTTTGGCTAGATGTGGCTCAGCTAGGCATGATTTTTGAGTGATCACTTGAGCCAACATTCCATGATAGTGTAAAAATCATGTGTTTTGAGTTATAAATGTTGACATTAAAATTTTACATTTTTTTGAGCATTACTTTAGTGTTTTTAAATATTAAACTTGGTGTTTCCACATGAAGCATTAAATACATGTCACCAATTTTTGAACTTGGAACAATGGATAAAATAGAATAAATTTCTTATATGGTAAATATCGACAGATATATAATGCACATACACAAACGCTTCAGGGTCCTGAAACCAAAATGTTTGAGGACCATTGCTCTAATCCATTATTTTACTTTCTTTAGAGCTCTTATATCTACCTGAAATTATTTTGTTTATTTATTTGTTTGTACATTTATTGTGTGACTTTCTCCAACTAGAACATAAATACCCCAAGTACTGTCTATTCACTGCTGGACTTCCAGTGCAAGTGTCTGGCACAAAATACATGTTATGGGTTGAATTATATACCCTAAAAATTCATATGCTTAAATTCTAATGCCCACTACCTCAGAATGTGACCTTATTTGGAAATGGGGTCGTTGCAGATGTAACTAGTTAAGATGAGGTCGTACGGGAGAAGGGTAAGCCTCAATACATACCGGTGCCCTTATAAAAAGGAGAAGCTTAGGCACAGACCTGCACATAGGGAGAACGCCATGTGAAGACTGGAGTTATGCTGGCCCAAGTCAAGGTCCTAAGAGAGGCCAGGAGAGAGACCTAGAACAGAGCCTTCCCTTACACCTTCAGAGGGTAGGGCCCTGTTGACACCTTGATTTCGGACTTTTAGCCTCCAGAACTGTGATATCTTGTTCTAAGCCACCCAGTTTGTGGTACTTTGTTACGGTAGCCCTGGGAAACGAATACAGTAGATAGTCTATAAATATTGGTTATGTACATGAATTTTCTACTGCTTCATGTGTACTACCACATCTTTCACAACAACCTGATCCTGTAATGCTATTGTTATTTACTTTCTGTGTGTAAGGAAACTGAGGCTTAGAGAGGTGACATAACTTGCCCAAAGTCATGTCTCTCTGCCTCCTTGGCCAGAGCTCCTATGCTCTACACTGTGTGGTCTGATAAATATACTGTATAATAGGTATATATGAAAACAGGAAGTTGCTATGAGTTAGCAACACAATGCACAGAAAGAGTACTCATCTTAGAGGACTTCTCTGGCAGTCCAGTGGTTAAGACTTCACGCTTCCACTGCAGAGGGCTTGGGTTTGATCCCTGGTCGGGGAACTAAGATCCCACATGCTGCATGGTGTGGCCAAAAAAAAAAAAAAGTATTCATCTTGGAAGCCCAGTATTTGGAATGTCAAATGTTCAATCTCTCATTCAGTTTAAAGATCCTCTCCCCATCTCCACCCTATAATTCCCAGCTTGACACAGGCTCAGAAGCTTGCACTGGGAAGAGGATATGTGGTGTATTTTTGCTTTCTATTGGTATATTCCACCTTGTCCTACTCACTTCTCAAGGTCACAGTGAGGTGAGGGAGAGGAAGGGAAGGAGTAAAGTTAATTAGTATAGTGATCATATGACTTTGTAGCCCTCTGAATGGAATATGGGATATATTTCTTATAGCATTGTTCCCTGGCAAAGGAGTTGTACCCTTTGGTTGTCCCTGGTTCTGATTCTTTCTGTTAGAGTCACCTGGCTCTGGAGGGTGACCACTTGGGCATGACCCTTTGATGGCAACTCAAGTACTGCTACTTTCCTTGGCATTCGTTCTGGCTCAGAGGAAACATTTGGCTCTTTTGTCCCATAAACTTTGAAGTGCAGGCTGCTCCCACCATAGCCCTCTCTTCTCCTTGGCCAGAAAAAGCAGTAGTTCGTGTAAGCTTCATACATTTGGACTCTTTCCAGACTAGAGTCAGCCTCCAGGCTCTGTGTCCTCCAGATTCCAGGGGTTGCATGTTAAGCCTTCTGAGAGGTTTTCTTGAAGCTTCACTCATTTGGCCTAAATGGTTGTGGTGGGAAATATCCTGATGCATCTGGATTTTAAAAATGAGTTTAATGATGTCATTATAGATCAAATCTTGCTAGGAGCATTATTATGAACAGAATGTCACAAATACTGGTTATAATATAAATGTCCATGTTCCAATTCATAGATCCCTCATTTTAAGAAGTTAATGTTTTTTTTTTTTTGTGGTATGCAGGCCTCTCACTGTTGTGGCCTCTCCGGCTGCGGAGCACAGGCTCCGGACGCGCAGGCTCAGCGGCCATGGCTCACAGGCCCAGCCGCTCCGCGGCATGTGGGATCTTCCCAGACCGGGGCACAAACCCGCGTCCCCTGCATCGGCAGGCGGACTCTCAACCACTGTGCCACCAGGGAAGCCCCATAGATCCCTCATTTTAAGCATTTCCATCATTTTAAGCAATTAAACTACTTTTACTGAATATCCACTATATGCCTGTACTGCATGATGATAAGATAGCCCCAGATTTCTAAATTTATGTCCAACCAATTCCTTTGGACGGTAGCTGCATGTGCACGTGAGTGGTTGTTGGGTGAGGAATAGAGAATGGGCAGAGCACTAGGTAGAGTGATTGGGTGTGTGTGCTCACAAGGCCATGCTCTCAGCCAAGATGAATACCACTGTGCCATGCATTGGGCCAGTCAGAAGTCTAAGTGCAGAGAGGCCAATCTGACATTCCGTATTTACATATGAAAACTTGTAGTGTTCATACTGCAGCTGGAGGGACAGCCTTGTATAAACAATCACAATACAAGGTGATATTTTATACTAGATTAGTGTTTTGGACAAAGCATTGTGCTAGCTTGGATGGCATATCACAGAAAAGAAGTATGGTTTGGTAGACAAAGCATGGGTCAGATCAGCTCTGTATGCATCTCAGCTCCATAATTTAGTGAGGTGTGCGGCCTTGGACATATTCCCTTAAACTCTCTGAGTTTCAGTTTCCTTACCTGCAAAATATGGATAATGAAACTTTGTACTTACACACCCACTATATTTACCTCACTTGCTCTTTTTACCTTGTTCCATATATGATTTAAATTAAAATAGGTAAAACAGATGAAATTCATGCTCAGGGAAAATACAAGTACAGTGGGCAGTAAAGATTGAGGGGGAAGGTAAAATGTAGAAATATAGTTCATATACTTCAAAAATGTACATTAAAATGCCTTGTGAACTGTAAAGTTTTATTCAATATTAGTTAATAATATTTATAAACTATATTGTTTTCTAGGTTCTAGGTACCATCTATTCTTAGCATACTTTCACTAAGTTTGGAACATAAAAATGCCTGAAATTTATAGAGAATTTCTGAAATGAATATTATGAAACAGGATGGAACTAATTTTTAGAATGAGAATTATATCCAAAGTTCCAGAGGCTCAGAAGGACAACTTCTGAGTTCCAGATAGTAGCTTCTGTCCTTCCTGGAGATTTTTTTTAGTTCATATTCCAGTTTTGGCAAAACTCTTCATAACTCTTTATTCTGGTTTCTCGGTAACCAAATGACTTGGTGCCCACCAATTATGCCTTTACCAGTCTTTAGGTCTGAAGGACATTAGTTTCTCTCTAAACACGTCTCTTTTTCCCCTTTTCTTGTGCGCCTGTGCATGCACACACATACACACACACACACACATCCCTTCTCTAACGTGCAGCCTGATAATTTGGTATGCTTAATAAATTCCAGTGATCAAGTAGGGAGTTCTTTAGTCAGTAGGAAATTGTCTAATTTATCTCTGAAACAAAACACCTTAATTACCTTTTAGAGAATTTGTTTAGTTTTAAATGATTTTAGAGTGTGGGTATAGTTTTCCTTTAGGTAGGTGCAAGGCTTAATATGTTAAGAGCCTATTAAGAGCAGAGTGTGATTTGTGAGTTTATTCATTAGTTTATTCAACAAATATTTATTCAGCACCAACTAGCTATCAGTCAGCATTCCAGGTACTAGGAATATATTAGTGATTAAAAAAAAGGCAAAAATTGCCCCAATTGAGCTAACGTTTCATTTGGGCATTAGACTATAAACAAGACAAATATGTAAAATTCAGTGCTAGGAACTTTTAAAAGAATTTTAAAAGCACATGCAGGACAAATGAATCATGAGGGGATGGGGAGTTCAATTTAGATAGGTAGCCAGGAAGGACTCACTGAGAATGTGACTTTTGAACCGGTCTGTGGCCAGGCTCTTCTTTTTCCCAGAAGAGCAAGTTCAAAGGCCTTGAGGCAGCGTGGGTCTGGGTTAGAGAGGTTAGAGAGGAAGCCAGTGTGGCTGGAATTGAGTGAGTAAGGATGATAGTGGAGATGAGGTTAGAGTTAATGGGGAGTGAGGGGTGATCATGTAGGCCTTGTAGGCCACAGTAAGTACACTGACTCTTACCTTGAGGCCAATGGAGAGCCATTGGAGAGCTTTGAGCAGAGAAGTGATGTGATCTCACAAACATTTTGGCAGGGTTACCCTGATTGCTATGCTGTGTATAGATTGCAAAGACAGAAGTGGAGACAATTTAGGTAGATATTGCAAGAATCTAGACAAGAGATGACAGTGGAGATGGTGAGAAACGGTCAAATTCTGGCTGTATGTTGAAGGTAGAGCCAATGGGATGTGCTGATGGACTACTACATGAGGAGGTGAGAAAAAGGAGAGCTAGAGATGACCGCACGGCATTTTGTCTGAGGAGCTGGAAGAACTAAAATGATGATGGTACACATCAGGGAGACATGTGCCAGCTTCTCCCCTCCTCTCATCTCTCTGCAGCTCCTACGTGCACATTGCTTCTTTTGCCTTCCTCAACTCTTTACAGCTTGTTCACTGTCTTTCACCTTCAAGTTCAGTTTTGAAATTGTCTCAGTTTTTCCTGTGATATATTATTTGCCATCTTGTTTATTTTTCCATTTATTTTTGGTTTGTAGTTACTAAAAACATAACAAAACATAAAAGCACAACCCCCAGAGCTAAATTTAATGTGATGAGAATTATGGCCTTTTAACTCAGAGTTCCTATTGTCTTCTCTTCTTAATATATGTTAGGGTGAAGCCAAAAGATTGGTGGACTGGATGTTAGGAAATCCACATTATTATTATTATTTTTTTAATGTTGAGCCTTCTTTTAATTAATTAATTTTAAAATTTTTGGCTGTGTTGGGTCTTCGTTTCTGTGCAAGGGCTTTCTCTAG
Organism: Leucopleurus acutus; assembly: GCF_964270905.1. Lineage (NCBI taxonomy): Eukaryota > Metazoa > Chordata > Mammalia > Artiodactyla > Delphinidae > Leucopleurus > Leucopleurus acutus. Next base: position 81,021,317 of record NC_139142.1, on the reverse strand, counting down.
TTGTGGCAAGGGGGGGGCCACTCTTAATTGCGGTGCGCGGGCCTCTCACTGTTGTGGCCTCTCTTGTTGCGGAGCACAGGCTCCAGACGCGCAGGCTCAGTAGTTGTGGCTCACAGGCCTAGTTGCTCCGCGGCATGTGGGATCTTCCCAGACCAGGGCTCGAACCCGTGTCCCCTGCATTAGCAGGCAGATTCTCAACCACTGCGCCACCAGGGAAGCCCCACATTATTTTTTACGCTGTGATATTCAGTAATAAGCAAAATTTTTTCTGGACTTTAATTTTGTCATCGTTAAAACCCAGCAAAGTAGTAGATGGCTGGTGAGGTCATTTCCGGAGCTGGTATCTAATGAGTAGACAATTATGTCTTCATTCTGGGCATTTCTACTGGTCAGAAGCAGCATGACTCCATGAATGGTACAGAATCATTGGATTTGGTTCTTGTTGATGAGATATTTCTGATAACATATAAACATTTGTTAAGTACCTGTTATATTCTAGGCATGATAGTAAATGTTATGGAGAATATCAAACATGAGGAGCTTATGATCTTTTGCCATAAAGATCTGGTCACTCTAACCAGTCATTTACAGAACCAACCCAATGGAGAGCATAATGTGGTATGGTAGAATGCTGAAAGGCCAAAGTAGAGAATACAGATTAATTCTAACTAGAGAGTGTTAACTAGAAAAGACTTCAAGGAATTGACATTGAGCTTCATCTTGAAGAATGAGTGAGATTTTTACAACCAGAGGTATTATTATAGCATACTAGAGTTGTTGCGGGTATCGAAAAATGTCATTTATAGTCATCACTACTTTGAAATTATGGTAGTTATTAAATCCACCACTAGATATTGATGTTTAATAAGTTAAAGAAGTACATATTTTATTATAATTTTCCATTTAAAATGTTTTAATATACTTAAATATAATTGTTTTCTTTGTTATAAAAATGTATTTTATTATACACATTTAAAAATATTATTTCAGAAAAGATCCACAGATCTCACCAGATTGTCAAAGGAGCCCATGGCACACAAAAAATTATGAACCCTGGACTAGATAATGTTCTGAAATAGATCTAGAGTGACAGATAGATAGATAAATAGTAGATACCACCACCATAAGGTCTGACTTCCTCCTTTGCCTCTTCTATTTTCATGAAGCAGTGGATGATCCAGCAGCAGTGATACTCTTACCTCGTTGACAAATAGCTGTAGGACTAAACATATTTTTCACAAAACCTTTTTTTTTCTGCTTCCCTAAATGGTTATGCATGATGATCAAATACAGAATGCTTTAGCCCAGACAGAAAATTTATAAACCTGGAACAAAATTGGAAATGTTAATAAATATATCATATTTAATACCATATTTTCTTTGCTGAATATGTGTTCAGGGGAAATGCTAACAAATAGTTTCTGCAAAAGAAATTTATGGGTTTGTCTTTTGATTTAAATATTTCCCCAAGCAACTATGTTTTGTGATTATGCGTATGTGTGTTTGTGTGTGTACATATTTATACATACAGGTCTATATTTATGTGCACATATATGGACATATGTAGATATCAAAGTTTTATCAACTGTGCAGTAAAGTTATTTTTGTTAATGATATATTTTAGGGCTAAGACTTAAAAATGGAAGTGTCTCAGTACCTTAAAGACTAGTATTCTCGGGCTTCCCTGGTGGCGCAGTGGTTAGGAAACCGCCTGCCAATGCAGGGGACATGGGTTCGAGCCCTGGTCCGGGAAGATCCCACATGCCTCGGAGCAACTAAGCCTGTGTGCCACAACCACTAAGCCTGCGCTCTAGACCCCGCGAACCACAACTACTGAGCCCATGCGCCACAACTACTGAAGCCCGCATGCTAGAGCCCCGTGCTCCGCAGCAAGAGAGGCCACCACAATGAGAGGCCCGTGCACTACAGTGAAGAGTGGCCCCCGCTTGCTGCAGCTAGAGAAAGCCAGCGTGTAGCAACTAAGACCCAATGCAGCCAAAAATAAATAAATAAATTAATTAATTTTTAAAAATATATAAATGACTCGTATTCTCCATTTACAAATCTCTCTGCTTCTTATCTGTTGAGGTTTTTAAAAATAAATTTATAAAATTTATAAAATATCCACTAATTAATTACTTTTGTCCCATTAGGTTGTATTACTATGTCATATTTCCTCAAATATGTCATCAGTTCCTCATATATTAGTTTAAAAAGAGAGGTAAAATTTTAGATTTTAAATTTACTTGTCAAATTATTTATTTCTGAGAAAGATATCTGAATACTTCACTATTTTTTAATCCACTGACACTTTAGTCTTGATCCTTTACCACAGCTTCTAATTGAAAGCAATGTTTCTATTTTAGTTACTTTATAAAGCCTTCTTGGGCTAAGGAAAGGCAGGGATGATATACCTTCAGTATAGCCCTTCCAACAAATAATCATTTAGAAGATTCATTATTTTTTCATATACTTGTTCTATGCAGATATCAAGTAGACTTGAGTGTGCCGTCTATTAGCATCTTGCTATAATGGGGTTTATTCTGTTTATTTCTATTGGGTGTTTCTAGTTGTTTGTGTTTCAACTACTTTCTGTAAATGTCGGCCACTCAGCCAGTTAGTTAAGTGGACTGAGTCCCCCTGGTTGGGGACCGTGGTCCTTGGCATCATCTGTTGCTTTTCTAGCCAAGTAGCTGCCAAGGTGCCCTGGATCTGGTAGGTGCTCGGTAACCAATTCATGGCAAAGAATGGCCCTCTCTTGTCAAAGTGCGCCTAGTACATCTTCAAATCTCTTTTGAGGTAACTGCTGATAAAACTTAATTTGGTCATATAGGTGACCATTATGGACTTGTATTATGCTGTGATTTAGGCTGTATATGGAATATACAGCCAACGTTGTCTTTTGGAATTTCAGAAAGCCACATTTAGTAAAGATGTGATATAACATCTGATGTATATGTCACATTAAAAATTTTCAGTGTAATTTATCAAGCAAGCATTTCCAGTGCACATCCACCATACTCAGCTGTAGCACTAATCAGAACGGTAAAGTTGATGTGCATATTGCCTGAGAAAATATTTAGTTTAGGATCTTAAGATCTGCTCAAGGATATCTTTCAGACAAAGGCTGCATTTCCTATGACAATATGTTATAAGGTTTGATGCTGACCTGGTAGGTTTTGAATTTGTTACCTGTGTATAACCAACTGTATATCTCTTTGCCAAGGTAGAAGACTAGGGGTTGCAACTAACATCATACTGCATTTTCTGTAAATTTTTTAAAGGCAGAGACCTAGGAAGGGGACCCTAAAACTTTAAGTATCTCCTTTTCCTTTGAAACACTTAGGCCACCTAATGCCATTGGGTTCTTATTGCTGTGTTCAAGTTCCAAAAGTCCTAGAAGGAAAGCTACTGACAAGTTTACTTTTCCTCAAGGAATTGACAAGCTATTTTGTAAATCGCTAACTACAGTATAGGACAGGATGAAATAAATGCTAAATGGAGAGAAGAAGAGGACAGGTAACTGGTGGCCACAAACTGTCCTCAGAGGCAGCTTATAAGACAGAACCATGCCGTTCCCTGACGAATTGCTATTAAAATCCAGTATTCGACTGAGGGTTAAGAATGAGCAGTGTTTGCCGACCAGGGTTGAGAGGAAAGTATAATGAAACTCATTTAATGAGGCTTTCTGAAAGCAGAAGTGCTTTGACTAGAGGCAACTTCCACTTGTCATCATTGTGGTTTGCTCATAAGTAAAGGGCTTTGTTGTAAACACATTCTTTTTTACAAAGGGCTCTTTTGACAACAGAAGGGGATTGCAATTCTCTCTTTAGGCCAAAAGAGGGCACTTGGAGCTCTCTGAATGGTGTTACAGCTGCATCAGGGCAGGCATTTGACTTAGATTTGTCAGGATGTTTTCTGACTCCCATAGCATAGATCTAATTAAAATATGGTTTTTGAACCTAGAAGGGATGTGGAAGACACAGTTGGTTAGGCTCTGACCTAGTCTTTTCAAGCTGAAGACACACATTTATTTAGGTGCACCTAACATTAGTGATTCATAATCTTATTCCCTTTGTATTTATAGTATAGTAATATATTAGTATCCAAAGGAGCTGCTGTTTTGATAATCACACAATATAGCAGAGAAAAGACATATTTATATTCACCCCCAAAACTTACCTTTGTAGATCCTTTGCCAAAACTGCTCAGTTGTGATTTGTTTGGACATTTAATTATGGAAGGCTTCCCTCCTTCCTTTCATTTCCCTTCAAAGTCCTCCATTTCTTAACAGAGAATGTTAGACTGTTTTGAGGTTTACAGGGCTATAGCAGCTCATAAAGTTCTGAAGATGAGACTGTTAAGCTTGAAAATAACATCCTGAAGATTGGTTTGTGGAGCCAGTATAAACATGACTGACCAACTTTGTTCACAATCGCAAGGATTAGCCTTATTTTTGTTGTGCCTTTAAGGGCAATCCTGCCTAGAGGCCAGGATGAACTAGGAGATCTCTTGAGGTAAGATCAAGGACACTATAAGAATTTCCATTAATCCTTTAAAAACAAAATAATGAACTGATTAGAGCATGGATATGAACTGGGATGCTTAAATTTTAGCTTCTGTCCAAAATGGACCGAGTTGCAGAGTGATCTGAGAAGCTCACCTTTCTGCGCTTTAGTTGTCTCCCCAATTAAATGGAAAAAATAGATTTTCCCAACAGAAGTTTTAGAGGCACTAGTATAAAATCTATGGTTGAGTAAGGACCATTTGTTTCTTCTTTTTTTTGATGTATAGTTGACTTACAATATTGTGTTAGTTTCAGGTGTACTGTGAAGTATTTAGTTATGTGTATATATATATATACACACATACACACACATATATAACATATATATATATTTGCAGATTATTTTCCAAAATAGGTTATTACAGGTATTGATTATAGTTCCCTGTGTTACATGGTAAATCCTTGTTGCTTATTGATTTTATGTAAGTCGGTTGTATCTGTTAATCCCATACTCTTAATTTATGCCCCCCCTTTCCTCTTTGGTAACCCTAAGTTTGTTTTCTATGTCTGTGAGTCTGTTTCATTTTCATTTGTATTATTTTTTAGATTCCACATATAAGTGATATCATATAGTATTTGTCTTCCTCTATCTGACTTACTTCACTTAGTATGATATTAGGTTTATATATATATAGGTTTATATATATATCTATATATATCTATATCTATATATATATAGGTTTATATATATCTATATATATAGAGAGAGATATATAGGTTTATCCATGTTGCTGCAAATGACAATATTTCATTCTTTTTTTATAGCTAAGTAATATTCCATTGTATATATATATATCTCAATCACATATATCACATCTTTTCAAACCAGTCATCTGTTGATGGGCATTTGGGGTTGTTTCCATGTCTTGGCTATTGTAAATAGTGCTGCTATGAACATTGGGGTGCATGTTATCTTTTCGAACTAGAATTTTCATCTTTTCCAGGAGTGGGATTGCTGGATCATGTGGTAACTCTATTTTTAGTTATTTAAGGAACCTCCATTCTTTTTTCCATAGTGGCTGTGCCAATTTACATTCCCATTAACAGTGTAGGAGCGTTCCCTTTTCTCCACACCCTTTCAGCATTTATTATTTGTAGACCTCTTGATGACAGCCATTCTAACTGATGTGGGGTGATACCTCATTGTGGTTTTGAGTTGCATTTCCCTAATACTTAACAATGTTGAGCATCTTTTCACGTGCTTCTTGGCCATCTGTATGTCTTCTTTGGAGAAATGTCTATTTAGGTCTTCTGCCCATTTTTCAGTTGGGTTTTTTTTTTTTTTTTTTTGATATTGAGTTGTATGAGCTGTTTGTATATTTTGGAAATTAACCCCTTGTTGGTCGCATTATCTGCAAATATTTTCTCCCATTCTGTAGATTGTCTTTTGGTCTTGTTTATGATGTCCTTTGCCGAAAAATCTTTTAAGTTTGATTAGGTCCCATTTGTTTATTTTGCTTTTATTTCTTTTGCCTTGGGAGACTGATTTAAGAAAATATTGCTATAATTTATGTCTGAGAATGTTCTGCTTATGTTCTCTTCTAGGAGTTTTATGGTGTCATATCTTATATTTAGGTCTTTAAACCATTTTGAGCTTATTTTTGTGTATGATGTGAGGGAGTGTTCTAAATTCCTTTATTTACATGAGGCTGTCCAGCTTTCCCAGCACCACTTGCTGAAGAGAGTGTCTTTTCTCCATTGTATATTCTTGCTCCTTTGTCGTAGATTAATTGACCATAGGTGTGTGGGTTTATTTCTCGGCTCTTTGTTATGTTCCATCGATCCATATATCTGTCTTTTTGTCAGTACCATGCTGTTTTGATTCCTGTAGTTTTGTAGTGTTGTCCGATGTCTGGGAGGGTTATGCCTCTAGCTTTGTTCTTTCTCCTCAGGATTGCTTTGGCAATTCTGGGTCTTTCTATATAAATTTTAGGATTATTTGTTCAAGTTCTGTGAAAAATATCATGGGTATTTTGATAGGGATTGCATTAAATATGTAGATTGCTTTGGGTAATGTGGCCATTTTAACAATATTAATTCTTCCAATCCAAGAGCATGGGCTATCTTTCCATTCCTTTGAATCATCTGCAGCTTTCTTTATCAATGTTTTATAGTTTTCAGCATATAGTTCTTTCGCTTCCTTAGGTTTATTCCTAGGTATTTTATTTTATTTCTTGATGTGATTTTAAACAGGAATTTTTGGTTTTTACTTTCTCTTTCTCATATTTTATTGTCAGTGTAAAGAAATGCAACAGATTTCTGTATTTAATCTTGTAGCCTGCTACTTGCTGAATTCACTTATTAGTTCTAATAGTTTTTGTGTGGAGTCTTTAGTAGGGTTTTCTATATAAGGTATCATGTCATCTGCAGATAATGACAATTTTACCTCTTCCCTTCCAATTTGGATAGCTTTTCTTTCTTTTTCTTGTCTGATTGCTGTGGCTGGGACTTCCAATAATACTATGTTGAATAGAAGTGGTGAGAGTGGGCATCCTTGTTTTGTTCCAGAATTTAGTTAGAAGCCATTCAGCTTTTCACAGATGAGTATTATGTTGGCTTTGGGTTTGTCATAAATGGCCTTTTTTATGTTGATATATGTTTCCTCTATACCCACTTTGGTGAGAGTTTTCATCATGAATGGATGAATTTTATCAAATGCTTTTTATGCATCTATTGAGATGATCATGTGGTTTTTGTCTTTTCTTTTGTTAATGTGGTGCATCACATTGATTGATTTGCATATTTGAACCATCCTTATGACCCTGGGATAAATCCAACTTGATCAAGGTGTAAGATCCTTTTTATGTATTATTGGATTTGGTTTGCCAATATTTTGTTGAGGATTTTTGCATCTATATTTATCAGAGATATTGACCTGTAATTTTCTTTTTTTGGTTGTGTCTTTATCTGGTTTTGGTATCAGGGTGATGGTAACTTCATAGAATGACTTTGAAAATGTTCCCTACTCTTCAGTCTTTTGGACTAGTTTGAGAAGGTTTGGTATAAGTTCTTTGTATTTTTGATAGAATTCCCTAGTGAAGCCATATGACCCTGGACTTCTGTTTGCAGGGAGTTTTTGGGTTTTTTTTTCAAAAATTACCGATTCTATATCACTTCTAGTGATTGGTGTGTTCATATTATCTGTTTCTTCTTGACTTAATCTTGGCAGGCTGTATGTTTATAGAAACTTGTCCATTTCTTCTACGTTGTCCAGTTTGTTGGGATTTAACTGTTCATAGTATTTTCTTATGATTTTTTTGTATTTCTGCAATATTGGTTATTATTTTTCCTCTTTTATGTCTTCTTTTGTTTATTTAGGTCCTCTTTCTTTTCTTCTTGGTGATCCTGGCTAGAGGTTTGTCGATTTTTTAAATCTTTTTAAAAACCTGGTTCTTGATTTTGTTAATCTTTTCTAATGTTTTTTGTCTCTATTTTATTTATTTCCTCTGTGATCTTTATTATTTCCTTCCTTCTGCTTATTTTGAGTTTTTTTCTTTTTTGTTCTTCTTTTTCTAATTCTTTTAGGTGGTAGGTTAGGTTGGTTGAGATTTTTCTTATTTCTTGAGGAAGGCCTCTATCACTATGAATTTCCTTCTTAGGACTGCTTTTGCTGCATCCCATAGATTTTGTAAGGTTATCTTTTCATTGTTGTTTGTCTCGAGGTATTTTCTAATTTCATCATTGACTCATTGGTGTTTTAGTAGCATGTTTTTTAGCATGCATGTGATCTTTTTTTCCTGTTTTTCTTTCTGTAATTGACTTCTAGTTTCATACTATTTTAGTCAGAAAAGATGCTTGAAATAATTTCTGTCCTCTTAAATTTGTTGAGGCTTGTTTTGTGTCCTAATATGTGGTCTTTCCTAGAAAATGTTCCATGTGTGCTTGAAAAGAATGTGTATTGTTTTTTTGTTTTTTTGTTTTAATTTTGGATATAGTGTCCTATAGGTATCAATTAAGTCCACCTGTTTATTGTGTCATTTAGGATCTCTGTTGTCTTGTTGATTTTCTGTCTGTTAGACCTGTCCATTGATGTCAGTGGGGTGTTAAAAGTCTCCTGCTGTTATTGTATTCTTGTCAATAGGTCCCTTTATGTCTGTTAGTATTTGTATTATATATTCAGGTGCTCCTATATTGGGTGCATATATATTAATGTTTGTAATAGCCTCTTCTTGTATTGATCTCTTTATCATTATATAGTGTGCTTCTTTTTCTTTACGGGCTTTGTTTTAAAGTGTATTTAGTCTGATATGAGTATTGCTACCCCCACTTTCTTGCTGTTTCCATTTGCATGAAATATCTTTCTCCATCCCCTCACTTTCAATCTATGTGTATCTTTTGCCCTAAAGTGAGTCTCTTGTAGGCAACACATATTGTAGTTTCTTGTGTTTTAATCCAATCTGCCACTCTGTGTCTTTTTTTTTTTTTTTGCCGTATGTGGGGCTCTCACTGTTGTGGCCTCTCTCGTTGTGGAGCACAGGCTCTGGACACGCAGGCTCAGCGGCCATGGCTCATGGGCCTAGCCGCTCCGCGGCATGCGGGATCTTCCCGGACCGGGGCAGGAACCCGTGTCCCCTGCATCGGCAGGTGGACTCTCAACCACTGCGCCACCAGGGAAGCCCCACTCTGTGTCTTTTGATTGAAGCATTTAGTCCATTGACACTTAAAGTAATTATTAATAGGTCTGTAATTATTGACATTTTAAATCTTGTTTTCCAGTTGATTTTGTAGTTCTTTATTCCTCTCTTGTTATTTTTGTTTTTCCTTTTGTGGTTTGATGGTTTTCTTTTGTATTATGCTTGAGTTCCTTTCTTTTTGTTTTTTGTGAGTGTATGTTTTTGATTTGTGGATACCCTGGTTTTCATGTATGTTAACCCATACCTATATCTACTTGCTTTAGGTTGATAGTCATAAAAGTTCAGACGCATTCTAAAAGAGCTGTATTTTTTTACTTCCTTCCTCCACAATGTGTGATTTTGATGTCCTATTTTACATCTTCATGTTTATCCTTTTGCTGTTAATTGTAGTTATAATCACTTTTACAAAATTTTTTTGGATTGTTTTTTAATCTATATACTGGCTTATTGAAGTGATCTTCAATCCTTTTATATATTTGCCTTTTCTATTGTGTTTTTTCCTTTCCTATACATCCTTGCTTCTTTTCTATTTAGAGAATCAATATTTCTTTTAAGTTAGGTTTAGTATTGCTGTATTCTTTTAGTTTTTGCTTGTCTGAGAAATTCTTTGTCTCTCCTTCTATTCTAAATGATATTCTTACTGGGTAGAGTATCCTAGGTTGCAAGTTTTTCCTCTTTAGGACTTTGAATATATCATGCCACTCCCTTCAGGCCCAAAAATTTTCTGTAGAGAAATCAGCTGATAGCCTTATGGGGGTTCCCTTGTAACTGACTCTTTGTTTTTCTCCTGCTGCTTTTAGAATCCTTTCTTTAACTTTTGCAATTTTAATTATGTTTAATTATGATACGATGTGAATCTGTTTGGGTTCTCTTGCTTGGGAGCCTCTCTGCTTCCTGTACCTGGATATCTGTTTCCTTCTTGAGGTTTGGGAAGATTTCAGCCATAATTTCTTTAGACATTTTTGATCTCCTTCTCTCTTTCTTCTTCTTCTGGAACCCCTATTATGCATAGGTTGGCATGCTTTATCTTATCCCATAAATCTCTTATGTTGCTTTTATTTTTTTCATTTGTCTTTCTGTCTGCTGTTCTGATTGGGTGATTTCCATTATTCCATCTTCCAGATCACTTATTCATTCTTCTGCATTATTTAATCTGCTATTCATTGCTTTTATCTCGGCAATTGAGTTGTCTGATTTTGATTGGTTCCTCTTTGTAGTTTCTAGTTCTTTGTTACAGTGATCTACATTTCTATTGATAGTCTTTCTTAATTCCTTTAGCATTTTTATTACCCCCTTTTTTTTTTTTTTTTTCAGTATGCGGGCCCTCACTGTTGTGGCCTCTCCTGTTGCGGAGCACAGGCTCCGGACGTGCAGGCCCAGTGGCCATGGCTCACGGGCCCAGCCGCTCTGCGGCATGTGAGATCTTCCCGGACCGGGGCACGAACCTGTGTCCCCTGCAACGGCAGGTGGACTCTCAACCACTGCGCCACCAGGGAAGCCCTTATTACCTCCTTTTTGAACTCAGGCTCTAATAGACTGGAGGGGTCTGTTTTATTCTTTGTTCTTTCAGGGGATTTCTCTTGTTCCTTTAATTGAGAGTAGTTCCTCTTTTTTTCTCATCTCATTTAAAATTTTCTATCTCTGTGAATTATGAATTTAGGAGAAGCAGTTATCTACTGTGGTCTTGAAGGGCTGTTTTTAATGTGGGAGCATACCTTTGTAGACTGTATGAATCTAATCTTTTTGGTGCAAGGACTGTTTTAGGTATGGATGCTAGCCACATCTTTCCTCAGAGTGTGGTGGTCGTTATCCTCTTAATATGGATATGTCCTTGGTGTTGTGGTGACCAGAGCCTGCACTGGATGTTGGGCAGGGCCTCTTCTTTGCTCCATGGCTGTCATAGCCTTGTCAGAGGCTGGGTCTGCTTCCCAGTTGTTGGAGTGGAAGCTGTGAGGGTCAGAATTGATAAGGCTTTATTGCCCTTGAGTGTGTGCTCTGTCCCCAAGGATGTGTATGCTGGCGCAAGTGAGGCCAGTGTGGTCACAGCGAACCTATATGCCACCTGTACGTAACTCCTCTATCTGTCCTGGTGGACCTCCCAGCCTGTGAAGGGAGTTCCCATGGTGGGAGGACGCCCCTGTGGATATTTCTTCTTTCATAGCTCCCTCCTAGGAACACTGGTCCCGTCTCAATGTCTTTTTCTTGTCCTACTTGGTTACATGGGGATCTTTCTCACAGCTTTGCTTGTATAAGAGATCTTTCCTTCATTCTTTTTGCATATCGTATTTGATACTTTATGGAAAAAAAAATTCCGATAATGGTGATGATGCCTTACAAGTATATAGTGCTTAATAGCTTTAGTAGCTTGCAAATCCCCTTTATGTATATTATTTCAGTTTGATCCTCAGTTCTGTAATTGAGGAAACCAGAGTTGTGATATCTTAAATGGCTCTTCAAGGTCAAATGTAAGTCAGGTGACCATATCATTTGTTCAGTTGGGATAGTTTTGTGATTAAAAGAGAATAGCATTAATAAGTATTTCAGTTCAACGGCACAAGCTGGAACTGTTCTCAGAAAATAGGGTGTTATTAATAAGTGACAAAGTGAGAACATGTATCTAGGTCTTCTAATTCTATGTTCAATACACTGTGCTCTCAAAGGATATGATTTCTGCATCTTCCCATTGTTAGCAGAGTTATAATAAATGATGATTATGAAGCATGGCTAGATCCTGTGGTGTCATATGAATCTTCACAGAATTGAATTGTATTCAACATAGTTTTGGTATTAAGTTTCTTTTTTCTGTTTTGTTTTATATTTCCTTCAAAATTGACAAACTATAGAAGACTGAAATACATGATTAGCTTAAACACTCAGTACTCTTACTGCACCAAATAATAGGGTGTTCTGTGTATCCTTATACATATTTACAATAATACTTTGCATATGCTAAAGAGTTTAATTGTCTTTTCACTTTATAGATAAGAGGGATGTATTTATGATTTGTCCAATATAATCAGTATGCCATCATTATTAGATTCAAATATCAACTCCTATTAACAAAGAGTTCTTCAGATTTCATGGACAAATGTAAATACATTTGTACCTTACCTTGCCTTCCTTGGGTATTGGTGGGTATGAACATACTATCACATTTTCACACTTTCTATTGGATTTTATACTTGATAGCCTTAGTTACTTTTTTTTCCGTTGACATCTTTATTGGAGTATAATTGCTTTACAATGTTGTGTTAGTTTTTGCTATATAACAAGGTGAATCAGCTATCCCTATATCCCCTCCCTCTTGCGTCTCCCTCCCACCCTCCCTATCCCACCCCTCTAGGTGGTCACAAAGCACCAAGCTGATCTCCCTATGCTATGTAGCTGTTTCCAACTAGCTATCTGTTTTACATTTGGTAGTGTAAGTATGTCAATGCTACTCTCTCACTTCATCCCAGCTTACCCTTCCCCCTCCCCATGTCCTCAAGTCCATTCTCTACATCTGTGTCTTTATTCCTGTCCTGCCCCTAGGTTCATCAGAACCCTTTTTCTTTTTTTTTAGATTCCATTTATATGTGTTAGCATACGATATTTGTTTTTCTTTTTCTGACTTAACTTCACTCTCTATGACAGTCTCAAGGTCCATTCACCTCACTACAGATAACTCAATTTCGTTTATTTCTATGGCTGAGTAATATTCCATTGTATATATGTGCCACATCTTCTTTATCCATTCATGTGTCAGTGGAAACTTAGGTTGCTTCCATGTCCTGGCTATTGTAAATAGAGCTGCAGTGAACATTGTGGTACATGACTCTTTTTGAATTATGGTTTTCTCAGGGTATATGCCCAGTAGTGGGATTGCTGGGTCATATGGTAGTTCTATTTGTAGTTTTTTAAGGAACCTCCATACTGTTCTCCATAGTGACTGTATCAATTTACATTCCAACCAACAGTGCAAGAGGGTTCCCTTTCCTCCACACCCTCTCCACCATTTGTTGTTTGTAGATTTTTTGATGATGACCATTCTGACTGGTGTGAGGGTGATACTTCATTGTAGTTTTGATTTGCGTTTCTCTAATGATTAGTGATGTTGAGCATCCTTTCATGTGTTTGTTGACAATCTGTATATCTTCTCTGGAGAAATGTCTGTTTAGGCCTTCTGCCGATTTTTGGATTGTGTTGTTTGTTTTTTTGATATTGAGCTGCATGAGCTGCTTGTATATTTTGGAGATTAATCATTTGTCAGTTGCTTTATTTGAAAATATTTTCTCCCATTCTGAGGGTTGTTTTTTCATCTTGTTTATGGTTTCCTTTGCTGTGCAGAAGCTTTTAAGTTTCATTAGGTCTCATTTGTTTATATTTGTTTTCATTTCCATTTCTCTAGGAGGTGGGTCAAAAAGGATCTTCCTGTGATTTATGTCCTAGACTGTTCTGCCTATGTTTTTATAAGAATTTTATAGTTTCTGGCCTTACATTTAGGTCTTTAATCCATTTTGAGTTTATTTTTGTGTATAGTGTTAGGAAGTGTTCTAATTTCATTCTTTTACATGTAGCTGTCCAGTTTTCCCAGCACCACTTATTGAAGAGGCTGTCTTTTCTCCATTGTAAATTCTTGCCTCCTTTATCAAAGATAAGGTGACCATATGTGTGCGCGTTCATCTCTGGGCTGTCTATCCTGTTCCACTGATCTATATTTCTATTTTTTTGCCAGTACCATACTGTCTTGATTACTGTAACTTCGTAGTGTAGTCTGAAGTCCGGGAGCCTGATTCCTCCAGCTCCATTTTTCTTTCTCAAGATTGCTTTCGCTATTCAGGGTCTTTTGTGTTTCCATGCAAATTGTGAATTTTTTGTTCTAGTTCTGTGAAAAATACCATTGGTAGTTTGGTAGGGATTGCATTGAATCTGTAGATTGCTTTTGGGTCGTATAGTCATTTTCACAATGTTGATTCTTCCAATCCAAGAACATGGTATATCTCTCCATCTGTTTGTATCATCTTTAATTTCTTTCATCAGTGTCTTATAGTTTTCTGCATACAGGTCTTTTGTCTCCTTAGGTAGGTTTATTCCTAAGTCTTTTATTCCTTTTGTTGCAGTGGTAAATGGGAGTGTTTCCTTAATTTCTCTTTCAGTTTTTTCATCATTAGTGTGTAGGAAAGCAAGAAATTTCTGTGCATTAATTTTGTATCCTGCTGCTTTACCAAATTCATTGACTAGCTCTAGTAGTTTTCTGGTGGCATCTTTAGATTCTCTATGTATAGTATCATATCATCTGCAAAGAGTGACAGCTTTACTTTTCTTTTCTGGTTTGGATTCCTTTTATTTCTTTTTCTTCCCTGATTGCTATGGCTAAAACTTCCAAAACTATGTTGAATAATATTGGTGAGAGTGGGCATCCTTATCTTGTTCCTGATTTTAGAGGAAATGGTTTCAGTTTTTCACCATTGAGAATGGTGTTGGCTGTGGGTTTGTCATATATGACCTTTATTATGTTGAGGTAGGTTCCCTCTATACCCACTCTTTGGAGAGTTTTTATCATAAATGGGTGTTGAATTTTGTTGAAAGCTTTTTTTGCATCTGTTGAGATTATCATATGGTTTTTCTCCTTCAGTTTGTTAATATGGTATATCACATTGATTGATCTGCATATATTGAAGAATCCTTGCATTCCTGGAATAAACCCCACTTGATCATGGTGTATGATCCTTTTAATGTGCTATTGGATTCTGTTTGCTAGTATTTTGTTGAGGATTTTTGCATCTATGTTCATCAGTGATATTGGCCTGTACTTCTCTTTTTTTGGGACATCTTTGTCTGGTTTTGGTATCAGGGTGATGGTGGCCTCGTAGAATGAGTTTGGGAGTGTTTCTCCCTCTGCTATATTTTGGAAGAGTTTGAGAAGGATAAGTGTTAGCTCATCTCTAAATGTTTGATAGAATTCACCTGTGAAGCCATCTGGTCCTTTGCTTTTGTTTGTTGGAAGAGTTTTAACCACAGTTTCCATTTCAGTGCTTGTGATTGGTCTTTTTATATTTTCTGTTTCTTCCTGGTTGAGTCTCAGAAGGTTGTACTTTTCTAAGAATTTGTCCATTTCTTCCAGGTTGTCCACTTTATTGGCATATAGTTGCTTGTAGTAATCCCTCATGATTCTTTGTATTTCTGCTGGGTCAGTTGTTACTTCTTTTTCATTTCTAATTCTGTTGATTTGAGTCTTGTCCCTTTTTTTTCCTTGCTGAGTCTGGCTAGTGGTTTATCAGTTTTGTTTATCTCCTCACTAGCTTTTTGTTTTATTGATCTTTGCTGTTGTTTCCTTCATTTCTTTTTCTTTTTTTTTCTGATCTGATATTTATGATTTCTTTTCTTTTGCTAACTTTGGGGTTTTCTGTCCTTCTTTCTCTAATGGCTTTAGGTGTAAGGTTAGGTTGTTTATTTGAGATTTTTCTTGTATCTTGTAGTAGGATTATATTGCTATAAATTTCCCTCTTAGAGCTGCTTTTGCTGCATCCCATAGGTTTTGCGTCATCGTCTTTTCATTGTCATTTGTCTTTAGGTATTTTTTGATTTCCTCTTTGTTTTCTTCAGTGATCTGTTGGTTATTTAGTAGCATATTGTTTAGCCTCCATGTGTTTGTATTTTTGATAGTTTTTTTCCTGTAATTGATATCTAGTTCTATAGCATTGTGATTGGAAAAGATACTCGATATGATTTCAGTTTTCTTAAATTTACCAAGGCTTGATTTGTGATTAAAGATTTGATGTATCCTAGAGAATGTTCCGTGAACATTTGAGAAGAAATTGTATTCTGTTGGTTTCGGATGGAATGTCCTATAAGTATCAATTAAGTCCACCTTGTTTAATATGTCATTTAAAGTTTGTGTTTCCTTATTTATTTTCATTTTGGATGATCCATCCATTGGTGAAAGTGGGTGTTAAAGTACCCTACTATTATTCTGTTACTGTTGATTTCCCCTTTTATGGCTGTTAGTATTTGTCTTATGTATTGAGGTGCTCCTGTGTTGGGTGCATAAATATTTACAGTTGTTGTATCTTCTTGGATTGATCCCTTGATCATTATGTAGTGTCCTTCTTTGTCTCTTGTGGTAGTCTTTGTTTTAAGGTCTATTTTGTCTGATATGAGTATTGCTACTCCAGCTTTCTTTTGATTTCCATTTGCATGGAATATCTTTTTCCATCCCATCCCTTTCAGTCTGTATGTGTTTCTAGGTCTGAAGTTGGTCTCTTGTTTTTATATTCATTTAGCCAGTCTGTGTCTTTTGGTTGGAGCATTTAATCCCTTTACATTTAAGGTAATTATCGATATGTATGTTCCTATGACCATTTTCTTAATTGTTTTGGGTTTGTTTTTAATAGGTCTTTTCCTTCTCTTGTGTTTCCTGCCTAGAGAAGTTCCTTTAGCATTTGTTGTAAAGCTGGTTTGGTGGTGCTAAATTCTCTTAACTTTTGCTTGCCTGTAAAGATTTAAATTTCTCCATCGAATTTGGTTGAGATCCTTGCTGGGTAGTGTACTCTTGGTGGTAGGTTTTTCCCTTTCATCACTTTAAATATGTCCTGCCACTCCCTTCTGGCTTGCAGAGTTTCTGCTGAAAGATCAGCTGTTAACCTTATGGGGATTCCCTTGTATGTTATTTGTTGCTTTTCCCTTGCTGCTTTTAATATATTTTCTTTGTGTTTAATATATGATAGTTTGATTAATATGTGTCTTGGCGTATTTCTCCTTGGATTTATCCTGTATGAGACTCTTTGCGCTTCCTGGACTTGATTGACTATTTCCTCTCCCTTGTTAGGGAAGTTTTCAACTATAATCTTGTCAAATATTTTCTCAGTCCTTTCTTTTTCTCTCCTTTTTCTGAGACCCCTATAATTTGAATGTTGATGCGTTTAATGTTGTCCCAGAGGTCCCTGAGACTGTCCTCAATTCTTTTCGTTCTTTTTTCTTTATTCTGCTCTGTGGTAGTTATTTCCACTATTTCATCTTCCAGGTCGCTTATCTGTTCCTTTGCCTCAGTTATTCTGCTATTGATTCCTTCTGGAGAATTTTAAATTTCATTTATTATATTGTTCGTCATTGTTTGTTTGCACTTTAGTTCTTCTAGGTCCTTGTTAAATGTTTCTTGTATTTTCTCCATTCTTTTTCCAAGATTTTGGATCATCTTTAATATCATTACTCTGAATTCTTTTTCAGGTAGGCTGCCTATTACCACTTCATTTGTTTGGTCTGGTGGGTTTTTACCTTCCTCTTTCATCTGCTGCATATTTCTCTGTCTTCCCATGTTGCTTAACTTACTGTATTCTGGGTCCTCTTTTCGCAGGCTGCAGGTTTGTAGTTCCCTTTGTTTTTGGTGTCTGCCCTCAGTAGGTAAGGTTGATTTAGTGCTTATGTAGGGTTCCTCGTGGAAGGGACTGGTGCCTGTATTCTGGTGGGTGGGGCTGGATCGTGTCTTTCTGGTGCAAAGGGCTGCATCTGGTGGTGTTTTTTGGGGTGTCTTTTAACTTAGTATGATTTTAGGCAGCCTGTCTGCTAATGGGTGGGGTTGTGTTCCTGTCTTGCTAGTTGTTTGGCATGGGGCATCCCGCAGTAGAGTTTGCTGGCCGTTGGGTGGAGCTGGGTCTTAGCAGTGAAACGGAGATCTCTGGGAGAGCTCTCGCCAACTGATATTACGTGGGGCCGGCAGGTCTCTGGTGGTCCAATGTCCTGAAGTCGTCTCTCCCACTTCAGAGGCTCTGGCCTGACATCAGTCCAGAGCACCAAGCCACATGTCTCAGAAGAAAAGGGAGAAAAGAAGAAAGAAAAAAAATTAGTATAAAAAATTATTAAAATAATAAAAATTTAAAAAGTAATAAAAGAGAGCAAGCAAACCAGTAAACAAATCCACCAATGATAATAAGCACTAAAAACTATACTAAAATAAACATAAAAAATCAGAAACAAGTCAGTCACAGACAGCAAACCCCAAGTTTACAGTTGCCTCCAAAGTCCACCGCCTCAATTTTGGGTTGATTCGTTGTCTACTTAGGTATTCCACAGATGCAGTGTATCTGAAGTTGATTGTGGGGATTTAATCTGCTGCTGCTGAGCTGCCCAGAGAAGTTCCCTTTCTCTTCTTTGTTTGCTCAGCTCCTGAGGTTTAGCTTTTGTTTTGGCCCCACCTCTGCATGTAGGTTGCCCTCAGACTTCTGTTCCCACCCAGACAGGACAGGGTTAAAACAGTGGCTGATTAGGGGGCTCTGGCTCACTCATGACGGGGGTGGGGGGGCGCGGTGTTGGTGGGGAGGGAGGGGTACAGTAGTTATAATTGGAATTCTGGGTGAGCCTGAGGCAGCAGAGGCTGGAGTGACGTTGCAGCAGCCTGAGGCACGCCGTGGGTTCTCCCAGGGAAGTTGTCCCTGGATCATGGGACCCTGGCAGTGGCGGGCTGCACAGGCTCCCCGCCGGCGATGGGGGTGGCTTGTGGATAGTGACTTGTGCTTGTACATAGGATTCTTGGTGGCTGTAGCAGCAGTGTTAGCATGTCATGCCTGTCTCTGGTATCTGAGTTGATAGCCACAGCTTGCGCCCGTCTCTGGAGACTGTTTAGGTGGTGCTCTGGATCCCCTCTCCTTGCGCACCCCGAAACAATGGTCTCTTGCCTCTTAGGCAGGTCCAGAGTCTTTCCCAGACTCCCTTCCGGCTAGCTGTGGTGCACTAGCCCCCTTCAGGCTGTGTTCATGCAGCCAACCCCAGTCCTCTCCCTGGGATCTGACCTCCAAAGCCCAAGCCTCAGCTCCCAGCCCCCACCTGCCCCGGTGGGTGAGTAGACAAGCCTCTCAGGCTGGTGAGTTGCCCGTCCACACAGATCTTCTGTGCGGGAATCTCTCTGCTTTGTCCTCTGCACCCTGTTGCTTCACTCTCCTCCGTGGCTCTGAAGCTTGCCCCCACCACCACCTGTCTCTGCCAGTGAAGGGGCTTCCTAGTGTGTGGAAACCTTTCCTCCTTCACAGCTCCATCCCAGAGGTGCAGGTCCCGTCCCTATTCTTTTGTCTTGTTTTTTCTTTTTTCTTTTGCCCTACCCAGGTACATGGGGACTTTCTTGCCTTTTGGGAGGTCTGAGGTCTTCTGCCAGCATTCAGTAGGTGTTCTGTAGGAGTTGTCCCACATGTAGATGTATTTTTGATGTATTTGTGGGGAGGAAGGTGATATCCATGTCTTACTCCTCTGCCAAAGATGTCCCCCCCAACCTTAATTCTCTTGTTAGTGTATATCTATCCCTCCCATATTTGGCTTATATAAAGAACATAAAACATTTTGTGCTTTAATTAACTCTAATTAATGGAGGTATGGAGGGTTCCCAAATATGTAATAATGAATAGCAATTTAGAAGCCCGGGTAAAATCATTCAAAACAGGGTGCCTGGACTTGTGTTGTAAAGATGTTCTTGGCATGATCTCCCTGGGCTCCACTCTTCTCCCAGTCATTCAGTCTGTTTATCTGTTTATTTAAGTATATCTTCTTCTTACCTAATTCCAATTATCTATTGCTGTTTGAAATTAGTTAGAAAAAATGCTGTGGTAACAACTTGAAATTTTCCATGGCTTACAACCAAAAAGACTCTTTTTTTTGCATGTCCATTGTGGGTTAACTGTGTCATGTTGTCTCACTTTGGGACCCAGGCTAAAGGCACAGCTATGGTGGATATGAGGCTAGTTTTATGGGGCAGGGAAAGAAGGAATGGCCAGTCACATACTCACTCTGAAAGGCTTGTCTTGGCTTGGAAGTGATACATTTCTCCTGCTTACCTACATATGTCCCAAGCAAGTCACATGGCCAAGCTTGTCAACAAGGTGAGGGGTTGGGGGACCACAGAAGGAGAACTGGAATATTTGATAGAAGAGTAATGTCATCTACCATGATCCACTTTAGACTTAGCTGAGATACTTTGTTGAGATCACATCTCTCTTCAGAGAACCATTAGGATTCACACTTCTTCTTATGCATTTATTGGTCAGAATTCGACTTTACAAAAACAGTTTGAGATTGAAAACTGGAAGATTCCCCTCTTACCAAATTTTAGTGCTATTTGGCATGCCTCTTCTCCAATCAATATTTTCTTATCAAATACTAGGTACACATCATCAAGCTAAAATGCCAGCTCTATCTTAAGGGAAATTACAATACCATGGTTTAAAAACATGTATTATAGTCTCCCTTATCTGTAGTTTTACTTTCTGTGGTTTCAGTTACCTGTGGTCAACAATGGTCTGAAAATAGAAAATTCATAAGTTTTAAATTGCATGATGTTCCGAGTAGGGTGATGAAACCTTGTTATCCCATTACTTCCTGCACAGGACACGAATAATCCCTTTGTGCATTGTAAACTACCCTTAGTCACTTAGCAGCCCTTTCAGTTATCAGACTGACTGTCCTGATATTCAGTACTTGTGTTTAAGTCACTCTTATTTTACTTAATAGTGGCCCCAAAGCACAGGAGTCATGATGCCGGCTTCCTGTAAGTGAAAAGGTGAAAGTTCTTGACTTATTAAGAAAATCAAAGAAATCCTATACTGAGGTTGCTAAGATCTACAGTAGGAATGAATCTTCTATTCACGAAACTATGAAAAAGGAAAAAGAAATTTGTATTAGTATTGATGTTGCACCTCAAACTGCAGAAGTTACAGCCACAGTGTGTGATAAGTGCTTAGTTAAGATGGAAAAGGCATTAAGTTTTTACAAGATACAGTTGACCCTTGAACAACATGGGGGTTAGGGGTACAGACCCCCCATGCAGTTGAAAATTCATATATAACTTTTGACACCCCCCAAATTTTACTAATAGCCTACTGTTGAACAAAAGCCTTACTGATAATATCAACTGCTGATTAACACGTATTTTGTATGTTATATGTATATCTACATATATCTTATATATTCATGACATACCTAATTTTTCTTAATTTTTTTCAGTGTTTCTAGACTATGTGGTTCATCTGTGAGGTTATTCAAATTGTTGAAAATCTTCAAAAAATTTTCCAGTATATTTATTAAAAACAGTCTGTGTACCAGTGGACCCATGCAGTTCAAACCCATGTTGTTCAAGGGTCAGCTGTATTTTGAGAGAGGGGGGCGGGGGGAAATAGAGACCACATTTACATAATTTTTTACAGTATATTGTTATAATTATTCTGTTTTATTACTAATTATTGTCAGTCTCTTACTATGCCTAATTTATAGATTAAACTTTATCATACGTATGTGTATTTAGGGAAAAAAATAGTATATATATAGAGCTTGGTACTATCTGTGGTTTCAGGCATCCATTGGGGGTCTTGGAACGTATCCCCCCAAGGATAAGGGGGTCTACTGTACAATCAGTTGGCCAAACAAGTATATGTATTTGTAATTCCACACTCTAGGAAACTTCTTCTCCTTGAGTTCATCAGATAGCTTTGATTCTGTATTCTAGGTTTTTGTATCATTATAAACACGTATTTTAAAAGAAACACACATTACATTTCCTGAGTCCAGAAGGGTGTTGTTTTATTAGTATGTCTTATTGTAGTATTGTATCTTAGACTTTTTCTTTATCTTTGTCAACTCCAGTACAAATTTTCTAGGGTGGGAGCAGTTAGAAGTTTGTCTACTGTGTTATTTTATGCTTTTCTTGGAAGAGCTAGAAACTGGATTCGTGAACTCTTCTTTTGCCCCCCTCCCCCTGAAATGGCAGAGAAGTTTGCCAAGGTGTTGGTGAGCAGGAAACAGTGTTTTGGGTGCCAACAGAACTCACAGAGAAGCCACCTGTGTGGGTGTGGATGGAACCCGCTGGAGGATGTCTGCTTCTGGGTGCTGCACGCCACTGGCCAGAAAGCCACCTGCTGGCCACTGTGGTGGGAAAAAGAAGGAGAAAACCAGAATCAGGAAGAGTGGTCATTTGGTTTTGTCTCTCTAGTGTCTTCTGCTGACAAGACCTAATGCTGTGGCATCTGGTAAAGGAGAATGTTTACAGGGTCCAGCTCCAGTGTCACAAATCAGAGCAAAGAAGTGTATATTTGGAACCCGAAAGCAGTAAGGTGATAACTGACACAGTGACTATGGAATTTATTGTCTAAACTAGGAAGCAAAGGGGAGATCCATTAATATTTATACTGAGCCAATAGGTATAAATTAGAACTGTCCTAGGAGAAACTAGAGATATGTTTACCCTATGTGGGAGCTGGGCCCAAGGGCGAATAGATCTGGATGTGGGGAAGAGGAGAATCAGTGAAGAACACTGTGCGTATAGGGACTTGTGTGAACAAAGAAATGGGTGCTGGAGGTGTGGAGTGAATAAGCTTAATATGTGGCCTGAGAGAGAAGCACATGTAAAGATGAAATAGTAATTTTTGAATAAGGCTTTTAGATGGAAGGCTTAACAAATTTATCTTATTATCTTAATATTAATGCCCATAAATTTGTAGAAATTATTCTTTACAAGAACGTGCATTTCCCTGTCTATCAGTTCCATCGTCGGGACTCAGAGTACCTTCATCAAGCATTTATCATGCTGTCTACTAAGAATTCAGTGCCTTCTGCAGACCTACAGTTCAGTTGTTGAAAAAACTGATTGGGTCTCTCAAAATTAGACGAAGGAAACTTGGTGGAGAATTTGTTTATTGTCAGTCTTTGAATGTGATTTTATTTTATGAATTATGAAATAAAATTTTATTTTATTTTATGAAATGTGATTTTATTTTATGAAAAAGGAAAAATTGAAAAATTACCTTTCTGTAATATATGGTACAAATAATACCAAAAAGAAGTCTGTGCAGGTTATTTTTCAAGTGTACATGTGTATGGAGAGAGAGAGAGAATATGTTAAAGTATTTTTAGTCTAAATCCTAAGAACATACAATTATAAGAGCTAATGCCATTGATTTTTCTTCACTTTTTTCCTTCATCACCTGAATGCAGCCCCCAGTAATAAGACTCTTACAAGAAGCCTCTTATTAAACTTTTTACACAGATGATGAAGAAATGGAGGCCTAGAAATGTGAAGTGTTTTGCTCATGTCACAGGAGAATTAGTGGGGGAGCAAGTTTCCTGCTTCTCAGGTCAACATCCCTTCTTTTCCACCAGGATCTCTTGCTTGTCTTTAAGCTCAAGGAGGTATTATCAGAACTCCAGTATCTGAACTTCACATGAGAGCTAGAGATATGCCTCTGGACATTTGCTTTCTAGATAAAGGGATACTGGATTCAATGGCCATGTTTCAGGGCACTGACCCCACAGAGTCATCTTTTCCTTCCTCAGTGCTCATCTCCTAATCTACTTTTGTTCCTTTCATTTCTTGCCCAGCTCCCCCATATCTCAGTTATTTTCTCCTTCTTTGTCGAAATTTCACAAGTTTGGAGAACAGGGACTGTGCTTCTTTGGAAGGCAGGGTTTGTATTCTAGACACTAATAGGTCTCCCTTTGTGAGCTGCTTCTCCAGCCCATGTGTTCCTACACTGGTCCCTCCAATCTACAGCTTTTCATGAGCGTCTGGTTCCCAAGCTCCCTGGTCTAACTCTGACATCTGGTAAACCATGTTGGAAAAGCTACTTCTGCAATTTCTATATTATCTCTCTACACATTCCAGATAATAAATGAAAAGTATTTGGGAAAGAATTAGAACTAAACAATTCTCAAAAGTTTTCTTTAGATTGATTTATTGGCTGACCTCTCTGTACCTTTCTAACAATATTGCTATTAAAAACAAGCCCATCTATTCCAATTCACCACATGTGACCCCATTAAATCCATGGCTTTAAAGCTTTGCAGGCTTGTTTCCAGCATTTAGCTTCCCTGGTAAAAACAAATGACTTTACTGATAACTGAACCTGAGGGAAAATACTTTTTAAACATCTCTATTTTATAGATTATTATACAATGTTTGAAAATTTGATCAAAATTAATTTTGTAGATAATTGCAAAATATAGACCAGTCTCTCCACCTGTCCCATTTTTTGGGGGGGAAGTGTCCATGCAGAAAGGGCACAAGTTATGGTCAGCTTTTTTTTTTTTGGTCTTTGTCTCTGATATTAGTCTTCTTCCTGTGGATTGTCATTATTTCCAGCACAAAATACTAAATGAAACATTTATAGAAATCTTTGGAATGGATAGTCATTCCCATTTTCTTAAATTCATATTTCCCAGATTCTTTAAGTAAGCTCGTAGAAATTTGTAAAGCAGCTTTATTAACTGGTAAGATTTTAATTAAAAACACAATAATATTTAAAGAAAAAACAAATCTGGCTTGTGATGTTGTCAGAAAGTCTTACTTTACAAAAGTCTCCACAGTACAAAAAACTATAAATAAAGTAACATCTCCAAAATTTTGAAAAGAGCCACACCACTCTTTCCTCCTGCCTGATTTAAAAATATGTGACAAAGTAAGAGAATTGGAAAAAACCCTCTTCCCATACCCTGTCTGGCTAATTCAGACCAACTGGGAAAAATCACATGATGGACAACACATCAAAAATCCAGGCTGAAAACGGCCAAATCTATGAATAGCAGATATGGGAACCAGCCCAAGGCTTGTGTGTAGAAGGGTGACAGATAAAAATAGTGCCCTAAATTTTTCAAAGGTGATTTGAAACTTCCCAGTATAGATGACCTTGCTACTGAAAATAAGATGACAAGGGCAGAGTTGAAATTGCAACCTCTTTCAAGGATCTGTAGACTTAAGCTAATGTTCAAGAAAAAGAGCTAATTTCCCCCCTCACCAGCAAGCTGCACACAGGCACAGAGCATTTCTTTTTCTTTGACAAATTCTTAATATATTTATCCTTCCCCTCTGTTCCTTTCAAGAAAGAAAGGCAGTGGCCCAGGATTGTGAGTTTTCAAAAAGCATATCCCATTTTCAGTTCCCTCCTGTGATGAAAGCAATGTCCAGGAGATGAGGTAGGCTCAGCGACAATATTAAAAAAATATATATATTTCTCACATCATAAACCATTTTTTCTTTGTTTTGCTGGACATTCTTCATTGTGCCTTTGCCTCCACACTGTGCTTGATATCAGTGAGGGAGTGGCTTACAGCTGCTTAAACAGAAAAGTTTTCAAAACTTGCTGGCTCCCGTATCAACTAGCTACAAAGATAAAGGCTATGCCACTTATTTTTTTTTTTTAATTTATGTTTTTGAGAAAGGCAGAAAGAGTAAAGAAGGAAAATTTGTTTTTGAATGTCCATTTCTGAAGTTCTTTACCTCTCTTCCTTGCTCTACTGTTGATTAAAATATCTTCACATGTCTCCAAGGCTCTCTAAGCTGGATGGGGAGAGTTTGGTGACAGTGAGGAATACCATTAGTGAGATTTCTTTTGGTGATAGACAGATGTAAATGTATCCATCTAATTTTCTGCTCTCAGGTCTCTGTCTGCAGATGGATGTTAATAATTAGCAGTTGCATCTCCTCCCTCTTTATCAAATTGGATTCTCCATAAATTCATCATTTCTTTTTTATTTTCTCAAAGTCGTAGCAGCTCTGACAGCCTCTCTTTGTTCTTGTGTTTATAAATAATTTATAACACAGAAATATCTCTTCTTAGTCTTAAAACATAAACTAATGGAATAACACAACACACTGGCCCAAACTGCCTTCCACTTGGGGAGAGAGAAAACCTTAGCGTGGGGTGGAGGATGCATAGAGCTTCATTCTTAACAAAGGAGGCTGAAGATCAGATGAAAAATAAAAAATAAAAAACATTTGTCCACCTGAATGTAGTTTTTTGGTTTTAATTTTTTTTCCCCTTCCAGTTTCTAGCCGGGTATGGGAGTTCTAGACAGCACAAGCAAATTCTTTTGTGATTTCTTCCAAATAGTGTACCTTACTCGAATTCCCAAATACACAATACATTTCATTAGGCTCTAAAGAAAGGAGACTATCATTCAATTAAAACATCCACAGATGCTAAAAACATACAATGGTACATTAATTCAACAACTGTATGCTCATAACGCATGCACAATCTTTAAACACCAAATTACAGCGCTTTGGTCCAAATTAGCAATAAAATACAATGTGTTTGCCCTCTACTGGGTAGTAATGACTGTGTAGTTTTCCTTGCATACCCAGTAGCCTTCTAGACAGCTTCATAACTGTTTCATGTAGTCACTTTCACAGTGTTATAAACAAATATGGCTAGGATTTGTGCTAATTAAGGTAAATAGAACAATGTTGAAATGGGTTTTCTAAGCTGAGATCTTCAGTGGAGGTGCTTTTAAAATTTTTCGTATATTGCTCTAGGTTTGCACATCACATCATAGGAGATGGCTTATAAGTCATCATTTGATATCTTGGAAATATATTCAGGTTGTCGATAAATATTCCACCTAACAATGCTAATGCAGAATGTTTGTCATGTAATTTAGATAGGAATCTGAACACCTTCTTATATCAGCTGTTAAGATTTTTCACTGAAGCAGAAATAACATCTTATCTTCCATCTGGAAATGGGACATAGAATAGTGACACAAGTTATTTACAGAGTTACTGTAAAACAAGAGTGGTAACAGAGTAACTACAAAGCAACTCTCTGGGTTGCTGCTGCACTGTAATGCCAGATAAATAATCATGCCAGGGTAAATGAATTGGGCGAGGCCTGATTTTGTAGAGCATAAATGTAATTTGCATTCCTTTTGGGGTGGAGCTTCTCTTTGCATGTTGATTTCTGAAACATCTTTTGAAGTTCTAGCTGACCCTGTAGAGCAATACGTATGTACATGGAACACTCATACCATTTCTACCTTACAGGAAGTTGGGGGAGGAAGCCATTCCACTGCCAGAGATGGAGCCTCAGTCCAGTCCAGAAAGACAAACATACCTTGAGATTTAAACTGGTTGAATAAAGGGACTGGGTTTAGCTGGAGAGGAATTTGGCTGGTATTCCGGGTCAGGTCTTCTCCCTTGGTCCCAGTTGTCTTGCTCTTGGCAAATGATTTATTTTTCTCTTAAAAATGGAGTGGGATTAATATCTTGACTTGGGGCTTTGGAATGTTTTCTCCCCAGAAACGGCAGTCAGCATTATGGGTTAGAGTGATTCAGGCATAAAGCAGTAAGGGAAGTGGTTTTTTTTTTTGTCGAGGTACTGGGGACAAAATAATTACTGGATTGTACCACAGCCCAACAATTAAGAAGAAATCAAATCCTTTCTTTGGCTTAAAAACATTTCTACGTAAGTCCTGGGATTCCTGCTCCTCCCACTGGCCCACCTACTGCATATCTTCTGGGCTCTGTCTTTATCTCTGGGATCTTTCTGGGGCAGGCATGTAGCAGTATATCTCAGAGAAAAATATTTTTTATTCAAAGCAGAGAATGTAAAATGCCCTAGTGTCTCCTTTTTTTTTTTTAATTTATGTTTCTTTAGAAATTGACATAACTTTCAGAGTGTATATGTAGGCGTGGGATGGGGGAGAGGTAAGGAAGTAAGATGAGAGCCTTGCACTTTGGGGTAGAGATTAAACAGGAGGAAAACATGGCTTTGCAGAAGACAGTTTGCAGCCGTTGAGAGAACTGAAGGGAAGAAGACATCCCACAGAACTTAGTTGATAATTGTTCAATTTAATGATGGTCTGATGGGATCAGAGCATCTTCCAAAATTCTGGAATTTTCCTAACTGCCTACTGTGTCCTTATATGTACGGCACGGCATTTGTTTCTCCGTTCAGGTCCTTGTCATCTTGCTAATTCTGTACTTGGCTAAATGGCTGAAGATGTTTTGGTTTGTAAGGCAATTCTTGTTCCCAGCTGCATTAAACTGCTGTTATTAATTACCTCCTTTGGCCTAACATTATGCCTTTATAACACACATACTGTCAGGCTCTCTGTGATTATTGGAAGGCTATGCCATACACAAAGGCATTAAGCTTAAAACAATAGAGGCTGCTTATTTGATAGTGGAAGATGTCAGAGGGAGACAAGCACAGTTGGCTAGAACTGACTTGAAGCTCGTCATAAGGAAATAAGGGGCGAGGTGATCACAGAACGGCATTAACTGCGCCTGCGAGACACACAATTCTACATGGCAGCTTCCATCATGCATTTCCCATGGAAGAAGGGGGGGAAACGGGCTCTGAGTAAATGATGGGTGAATACAGAATCAATTGTAGTGTGTGACAAGACACTTTCTCTCTTTGTTTAATATATAAATCAGGAGCACTTATGAATTGATATTAATTAAAATAATGTATTTGCTTTCTTTCAACAGTAATGTCAGCCTGGTTAAAAAACGGAACGCTAAATCTTCATTAGACTTTCAATATTAAAAAACTTGCATGAAATATGAATTAGCATTTAACTTGTTGCTAGTTAGTTTAAAGGGGAGAGAATGCAATAGGCATCTAGCATTTTGGACAAAAGCAGAATCGGCTTTCCCAAACCTGGGAATAAGTTGGTCTCTAGAGGCCACATGGATCAGGGAATCATCCATCGTTACCTTCTAACAGGAGTGACTGCATCCCAAATGGAATTACTAAATGCTGTCGCATCCGTGGAATTAAGTTTCTATCATAAGGCTAATGCATGGTGAACCACCAAAATGTCTGAACATGAAAATTCAGCTTATAAAGGTCCTTAGAGTTCTGTTGATATATATCTGGGGACGTGGGCAAAAACAGCCTTTGTTTTAGAATAAAGCACGTATAGATTTCATTTTTCTACAGTCTTTTCCACACATAGAGAAATTATGAAAAGCTTAAAGTGTCATTACTTAGCTATGTCAAATTTTGGAAATCAGTAGCTACTTGGAGGGGAACAGTGGGTAAGAGGCTTTTGTTCATTCTGTTCAGATGGATAGTTGATGTCTTCTGATCTTCATTGCACTGGTGGCCTGAAATTAGAACAGATATAAATGGAATGACCAGGCTGAGACCTCCCTCATATTGAATTCAAAAATACATTATGAAACTCCAATGATCATATCGGCAATGTGTTGTCTTAGGTGAAAGCTGTTCATAAATGGGCTTGCTTATAAAATACACTATTGATTTTATAATTACGTTCCACCTGGATTTATATATTTGGGAAGTGTGATTGAATTTTAGACCTCTCTCTGGGGGTGGCATGTACATGCACAGAGAAACCACAAGGTGGTGGTATGGTGTCACCATATTTTTTAAGAACGAGAAGAAAAGGGGGTTTGTTTAATGAGCTTGCCCTCACAAACCTGCTCATCTAGTGAACTGTGACTTTTCAAATACCAACCTATTAATGTCAAAGGCAATACTGAAGGGAACAGTTGTGTTTGATTTAAAAAATACAGACAATGTGAAGTCCACTATGGCCCAGTATCTATCACTTATGGGGCTCCATTCATGCCTAATGCTTTATTCAAGCTAAGACCTAGTTTTTATATATCAGATTAATACATATCTACAGCTTTGCACCTTTCTAGTTTGATTTTTTTATCATCAGGGCTCACCGGGGCCATTTTCATTCCCTTACTATACCATCTGCAAGCAGGTGGATTAGAGATAACTCTCATTGTGCTTTGTTTTTCTCCCGACACTGTCATTAATCATTCCTTAAGCCACACTTCAACTTCTAGTAATCAGGACTGGCTGCTCCTGAGCTGCACAAGAATTGCCTCTCACAGTGTAATATGGAATTGGAAGCGAATGGCTGAGGCCAAGACGCCTCTTCTGCATTCCCCATCTATCTCATCATTTAGGTATTTATCCATCTCGGGCTTGTACAGAAAGCACCTCTCTCCTTCCCATGAGGACGCAGATTGCAACAGAGGATCAGATTTGTTACCAGGCTTTGGGCTTTGATTGTCCTCTTATAAGTTCAGGATTAAAGTGAAATTTCCCACAGGGCTATGCAGGATTTGCTAGCATTTAACTGTTTAACCTGGCTGTTTGTGAATGAGAATCCTGTGGTCAACTATTCCGTAGAGAATATTATGGTAAGCCGAGCCTGAGTGGTACACATTCCGGTATGTGCCTGTAAAGACGGGCACAGTTGATTCCAATTAACTTCATATCTGATGTCAGTTGTTTTCATGTACACAGAGAGCAATGATCCTAAGGTAAAAAGAAAGCCAAAGCATTCCCTCTCATGAAGTATAGATGTCAGTTTTAAATAAATGCAAATCTGCTCTCTCAAAATTATGATTTCCACTTATGCTTTTTACACTGATTAGAGAATTAATCAGTCTTGCATTGGGTTGTTTTGTGTAGTTGTTTTATGTTCTCTAATTTGTTTACTAATTTTAATCTAGCAATGATTTGATTCTTTATTCAACATGCCTTTGAATATAACCAAAACAGAAACAAAGTTTGTGAATTTATTTACACTTACTGTTTTCACATTGATAAATATGTACTTAGAATGTCTTAGGTTATATGTAGAACTTATACAGATACAGTTCCCTAATTCTTTGCTATTTCTGAAGAGCAGATTTTTTCTAATCTGCTCTTCATCCCCTGAATCAAAGCAATGGGAGATTGGAGGAAGGATTATTCAAATATTATGTCCCTATTATCTATTTTTGTTTTTGTTTTTTAGATTATGACTACTTAAGGGAAGGATTTGAAAGACATCAAAATCATTGTTACCTAGTGTTGAGGGGTTGTATGCCCATCCACTGCAGTTATTCTATTTAATGTGAATATTTTTTTAAGTGCCTAAGAAGATAGTGCTCATTTTGTTTGTCTCATGAAAAGAAACAGAACAACGAGGCAACAGGAGTATGGAATTTAGCAAACCATTTAAAGCTTATGGTGAAACCTGGCTTTTGCAAGGGAACCGATCACATCATTAAACCTTTTATTCTTCCACAAATCCTCCATTACATTTTGTAACCTCAATTTTGTGATGTTAAAAGAAAGTGAAACACACACCTAAGCAGAAATAACTTAAAAAAACGATTTTTAAAATAAAATAAATGTTGGTCACAACAGATTGAAACATTAAAAGAAAGTTTCAAGCATCTCACTGGATTTCCTTTTGTAATGGCTAGTGTAGGTGGCAAACTGATGATTTTTAGGGAGGAGAGGAACGGGAAGTGGCAAGGCTACAGTGGTCTCTAGACTAATTTATTTGTTTTGCTGCATTTGAGTCAGATACCCTCTTATTAGGGAGCAGCTTTCAAAGCAGTTTTGATGGACACTGATCTTGAGCCTGGTGGGAGCTTGCTTGGGGTTATAAACAAGAACACCACGGGCTTGGTACTAAATATCTTTAACCCCATTTACCATATCCCACAGAATTAGGGAGGCACTGAATTAGGAGTACGTGGTGGAGAAGTTCTCTCTCTTAAATGCAAGAGGAATCTTCTCCAGATTCACATGAGTAATTTTCAGCTGTGTATTATGCTCCTGAAGTAACCTCTTCATTCCCATTGTTTTAGTGTGAAATCATTTCCTCGGGATATAATTAGAGTTGCTCCATTTATTACATTAAATGATTAGCATGCACTTGAAATGATGCAGTGTATTTTCCTTTATTGCTGATGACTCTTAAATATGGGCCTCTATTCTTAATGGATAAATTAAGATTGTCTTGGCTCTTTGTAGCCTACTGTGTAGCCAAACAAGAGTGACTTTCTTTTTCAAACATAGGCCAGGTGTACTGTGGCTGAGGTCTAGGTTTGAAGAGATTCTATTCATATGGATGTCCCACCTGGTTCAACAAAGAGCTCGATAATACTGCTTAAAGGGTTTCTCTCCCAATCCCCTTAATAAAAATGCTTTTAATGACAGTACTTTATCTGGCATTACTCATCCTATGTGTAGAGTAAGTAAGTTTAACATAAAGTGACCCAAGATCACATTTCAAAAAAGTACCTCATAGGAAAGGCATGCGCATTATCTGAGTAAGCAATGTGCCCTACGAACCATGGAAAAATGGTATTTTAAGAATTACCAAATATAGATTCCATTTGGATGCAAGTGCTTCTTGCTCTCTTTGAACTAGCTTGGTCGCGTAGCTGACAGAGTCATCTGAAATCCCCTGGAAAGTTAGGATCAAGCAGACACTGCATGCTAAACAGGCATCATTGCACGCGTAATTAGAGAAACGGGAAAGAAACCGGGTGCGTCTTGTAGTTAATTTTCAGATTGTCACAAAATAATAATAAATGGGATAATTTAACCATAATGTTTGTTAGAAAATTTTAAACCTGTGTTTAGTTGTGAGTTGTAAACATGCATAGATATAAAGACTAACCATGATGAGGATTTGCCAGTTTTACATTTGGCCATTCTGTCTAAATGTATGTTTGATCTTTAATAAGTTTCATTATTAAGAGACAGACTTTTACATAAAAAGAGTTCAAAGAAAACTAAAAAATTCTTCCTGCAAACTTCAAATAGTTTTATCTGTTTTGAGGACGAGATCATTTTTCTGCCACCTAGACATGATGATTCAAAACTCTGTCATTTTGCCTTTATTGATTTGTTTATGTATTTATTGTGTTCTAATAGCATTGTTATTTTCATGAGAACACTGTGAGTTGCTGCGGGAGGTTTACGGTTCTTGGCAGCAACTGGAGAATTAAAAAAGAAAAGAAGAAAAAGAAGCATGGGTTGTGAAGTCGAGTTCTACCTTTTGGCAGCAGTGATCCCCTTGCCCCACACAGGGTGAAACTGTTTGGGTTCCCACACTCTGATTTCTCAGGTATAGTGAGTAGAGGAATAAACTACCAGAAATCAGGTATTACCTTAGCAAGTGAGAAGAGGAATTTAATACTTCTCTCATATAATGCATTTACTACTTCTCTCTTATAATTCATATCCTGGGAATGAGCACATAAATTCTCTGTAAACAGTAGCTAGCATTTTCTCACCACCCAGTCAAATAAAAAGCACTCGTGGAAAAGTTCTTTGTATCTCAACTATGGTCTTCAGAAGAGATTCCTGTCAATACTTAGATTCCTGTCAATTCCTTACTTTATGTTTTGGACCAAAAATACTGGAACAACAGTGGCAACAACAAAAGACTCTTTTTATTTGTGTTTCATTTTCTGGGGTTGGTTTTAGCTCTGCAAGCCATCTGAGCGTGCAGAATTTCTTATTAGAAGTTATTTAAAATATAATAAATTAAAAATGGTAATGTTCTGGTTAAATCTCAAAATAATCTTAAATACCCTTGTATTTTTCTACTCAGTTAGATGAAAACTTTGCATGTTTATCCTTTTATATGATAGCAAAATTGGGCTCTGGCTGAGCCATACTGACTTGGGAAAACACTGTTTCTGAAGATCTGCTGTATAATGACATTCTCTCTGCTTATAGTTCACATCGTACACTGGAAACATCTTCCTATTCATGTTTACTTCGATGAGACACATCATTGAAGGAGAGTAGAGAGCCTTCTAGATCATCTAGTCATTTTTTATATAAAAAGTGACTGAGATCCACAGATACGCTAGGATTTGTCTGGACACACCTAGTGGTGATTCAGGACTTCTACCAACCCCTTAACTATGTCCACTGCTCCTTCTACTTCCATGGCAATACAGAATCCAACAGAGAAATATCTGAAATGCCTCCTCTAGCCTCCACCCCTAGATGGAAATGCTATTTACAAATGAGAAATTGGGAGCAATCCAGTATGATTAGGTATGGTCCTTATTGATGAATATTGTCACCAAATATGATTTTAATTCTATGCAACACAGATTGTATTTAAATTACTTTAAGTGGATAGTGGTCAAATTGTATTACCCTTTAGATAACCATACCAAAGGATCTTTGGGAGATGGCAAATTCAATTAATATAAAGGCGTTGGCAGTCTGTTTATAGTAAACCTGTCTTTAATTTCTTTAAGAACTTCTGAGAGCACTGTCAATGCATGGCATTCTGAATTGGAGGAGACATACTATCCTAAAAGAGTGCTGTAGTGTTGTTTAGCTCTGACAGGAGAATTCTCAGGGTAAGGGTGCTTGAAAGTCGTCATCAGTGTCCTTATAGGAGAAATGATCCACTCTCAAATGATGGAGATGGAGGATAGATTTAAATTGCACTTCTTTTTATAACTTTGTGAATTTCTTTTTAGTGTATGTCTCCTTTTCAAAAGATGAAGTTATAACAGTACTAATACTAGTGGTGTGGAAGGTTACAATGGCTGAACATCTCTCTCAAACATTTATTCCATTTAAACAAAAATACCTGATAGAGAGCATTTCCATTATTCACAAGAAATCACACACTATAATGGTTTCTAGCACTCCTTTTGTAATAGCTTATTTAAATACTTGGGGCTGCAATTCAGATTTCCACTTTGTTCAGACTTCACAGAAATACTTTATTCAATTGATCACATTTTTATTCTTTATTGTACTCTAAATCGCCTTTGATTTCTTAGAACACCAGAAGTAAAAATCAAGTCTGTAGTCATGTAAAATAAAAAATTCCTCCAATGCATTTACTTAAAGACAAAGTAAAAATAAAAACAGAAACCAAACAAAAACAAGGCAATAAATACAAAAAAAAGAAAAAAAATTCTTTCCACCAATAATTTAATGACGATTCAAGTATATTATGTTAAAGGACAACTATGGTCTATAGATTATTTTATATTTTATAAGTTTTATATTTTATACAAATTTGGTATTTTCTACAAATTCTTTAGATGGAAATTTTGTTTCTTCTAGCAGCCTTTTGTAATATTAGACATTTATGAAGACAACCAGAAATCTCAGTTGATGCTTTAGTGATTGCCTCAGATTAAAGACAACCCCACCCCCCAAAATAAATCTCATAAATATACATGAATTCACAAAAACTGGCTAAAATCTTAACTTTTAATAAGCTTGTGTTTTAAATTTAAAGAAGAAGAATGACTATAGCCATTGTGGTTGACAGGGTAGCATAACTTCTCTTTATTAAAACTTTATTTTATCCTAAAATTTACAGTCTAGAAAAAGCTTTAAAGCACTTCAGTGCACTTTTAGGGAAAAAAGAGAAACAAAACTAAAAAAGAGATGATAACGTAGTATATATTAAGTTTATTTCAAAAATGCTTTTAATTTTGTCTGTATGCCAATAAGAGAAAGTCTGCTGGAATTAATCCACAGAACAAGAGCAATTCAGTTACTACAAAGAAGATGACATAAGCCACCAAAGTGAAAGGAATTCAGACTCTCAGGCTGGTACATTTTGGTTTTTTGTCTGAGCCCTCCCAGGTGAAAATGGAGCACCTATAGTAGCATATGGGATATTTGACTTTATTGTGATAATGCTGCAGGCCCTAAAGGAAAGATTCATGGAAACATACGGGTACATGCCTTGATATAATAGAAGTAAAAGACTCCACAGTTACAATACATAATTTAACTATGCAAATACAGACTTAGGTGTGCGGTGATTTATCCATTTGCAATAGCTTGAAATTCTTTGAGAGGATTTTTAAGGACTTTATTGTCTAAAAATGAATATTTATAATGCTTTAAAGACAGTGGTTACACTTAATGGCTAGGCTGTGATGTTTGGAATCAATAAAGAATGAAATGAAAAAACATATTTAGAAAAACTTCTGAATGAAATGAAAAAACATATTTAGAAAAACTTCTAAGTGGGTTTTGGATAGATTCTGTGAAGACATATCAAATTAGTTGAATTGATATAAATCCTTTTAGAATGTGATACCCATATGTATATGTCATATGAGTATATGTGTATACATGAAACCTATATAAGTATTGAGTTTTATTCAAATATTTTTAATGTCAATTAAGGTAGCTACTTATTCTTCGTTTTTCCTTATTCCCAGGAAACTAAGATATTTCTTTTACAATCATGTGAAAATGTTTTTATATACTGAAACAGAAACATCAAAATTCATTAAGAACAAAGCTCTGGCATATTATAATCTGTCTGCCAGTTCTCAGTCTAGTGTGAATTCATCTGTGTGTAAGTCTAGAAAGTAAATATCAAAATAGAAATGCTCAGTGATTTCAGTAGTATTAACAGAATCACCTTTTATTAAAAACACAGTGCTTGATAATCTTGTGATATCTGTGATCTGAATAAACTGATAAGTAGAAAACAGTTTGCCCTCCCACGTTTTATCCTAAATCTATGTGAAGAAGCTTCCATTACTTGCAAAGTTTCAAATGTTATTTGATTTATATGTACTTGAAAGAAAAATTCCCCTTGAAACAACAAGGACAGAATGTCCAAAGACATAGTAAATATATAGTTTCTTAATTGCAAAGCCAAAATAGATTACACACAGCCTTGCAAAATCTAAGACATCTGCTTTATTTGAGGCAAGAAGAAAGACATCTGGGGGCTTGAATGTTTCTTTGTGACCTGCTCCAGTGTGAGTAACCTTGTAGTTAACTAGGCATTTAGTCAGGTCTGCAGAAAGATCATTGCCTGGACTCTGCCTCAGAGGCTGATGAGGACCCAGGCCAAAGCCGAAATGTCATACCCAAAAGATCACTGAAGCCATGCAGTCGGGGTGGAAGTGTCGTAACTGGGGCAGTGTAATAACAGCCGTCAACCATTTGTCTCTCTGGCAATCACAAACTTACAGACATGAAATAATCAATGGAGCAGAAAAAAATTTTAAAACCTAAAAATAAAATAATGTCAGCACGAATCTTCTAGATTCATTTTGGTTTTTGACAAATATTTAATCCTATTATTATTTTCAACTATCCTTAAATGCTGGCGTCTTTCGTCATACAGGAAACCTTTGGTGATTTCGTATGGCATTGGTGGAATAAATTCACATTAAAAAAAATTTCAATTACAGGCTTCTGCAATTACATTTGACTTCTCTAACTGCAAAGAAGCCACAATAAAGTAGCTCTTCTGTTGTTTAGTTATATTCCTGGCTAATGTTATGTGTGTTCAGTCTAGGATAGAGTGGTTTATTTGTTTAAAGCTGCCTCCTTGATGTTTGGGTTTATTTGCTTGTTCATCGGCCATAATGAGCGCCCTTCTCCTGTGGTTCCTGTCCCTGTGTGACTTTGTAACAGAGTCCAGATGCAGCGTGAGGGCTTGTGCTGTTTGACAAACAAAACCAAACCCCAAATTGCCTGCGAGTTGTTGATAAATCTTTCCATTGGAATTATACTTGTCTAAGTGGCAGAGATACAAGATTCACTTCTTACTCAGTATTTGAATGTGCGGACGGCACATTTAATTGCTCCCCATAGGCAGGAATTTGGCAGAGAGAAAGCAACGCATTTTAATCGGTCTGTCTAGCTATGTTTTAAAGCACCCCTTGCCACCGTGCCTGCATATTTGTGTTGGCATTAATAGAACAAAAATGTGTATTGGACTCGAAAGGTGTTTTGATGGTAGGTAAACACAGTTATTTTTCACCCGATTCTGTTTTCTGTACTTACAATGCCAAAAAGGCAGCCGAGGGGATGGTGCTTACATCAGCGGGAATTAAGAATTGAGGGTTTTCTTTTTCAAGTACCACCTTTAGAATGTGAATACGGGGCTAATTTAATTAAGGGACAAAATACCCAGTGGTGGAGTTTAGAAGACAGACCCAAGAGTAAAGAAGTGAGGGAGGTTTTTGTACTTAAATAGCAAAGCAGTTGCAAATCAACCGATGGACCAGATGCTTTATTTTAAAAATTATTTGATTTCCTGATTTAAAAAAGTGATTCTCTTTATATGTTCATCACTTTTTATTAAAAAAATACCAACATAACATGTGGCTGATTCTCCAGTGTAGAGTAAAATAGTACAAATTTTCTAAGCACCACAATATTGAAATTCAGTGTTGCTTCATGAAAAAAATCAATAATAGTTAAATTGGAAAACTTTTTGTACTCCTTTGGTGTAGCACTTTTTCCTGATCTCTCTCATATGTCATAGAAGGATCTCTTTCGCTGTAAGAATGCCTGATATTCAAATATCTTACTTTTGATATCTTTCACATTGTAGATTGTTTCTGCTTTTTTCAAAATAACATCTCCCACTAGTATCTTGCATTTTACTTTGAAAGTTCCTTTTCATGCTTGTCTCATTTTGAAATAATATGAGTTCTAGAGTCAGGCAAACTGAGTTATAATAAGGCCCTTCTTACTTGTTAAGCCTTTAGACACACTTACTCCCCTGTGCCCAGGCTTTTTCCAAGGACCTTACCTCCTATCACTTGCCTCCTGGATTAAAACACAGTCAGGTCATTGGGCTTATGTGGAAGGCAACTCTTTTCTCCTTCCTTGAAATGACATAGTGTTTGTTAGTTTGCATCAATTTTTAAGAACGTCAGTAGTATATAATAGCAAAAACCAAAGTTTTCTGCTTTGTCAGGAAATTAACAATGTACCAAAATAAAAATAAGTACTAACAGCCTGCTGTGTGGCGTGATGCTGGAAGCGAGTGAAATTGAGGCTGCTGTCTTGACAGTTGAGAGAGCAGACTCTTCAGGAAGGAAAAAAGCCCAGGATTTTTGTATAAATTTGAAGAATTTCTCCCAATTATATCTCCATAAAGAATACTTTTCTAATGTTTAAGAGCGGTATCCTCAATTGCCACACTTATTATAGTGAAATGTAAGAATGCCTGAGTGGTGGGTGTTTTGTTGTGACATCTGAACTATTTGTAAATATTGTTCACAGCTTTCTTAGCATATTTTAGCGAGGCAACATTTCAGTAAAGTATAATTTATTGCATATGATATAGATGGTGAGCTTCCCAACCCATTTGCTGTAGATGTGTTTGCACAAAAGAAAACTGACACTAGGCATATTGGATTAAAGTAGAAAATTTTAGTGTGGTTCTTGAGTCCTGTAGTGGTTGTTCTGCCTTTATAAAAACATCAGTGAGGCCAAGAGATTTGCTTTACTTGATGTCAAAGTCCCAAATAATGTAAGTGCTAGCTTAGATGGGGAAGAGTACATTTTTCTCTA
Organism: Leucopleurus acutus; assembly: GCF_964270905.1. Taxonomy (NCBI): domain Eukaryota; kingdom Metazoa; phylum Chordata; class Mammalia; order Artiodactyla; family Delphinidae; genus Leucopleurus; species Leucopleurus acutus. The sequence goes on along the minus strand of NC_139142.1, from coordinate 80,982,279 downwards.
TTACTGTGCCATGTTTGTATGTATGTATATATGTTTGTGTCTGTCTGTCTGTTTGATTGTCCATCTGTCTGTATGTGTTTTTGCCCAGGCAAACTCATCTGATTGCAGCATGTAACCCCACTTCCACTTCACTTCTTTCATTTCCCATATGAAAAAAAAATATACATACAGTTTTGTCTCTGATGTCTCATTTGGCTTTGTCTTATTCTTTTAGATTTTCTTCAAAAGGAGATAAAGGTCTTAGATAAAGTGACAGGATGTTTTCTTTCCCTTTCTCTTCCCTGCCTACTCTAAATGACAATAAAAACAAATTCTAATTTAGCAAGTATTTTTTTAAGATGTCATTTTTTTTTTGAAGAAAAGAAAGTTGGGACTATCTTGAAAAGCTGTTCTGTGTTCAGAATACAAGTGAACATTGAATTATTTGGACAGTAAAGTTTATTTGTTTTCTTTTTCTTTTCTTTTTTTTTTTTTTTGCCACACCACGTGGCTTGTGAGATTTTAGTTCCCTAACCAGGGATCAAACCTGGGCCCTTGGCAGTGAGAGTGTGGAGTCCTAACCACTGGACCGCCAGGGAATTCCCAGTTTATTTGTTTTCAGTGAAGGAAGGCTTGGCAGACTTGATCTCCCTTCCCTCCTTTTCTCTTCCTTCTCCTCCTCGTGCAATGGGGAGTTAGCCCAACTTCACATAAACACCACAGTTATTGAGTCCCTACTCTGTCCCAGACCTGTCCTATTAGTAACTTTAGAGTAGCTGTGTGAGGTAAGTGGGATTATCCCCATTTTGCAGAGGTAGACACTGAGACTTAAAGAGCTAAAATACCTTGTCCTAGAGCACACAGCCGGTGAGAGCTGTGCCAGGATATGAATCCAGGACTGTCTGGCTTCAAAGCTGGTGCCTTTCCCCCTCTATCACAATGCCTTGAAAGTAAAGGTAAATGTGGCATTTATTATTATAGAGGAGCAGCTGTCAACCGTGGCTGTGGATCAGAATCATCCTTGTGGAACTTTAAAAAATTCCAGTGCTTGATTTCCACTTCTGAAAATCTAATTTAATAAATAGATTTAGGGTGGGAAATTGGCATCAGTAGTTTTTGAAACACCACAGGTTTCTGATGCCCAACATTAAGAGCCACTGGCATAGACTGTCCCTCCCTCTATTCCAGTTAGTAATAGGACAGTTCTGATAAGACAGAAGACATTTGTGTTAAGTTGGCACCAGATGCAGTATCTATTGGTCCTTAATATAGTTGATATGCTGTTCCAGTTAAGTGTCCTTTTTCTTCATCCATTTTTCTGGGATAGATAACACAAAATAGCCACTAATAAATGCTTGTAGAATGGCTGTTAGAATTGTTTTTAAGAGGCAATTTTATCTGTTGAAGATAATAAATAACCACAAGCAAAATGGTGACCTGTGGGTTGAGGGCATTTACCAAGTCACCCATTTCAGAAGTACTTTGCAGTTTCCTCAGCGGAGGGTATTTGGTTTAATGTGTATCGTTCTCAGAGATTCTGAGAGTCCACACCTGATTCTCAGTGGTGTCAATATCAGTCTTAGGAGACCTGGGTGAGGAAGCCTTGTTTGCCTAGTAAGTTCAAATTTGGTATTCAGTTCATTAGTTTCATATAATAATAGAATTAAGATCAACTACAGCCCCTCTTTTAACTGCCTAGAAATATTGTATATTGCTTACATCATGTATTACTAAATCACATGCAGTTTGAATAGGACTGTTCATGCCCTGTTTATACCTGCTTCTGGCATTGAGCATCATAAATGCTATAGTAAACTTCTATAATGAATTTTTTTGAAATGGGCTAAAATACTTTTTTCCTACAACCTTCCAGTTAGTGGTTAGTGTCAATAAATTGACTATCATGTAGAAACCGGTAGAATATGAAAATGTTCAGCTTATGGCTTACTAAACTGGAAAAATGACATATATTACTGATTTCATTTACCTGAGTGCACCTCCCAGGTCTCACAGACCTGTTTGCAGGTGTTTTGCCATCAATGACTATAACTGACCTCCTAAGGATTACCCAAATAGTGACTCAGAAAAGCATCTTTAGGGAAATCTGATCTTAATCCCAAAGTCTATTTACCAAGCATTATTGAAGTTAAATTAAAATGGAAGTATTTTTAAAAAGTCAGTAGCCCAGTAGTGCCATTCCTAGTCTGACAAAGGTATTTGCTGTCTTATAAAATAAAATTTGCTATTTTATAAAATATTCCTGGTATTTTTAAATGACATGCCTGTGCACATCCTATACATGTCTTAGTTAAAAATACTACTCAACGACCTTTTACAATGAAAATGCTCCATCCTGTTCTTTACCTCCTTTCTCTGGTGCCTCATCCCTTATCTCCCCAGAAACAAAGGCGTAAATGCTGAAGCAGCTGAGACACATCTATCTCTGTAACAGAGAAGTGAGTGATTCTGCATGACTGTCCCTAATGGTACCAGCACAATCTCTGCCTGGCTGAACCTAGCAAAGACCCAGTGATTCATGGATGACTTGCAAACATTCTCTCCTGCTTTCTAAGCGAAAACATACATTGAAAAGACCCTCAGTTTATATATAAAGTATAAGCAGCAAAGGTGTGCTGTCTTAATTTTCAGTCTAACCCTCAAGACATCTTCCATGGCATCAGTATTAAAGCAGAAACCAGGACTACATTTTCCTATTCGATAATAAGCTATGGAAGTTGCATAGGGTCGAGTCTCTAGGAAATCCCCTCTTTCTTTGAAAAAATGTCGTTGGTAAGATAGGAGATTGGCACCACAATGAGCAAAATATAGTGCGGGCTGATACGCATTGTCAGGTAGAATTTGGTTTGAGACACTGACTTTTGTCTGCGTGGTGTCTCCGTTCCAAAGAAGATGGAAGATGCAAAACTGCAAGTTTCCAATCTCTGGTTAATGTGGTCTATACAACTGAATAATGTATAAGGAGATGTTCCTTTGATAATGTCACAATTATTCATTGTACAGCCATAAACTCAAATATTCACATTAACAGCTAGGTATTATTTTTCTTCTCTGAAATTAAGTGAGCGGCATCAGTGGTCATAAATGAGAGCATTCATCAAAGGCGGAGCCATGGCAGAGGATTAAGAGAATGCTGATGAAGTGTCCAGATTCCCATAACTTGGAATGGAGCTGCATTCAGCATTCCTTTATTATCCATCTGCCACATAACAAAAAGTCTCCTATATTTAATGCAGGTTTGCCCTAGGCCACGTAATAGGATTAGGAATAATTTCTACAAATTTACAAAAACAAATCACATGGGAAGGCTTAGAATTTGCTAATAATTTCTCCATAGCTGGGAGATCAAAGGGATGTAAGAGTCCCTAGCCAGGCGGTAGTTTGACCCTGGCCAGGCTTTTTTAATGAAAGGGTTAATCTTCTCCGAGGTGACCATAGAGGAGCAGATAGTGTGACCAAAGGCAGATTCAGGCCCCCAAAAAACAAGGAAGAAAATAGTCTGAAAAGTACAACAGCAAGAAAACATTTACAGAATCACACTACATTTTCTGTTTAGAAAAAATAAAACTGCAGAACTTCATTGAAAGGAGCGAGACAAAGGAAGAGGGCTGGCTGAGAAACAAACCCAGGAAAGATCAAAACCCCTCACCATTGCCTTGAGGAAAAAAAAACTAGGCTGCTTGCTTCTCCTTTTAAAGGTTGCCCCATTGTGGTCAGGTGAGGGACACTAGCTTCTAGCCCACTCCCAGTGTTCCTGTCAGACTTGGAGGAGGAGCAATTTACCTGGCAGAGTCTGCTAGTGCGGGCAGCCAAGTGTCTAGTAAGGCAGTGCCATTTCAGGGGTACCGCTTTATACATAGGCAGATGCGATAGAAAATCATGAATTCTTGCAAGGACTTCCCCATTCTTAAAGGGAAATGAAAGTGAACAAAGGCATGTTAAAAATAATGAGGGCAGCTAGGACTAATGGCATTGCTGCAGTGTCTTCCAAGTTCTCTGTTACTAATTTGGACGAGTGGCAACCTGTAGCCAAAATTTCCTGTCCTGCGTTTTCTTTGTCAGTGGCCATAATGATGTAGCTAGGGCTCGCACATTTATTAAAAGCCCCCATCTGGTCTTCTTCTTAGCAATGGTCAGGGGATCCCATTGCCAGCTGCATGGCTTGTTCTCAAGGCATTCTGAACAGAGTGCTTTGTTTCTCCTCGATGTGTTGTGCCACTCATTATAGGGAGGGGTTAAGTAATAGAATCTGTCTGATGTATGAGAAATGGTGGCTAACTTTATAGTGTCTCCGAAGGGTGAGTTCGCTTTTGGATGGGGGTGGGAAGTTCTTGTTGCTGAGCTCCTCAGTCTGAGAGCTGACCCAGCAAGAGGAAAATCAAAGTTACCTGCCCACCCCCTTCTGTTACCTGTTGGTCTGTTAAGACTGAGGTGAAGGTCCTTCTTAGAAAGCTCACTAAAAGAGATTGGCTTGTGAGAAAAGGAAAGAGGTTGATGGAGAAGGTGGTATCAGTAGTCAAAGTGATGGTCTCAAAATGAGGGAAATTTGTTTTTTTGGAGTTATTCCTTTTCACTCCTAGCTCCTCATAAGCACCAGGCTTATGATAGATTCCTCTCTTCTCTGAGAGGAGCTCAGAAGGCATCGACTCCTTTTCCCCAGTGCCTTCTGATCTTCTGCCTCCTTTCCCCAGAATCGAGGAAAACTGATTATGGCCTCCCTGGGGTTGGTGGAGGATAAAGGTCAAGATGGACTTTCAGAACCTCATGTTTTTCATGAAAAACCAGTTTCATGGAATGCCAGATTTCTTTGTATCAGCATTATGGAAGAATGGTTCATTCTTCGGCAGAAACAGCAGATCTGAGACATAACATACAGAGTATCTATGTACTCACAGGTGTATTGATTTATAAGATGTGGGGAGTCCCAAGGTCACAGCTAGTCAACCTTTGAGTAACAAGCTGAGAAGTCAAATCTAGGTTCATTCTTGGTCTGTCTTTTATTTGTTAAGTGCTTTGCATAGTGGGTGCTGTTCTAATGCTGTACATGTATTGACTGTTTTAATTCCCCCATAATCCTGTGATGGAAGAACATGGGGTATTTTAGAGAAGTTAGTCTCTTTAAGGTTATGGCTGGTAACTGGCAGAGCCAGGCTTTGAACCCAGGCCCGAGTGTTATGTCAGACTCTCTTTTAGTTTCCCCTTCTTTTCTGGCCAGCTCTTGTTTGTATTTAAAGGCTCAGAGATGAGAGGAATCTTGGAGGTAACTGAGTTGTGTATTTATTTCATTTTTCAGATGATTAAATTGAGACTCTGAGGCAGCAATTGACTTAATCTAGGTTGCACAGTTAATGGCAAGTGCCCGACGACCTGCCCGTCCAGAATTCTTTCCATATTGTTTCCCTGTTGCTCCCCCAACTAGAAAGCTCTGCCCTTCTCTCTCTTAACATTGATTTCTGTCACTTCTTTTAGAGCACAACAGACACGTTTGTTCATTCAGCAATCATGAAACACACAGTGACTCAAAGCACCGTGTTAAATTTGGGAGATGTGAAGATAAACAGAACACAGTCTCTACCTACCCTTGACACACTTTCTGTCTACAGTGGGAGAAACATGAAGAGAAAGTTTCAAGCCAGTGAGGACAATGCTATTCGTAGGGGTGTGTATCCAGTGTGCTATGGCAGCATGAAGGGGAAAGACAGAACTCTTTAAAGTCAGGGATGACTTCATGGAGAAACTTATGTTTGAAGTTTTTGAGGATAAATAGGATTTACCAGATGAACAAGGAGAAGGAAGATACTTTGAATAGAAGGGCAGAATGGGTGAGGTCATGGAAGTGCTAAAGCGAATGAAGCACTGAGGGACTGAATTCAAGTTCAGGACAAATATTTTGGACTTTACTTGCAGTTGGATGCTGGTTAAGTGTGAAGAATGAGTGCCTGAACTGTGGCAGTGAGAATGACAGGAAGAGAACAGATTCGAGAGATAGGAAATGAGATTGACGGGACCTGGTGACCTGGGAGATGAAGAAGAAGGACTCTCAGTTTTCTTTCTCCAGTGAATGCAGAGATGATGGTGCTTTTCACTAAAATAAATACATGTAGCAGGGTCAATAGGGAAGATCAGTCTGTTTTGAATAAGTAGAATTTAAGTGTCTATTGGGTACCTGGGTACACTTGTCCAACTGGCTATGGGAAATATGGATCTGAGCTCAAGGGAGGCAACTGAGTGGGAAATGAAGATGTGGCATTGTCAGCATTTAGGTGGCAAGTAAAACCGTGAAATAGAGGAGATCTTTTCAAGGGGCATGTATAGAGTGATAAGAGGGTGAGGGCCCAGTGCTTCAAGAGTAGGCAGAGTATGAGAAGCCTGCAAACAAAACAGAGGCAGTATTTGTCCAAGGAGCAAGAAGATAATTGGGCAAAAAAGGTTTATGGCATTGAAGGGAAGGGAGAGAATAGGTCAAGACGGAGGGAGTGGTCAGCTGCTCGGAGGTCAAGAAAGTTAAGGACTGAAAAGTAGCCATTGGGGATACCAGATATTAAGAATGGGGATTGGAATAAGGACAATTTTAGAAGCCTGAATGCACAAGCTCCATGACCGAATGAATGGTTAGGAGGAAAGATGGAGAGTGGAGTTCAAAAATGAAAGGAAGGTGAGAGAGAAGGCATTCACAAGATCCGGCTAAAAGACCAAGGGCATAATAAACCCCGGTAGCCCAAGCGGAAGGGGCTGGAAAAGAGGACTAGGTTGAAGACATGGAGTGAGTTCCCAGGGAGGGAGGTGGGACTGGATGGTGTCAGTCATGACTCTGCCTCAATGAGCATATGAATAGAGGGGAAATCTTTCCCTTTGTAACCAATGATTTAGCTGGGGGTTTGTGGACATTCCTGGTAGGGGTCTGGGGAGGACTTGGATGATAGAGGCTAGGGATGGGATGGGGAAGGGACTGTTTAGAAGTCCGATTAGAGGGGAATTATGTTCTGATGGGAAAGGGTAGGGATGGCAAGAGGGACTGAATGAAAGTCATGTTTTAGAGAAAAGATGAGAGAGAAGAAAGGGACTACTCTCCATGGTGGGAGATGGAGTCTGACACAAGCCTAACTTAGCAGCAGGGCCTCAGGGGGTAATTGCAGTTTTGGGGGCAGTGCTGTAGCTCTCATGGAATTGTTGTAGCCCATCCTTCTATCAGGTATGTATTTGTCTGTTGAAGGAGCTCTTTCTCAAAATGCCAGAATATTTTGGGACCAAGCCACTTAGCCCCCTTCTGGAGCTATCAATACACAAACATAGGGAAGATGTCTTCTTTCTCCCTTCTTTCATCGACACCAAAGGGACAGTGGTGCTATTTCTCCTCTGTCCTTCGGTGGGCACAGAGAATATAGGATTCCATTCTGATAGGTGGTGAGACAGCAGCTGCAGCTTGGCTGGTGGCAGGAATGGCAAGGCTTGTCTGAGTGAAAAAAAACCAATCTGTCTCTTCGGGATCTGGAACACTCTGGGGCTCTGATGAAGTTCCAACTCACCATCACACAGAAGCAAGGAAGGAGGCAACATTCTTATTTTCCAAAAGTATCACTGGCTGCTCAACAAGAATCAACAAGTAGGAAATGGTGACTGTGTGGAAGGTGGCAGTGTTGGTGGTGGCTGTGGTAGCTTTATTGAAGGGGCTGGTAATGGAGTGCCAGCCTTCATGATTCCAGTCAGGACCCCATCTTTGGTCAGCCAGGGACGATCCATGAAAACACTGAGAAAACAAGCATTGTACTTCCCCAGCAGTAGGGTATTTAAAAACCACACAGTCCTGAATTCCAATCACATTTCTCCCAAGTACTTGTGCGAGTTATTGAACTTCCCTAGACCTCAGTTTCTCATTTGAAAAGTGATGATTATATAATGTCTATCTCATTGTACAGTTCTAAGGACTTATTTTAAATCTTTCAGATAATGTAGGTAAAGATGTTAGACCAGCAGCTGGCAGTGAAGCCTTTAATAATGAGTAGCTCACTGGAGGTTGTAACACTTTGTTTTTGGCATTTGGGGGTGGCACCTAAATGAATGGAGCTTGGAGATACTGAAATCTGAACGTTAATGTTAATGGCTATGTTGTAGGTTGGACAATCCTGAACATTGCAATTAAATTATTTCCCATCTTATGCTCAAGTATAGTAAGCAAGTTTACTCAAAGTTAAGAAGAAAGAAGCAACAGTTAATTACATTAGAGTGCTGCTGAGCTTTCAAAAGCAAAAGGATTCCTGGATTTATACTCTCAATCTATGGAATATTTTGTTCAGGCACATATTCTTCTCTCCCTCTTTCTCCAATTTCATTAATTCTGTCTTCAATCTGTTTTTCAACATTCTAAAGGAATGTACAGATACATTTATTTACTACTATTTTAATTCCGTTGAACGCTAAAAAATTACACAGAGGTAGAAAAGGACAGCATTCTTGGTTGGTTCACAACTGTTATTGTGTTTCTCAGAGTACGTTTTGTGGAGCTTCTCTTTGGATGTTAATGCATCATATGAAATAAGGATCCTTATTTCACAGACTGGGAAAGCCTGGTTAAAGAGGTTTCATTTCTGTTTAAGAGTTTCCCAGAAACTTACTATGCTAACATGCATTTGGATCTACCAAACTTATTTGATCCTAGAAATATTCTGTTTCATGACTGTTGCAGAACTTGTGTTCCATGGATCAAGCTTTGGGAAACTTGTTTCTAGGAAAACATGGGACAGCCAGGACTCTTGCCATCTGAGTTGTTGAAGTGGAAAGAATCCTCTAGAATCTTTTAGAGGAGTAAGAAAAGAAAAAGACTAGGGAGATTTTAGGACTCAGCTCTTGGTGATCTGTGCTTTCTCTCCAGCATGATCCCAATATATTCCATTTGCACTTCAGTCATAACCAGGAAGTTTGGAGTGGGGAAATTCAGTGGTAACTCCTGGGCAAAATTCCTTACGTTACTCTTCTACGAGTGGTGTGGCAATGTGGTGCTGTGTAGTTGTTTTTGTTTTTTGTTTTAGATTAATACCAGAGTGGCTGTGTGTTTTTATTAAATAAATGCCAGCAATTAAAAAAATTTTTTTTGAATTTTTTTAATGCGCAAAAATTTCAGCAGCAAATACTTCAAACAGTGATGAGGGCCAGGGGTATGATGTATTTTATAATTATAAACAAAAATCATAAGAAGTGTTATGAATACATTTTTACAGAGAACTTTTGTGTACATGATTTAAATCTTTCAGGTATTCTTAATGATTATCTCTTAACTAAGGCATAGTGGGAATTCTCTTCTTCAGGTCACATACTCATTCACTGTTTTAATTATACCAGATAACTCAACTGAAAACTTACTTACCTGGTTAATGATTCTTAACCAGGGAGAGGTAAGCATAAACAATTCTGTATAGCTATTTGCAAGAAAATGAGCCTGGGCCCACACCTGCAGATTCCGATTCGGTAAGATTTGGGAGGGGCTCCCCAGCTTGTGTTTTTTTCCAACAATGCTCCTGGGTGATTCTGGTACACACCTTGCTTTGACAACCCTTGGGATGATGAATATAATTAAAATAACAGACATGGATTATTTTTCATTTATGAAACAGCATGGTAAGCTAGATTTCACAGTTCTCCTTGATGATAGTGCCTGTAAGAATGTAGATTTTAAAGTGAAAGTGATTAGCAAACATCCTTATTTGTGTCTGTGTTTTACCATCTAAACATTTTGCGGGGGTAAATTTGGCATCGGAAGTAGAGTAAGGGGGAGGGGGAGAGGCAGGAGACTGGCTCATCTTCATGTAGGTTGTTAGGTACAGAACTCCTTTTTTTGAGGTGACTTCTGTAAGAGTGTGGTTTGTAGGCACTTTTGATTAAGGGAAATATGATATTTCAGGGTAAGGAAAATAAGGAGCAGCAGAATCTCTGGGGGATGCTTGTATCAAGAGAGGTGATAATGAGAAGAGAGTAATGGAGATGAGTTTTCTTTTCTTAGCTTGATGTTCACATCAGCCCATCTACTCAGATCGCTGGCACAGCTACCAATGATGATATTTTGGATTTGCAAGTGACTGAGAAACTTAAGCCACCCAGTGTTCCCATGAGGACATTGCTTAAAAAATGACAGTGAACAATTTTGCAGAAAATGGGCTGTTTGTCAAATTAGAAGATCAAATTCTATTATCCTTCAGTGTGGGTAGGAGGAAAGCCTGGTTAACAAAGTGCTATATCTCCTAAACAAGTTTTCCCGGGGGGATGATGAAATGATAGCTTATTGTGCAGAGTGGAAGATTCAATTATCCTCATATTAACAATTTAACTTTTTTTGTTTTTCTGACCTATTAGCAAGCTAAGGAGTGACTTTTGAGAGAAAAGGTTGGGATTTCATGAGCTGCTTGTGGAATGGATGAGAGGGCAATGTGTCTATGACATCTGTCACCCTACTGATCACCTGGGTTGATTCAGAACTGTCCTAGAACGGAATCTGAGGATAAATTGGACACTGTGTGGCTTAGGGCACGAGTCTCCTTGGAGTAGCTTGGCTTAAAGACTAATTGCCTCAATCACACAGCACCTCTGAGAACCTTGGATTCTCATATTGTTTCTCACAAGAATCAACTACCTTAATCCCTCCTTGTTAATCCTTCAGGGGAATTGTGCACAAAATTGTTGCGTATTGTGCATGATTATATTTCATATATATTCATACCGTAGAAGGATGCATGGCCCTATCTGATACCTGTTTTATTTAAAAGGATCATTTGCCTAAACTTCTCTAAGTAGAACCTGTCTGGAATCTCACATTCGCACCCCCATCCCCACCAAATACTCAACCCAAATATTACAATATAATTGAAATTAGATTAAAAAATTAAATGACATTTTGTGAGCTGTTTAAAAGGGTCAGCAATGTGTTTGAGCGTTACAAGATTAACCTTTGCTCCTTTGGGAAAATGCAGACTTCAATAGGGATTCTGTGGCTGAGGTTGTACTTGCTAAAAGTTTAAAACAGTAATTTTTTTCCTAAGAAAGGTCATCTTGAGCTAAAATGTCAAATAAATTATTTAGATTACTGAATTAGAAAAGTGAGGATCTGACAGGCTGAATTTTTTATGCACATTAGCCACAGCCGGGGTCTCTCTATGCTCTTTTTATTAGGTAGAGTGCACCCCCTTGCCTCTTATTAAAAATCTCCCCATTTAGTCCGATACACTTCCTTTGATAGATGACTGCTGCTTTTGAGCATCCAGATACATGAGTCTGCTGAATTCAGATGGCCCGTGTTTGTTCTGTGTGCCTCCTAGGCTGGATTCCAGCGAAGAGACAAATGGGGGGACACGGAGAAAAGAGCATACATGCAGGCACATACACCAACAATAAATGTTTGTACATATGTATGCATACAAACATATAAGCATGTAAATAAACATACTTTTTTTAAAAAAGGAAGATAACCTTGGAATTCAGTGAAACAGAAACACTCTCCAAGGATATATAGTGTGTTTCTAATAGGGAACACATAATATCAGATTGGTCCCAGTTAGGAAGGAAATAATACCAAAAAATTAAATGGCTTTATGACCATGTGATCTAAAAAATTCTTCTAGAAGCAAGGGTACTCTTTGAAAGAACCTCTAGGTGCCACTGCCACCTTGGGGATATGGCAAATTTCTGGGTAATGCTTATTTTATAGAGCGTTCTGAGTCTTTCAGAAAACTTTTTTTTTCTTTCCATTATGGTTTATTACAGGATATTGAATATAGTTCCTTGTGCTATACAGTAAGACCTTGTTGTTTATTTCATGTCTAGTAGTTTGTATCTGATAATCCCAAACTCCTAATTTATCCCTCCCCTACCCCCTTTCCCCTTTGGTAACCATAAGTTTGTTTTCTATGTCTGTGAGTCTGTTTCTGTTTTGAAAATAGTTCATTTGTATTTTATTTTAGATTCCACATATAAGTGATATCATATGGTAAATATTTGTCTTTCTCTTTCTGACTTACTTCACTTAGTATGATAATCTCTAGTTGCATCCATGTTGCTGCAAATGGCATTATTTCATTCTTTTTTGGCTGAGTAGTATTCCAGTGTGTGTGTGTGTGTGTGTGTGTGTGTGTGTGTGTGTGTGTATACACGTATACATACACACCATATCTTCTTTATCCATTCATCTCTTGATGGACGTTTAGGTTGCTTCCATGTCTTGGCCATTGTACACAGTGCCACTGTGAACACTGAGGGTGCATATCAGAAAACTTTCTAATTGCAGGTAGATGATGCTGGTATTGGTTCTTTTTTATACATGAGAAAATTGAGTTATAGAGCTGGCAAAGTTAGTGATAGGGCTATATTACTATCACAGACTTGCAGACTTGAGTCCTAACACTGGCTCTTGCCTCCTTCTTCACCAGGATGTCTGTGTCAAATTTGTGGTTTCTTAAGGAGGGAAGTTCTTTAGAATGTTTAGTTGAATGTTTTGATGTCTACAGGTGAAAATGTAGATGGCATTTTCAAGGGTCTTTCTACCTTCTATATATAAAATACATTTCTGTGAGGCTTTTAGCTTCTACCTCTTATGTTTCTGGGTTATATATATGTATATTTTGCTAACTTCTCTTTTCAGAGAACTTTACTCTTTAGAATAGTTATTTTTTCATGTTGCTTTTCACATCTATCTCAAGAAATTCTCTTTACACAGCTAAGGATCGTAAGGCTCAGAGAACCTAAATCTTATAGAAGACTGGGGTAGAGTTGAGATTAGAATTCAGAACTTAGAGATTTTTGGTTCTAAATCTGTGGTTGAATGATATCATTTCTTTTCTTCCTCCTCCTTCTGTAAGTTCAATTTTCCCTTCATTTCCCTCCTTTCCTTCTGTCTTTGGCTGTCTACTGACCACTCTCTTACTTGGACAGTGTTGGTGTCCTGCATTTCCAGATCTTCTGGAAGTTGCACAGAGCTTTTTTTTTTTTATCAGGGAAAGATGTACAACATTTTAATAAATGTTTAAAATTGTATTAAAGGGACTAAAATATTCCCAAAGTAAATAGAACATTGTAGGCTCTGTTAAACAATGCATTTGTCATAATGTCTAAGTAACAGGTCATGGGCAATATATCAAATTTAAACATGGCTCATTGCAAATATTATAACAGTGTCATAGGATATAATGAATGCTAAAATAGAAGGTAGAAGCTAACTGTTGCAAAAGTGGTTCTGTAAATCTTTTCTTTTTAAACATCTTTATTGGAGTATAATTGCTTTACATTGTTGTGTTAGTTGCTGCTGTATAACAAAGTGAATCATCTATACATATACATATATCCCCATATCCCCTCACTCATGCATCTCCGCCCACCCTCCCTATCCCACACCTCTAGATGGTCACAAAGCACTGAGCTGATCTCCCTGTGCTATGCGTCTGCTTCCCACTAGTTATCTATTTTACACTCTCTCACTTTGTCCCAGCTTACCCTTCCCCCTCCCCGTGCCCTCAAGTCCATTCTCTAGTAGGTCTGCGTCTTTATTCCCATCCTGCTCCTACGTTCTTCATGACCATTTTTTTTTTAATTGATACAGCCACTATGGAGAACAGTATGGAGGTTCCTTAAAAAACTAAAAATAGAACTACCATACGACCCAGCAATCCCACTACAGGGCATATACCCTGAGAAAACCATAATTCAAAACGAGTCGTGTACCACAATGTTCACTGCAGCTCTATTTACAATAGCCAGGAGATGGAAGCAACCTAAGTGTCCATCATCAGATGAATGGATAAAGATGTGGCACATATATACAGTGGAGTATTACTCAGCCATAAAAAGAAACGAAATTGAGTTATTTGTAGTGAGGTGGATGGACCTAGAGACCTAGATTTTTTTTTTTTAGATTCCATATATATCTAAAATCTAAAAAAAAAAAAAGATTCCATATACATGTGTTAGCATATGGTATTTGTTTTTCTCTTTCTGACTTAACTTCACTCTGTATGACAGTCTCTAGGTCCATCCACCTCACTACAAATAACTCAATTTCGTTTCTTTTTATGGCTGAGTAATACTCCACTGTATATATGTGCCACATCTTTATCCATTCATCTGTCGATGGACACTTAGGTTGCTTCCATGTCCTGGCTATTGTAAATAGAGCTGCAGTGAACATTGTGGTACATGACTCGTTTTGAATTATGGTTTTCTCAGGGTATATGCCCTGTAGTGGGATTGCTGGGTCGTATGGTAGTTCTATTTTTAGTTTTTTAAGGAACCTCCATACTGTTCTCCATAGTGGCTGTATCAATTTACATCCCACCAACAGTGCAAGAGGATTCCCTTTTCTTTACACCCTCTCCAGCATTTATTGTTTGTAGATTTTTTGATGATGGCCATTCTGACTGGTGAGTTGCACAGAGCTTTATGAGTAGTTCTGGCTAATGGAGTGTGGGTAGAAATGAAGTGTGTCCCTTCTCCGTTGAAGAATTGAAAAGCTGTTATGCACCCCTCTATCTACTTCTTCTAATTGCCTTGGCAATTTTGAAGGAGACTTTGAGTTGCAATGGTAGGATTAAAACTATGCAGTCAAATATTTGGAGATGCTCTGAGGAGGCACCAATACCTGTAGTGGATTTTACATGAGGAAAACACTAACTTTTACTGGGTTAAGCCTTTGGGGTTTCAGAGTTATTTATTACCATAGCATAACCTAGCTTATCCTGCCTAAAACGTGTTAAGGGTGCTTTTTTATTCAGAATTTTATTTTTAATAAAAATCCATTACTTTTTTTGGGTTCTTTTGTTCTCCGCTTGACCCTTTATCCAAATTGTTCTCCTCTTATATAGGGTTTCTGTGAGTATCTAAATTCATATAAGGCGAACATCCTTTTCCTCTGTCCTCAATGATTTTTCCTCTGTAACTTTCTTACAAAATGTCTAGACTTGACCTCTCCCTGTGTGTAATAAGAAACCAAGAAGTGCTGACACACAAAAATGTTATATCCCAATATTTCTTCCATGTATTTGAAGAGAATAGTCCCTGGCAATTTTGGAATTTACAAATGTCCAGTTCTAGAGAAAGAGTTCAAAATGAAGAAAATGAAAGGCTTTCAAAATGTCTATTTCTTTTCTATCACTGTAAAAATAAAGACATATTGCTTTACCCATGGCCCATTAGATCACTGAAATTTGGAATGCATGACTGTGGTTTTCAATTGATCTTTAATTTGAAAGCATCTGAGAAGTGGTCTAGGAATTGCTGGGCCCTAAATATAATTTTCCAAATACCATCTAAATTTTTGGCATTGAAGTCACACTAACTTTAAGAACTTATAAAATTGGCTGATGCAATACAAAGGATAGCTCAAACTTTCTCAAGCTTAAGTTCTTAGTAGGGGGTAATACTCTCTCAGGGATAATGTATTCCCAAGCAACTTTCTTAAGGAAAAGGCTATGGAACTAAGCAGACTTCTACATGTAGCACAAGCTTTTGCATGTTTTAGTGTGTTTGTACCTGGGTATGATCTTGATTTATACAGCATTCTCTGGAGGTTGAGGTAAGGGTATGTCATGCCCTTTATTCATGGTTCCATGCCCAAATAAAATTTCCAGAATATCCCTAGAATAAGAGCTTTCAGTGAATCCTAAATTAAGTCTAAACTTCTTTGTTTCTGTGCTTCCTATAATTTAGTCTCTCTCTGTGAACTTCTTTCATTACGTAGAATCTCTGATCCTGTTGAGCAGTTCATTCTGAGCTTAGACCCTTTGTTCATACTGTTCTTTATCTTGGGGTTCTCTTCCTTCCTACTCCTCCTCTCCTATCTTTGATTTACCAGTTCATTAAAAGACAGTTTCAAGTCCAACTCTTTGACTAAACCTTCTTTTATTACTAAAAGCAAAAAAATTTCTAGTGGCTACACTAGGGACTGAATTATGCTTTTTATATTTAACCCAATAAATCATAAATCTCATGTTGGAGCTTCAAGGAATGTGAGTGAAGATGGAATAATTTTTTACAGGGGGGGGTCCAGAAAATGGAGCCAAACTTTTGAGAGGTGACCCATCAATGATCAAACAGGAGATACAAGAAAATTAGGGACAGTTAACAGTGGATAAACCGAAAAAACAGAGAAAGTTGTATGTGGGCAAAACGGGGCCTAATTTCATGATTGCTAAATATTTGCTGGGATGCTTATTTTACCTGTAGTCTAGTGTCTCTTGTGGGACTAAGAGTTGGCATCTCAAGAGATTGTTTACCAACTTTCTATCATGCCTACCAACAAGGCCAGTCTAAGGTTTTCTTAGTTCGTAATGAAAGGCTAAATTGCTGTTAGTTGAGAATATACTTGTGGGAGTAGAGGGTTATGCATATGTTCTCCAAGGTCCATGGATCCCTAATTCTACAAGTTATAGGCCTTTATGTTTCTGGGCAAATTAGTCATGGCTCTTAATTGTAAATAACAGAAACACAAACTAGCTTAAACTAATTTAATTGACTCAACAGCAAAGGATTCCTGTGGCTAATTCCTCAAAAGAAGGAAGGTTCCGTTAGGAACATACCAATAAATCTCCACTAAACTAAGAGTATAGGATGACCCACAAGAGTATTTTGGCTCCTCTTCTCTAATCACTGGGGCAGACCCCAGATCCATGATGAGCAAAGCTTTTTCCTTCCCGGCTGGCTATAGCAGAAAGCAATAAGATGGGTGAGTGAAAGGTAGATACTGAAGGAGATAGATTCCCTGGTTCCGGAACTTGATTTCAAGTTGATGAACTTTTGTGGTATCACAATGATAAGCTGATGTCTGAATGATTTCCCCTAGAATGTAAAGTTTGATATATATAAACTTGAAATCTATATAACTTATCAGAGGAAAATCTGAAAGTCCTCCTGTGTAGACTGAGACTTCTCTAGTGTTCTGGATTTGAAATAGGAGTGGTGGATAAAAGCAGAGAAGCACTGGTTTTGTGTGTGTGTGTGTGTGTGTGTGTGTGTGTGAAATCCATATTTCAATAAAATGTTATATTCTAAATTGAGGCATATATACACTACCAAATGTAAAATAGACAGCTAGTGGGAAGCAGCCGCATAGCACAGGGAGATCAGCTTGGTGCTTTGTGACCACCTAGAGGGGTGGGATAGGGAGGGTGCGAGGGAGATGCAAGAGGGAGGAGATATGGGGATATATGTATATGTATAGCTGATTCACTTTGTTATAAAGCAGAAACTAACACACCATTATAAAGCAATTATACTCCAATAGATGTTAAAAAAAAAGAGAAAAAAAAACAAAGTGAGTTAACTGTTTTTCAGAGTGTATTTTATTGACACGCATAAAATATATCAAACCTTTAAAAAAATAAATGCAGTCATAAATAGTTAGATTAAGTTAACCCTGACTTGAGGAGACATTTGTAAGAAGGAAAAACACTGCATCTGAGATGCTTTTGCAATGCACAGTTTACACATTTCATCTGGCTATCAGTCTGGTATTGGTGGTATGCAAGGAAGAGGTGGTTCTTGCCCAGAAAGTGCTCTAAAAAGTCCCATCTAAAACTGAGATATAAACAGGTGTTCTTGGTTAAAACAGATAATAAACCCAGTATATTTCTCACAGCAATAGGATAATCCAGAGACTCTGAACTCCCTCCACTGCAGCCATCAGAATTCCTCACCATCTCCACCTGATCACCAGGGCTTGTCTCTCTAGCTTGTAGAGAAACGCAGTCCTCCTTTGGTGTCTAACTCTTTTTGGAGAGTGGGGGTCAGATCTCTCTGCAAAGCTTCTGAGAAATGTAGTGACACTTTTCTTTGAAGTTTAATAGAACATTATTGTACAATAGGCTAAAGATGGCTCCTATGTATTGGCCCCTATGTTGTTTATTTCTTTATAGCAGGCCAGGTAGCTCAAAGCCTGCCAGTGCCAAACCCAAAATCTTACATATGTAGTTGCTTTAAATATCACTCAAATAAGTATATTTTAAGCCATCTAGAGCACATACCCTACAAAATTATATCCAATATCTGCCACCTACAGGTAAGACAAACCCTGTAGCTATAAAAGACCCCAAACCACTGCTGCCCTTTAGAGCTTTCTGGCCCAGAGACTGTAGAGCGACACCACCTGGACACATCAGCCCATCTCTGATTTCTCCCTCCCCCTGGAGTTGTCCTCTCCACTTCTGGATGTTGGCCCTGCGCTGCTGTCTCTGGAAAGCTTTTTACTCCTCTTGGAAGGAAGAGGGCTTCTTCATGCAACCTCTTCAAGCTCTGCCTGGATAAAGCTTATTGTGCAATAGTGCCATCTTACAGTCTTGTCTTTCCCTTGATTAGCTCTGAAGTCCTTGAACTCAACATAGATACCCTCATTTTTCCCCCAGGAATAAACAAAAGTGATATTAGAAGTATTTACCAACTTATTGGCCCTGAGATCTGCCAGTTAGAATGAACACAACTATAAGCCACTGACACAGGGTATTTGTACAACATTTTCCTTTGATAGAGTGCCACCAGACATCCAAATGGATTAGGTTTATTCTGTTATTTATTTATTCAAGAATGTGTTGAGTGCTTACAGTGTGCCAGGTACTGTCCTGAAACTCCACCAAGTATTGCTAACTGAGGGTATCAGAACACTGTTGAGTACATCAGATGAAACTTAGTAGATCTGGCTGGAATGGCATGGTTGAGAAATTCTCCTGACAGGAGATCCCACAGGGAGTGTGGCTTCCAGGACTGGGTCTTCTGGACAAGGTGCTGGGACAGTAATCTGGATCCCTAGAATATGTAAGAGCTATCAGCCAAGTAATAGAGGGTGCAAGCACCTCAAATTCTTAGGAAGCCCACGGATACTTGGACTCCAGTGGTTTGACCAGAAAAATCTCTGTATGGTGCCTTCGGGATTCTAGAATCACCTTGCTAGCCAAAAATAAGCATGTTGCAGTCACATCCTTTTCTGGGAGTTTTTTTTTTTTTTTTTGACATAAGACAGTTGCCGCTCTAACTTTGGAAGCATAAGTCTACCATAAATTGATTTCAGATACCAGAGAACTTGGACTGGTTTAAAGGTGCATAGCACCTTCAGCTTCTTAAATACTGTGCCCTTCCTGGGATCCAGTTGAACCCAGGGTCTTCCTATAGGTGCTGTTATGGAGTGAATTGTGTCCCCCAACCCCTGCCACCAACTCACATTTTGAAGCCCTAATTCCCAGTGTGACTATATTTGGAGATAGGGCCTATGAGGAGGTAATTAAGGTTAAGTGAAGTCATAAGGTGGGGACTCTAATCTAAAAGGACTGGTATTCTTATAAGAGAAAGTGACATCAGGAGTGCACACACACACAGAAGAAAGGCTACGTGAGGACACAGTGAGAAGATGGCCCTCTTTATGCAAAGGAGAGAGGCCTCAGGAGAAAACAAAACCTGCCAACACCTTGATCTGGCACTTCTAGCCTCAGGAGCTGTGCGAAAATAGTTTCTGTTACTTAAGCCACCCAGTCTGTGGTATTTTGTATGGTAGCCCTAGCAGACTAATACAGGTGAATTGTTAACAGGAAGGCTAGGTTTGCAGCATATATGATAAACAGATACAAGAAACCTGTGAAGCATGAAACCAAGGGAAATATGTAATAGCTTAGGGACCTATCATTTCAGAAACATGGCCTGTATGTTTGGTTTTCTGGATGTAAAGAACAGATGTCCATCTCACAGAAATCTGAGAAAAGAGGATCTAATGGATGTGGTCTTGGCTTTAAGGAGTTGATAGGGATTCCATCAACAGGGTACTTGGCATTTATTTACTCTAGTGCTCCATTTTCAGTGCGACTGAACCTGACTTGGGTCTGTGTCTTTCCCTCCCACTTTCAATAACCTTGTTCTTCTTCAAAAATCTGCATATTTTTTCCTCTTCCCTGTAAATTCCATTAAATTTCAGTTGGCAAGTGACCCATTAATAGGCCTGATTCTTTCTCAACTTCTGCTCCCATCGGTTATCTGCCTATTTGTTCTATAATTCAAGCTTCAGAGTTCTTGAGAATTCTGGCTAACCTTTGAGCTGTGGGAACCTGAACCAGAGATTTCTCCGGCCCCATCAACTCTCACCAGAAGTGGTTAGAGTACAGCCATGGGACCCAATACCTTGTTAGCTAAGGGCTGGAAGTGGACTATGTGTGGGAAGGTAATGTGAGCCTCAGCCTCTACACTATTGCTGCTTTTGTAGCATCCATATCTCTTAAGGGAAAAGGATAATAGCCCAGGAATACAATGTTGGGTCACTCAAAAATGTAGTAACTTGATTTATACCAAGATAACATATTGCTGTTGACTCAGGTCCATCTCTGCCAAAGGCTTCTGGAGGTCAGGTCCTGTGAATGAATTATGGGTATAAAACCCAAGTCCAGGAACTACATCCCATTCCTCACCATGTTCTGCAAGAGACTGTAAAGGTTATTCTTCAGTAGGTGCTGGAGCATTGTCTGGACATTGGGAAAGCTGAAGGGTTGAATATAACAAATGGGTTTGAGTATTGTTTGGTTGTCCATTTATCACTGTCCTATGTGAGTGTATGTTATACCATCTGCAGATACAGCCTCGTTAAGGCCTAAGCCCTTGGAGCTGTTGCAGCAGACTGAATATTTGAAGGAGTAGGTACCTACTTAGCACTTCTCTGTATTTAGGCTACGTTCAGAAGATCAAAAATACTTCTTTTTCTGACTCAGTTGGGAGCTGAGCTGGTCATAAAATCGTCCAGATAAATCAGAAACTGAGGCAGCACATCCAGATTTTCTAAAAATGGTTTAAGTGTAGTTGTTGGAAGTGTGGCCAGATGTGCCTTGTTGGCAAGGGTGAGTTGTGTGTATGTATATTAGTCAACCACACGAAAATGTGCCCAGATGTCCCAACGGGTCTGTTTTCACCCAGAGGAAGTCACCTGGACAGAGCTTTAATCCAGAGAACTAGAACATTCAGCACACTCACATACTTCTATACTCCACTGTTCTTCATGCCCCAGGGATGAGGGGCTATTGGCATAAAATCTAGTTCCCGACCATAGGGTTGAGTCCTGACCAGAATGGGTGAGGAAAGCATAGGAGTTCAAACACATGGAGATGAGTGAGGCTCTTTTCTGAGTTTTCTGTCCAAGGGAATGCTCACCAGTAGACAGAATAGAATCAGACTCTGAAAAGAGAGGTAGAGACTAGCAGCAGATAATATAAAAAAGCTGAAAGAACTGGGCAGCTAGAGAATGAGTAACAGCCAGTAATGGGCAAGCTGAAACCAGTGCCCAATAAGAGGGAGCTAAATATGTGAAAGTATTTGCTGGAACACTTTACATATCACCAGCACTCTCAGCTGTGGTAAGGATGGGTAATTAAAGGAATGTAGCTGAGAGAGAGAATAGCTGCTTCACTGTCTCTGAAGTCCTGTTAAACTTATAGTCAGCTACATAGCTGAGCACTTATTTCATATGTTAGTTCTTTAAGCATCAGTTTTTTATACCCTCACAGCATATGCTGTGATCCACTAGGAATATTAATGGGTTACATGAGGAATGCTTCTTGATTGCTTGATGGATAGAGTCCCTTATTTAGAGAGATTTTCATGTAATTTTATGTTTGAAATATTTTTCCACATGAGTATCCAACCTGTTTCCCATGTATATCCAAGTTCTGTATCTTTTTTTTTTTTTTTTAAGCGGTACACGGGCCACTCACTGCTGTGGCCTCTCCCGCCACGGAGCACAGGCTCCGGATGCGCAGGCTCAGCGGCCATGGCTCACGGGCCCAGCCGCTCTGTGGCATGTGGGATCCTCCCGGACCGGGGCACGAACCCGTGTCCCGCGCATTGGCAGGCAGACTCTCAACCACTGCGCCACCAGGGAAGCCCTAAGTTCTGTATCTTATGCATATTTTCTTGCCTGCTTCATAATCCAAATGAACCCATTCTCATCTGCTGGCCACAGTAGGACAATAGGTACTGTTTTGGGCACTGAATTGTCCATTGGTGCATCTCTCTGGACTTGGGAGCTGGAGAGCAAACTATGAAGACTGATGCTTCATATTTTGGGAGTTATTTAATCTCAGGTGTTGCCACAGCACAACTGGGCATTGGGAAACAACAGGAAAGGGGGTGGGACAGGAAGAGGATGAATTTCCTCATCATATTGTATTTTTGAAAGACTGACTTAGAAATGTTATTTGAACCATTAGCAACATGCAGCTAGTACTCAAACCATTTATTAGTTGACAAAAAAGAGCTCTCAGTGATTCAAATCCTGAATAATTATGGGAGAACCTGAGGAGAGGTGGGGAAAGTTCATCTATACTTATGAAAGGGTTTGTTTTCCATCCTTTCCCTCCCTTAGCAGTAAGAATACAACAGCATTCTTAGGTCAGGGGCTCCCTGATTCAGTTCTTTGAAAGGCCCTAACATGCTCTCCTTATTTTGGGATTTACAGCCACTATCGATAGCCCAATTTCATATAAACAGGCTTCAGAAAAAATAACTGCCTGAAGGCAGCTGATCTTTATGATTTTTGGCAACTTGCTTCTTTAAGGACTGATTAATTAACCACCAGAGCTGACTCTTCCCACACCTCTGATGGCTAGCCAAGGAGATGAAGTGGCTATTCCCATATCCAGGAACCAGCTTCCAGTGGTTCTAAGAGCAGAGCAGGAGTTAATTTTGGGGGGAGATACTTCATTCTGCAAAGGGTTGTTTTGGAGAACTCTCTGTCTTGGCCACAAACCTTGAAGTCATGGACTTGACATTGACTGTTTCTGACATTGGTTAAAAAAATCTGAAGGCCAATACTCCAGGCTAGGATGTTTACTTCTCTTAAACAATTTAAGGGAGAGGCTTATGGTTCTTGGCAAAGATTGTTTTTAAGGAAGGAACTTTGGATCTCTTCTGGTGGACAAGAGTGTGAGGTCTGGGACTTAGATGAAGGAAAATACGGGGAGAACTGTTCTCTGTGTTAGAGAGAAGGCCCCTAAAACACAGTGTCAGTCAGGCTGATGGACCAGGGAGGAGGATGATCAGTAGGGTTTTTTGGTGACAGAATTGTAGATTAACTCAAGGAGGAATTACATAATTCAAGGAAAAAATTCTTAAGACAGTAGATTAGCCTATGGCCTACTGTTCTGTTGTATAATCTTCTTTGTTTATCAGAAGGTAACTATTACCTATTTACATTTCTTTCTTTTTTAAAAAAATTTTAAATTTATTTATATATTTATGGCTGCATTGGGTCTTTGTTGCTGCGTGCAGGCTTTCTCTAGTTGTGGCAAGCGGGGGCTACTCTTCGTTGTGGTGCACGGGATTCTCATTGCAGTGGCTTCTCTTGTTGCGGAACATGGGCTCTAGGCACGCGGGCTCAGTTGTTGTGGCTTGAGGGCTCTAGAGCGCAGGCTCAGTAGTTGTGGTACACAGGCTTAGTTGCTCCGCGGCATGTGGGATCTTCCTGGACCAGGGCTTGAAATGCGTCCCCTGCATTGGCAGGCGGATTCTTAACCACTGCGCCACCAGGGAAGTTCCTCTATTTACATTTCTTATGTATCATTTCTAATCTTCCCAAGGCAGGTGGGTGCCCCGACCTTGTGGGGCAAATCAACAAACTAATATTTGCAAGCAAAATACTTTAAATTTTAAATATTTAAAAATCACCACTATGACTCCTGTTCATCAGGAAGACCTAACCATCTCATTTCTAATTCTTAACTCAACCCTCTTTGAAAACACAGCTTAAATATTAACAATTTTTAAAGCTTTTCTCAACTTACTTCAGTCCATTCTGATGATTCTTTCAGTCCAGTTTCTACGTAAGTAATAACAACAGCCTCAACCATTTCTACACAACCATGTCTGTGGCAATTATTAGGTATCAGGCAATGTTCTGAAAGCTGTATATATATTGATTTTTTTAAATCTTTACATAAATCATATGAAATAAGTAATATGGTTTTCCCATTTTATGGATGAGGAATCTGAGGTCAAGGTTTACAGCTAAGAAGTAGTGGAGATTCAAACCCAAACTGTTTAGCTTACAAAGTCTGTTCTTGATGTCTTTATGTCTGGATTTAATCTGTGATCCTTTCATTATTTATGAACTTTTGTTTCTACTAATTTAAATATTATTTTCTCAGTATTCAAAAGTTTTCATAAATGGGCTGAATATTGCCATTATAATCTTCTTGAGATCAAGAAACTGTCTAAAGCTCATTTGAGTTTCCACAGTCAATATAATTTCCAGCATAAAGCAGCAGCTTAATGTGCATTTTATCTAATTACATTATACTTGGTAGTGGATTTCACTCAAGAACTTTTACTAAAATTTTAATATTGCCTTATTCTCTGTGATACCAAAACATCTTCAATCTTACATACAAAGTGAAAATGTTACAAAGTAGGAATATCTATTAATTCACGCAACAACTATTTTTTGAGTACATACTATGTTTCAGGCCCTGAGCAAAGCAGTCATATATTGAGCTCTTATGAACCTTATAGTCTAGATAATGAGATCCTCCTAATAGTCCAATAATAATAAACTGTGATAACTGCCATGAAGAAAAAAGAATTGGATTCTATCAGAGAGCAGAATAGGGGAATTGGTATGGGTTGAGTCAGGAAAGTCTTCCTGGAGGAGGTGATATTTGAGTTGAGATTTAAAGAATGAACAGGAGTTAGGATGGCCCATGGAGATCTAGGCACGCCTAACTCCTGCTGCTTCTCTGCATTCACTTTATACTTCTCTCTCTCTTGTTCTTTTCGTTCTTTTCACACAACCCTTATTTAAAAGTTATCAAATGAACCACTCTCCTTTTGTTCTCATATTCTTTCATGTGTTGCTCTCTATGTCTACTGTTCATTTTCCTACTCTTTTGTTTCTAATTCTCTCATTTCAACTGATGTACTTTGGGCATTGATGTACTTTGGGCATTTTATCAGTCAGGCTTCTCCAGAGAAACAGAGCCAACAGGAGATATCCATATGTATATCTACCTCTATATCTAGTCACGCACACACACACACAGACTTATTTTAAGCAATTGGCTCATACAGTTGTGGGGGCTGGAGAGTCTGAAAGCTGTAGGGCAGCCTGGCAGGCTGGAAATTCAGCAGGAGTTGATAACACAGTATTGAGGCAGAATTTCTTCTCCAGGAAACCTCAGTGTTTCCTCTTAAGGCCTTGTGACTGATGGGATGAGGCACAACCACATTATGAAGGGTAATCTCCTTTACTTAAAGCCAACTGACTCTAGATGTTAACCATATCTACAAAATATCTTTACTACAACACCTAGATGAGCTTTTGATTAAATAACTAGGTACTACAGCCTAGCCAAGTTGACAAATAAAACTAAGCATCACAGGCATTAATATCTATATTTAAATGGTTTATAGTAGTGATAATTTTATGGCCTCCAGTTATATTCCTGACCAACCTTCATCTTTACAGGTCAGATTTTTCTACCCACGCTCCTCTTTGAGGTCCTATTCCTATATTTTGGAGGTCTTATCCATATATTTTAAGAGCTTCCGTTGAATGAGGTTTTCTATTTTACATTTAAAATCTTTCTTGCTTTTGGGAGTATTACCTCCCATTCACTAGCACATTAGGTCTGTTTCTTCAGGGGATAGTCTATAATAACTCCTAACTTTGACATTTTCCTCAGTTCTAACTGATGGCTTAGTCTGAGCCCATTATTTATTCATTCATTTAATCCTTCATTCATCAACAATGATTTTTAGTACTGACTATGTAAAATGCTCTCTCCTATATGTTCTGATGCATATGTAAAGTTGAAGAAGACATCTTTATATTCTTTTTATTCCCTGCATTACAGTTTAGCTGACCACAGAGAAACACATTTGCCACTATTCAGTTTACTAGCAAAGCCTTTTCAATCTTCCTGCAGTTTATCCCCATTGACTGGGTTTTCTACAGCCTAAAATATATCAGTATTGTCTGCAAGCCTGGGGATTTCATTAGATACTCCCTCATTTAGATTATTTATAAACATGCCTTGGCTTTGATCCTTAGGAATTTTCAGTGCTTAAACTTATCCATCTGAAGAATTTATTTATCCCTCTCCTTTATTATCTAGGTTAGCTTCCTACTTATAACTAAATGTCCCTTTGAGCCCATTATGACTTTTTTTAAGTAAAGTTTTTACTGAAGTGTAGCATACATACAGAGCAACTTTCAAGCGACACATTGTCAAAATAAACACATCCATGCAGTCACCACCCAGTTCAAGAAATAGTTATCAGCGTTCCTCAAAATCCTCCTCATTCTCTATCCTCACTACACACTCCTGAAGGTAAATAGAAGCTTTCTGATGTCACAATTAGTTCATTTTACCTGTCTTTAACTGTATATAATAAATGGAAATATATAGTCTATGCTATTTTTATTCCCTCTGAACATTATTCCTGAGACGTATCATGTTGCTACACCCATGTTGTTTGGAGTAACAAAAGTTGGTTCATTTTCAATGCCATATAGTACTGCAGTGCATACACACACACAGTTTATCTGTCCATTCTACTGTTGATGGACATTTGGGTTGTTTCCAGTTTGGACTATTTAGTGCTACGATGGCCATTTGGAAATGTCTTTTGATGCATATATGTGTGCATGTCTGATGGGTATATGTCTAGGAGTAACTGGTGAGTCATAGACTGTGCTCAGCTTTAGAAGATATTGGCAAACAATTTTCCAAAGGAATACCACCAATTTATGAGCATTTCTGTTGTTCCATATTCTCATCAACACTTGGTATACTCAGCTTTTAAATTTTAGCCTTTTATGATTGTGTTTTGAATTTTCTTTTCCTAATGACTAAAGATGTTGTACACTTTTTATAAATTTACTGGCCATTTGGTATTCTTTGTGAAGTGCCTATTAAGTCTTTTGCCCATTATTTTTTTCTGTTGGGTTTTATTTTCTTATCAACCTGTTGGAGTTACTTATATATGTAAGATACAAGCTCTTTGTCATATATGTATTGCAAATGCTTCTACTCTGTGACTTGCCTCTTCAAAATAGTGTCTTTTAATGAACAGAAATTCTTACTTTTCATGTAGTCTAATTTATCAATTTATTCCTTATGATTAATATTTTGTGTACTGTTAAAAAATATTTGCCATTCCCAAGATAGCCTGTTTTCTTCCA
The DNA here is from genome assembly GCF_964270905.1 of Leucopleurus acutus. Lineage (NCBI taxonomy): Eukaryota > Metazoa > Chordata > Mammalia > Artiodactyla > Delphinidae > Leucopleurus > Leucopleurus acutus. The sequence goes on along the minus strand of NC_139142.1, from coordinate 80,955,116 downwards.
GAAGACATATTGTTTTTACTTTCATATTTAAATCTGCATTCCATCTGGAATTGATTTTTACATATAGTGTGAGGTAGGGATCAATATTTTTTTCTATATGGGCATTCATTTGACCCAACAGCACATTCAAAAGACCGTCCTTTCCCCATTGCCTTCAATATAATCTTTTTCATAAATCAAATAACCACATATGTATGGATTTGTTTCTGGATTCTATGTTATGTTCCACTGGTCTGTTTATACTTTTGGGGGGGCCAATATCAGAATTCTTAATTACTGTAGTTTTACAATAATTTTTGATATATCTAAATATAAGTCCTTCAGTTTTGTTTTCAGTTTTTGAGATTGTTTTCACTATTCTTGGTTCTTTGTACACCTGTATATATTTTAGAATCAGCATATCAAGTTACGTAAACACACACACACAAGTTTGTTTGGAATTGTTTGAGGTAACGATAACTCTCACATCAATTTTAGGAGCATTGACACTTTCAGTATTGAGCCTTTCACTCCCTCAGGTGTATCTTGTCCATTACTTAGATTTTTAAATAAAGTTTCTCAATAATTCTTTCTTGTTTTATTACTGCTATAAGGAAATATAATTAATTTTTATGTGTTGACATTGAGTCAGGGATCTTGCTAAGTTCCACTGGTAATTCTAATAGTTTAAATGTAGATTCTTCTGGAATTTCTTGTTGTTTTTAAATAATTATAGTTTTATATCTTCCTCTCCATTTCTTGTATCTTGTTTTTTCTTGCTATATTGACTGCTGGGATTTTTAGTAAAATTTTGAACAGAATTAGTGATAGCTGACATCTTCATCTTGTTACCAATATTAGGTGGGAAAATTTTAAGAGTTTGCAGTTATTACATTTGCTGTATGGTTTTTGTAGATATTCTTTATAATATTAAAACTTCCCTTTTATACTCAATATTATATGTCATTAGGAAATTACAAATTAAAACAAAGAAGAATTGGATACCATTACACACCCATAAATGTAATAATCTGAAACATTAAAACATTAAATACCGGTGAGGATGTGGAGCAAGAAGAATTCCAGTTCATTGCTAGTGGGAATGCAACATGGTACAATCACTTTGGAAGACAGTTTGACAGTTTCCTACAAAACTAAATATACTTTTATCATCTAATCCAGCAATCGTGCTCCTTGGTATTTATTCCAAAGAATTGAAAACTTATATCTATATAAAAAATCAGCAAAAGATATTTTAGCAGATTTATTAATTGTCAAAACTTGGAAACAACTAAGATGTCCTTTACTAAGTGAATGGATAAATAAACTGTGGTACATCCAGACAATGGACTATTATTCGGTGCTAAAAAGAAATGAGCTATAAAGTCATTGCAGACATGGAAGAACCTTAAATGTATATTGCTGAGTGAAATAAACCAATCTGAAAAGGCTACATACTATATGATTCCAACTATATGACATTCTGGAAAAGGATGGAGACAATAAAAAGATCAGTGTTTTCTAGGAGTTTACAGGGATGGAGAGAGTAATAGAGCACAGAGGATTTTTTAGGGCAATGAAACTATTCTCTACGATATTATAGTGGTAGATACATGTTACTTTTGTCAAAATCCATAGACTGTTCAACACTAAAGTGAACCTGAGTGGAAACTATGGACTTTAGATGATAATTCTGTACCAATATATGTTCATCAGTTTTAACAAATGTACCACTCTAATGCTGGATGTTGATGGTGAGGGAGGCGGTGCATGTGTAGGGTCAGGGGTATATGAGAAATCTCTGTACTTTCTGCACAAGTTTTTTGTGACATAAAACTACTTCAAAAAATAAAGTCTGTTAGAAATATGTATGTAAATACAAAGTTAGAAGTCATCTGGTCTGGGTGACAATTTAATGGTAAATTTTAAAATAAACTTTTCAATAGTTAAAACAAAAAGTTCCCTCATTTCTTTTTAATCAAATTTAAACATTTTATGACTTTTTATCATGAATGAATGATAAATTTTATCAGATGTTTTGTTTTGAGGATGATAAAATCTTTCTCCTTTACTTTTCATTTATTTTGGTTAGCTATAGTAATTTTTTTTTAAAAATGAGAACTAACCTTATGTTCCTGAATAAGCCCCACTCGGTCATAAATTAAAAAAAAATCTTGCTGGATTCAATTTGCTAATATTTTGTTTAGATTTAAAAATTTTACATTTATTAACGAAAGTAATTTATAATTTTCCTTTTTTGTAATGGCCCTGTCAGATTTTTCTATAAAGGTTATCCTAAACTGTTAAAATGAGTTAAAAAAAAATGTCACCTCTTTTGTTCTTCTATGGAAGTGTTTGTGTAACTTTGGTACTATTTTATCTTTAACTGTTTGGTAGAATTCACCAGTGAAGTCAGCTTTTCTTTGTAGGTATGTCTTTAATTAAAGGTTTAATTAGGTATTTTATTTATTTATTTATTTATTTTGTGGTACGCGGGCCTCTCAATGTTGTGCCCTCTCCTGTTGCAGAGCACAGGCTCCGGACGCGCAGACTCAGTGGCCATGGATCACGGACCCAGCTGCTCAGTGACATGTGGGATCTTCCCAGATAGGGGCACGAACCCGTGTCCCCTGCATCAGCAGGCGAACTCTCAACCACTGCGCCACCAGGGAAGCCCAGGTATTTTTAGATACAGAAAACTTTATTTTATTTTTTTTAACCAAAGCTTGTTATTTTTAACATTTTATTGAAATATAAGTCACATAACAGAAATCTTACCATTTTAAAGTGGTTTTTAGTATATTCACTATGTTGTGCAACCCTTGCCACTATCTAATTCCAGAACATTTCCATCAGAGAAGGGAGCATTCTGAAAAAGGATTTAAATGTGTAAATATTTTCTCTAAATAGAAAAATACTGAGCAAAGTCTATGGAGAAGACAGTGACAACTCCAGGAAATAAGTTAACACATTCTTTAAGCAGAGCTAGGAAATCAGAGCAATATAGTTAAAGTCCCAACGCAAAAATGTTTGAGACAATATTGCTAAACAACAAATATGGGTTAATGTAAATATTTTGGAGGGTCAAATATATATTGAAGGGTATTTGTGCTCTTAAAAAATTCTGAGGAAGAGAAAACTCCCATTGTGTAATTAGGAAACCACATAGAAATATGTATCATGTTTCTAAGTATCTCTGGTCAGTGGGTACCTTGGATCAACATTTTATCCCAGAGATGGTCAGGAAGTTCTTCCACATATCTGACTGCAATCTCTCTTGCTTTATTTCTTAGCATGTTGGCTTTTGCCTAGTCCCCTTAAGATTTCTTCTTGCCATTCCAAGTACAGAAAGTTTTATTTTTAAAAAATTTCTTCCTGTGTCGGGATATATGTATACGTATAGTTGATTCACTTTGCTGTACAGTAGAAACTAACACAACATTGTAAAGCAACTGTACTGCAATAAAAAATGTTTAAAAAATTTCTTCCTGTGTCATTTTTGGAAAGTGTGTTTTCCTGGGGGGGTTTCCCATTTCATCCAAATTATCAAATTTACTGACACAAAATAGTTCAGGATATTATTTATATTCTTTGTAGTATCCTAGAATCTAGTCGTAGCATCCCCTTTCAAGTATCTGACTTTGATAAACAGTACATTGTCTGTTTCCTTGATCAGTGTTATTAGAGAGTTTAATAATTGTTATCATCTTCTCAAAGAATCAGATGTTGGTTTTGTTGATTTTTCTGCATTTTTAAGTTTAGTTTCAACTTTGTTAATATCTGCTTTTATCTTTTGGTTTAACTTGCTGCTCTTTTTTAGAGTTGTATCCTTAGTACATTGATATCAGACTTCTTTTAAAAAATATACATTGTAAGGCTTTAAATTTTCCTCTAACTATAGCCTTAGCCTCATCCTAAATTCATTCAGTTCAGATAATTTTCTAATTTCCACTGTGATTTCTTTGACCATGAGTGATATACAGTATAAGTACATTGTTTAATTTATAAATAATTGGAGTTCTTATAGCTATTCTTTTTTGCTTTTGATTTCTAGCTTTATACTAGTATTTCTTTCTTCTCTTTCTTAGATTCCAATTATACATTTACTAGATTTTTCCCCAGTATCCCACATGTTTGTGTCCCTTTCAGAATTTCCTGTCTTTTCTGTAGTTTTTGTTCTGTATGCTACTGACTTATCTTCTATTTAATTAATTCATTCTTGAGCTGAGTCTAATCTGCTTTTAAATCCATTGATTGAATTCTTATTTTCAGTTATATTTTTCTGGTTCTAGAAATTCCACTAGATTATTTTTATAGATTCCAGTTCTTTGGTGAAAAATCTCTATTTTTGTTATCTATTTTTTTACTAAATCATAGTTATAGAAGAATCCTTGTTTGATAATATTCAGATCACCTATAGGTTTACAGTTATTGTCTTTCTTTTTCCTATCTCCATCCTATTTCTTAGCAGGCTTGGTTATTTTTGATGGAATGCTGGACATTTTGAATGATAACTTTTATAGTCTCTGAATGTTTTCCTTCTCTAAAGTACATTCATCCTTTACTCTGGCAGACAGCAAAAGTGCAAGCCATCATCCCAATCCAAACAGGGACAAATTTAATTCAAGGTTAATTATCAGTCTTTGTAAGGCTTGGTTGACCTCAAGTTCACACTGACTCCTAGGATGTAGTAATTGGCAACCCAGGGGCTTTACTGGAGTCCTTTCTCATTGTTGAGTCTTGATTTCTTATTTTTGTCTTCTGTACACTGTGAGATTTACAAAAATTCCACTCTGCTTTTTAGTTGTTTTCTCTTTGGTTCTTAGCTTCTTGTCTTGCCCATTTGATCAGCAAATGCCTGGGGTAGGGGATGATGGGGACTGGGTAGAGGAAAAAGCTGTGCAGAGTGCTGGGCTTACTTTGAGCCTCCGTTGTCCCTGGGAGTTAGCCCTTAATAACCCCAATTGTTACTGCCCCAGCACCATGAGAGAGCCAAAAGCTCTGTTGGCTTCTCCTGCTGAACAGTGGATCTCCTACCTCACTTCTTTTTTTCTGGCTGTGTTGGTTCTTCATTGCGGGCTCCAGTAGTTGTGGTGCACAGGCTCAGTAGTTGTGGCTTGCAGGCTCCAGAGCGCAGGCTCAGTGGTTGTGGCACGTGGGCTTACTTGCTGCGTGGCTTGTGGGATCTTCCCAGACCAGGGATCGAACCCGTGTTCCCTGCGTTGGCAGGTGGATTCTTAACCACTTCTCCACCGGGAAGTCCTCCTACCTCACTTCTTACCCTCTCTGAGCAAAGAATTAGCAAGCTCCCTCAGGAGGAAAAGAAGCATGCAGAATATGGGTTTACCTCAGTGAAATATTCTTCTCTCTTGGATTATTGTCCTCAAATCCTGGTTGCCTCATCAGCTATCTGATCTTAGCTGGAAGTGAAAGTCTATGCTTTTTTATTTGATGAACGTAACTTTTGTTTTAGAATGTTGAAAAATACCTAGACAGATCATATATCTTGTATGCAATTCTAATGATGTTATTCATGAGTGCATATTCAGAAACACAGATATTGGGGTTTGGCCGCTGTAGTAATAATTCACATGCTTTCTGGACATTTCCTAATTATCAGTCATAAATGGAAGGTAGATAAAGAGCATAATTTCCCCAACCATTTATACAGAAAAACAAGACATAATAAAGTTAACACAGGGGTGTTTTCCCCAGCTTCGGAAGGAAGGTGCTGGTCGCAGAGAAGGAAAGAGACTCGCTGCTGAAAGTAAATTTACTCAAGGTGGGAAGTTGCTATTAAAACTACAGCTACACTGCTTATGAAGAATCGGACATGTGTCCTGAGTGAGCACAGGTATGGGAGAAGAATCTCAACTTTGTTAGAGTCATGGTGAAAAAACTGGGGAAGATGGCGGAAGAGTAAGACGCGGAGATCACCTTCCTCTCCACAGATACACCAGAAATACATCTACGCGTGGAACAACTCCTACGGAGCACCTACTGAACGCTGGCAGAAGACCTCAGACCTCCCAAAAGGCAAGGAACCCCCCACGTACCTGGTTAGGGCAAAAGAAAAAACTAAACAGAGACAAAAGGATAGGGACGGGTCCTGTACCAGCGGGAGAGAGCTGTGAAGGAGGAAAAGTGTCCACACACTAGGAGCCCCTTCGCGGGTGGAGACTTCGGGAGGCGGAGTGGGGGAGCTTGGGAGCCGCGGAGGAGAGCACAGCAACAGGGGTGCGGAGGGCAAAGCGGAGAGATTCCAGCGCAGAGGATCGGGCCGACCGGCACTCACCAGCCGAGAGGCTTGTCTGCTCGCCCGCCGGGGCGGGCGGGACTGGGAGCTGAGGCTCCGGCTTTTGTCGGAGCGCCGGGAGAGGACTGAGGTTGGCGGCGTGAGCACAGCCTGCAGGGTGTTGGTGCGCCGCGGCTGGCCGGGAGAGAGTCTGGGGAGGGGTCTGGACCTGCCGAAGAGGCAAGAGACTTTTACGTCCCTCTTTGTTTCCTGGTGCACGAGGAGCGGGGATTGGGAACGCTGCTTGGGAGAGCTCCGGGGACGGGCGCGAGCCGCGGCTGGGAGTGCGGAGCCCAGAGACGGACATGGGACGCTAAGGCCGCTGCTGCCGCCGCCAGGAGGCCTGTGTGCGAGCGCAGGTCACTAGCCACGCGCCCTTCCGGGGAGCCTGTGCAGCCCGCCGCTGCCGGGGTCCGGCTCCCCCGGGAGAGCGCACGGCGCGCCTCAGGCGGCAGCGTCACGCCGGCCTCTGCTGCTGCAGGCCCGCCCCGCACTCCGTGACCCTCCCTACCCCCCGGCCTGGGTGAGCCAGAGCCTCCGAATCAGCGCTCCTTTAACCCCGTCCTGTCTGAGCAAAGAACAGACGCCCTCCGGCGACCTACACGCACAGGCGGGGCCAAATCCAAAGCTGAGCCCCTGGGAACTGTGAGAACAAAGAAGAGAAAGGGAAATCTCTCCCAGCAGCCTCAGAAGCAGCGGATTAAAGCTCCACAATCAACTTGATATACCCTGCATCTGTGGAATACCTGAATAGACAACGAATCATCCCAAATTAAGGAGCCCTGTGGATGAAAGGCTCTTGGTGCTGCAGCCAGGACTCAGTGCTGTGCCTCTGAGGTGGGAGAGCCAACTTCACGACACTGGTCCACAAGAGGCCTCCCAGCTGCACATAATATCAAACAGCAAAAATCTCCGAGAGATCTCCATCTCAACGCCAGCACCCAGCTTCACTCAACGACCAGCAAGCTACAGTGCTGGACATCCTATGCCAAACAACTAGCAAGACAGGAACACAACCCCACCCATTAGCAGAGAGGCTGCCCAAAATCATAATAAGTCTACAGACACCCCAAAACACACCACCAGACGTGGGCCTGCGCACCAGAAAGACAAGATCCAGCCTCATACACCAGAACACAGGCACTAGTACCCTCCACCAGGAAGCCTACACAACCCACTGAACCAACCTTAGCCACTGGGGACAGACACAAAAAAAAAACAGGAACTACGAACCTTCAGCCAGCAAAAAAAAAAAAAAGGAGACCCCAAACACAGTAAGATAAGCAAAATGAAAAGACAGAAAAACACACAGCAGATGAAGGAGCAAGATAAAAACCCACCAGGCCTAACAAATGAAGAGGAAATAGGCAGTCTACCTGAAAAAGAATTCAGAATAATGATAGTAAGGTTGATCCGAAATCTTGGAGATAGAATGGACAATAGAATGGACAAATTGCAAGAATCAGTTAACAAGGACCTAGAAGAACTAAAGATGAAACAAGCAACGATGAACAACACAATAAATGAAATTAAAAGTACTCTAGATGGGATCAATAGCAGAATAACTGAGGCAGAAGAACGGATAAGTGACCTGGAAGATAAAATAGTGGAAATAACTACTGCAGAGCAGAATAAAGAAAAAAGAATGAAAAGAACTGAGGACAGTCTCAGAGACCTCTGGGACAACATTAAACGCACCAACATTCGAATTATAGGGGTTCCAGAAGAAGAAGAGAAAAAGAAAGGGACTGAGAAAATATTTGAAGAGATTATAGTTGAAAACTTCCCTAATATGGGAAAGGAAATAGTTAATCAAGTCCAGGAAGCACAGAGAGTCCCATACAGGATAAATCCAAGGAGAAATACGCCAAGACACATATTAATCAAACTGTCAAAAATTAAATACAAAGAAAACATATTAAAAGCAGCAAGGGAAAAACAACAAATAACACACAAGGGAATCCCCATAAGGTTAACAGCTGATCTTTCAGCAGAAACTCTGCAAGCCAGAAGGGAGTGGCAGGACATATTGAAAGTGTTGAAGGAGAAAAACCTGCAACCAAGATTACTCTACCCAGCAAGGATCTCATTCAGATTTGATGGAGAAATTAAAACCTTTACAGACAAGCAAAAGCTGAGAGAGTTCAGCACCACCAAACCAGCTCTACAACAACTGCTAAAGGAACTTCTCTAGGCAAGAAACACAAAAGAAGGAAAGGACCTACAATAACGAACCCAAAACAATTAAGAAAATGGGAATAGGAACACACATATCGATAATTACCTTAAATGTAAATGGACTAAATGCTCCCACCAAAAGACACAGATTGGCTGAATGGATACAAAAACAAGACCCATATATTTGCTGTCTACAAGAGACCCACTTCAGACCTAGAGACACATACAGACTGAAAGTAAGGGGATGGAAAAAGGTATTTCATGCAAATGGAAACCAAAAGAAAGCTGGAGTAGCAATTCTCATATCAGACAAAATAGACTTTAAAACAAAGACTATTAGAAGAGACAAAGAAGAACACTACATAATGATCAAGGGATCGATCCAAGAGGAAGATATAACAATTGTAAATATTTATGCACCCAACATAGGTGCACCTCAATACATAAGGCAAATACTGACAACCATAAAAGGGGAAATCGACAGTAACACATTCATAGTAGGGGACTTTAACACCCCACTTTCACCAATGGACAGATCATCCAAAATGAAAATAAATAAGGAAACACAAGCTTTAAATGATACATTAAACGAGATGGAGTTAATTGATATTTATAGGACATTCCATCCAAAAACAACAGAATACACATTTTTCTCAAGTGCTCATGGAACATTCTCCAGGATAGATCATATCTTGGGTCACAAATCAAGCCTTGGTAAATTTAAGAAAATTGAAATTGTATCAAGTATCTTTTCTGACCACAACGCCATGAGACTAGATATCAATTACAGGAAAAGATCTGTAAAAAATACAAACACATGGAGGCTAAACAATATACTACTTAATAATGAAGTGATCACTGAAGAAATCAAAGAGGAAATCAAAAAATACCTAGAAACAAATGACAATGGAGACACAACGACCCAAAACCTGTGGGATGCAGCAAAAGCAGTTCTAAGGGGGAAGTTTATAGCAATACAAGCCCACCTTAAGAAGCACGAAACATCTCGAATAAACAACCTAACGTTGCACCTCAAGCAATTAGACAAAGAAGAACAAAAAAACCCCAAAGCTAGCAGAAGGAAAGAAATCATAAAAATCAGATCAGAAATAAATGAAAAAGAAATGAAGGAAACAATAGCAAAGATCAATAAAACTAAAAGCTGGTTCTTTGAGAAGATAAACAAAATAGATAAACCACTAGCCAGACTCATCAAAGAAAAAAAGGGAGAAGACTCAAATCAATAGAATTAGAAATGAAAAAGGAGAGGTAACAACTGACACTGCAGAAATAAAAGAGATCATGAGAGATTACTACAAGCAACTCTATGCCAATAAAATGGACAATCTGGAAGAAATGGACAAATTCTTAGAAATGCACAACCTGCCAAGACTGAATCAGGAAGAAATAGAAAATATGAACAGACCAATCACAAGCACTGAAATTGAAACTGTGATTAAAAATCTTCCAACAAAGAAAAGCCCAGGACCAGATGGCTTCACAGGCGAATTCTATCAAACATTTAGGGAAGAGCTAACACCTATCCTTCTCAAACTCTTCCAAAATATAGCAGAGGGAGGAACACTCCCAAACTCCTTCTACGAGGCCACCATCACCTTGATACCAAAACCAGACAAGGATGTCACAAAGAAAGAAAACTACAGGCCAATGTCCCTGATGAACATAGATGCAAAAATCCTCAACAAAATACTAGCAAACAGAATCCAACAGCACATTAAAAGGATCATACACCATGATCAAGTGGGGTTTATTCCAGGAATGCAAGGATTCTTCAATATACGCAAATCTATCTATGTGATAAACCATATTAACAAACTGAAGGAGAAAAACCATATGATCATCTCAATAGATGCAGAGAAAGCTTTTGACAAAATTCAACACCCATTTATGATAAAAACCCTGCAGAAAGTAGGCATAGAGGGAACTTTCCTCAACATAATAAAGGCCATATATGACAAGCCCACAGCAAACATCATCCTCAATGGTGAAAAACTGAAAGCATTTCCACTAAGATCAGGAACAAGACAAGGTTGCCCACTCTCACCACTCTTATTCAACATAGTTTTGGAAGTTTTAGCCACAGCAATCAGAGAAGAAAAGGAAATAAAAGGAATCCAAATCGGAAAAGAAGAAGTAAAGCTGTCACTGTTTGCAGATGACATGATCCTATACATAGAGAACCCTAAAGATGCTACCAGAAAACTACTAGAGCTAATCAATGAATTTGGTAAAGTAGCAGGATACAAAATTAATGCACAGAAATCTCTGGCATTCCTATATACTAATGATGAAACATCTGAAAGTGAAATCAAGAAAACACTCCCATTTACCATTGCAACAAAAAGAATAAAATATCTAGGAATAAACCTACCTAAGGAGACAAAAGATCTGTATGCAGAAAATTATAAGACACTGATGAAAGAAATTAAAGATGATACAAATAGATGGAGAGATATACCATGTTCTTGGATTGGAAGAATCAACATTGTGAAAATGACTCTACTACCGAAAGCAATCTATAGATTCAATGCAATCCCTATCAAACTACCACTGGCATTTTTCACAGAACTAGAACAAAAAATTTTGCAATTTGTATGGAAACACAAAAGACCCCGAATAGCCAAAGCAATCTTGAGAACGAAAGAAGGAACTGGAGGAATCAGGCTCCCAGACTTCAGACTATACTACAAAGCTACAGTTATCAAGACGGTATGGTACTGGCACAAAAACAGAAAGATAGATCAATGGAACAGGATAGAAAGCCCAGAGATAAACCCACACACATATGGTCACCTTATCTTTGACAAAGGAGGCAGAAATGTACAGTGGAGAAAGGACAGCCTATTCAATAAGTGGTGCTGGGAAAACTGGACAGCTACATGTAAAAGTATGAAATTAGATCACTCCCTAACACCATACACAAAAATAAGCTCAAAATGGATTAAAGACCTAAATGTAAGGCCAGAAACTATCAAACTCTTAGAGGAAAACATAGGCAGAACACTCTATGACATAAATCACAGCAAGGTCCTTTTTGACCCACCTCCTAGAGAAATGGAAGTAAAAACAAGAGTAAACAAATGGGACCTAATGAAACTTAAAAGCTTTTGCGCAGCAAAGGAAACCATAAAGAAGACCAAAAGACAACCCTCAGAATGGGAGAAAATATTTGCAAATGAAGCAACTGACAAAGGATTGATCTCCAAAATTTATAAGCAGCTCATGCAGCTTAATAACAAAAAAACAAACAACCCAATCCAAAAATGGGCAGAAGACCTAAATAGACATTTCTCCAAAGAAGATATACAGAGTGCCAACAAACACATGAAAGGATGCTCAACATCACTAATCATGAGAGAAATGCAAATCAAAACTACAATGAGATATCATCTCACACCAGTCAGAATGGCCATCATCAAAAAATCTAGAAACAATAAATGCTGGAGAGGGTGTGGAGAAAAGGGACCCCTCTTACACTGTTGGTGGGAATGTAAATTGATACAGCCACTGTGGAGAACAGTATGGAGGTTCCTTAAAAAGCTACAAATAGAACTACCATATGACCCAGCAATCCCACTACTGGGCATATACTCTGAGAAAACCACAATTCAAAAAGACTCATATACCAAAATGTTCGTTGCAGCTCTATTTACAATAGCCCAGAGATGGAAACAACCTAAGTGTCCATCATCGGATGAATGGATAAAGAAGATGTGGCACATATATACAATGGAATATTACTCAGCCATAAAAAAAGACGAAATTGAGCTATTTGTAATGAGGTGGATAGACCTAGAGTCTGTCATACAGAGTGAAGTAAGTCAGAAAGAGAGAGACAAATACCGTATGCTAACACATATATATGGAATTAAAAAAAAAAAATGTCATGAAAAACCTAGGGGTGAAACAGGAATAAAGACACAGACTTACTAGAGAATGGACTTGAGGCTATGGGGAGGGGGAAGGGTAAACGGTGACAAAGCGATAAAGAGGCATGGACATATATACACTACCAAACATAAGGTAGATAGCTAGTGGGAAGCAGCCGCATAGCACAGAGAGATCAGCTCGGTGCTTTGTGACCGCCTGGAGGGGTGGGATAGGGAGGGTGGGAGGGAGGGAGACACAAGCGGGAAGAGATATGGGAATATATGTATATATGTAACTGATTCATTTTGTTGTGAAGCTGAAACTAACATACCATTGTAAAGCAATTATACTCCAATAAAGATGTTAAAAAAAAAATAAAGAGTCATGGCAATATAAACAAAAAAAAAAATAAAGTTAACACAGGGATATTTTTATGCTTCTACAGCAACTTGCTATGAAAAAAATTCTAACTTTTATGTTTATTTCCTACAACATTTCTTTGGGAAAGAAGTTAGATAAATTCTAGAATTAGGGTTGAATATTCCTTTGTCGCCAAATTAAACATTAGTAGGGGAGTTTTCTGCCTTGGCATCTGGGTTTTTTCAATGCTAAATATTTTTTTAAAACTTTTTGGAAGACAGTGTGTCCTGTAGGGAGATTCTTAGGCACAGATGCAGAGCCTGACAACAGATGGTCACAGGAGATCCTTTCTGGTTGTGTCACTTTGGGAAAGTCTCTACCCTCAGTGACCCTCAGTTGTCATCACATGTAGAATGGAGAGGATAAACCCTGTTGTGCTTATCTTGTGGGAGTTGTGTGAAAATTGAAAAAAGAGAGTATGTGTAAATGTAGTTTGGAGACAGGAAGCTACTACATAGGTGGGTGACACAGCAGATTTTTTGACTCAGATATTTAAAGCTTCAAGTAGTTTCTGAGCTCTGGATCCTTATTTAGAACTTGTTTATCTCATTATTCCCTATCAAAGTTTATCAGATTATTCTCTAAATGTAAGGGGTAAACCAAAATCTCTTCTAGACCCAAATTTCACAATGAATCCAAGCTAAACAAAGCTCCATTCTGCCTCCTTTCTGCTGTCTTGTTGCTCTTGAGGCCCCCTGATTACAATGAACAGTCCCCATCTGTAATCCTTTTAACCCCTCCTTAGCCTTATTTTACATCCCTATGTGTCTCTGCCAGCCAAATAGTTTATTTTCCTCCTCCTGTTTGGATTAAGGGGGTTAAGCTGCATGGACTTCTTTGGAACCCAGTTAAGACACTCTTCTCAGCCCCAGCCATTAGTGCTCAATTTTATTTGCATGACGAAGCCTTTCTCTACTGCTCCCCACAACTGAAAGAGCACACACACAGCACTGGGAGCACCCGTTGTCATTCCTATCACCTACTCTGTTTTTTTTTTTTTTCTTCTTGTCTAAACATGACTTTGCTTATACAAGGCTAGCTTTTTCCGCCTGTTCCCTAGATGATTTTGGCCCATTTTCAACTCTCATTCTTTCTGTGGCATTGGGAGTAGTTAGTCATTTGTGCATCATTGAGAAGAGGGATTTAGTGAATAGGAAGACCACAGACTTTCCTCTTTGGTCCTTCCTTCCTTGACAAAGTAAATCCCGCTGAAAAACAGCATTAATAGAGCATGACGGTTTGGAGAATAGAGCCCTAACTGTTGACATTTCTGTTGTCAAGCTAGGTATTATGCTGTGATAAAGAAAAGACACATTTTTAAAAAAGACAATCTCCATGGCATTAGGTTTATTAGTGCAATATCATTGTCATTGCCCTCGACTCCCCAATACACTTAAGGGCCTATCAATATTTCCATTAAAAAAATCCCATTTGCTGTCATTTAAAAGTAGCTTGGCTATGTCAGATCATTTAAACTGAAATTATAGATCAATTATTTCTAGGTTTATTATTGAATGTCAAGGGTGGTTAAATTCACTGAATTGGTAGGGGTTGAATAATCTCTGTTCTGGAGGAAAGTGGTCAGTGTAAAGACAGGATATTGTGCAGGTCCTAGGGAGAAGATGAGACAGTCACCTCACCTTAAAATGAATCACTGCTAGTTATCCATGTGTATCAATGAAAGAATAGATTTACTTCTTTGTGATTGACCTAAAATTACCTTAGTTCTTCGTTCGAGAGATATGAGACCTAATTGCTAGCTAGATACAATAAAAAAGGGTCACCACCGTCTGGCCTCCAGAAAGACACAGCATTATACTGTGTTAGGTACTAAGCACAATAACCCAACAAGTTAGGGCTATAATATCTTAGAGATGAGGAAACTAGGATTTATAGAGGTTAAAAAACCTTCCAAGTTAAGTAGCTAATGGGTTGCTAAATTTAGGGCTCTTCGACTGCAAAAACCCTTAATTTTCTTGTGTACCACTGACACATACAGTGAAATCTACTACTTATCAGGCCATAGTTTTTCTAACTTATTTGACAATGGGGAAAAATCTGTCCATGTTGAGAGCTGCTTTCTGTTTGTTTTTGAAACTGCCATTATTGTGTGGAATTTGCCTTATCTTTTTAAAGAGTCCATAGTTGGATCCTGGTTGGCAAAATTTGAAGTTGGCCAAGGTTTTTAAAATCTCATTCACTCATCCATTTGCTTGAAACACTTTATTTAGTCCCCCCAGTAATGTATGCAAGTGTCCCTTTCCTCACGTCCAACCTAAAATAGGTGTTACTGCTTTTTCATATTTTTGTCAGTCTGATTCTTACACAGTGATGTCTCTTGTTAAAACAATTCTGTCACCACTAGTGAATTTCAGTACCTTTTCAGCACACAGTCATCCCTTGGTATCTGCTGGAGATTGATTCCTGGACCCCTGCAGATACCTACATCAGGATGTTCAAGTCCCTTATATAAAATAGCATGGTACTGTTGGCCTTCCATTTCTGCAGGTTCTGCATCTGCAGGTTCAACCAACCAAAAGAATCTCTTTTCTTTCAATTGTATTTTAATTCAAAAATTATTGAAAAATAGATCGGGCTCTTTGGACGTATGTTACTCAAGCACAGAATATGCAAGGTGTCACTAAATCTTACTATACTTTAAGAGAAAAATTATTCTGGAGATCCTTGTAGATCTTTCCCTAACATGTCAAAAAGTTGATTCTGAGCATTGAGACAAGTCTTTTTTCCTTTCTAAACACTACAAGAGGGAATTGCTATAGCGTCTCCTCTATGGATTTTAAAAGTTTCTTGTGGTATATGTACAGGAATTACAGCTTAAGCATCAACTATGATAAAACTAGCAGAATGTCTATTCAAGTCAATAATATTACTTTTATAACATTTTCACTTCACAGTGATACAATTTGAAGCCAATTGAATGGAATTGAAATAAGTATTTTTTTTCCATTGAAAAGCATATGTTTCTTCATTGAAGACTATTTTCTTGCTAAATTGGATGTTTTACCTTTGAGTTATTGAAATGTTTTGTTTTTTATCTTATAAATAAAAGAAAATCTTTTAGTATTTCCAACACAAAATTTTCTCTTGCTTCTTAAAAAATGGAATCTTCAAGCTGAAAGAAAATAGGGTTAATTTCAGAGACTATTACTGAAGATAGATAGATGGTTTATCCATAGGTGTATTATATACAGTTTGCTACCATTGTATTTGAAGGCCTTATATAAGAAGTATTTTGTGCTTTTAACACCAGACACTGATACTGAGTATCTACTGGAAAGATGCTCGCTCTTTTTCTTGTTTCAAGTTTAAATGCTTGGGGGACTTGATTTTCTTCATGCAGATTTTGTAGTTCCTCAGAAAATAAATATTCAATTTAAAATTTTTCCATCACATCTCTTTTTACCTACTTTAGGGAGTTTATGGACTCTCTGAAAAACAATAAACTGCCCAAAACAAAATCAAAGCCAAAATAAAATAAAAGATATCTGATATACTGAGTGTCTGCTATTTCCCAGGTACTGTCCTAACCATTTCACATGGGTTATCCCATTTAATCCTCACATGGGATATGGGTACTCAATTTATCATAATTTTATAGGCCACTCAGGCCTTAGGGAGGTTAAATAACATGCTCAACGTCAACAGAAAGTGTTAGTCCTCTAGATTTTTTTTATTCATACATAATATACTCTTAGGGCAAATTTTAATGTAAACAATCGTTAATTTAAATATTTACCAAATTATAGTCTTGATACCTTTGCTTACTGTTTGGCTGATCACTATTGATTTCACCTTAATATTGAGACTGCAAAAAAGCTTATGCTAGGAGAAAAACCCAAAGCCTGCACCTCCAATTACCTTTATACTGGGGATTAAGTTTTAACATATACATTTTTCAGGAACACAAATATTCAATCTTTACACTTATGATATTCATAAGTCTACAAATCCAGGCATAATAACCTGCAAGGAATTCATCGTAATTGCTGAAAGCAGACTCGTGAGTGAGAACCTCACTACTAGATCTGCAAGAGAATACTCCCTCCCTTCCCTCCATATTCCTCTAGGACTCGATGTGATGTATGGTCTTCTAGTCCCACAGGGACTGAAAGACAGAGTGATGGAAATCAGTTTATTAAATATTAGTTTTTCCTTAATTTTATGGAATGTGTAATATATATGCAGAAAAATGCAAAAAATAGAAGTGCAAAATTAATAATTACAAAGCAATAGCTGTGTAACAAACACCATGGACAAAAAATAGAATGATGCTAGCTTTTCAGAATCCCTTCTAGAGTATAACCTTCCAATCCCCCCAGAGGTAATCATTATCCTGATTTGGTGATAGTTGATTCCTTTCTTTTCTCTTTAGTTTTATCACCTATGCATGCATCATTAATGTTTGGTTTA
Source organism: Leucopleurus acutus (assembly GCF_964270905.1). Taxonomy (NCBI): domain Eukaryota; kingdom Metazoa; phylum Chordata; class Mammalia; order Artiodactyla; family Delphinidae; genus Leucopleurus; species Leucopleurus acutus. The sequence continues at coordinate 80,937,922 of NC_139142.1, read as the reverse complement.
GTTTAGCCTCTTTTTGAGGCTTATGTAAATGGAATCGTACACTATGAATTCTTACTTGAATGAAGGTTGCTTCTTTCCCTCAACATTAAGTTTGTAAGATTCATCTGTGTTGTGTGTGTGTAGGTGAATTTTATTCATAATTAGTGCAATATAGAATTCCATTGCATGTATATTCCACAATTTGTCCATTTGTGCTGGACTGTGATGAGCTGATTTGGGTAAGCCATAAACTATATTTTCTAGAATTCCCTTCTTCATGGGGTTTTGAGTTGGAGTTGGCCAAAAGGATAACATGTGTGATACGTGCAAGGCAGAAATAAAGCAGCAACCATTATCCTCTAAAAGTCTTTATGGTGATGAAGATATGGTGACAGACAGACACAGAGATGCCCAGCGGATCCTAGCTTGTTCATACTCTTCTCTTTGTCCATTTCATCTTGACTGTTGGTTCTGTTGACCAACAGAACCTCCATATCCCCTTGGCTCTGGGCCCAGAGAGGCGATAGCTACCTAGAAGCAGCAACTTGCTAGAGACACCTCCATGAGCTTTTCCCTTCCTCCCTCCACTTCAGTTTGGCTTTTAAGATTGCCTAGTTAGCAACTCCTTCTGTGATCCTCCAACTCCCCCTTCTGGACCTTTATTTCTCTAGCTTGTCCCACAATAGTAAAAGGTTGAATTCCTACAATAAATCCCTTTTCCCAGTCAGACTTCCCTGACTGATGCATCATTCAACATTTGATGGTCATTTGGGTTGTTTCCAGTTTGGGGCTATTAGGAACAATGTTGGTTCTTGTAGTTGTATCCTGAACAACTTTTATCTAGGCAAGGGTGGATCCAGTATTTTTGAAGCCTTAAGCTCATACAATTTAGGGGCTTGCTTTAAAACATATATTGATAGACACACACACACACACACACACACACACACACACACACACACACACACAAATTAAGTACCAAGACCTGTAGGGGATCCATGCCAGTGAGAGGCCTTTGATTCGCTTCATGGTAAATCTGCTGTGTCTCTAGGGTATATAATCAGGAGTTGAAATGCTCAATTCTAGGATATGCAAATATTTACCTTTAGTAGATAATGCCAAATAGTATTCCAATTTGCACCAATTTGCACTCCTACTTACAGTGTATGAGTTTATGTTTTTCCACATTCTTGTTAACATTTGGTCTGTCAGAATTCTAAATTTTTGCTCATCTGATAGGTGTGTTTGGTATTTCCTTGTGGTAGGTCACCGATTACAAATAAGGCTGAGCAACTTTTCATATTGCCTTAGCTTATGTTCTCCAGAAAGCAGAGCTTGCGGTAAAGACTTCTGTGCTATTGCTTTAATAGAGGGTGTAATCCAAGGGAGCAGTATGGAGGGTACTGGGAGTGAGGCAGAGAAGGAGAAATGGCTAATGCAAGGATGTGTTTTCAACTACTCACTTCTCTTTTCAAATTCAAATGATTGTCAGTCTCAGGGAACTACCTTTTGAGAAGCTGCATAAAGGATTGTTTCTCATGACAATCTGCTGGTAATAGAGTGCGAAGGAAGAAAGACAGGAAGAAGGGAGAATTCATTCATTGGCTCCTATCTTCTACTAGTCAACGATTGATCAATCCCATGGGACATTAATTCACTTATGACTCTGCAGGCATGGGTGTTAAGTGGTTCTAACTGTCAACTAAGAAGTCTCTGGGGAAAGAGGCGAGAGGTTCTTGGCATGGGTGTGCAGCTACGTGCTCTTGGGTTGTATCTGGCTGAAGTTGGTCACAACTGCTCAGAGTTGGCTGGGGCTGGAACAAGTTTCTAGAGGCCATGGAGACAGTTTTAAGGCCAAGAAGATCTGACATGGTACGTATGAAGTACACATACGTTTGCTGGTCATCTGGATTTCTTCTTTTGTGGAATATCCGTTCTGTTTTTTTTTTTTAACATCTTTATTGGAGTATAATTGCTTTACGTTGTTGTATTAGTTGCTGCTGTATAACAAGGTGAATCAGCTATGCGTATAAATATATTCCCATATCTCCTCCCTCTTGCGTCTCCCTCCCATCCTCCCTATCCTACCCCTCTAGGTGGTCACAAAGCACCGAGCTGATCTCCCTGTGCTATGTGGCTGCTTCCCACTAGCTATCTATTTTACGTTTGGTAGTGTATATATGTCCATGCCACTCTCTCACTTCGTCCCAGCTTACCCTTCCCCCTCCCCATGTCCTCAAGTCTGTTCTCTACGTCTGCGTCTTTATTCCTGTCCTGCCTCTAGGTTCATCACAACCATTTGTTTTCTTTTTTAGATTCCATATAAATGTGTTCGTATACGGTATTTGTTTTTCTCTTTCTGACTTACTTCATTCTGTATGACAGTCTCTAGTTCCATCCACCTCACTACAAATAACTCAATTTCGTTTCTTTTTATGGCTGAGTAATATTCCATTGTATATATGTGCCACATCATCTTTTTTATCCATTAATCTATTGATGGACACATAGGTTGCTTCCATGTCCTGGCTGTTGTAAATAGAGCTGCAGTGAACATTGTGGTACATGACTCTTTCTGAATTATGGTTTTCTCAGGGTATATGCCCAGTAGTGGGGTTGCTGGGTCATATGGTAGTTCTATTTGTAGTTTTTTAAGGAACCTCCATACTGTTTTCCATAGTGGCTGTATCAATTTACATTCCCACCAGCAGTGCAAGAGGGTTCCCTTTTCTCCACACCCTTTCCAGCATTTATTGCTTGTAGATTTTTTGATGATGGCCATTCTGACCAGTGTGAGGTGATACCTCATTGTAGTTTTGATTTTCATTTCTCTAATAATTAGTGATGTTGAGCATCCTTTCATGTGTTTGTTGGCCATCTGTATATCTTTGGAGAAGTGTCTATTTAGGTCTTCTGCCCATTTTTGGATTGGGTTGTTTGTTTTTTTGATATTAAGCTGCATGAGCTGCTTGTATATTTTGGAGATTAATCCTTTGTCAGTTGCTTCATTTGCAAATATTTTCTCCTATTCTGAGGGATGTCGTTTCATCTTGTTTATTGTTTCCTTTGCTGTGCAAAAGTTTTTAAGTTTCATTAGGTCCCATTTGTTTATTTTTGTTTTTATTTCCATTACTCTAGGAGGTGGATCAAAAAGGATCTTGCTGTGAGGTATGTCATAGAGTGTTCTGCCTATATTTTCCTCTAAGAGTTTTATAGTTTCTGGCCTTACATTTAGGTCTTTAATCCATTTTGAGTTTATTTTTGTGTATGGTGTTAGGGAGTGTTCTAATTTCATTCTTTTACATGTAGCTGTCCAGTTTCCCCAGCACCACTTATTGAAGAGGATGTTTTTCTCCATTGTATATTCTTGCCTCCTTTATCAAAAATAAGGTGACCATATGTGTGTCGGTTTATCTCTGGGCTTTCTATCCTGTTCCATTGATCTATATTTCTGGTTTTGTGCCAGTACCATACTGTTTTGATTACTGTAGCTTTGTAGTATAGTCTAAAGTCAGGGAGCCTGATTCCTCCAGCTCCGTTTTTCTTTCTCAAGATTGCTTTGGCTATTTGGGGTCTTTTGTGTTTCCATACAAATTGTGAAATTTTTTGTTCTAGTTCTGTGAAAAATGCCATTGGTAGTTTGCTAGGGATTGGATTGAATCTGTAGATTGCTTTGGGTAGTATAGTCATTTTCACAATGTTGATTCTTCCAATCCAAGAACGTGGTTTATCTCTCCATCTGTTTGTATCATCTTTTGTTTCTTTCATCAGTGTCTTATAGTTTTCTGCTTACAAGTCTTTTCTCTCCTTAGGTAGGTTTATTCCTAGGTATTTTATTCTTTTTGTTGCAGTGGTAAATGGGAGTGTTTCCTTAATTTCTCTTTCAGATTTTTCATTATTAGTGTATAGTAAAGCAAGAGATTTCTGTGCATTAATTTTGTATCCTGCTGCTTTACCAAATTCATTGATTAGCTCTAGTAGTTTTCTGGTAGCATCTGTGGGATTCTCTATGTATAGTATCATGTCATGTGCAAACAGTGACAGCTTTACTTCTTCTTTTCTGATTTGGATTCCTTTTATTTCTTTTTCTTCTCTGAATGCTGTGGCTAAAACTTCCAAAACTATGTTGAATAACAGTCGTGTGAGTGGGCAACCTTGTCTTGTTCCTTATCTTAATTCCTTATCTTAGTTCCTTATCCTTAGGTTCTTAGTGGAAATAGTTTCAGTTTTTCACCATTGAGAATGATGCTGGCTGTGGGTTTGTCATATACGTTCTTCTTCTTCTTCTTTTTCTTTCTTTGGCCTATATTTCTGTTGGATTATCTGTCTTACTTATTTGTAGAAATTCTTTATATATTCCAGACCCTAGTCTTTGATGTAGATGCTGTGCAAATAACTTTTCCTAATCTCTGGGGTGTTTTTAATATTTTATGGTGTTTTTCATGAAGAAAAAAAATGTGAATTTTAATGTACTCATTATTCAATCATTTCCTTTTAGGTTAGTAGTTTTTAAATTGAAGTTTGGTTGATTTACAATATTATATTTTTCAGGTATACAACATAGTGATTCAATATTTTATAGATTGTACTCCATCTAACATTATTTATTACAAAACACTGGCTATATTTCCCTGTTCTATACTATCTATCCTTGTTGCTTATTTATTTTGTACACAGTAGTTTGTATTTCTTAATCACATATCCCATGTTGCCCGTCTCCCCCACCCTTTCTCAACTAGTAATCACTAGTTTTTTCTCTATAGCTGTGAGCCTGTTTAAATTTTGTTATATACACTTGTTTGTTTGTTTTTTAGATTCCACATATAAGTGATAATATATAGTATTTGTCTTTCTTTGTCTGACTTATTTCACTAAGCATAATGCTCTCTAGTTCTGTCCATGCTGTTGCAAATGGCAGAATTTCATTCTTTTTTATGGCTGAGTAATATTCCATTGTATGTATGTATATGTATATACATGTACACATACATACATCTTCTTTATCCATTCATCTGTTGATGGACACTTAAGTTGCTTCCATATCTTGCATATTGTAAATAATGCTGCTTAGAACATTGAGGTGCATGTATCCTTTTGAATTAGTGTTTTCATTTTCTTTGGATATATACCCAGAAGTAGAATTGAGGGATCATATGATACTTCTTTTTTTAGTTTTTTGAGAAATCTCCATACTGTTTTCCACAGTGGCTGCACTAATTTACATTTCCACCAACAGGGTACAAGAGTTCTCTTTTCTCTACATCCTCACCAATATTTGTAATTTGTAGACTTTTGGTGATAACCATCCTGACAGGTATGAGGTGATATCTCGTTCTTGTTTTGATTTGCATTTCTCTAATAATTAGCAATGTTGAGCATCTTTTCAAGTGCCTGTTAGCCATCTGTATGTCTTCTTTGGAAAAATGTCTATTCAGGTCTTCTGTCCATTTTTTAATCAGTCTAGTTTTTTGGTGTTGAGCTGATTATATATTTTGAATAGTAACCCCTTATTGGTCATATTATTTGCAAATATTTTCTCCCATTCAGTAGGTTGTCTTTTTGTTTTGTCAGTGGTTTCTTTTGCTGTGCCAAAGCTTTTCAGTTTAATTAGGACCCATTTATTTTTTTTTTGCTTTTTTTTCTTTTACCTTAGGAGACAGATCCAAAAAGAAATATTGCTACTATTTGTATCAAAGAGTGTTTTGCCTATGCTCTCTTCTAGGTTTATGGTTTCAGGTCTTACATTTAGGTCTTTAATCCGTTTTGAGTTTATTTCTTTATATGCTGTGAGGAAATGTTCTAATCTCATTGTTTTACATGTGGTTGTCCAGTTTTCCCAGCACCACTTGTTGAAGAGACTGTCTTTTCTCCATTATATACTCTTGCCTCCTTTGTTGTAGATTGATTGACCATAGGTGCATGGGTTTATTTCTGGGCTCTCTATTCTGTTCCATTGATCTATGTGTCTGTTTTTGTGCCAGTATTAGGTTACTGCTTTTTGGTGTCTTATTTGAGAAATCTCTCCCAAACTCTGAGGATATAAAGATATTTATATTACTTTCTAAGAGCTTTAGAGTTTTTTTGTTCACAATTAGAATTGATTTTTGTGCTCACTGTGAGGTATGAATCCCCATATGTATATCCCATGTTACCAGCATATTTTATTTAAAAGAGAAAGTTCTTTCATAATGCTCTGAAATATCATCTCAGTTATAAATCAAGTCCATATGCATATATAGGGCTGTTTTTTGGTTCTATTTTAGGCAATTTTTTTAGTCAACAGTATGTTGATTACTATATTTTAAAATAACTCATCATATCTGGTATAGCATGTCTTCTCATCTTGTACTATATCTTCCAGAGCAGTTTGGCTATTTTACTCATGAATTTCCATTTAAATATTAGAATCAGATTGTTACTTTACACAAGAAACCTGTTGGGATTTTTATTGGGATTCCTTAGAGTTTATTAATTTGGGAGAATTAATAAATTTATAATAGAGTCTTTTAATACATAAATACTGAGTATCTCTCCATTCATTTAAGTCTTCATCAATGTTTCTCAGTATACTTTATTTTCCTCTCTCCTAAGGGGAAAGAGAAATTCTTGGAATCTTTTGTTATATTTGTTCCTAGCTATTTCATATATTTGATACTATTTTAAATTGTATTTAAAATTTTACTTCATATTCTGTTTTTTTCCTGATATATGGATATATAATTGATTTTTAAAATATTGACCCTATATCCTGACAACTTGTTAAAGTCTGTAACAAATGCTAAAATATATATGCATAGTTTTTTGGGTTTACACAATTATATCATCTGCAAATAATAGCTCCCCCCGCACCGCTTATTGTGCTAGGTAAGACTTCCAGACCAGTGCTGAAAAGAAAAGATGTGGAATTTTATCACCTGCTTTTTCCATATCTATTGATATGGTCATATCATTATTTTCCTTTAATCTATCAATATGATAAAGTACATTAATTGATTTTCTAATATTAAAGCACCCTAACATTCCTTAGATGAATTTACCTTAGCCATGATGTATTATCCTTTTTATATATTGCTATACTCAGTTTGCTTTAATTTATTTTGGAATTATGAATCTAGGTTCATGACTGAGGTCTTTTAAGTTTTCCTTTCTTGTATACTCTTTGTCAGGTTTTGGCATCAAGGCTGTATTAATCTCTTAAAATGTGTTAGAGAATGGTTCTTTTTTACCTCTTCTGTGGAATAATTTGTAAAAATTTAGAATAATTTTTTTTTCCTTGAATGTTTGGTATATCTAGATAGTGAAGCCATTTGGATTTGGAATTTTATTTGCAGGAAGGTTATTTTGATTCAATCCTTTTATGAATATAGGTCAGTATAACATTTTATATCTTTAACATTAGATAGGGTGTAAGCATAGGCCAACCAGAGTGGACACCTGACTGATCAATGGATGACAGCTGTAGATAAATGATATGACTTTATTAGTGCTTTCAAGATGAATAGCAGACTATTCAGGATTTCTGTTTCTTTTTGTGTAAGTTTTTGTAAATTATATTTTTCTAGTTACCTGTCCATTTCGTTTAAACTTTCAAGTTGATTGACAAAAAGTTACCCATAACTACTTTTCTTGTATCAATTTTAAGAACAGGCAAATATTGACCATATTTGAAGAGGTATGTGTTGTCCTGATGGTTCTAAAAAGTAAAATCCCTGTAGTGAAAATCCATTGCTTAAAGAATATGATAGAGAGCCCAGAGATAAACCTACGCACCTATGGTCAACTAATCTATGACAAAGGAGGCAAGGATATACAATGGAGAAAAGACAGTCTCTTCAATAAGTGGTGCTGGGAAAACTGGACAGCTACATGTAAAAGAATGAAATTATAACACTCTCTAACACCATACACAAAAATAAACTCAAAATGGATTAGAAACCTAAATCTAAGACTGGACAGTATTAAACTCTTAGAGGAAAACATAGGAAGAACACACTTTGACATAAATCACAGCAAGATCTTTTTTGATCCACCTCCTAGAGTAATGGAAATAAAAACAAAAATAAACAAATGGGACCTAATGAAACTTAAAAGTTTTTCCACAGCAAAGGAAACTACAAACAAGAAGAAAAGACAACCCTCAGAATGGGAGAAAATATTTGTAAACGAATCAGTGGACAAAGGGTTAATCTCCAAAATATATAAACAGCGCATGCAGCTCAATATTAAAGAAACAAACAACCCAATCCAAAAATGGGCAGAAGATCTAAATAGACACTTCTCCAAAGAAGACATACAGATGGCCAAGAAGCACATGAAAAGCTGTTCAATTTCACAAATTATTAGAAAAATGCAAACCAAAACTACAATGAGGTATCACCTCACACCAGTTAGAATGGGCATCATCAGAAAATCTACAAACAACAAATGCTGGAGAGGGTGTGGAGAAAAGGGAGGGAACCGTCTTGCACTGTTGGTGGAAATGTAAATTGATACAGCCACTATGGAGAACAGTATGGCGGTTCCTTAAAAAACTAAAAATAGAACTACCATACAACCCAGCAATCCCACTACTGGGCATATACCCAGAGAAAATCATAATTCAAAATGATACATGCACCCCAATGTTCATTGCAGCACTATTTACAATAGCCAGGTGATGGAAGCAAGCTAAATGCCCATCGACAGACGAATGGATAAAGAAGTTGTGGTACGTATATACAATGGAATATTACTCAGCCATAAAAAGGAATGAAATTGGGTCATTTGTAGAGACATGGGTGGATCTAGAGCCTGTCATACAGAGTGAAGTAAGTCAGAAAGAGAAAACCGAATATCATATATTAGCGCATATATGTGGAACCTAGAGAAATGGTACAGATGAACTGGTTTGCAGGGCAGAAATTGAGACGGAGATGTAGAGAACAAACGTATGGACACCAAATTGGGAAAGTGGTGGTGGGGGGTGGTGGTGTGATGAATTGGGAGATTGGGATTGACATATATACACTAATATGTATAAAATGGATAACTAATAAAAACATGCTCTCTATAAAAAAAAATTTCTGTACCATTTGTGAAACTTGGCTATATTCTCTAGAATGTTTTTACTTTGCATACTGTGTTTGTGTTTACCCTGTTGCAAGATTCTTGCATGAATATCCTGGCTTTATTTGAGGTAAGGAGAGAACTGTTCCACTGCTAGTGAGTGGAATAGATAGTATAGTAGGTGTTCAACAATCTTAAGTGAATGAGTGGTGGAAAGGTGGATAAATGAGTGAAAGAAGGAATGAATAAATAATGAGAGGTTTAACCTTTCTTTATGGAAACATTATCAGCTTTGGACATTAATTTTATAAATCTTGTGTACATCAGATATGCAGTAACTAAAAAGGTAGTTACTAATAAGAAGGAATTTCCAAGGGTTTTCAACCCAAAATATGGATTGTTTCCAAAGGACTTGAGGGAGTTTAGGAGCTCAAATATCTGACTGGAGTCAGAATTTCTTTATAGGTTTTTGTTAGTTAGTTAATGTGTTTAGTGGAATGTATTGTTTAGGTGGAGTTGGTTTTCAAAAGAATATTTGAAAACATTCACATCGTGTTTTACTCATCCTTTGATGTAATGTTGATTTAGAAAATTTTCCTTCAGGAAGCCCAGGGCGCTTTAATGGATCTTACTGAATGGGTATTAGCCTCACAGGTCCCAGTGCAGCAAAGATACCTGGAATGCACAAGAAGCAATACTGTTGGCTTCTCCTCAAGGGTCATCTAAAGTAATTAAGCATGTGGATTGCTAGAATTTTAGAGGATAAAGACATATCTAATTTGCACCCCTTCCCCCGTTTAACCATCTCAGAATGTCCCATTTTTAATGGCAGTGGCATTTTTCTGTTTCCCTTCTATTGTGCCTGCTTGGAAGACTTTGTTTATTCTAATCCTCATTAAATAAATCCTCGCTTCAAAATTCTGTACTGCCTTACTAAATGGAAGCCTGAGGCCCCTGTGGTTACATTAAAAAAAAAGATATAGGAAAGTGATCACTTTTCTTGATACTGAGACATCGCAACGGTCTGCCTTGGTGGTTATTGCTATGGAAGAAGGAGAGAGAAGGAAACCTGTTGGAAAATGCAGAGGGGCTAAGACATTCAGCAGCAGTATGTGTATGTATAGGAGAGCTTTCGAAATGAATTACAGAATTCCAAACACAGACCTCCCTTTATCCCAAAGTCCGGTTAACCACATAATCCTTTTTGAGAGTCTCCTTGACATATAAATTGAATGACATATTTAAATTCCACATAATTCTTTTTCTACAAGCTAATTAAAATCAATTCCCTGGCATTTTGCTGCTGTTAGAAAAGATGATGCTGTTAGATGTTTCAGTAATTAGCAATATGTTCACTGGATTAAAAACAAATTTCTGAATAATATTGTAATGATTAGTGAATCTATGATAATCTAAGCAATTATTAAGGAACAGTGCCTACCCTGAGTTGGTATCTTGATTATTTGTTGATGACATCTGAAAATGGAGATGTCAGGAGGCAATATTGTATTGTTTAACTGTGTTAATTTATTTTATTTATGTAAATTTCATACTTCTCACTATTTCACGTACTTGAATACTGGTTAATTGTCTAACCAGTGAAGACAGCAAATTGGGTATAAAAAGTAAATGACAATCTCAACACACTAAAGATTTTTTTTTAAACCTCAGCTCTTAAGATTAGAAAAGCTCTTGTAATTTTAATGAGATTTATTTTGATTTCTAACATGAGAATAATTGTTAAATGTACATAAAAGGTTGGCTGGGTTTGGGGGTTATGATCGTTCATAATGAAAGGAACCTTTAAGTTGACAAAGGTGAATTATGCTTTCAAAAAAGAAAACAGCTATCTGTGGGACTCAAACTTTTCACTCTAGGATACTAAAAAAAGTCTTGATATTAAAACCTATTTTCTCTTTACATATGAGGATGTATTCCTTAGAGTTTATTTTAGGTTATTTTCTTTCATGTACTTACTGTTCACCTGATTGCTTCATAGATTTTGCTAAAGAATGGGGAAATGGGGCTTCCCTGGTGGTGCAGTGGTTGAGTCCGCCTGCCGATGCAGGGGACATGGGTTTGTGCCCGGGTCCGGGAAGATCCCACGTGCCGCAGAGCAGCTGGGCCAGTGAGCCATGACCACTGAGCCTGTGTGTCCGGAGCCTGTGCTCCGCAATGGGAGAGGCCACAACTGTGAGAGGCCCACGTACCGCAAAAAAAAAAAGAAAAAGAAAAAAAGAATGGGGAAATGAACATGCAAAATGAGATTAAAAGAGGACATACTTTAAAACCAAAGATGGAAATAGAAGTAACTTTTGCTTACGACTTTAAGCGCCATGTATATACCACCAAGCTGCACAGGGTGCAAAAGTTTAGCAAAGACTTGTACTGTAAAGGTAATAATTCAGTAAATTCTAAAACCTGAATCTCAGTCCCACAATGAGGCAATACTCACCATCGACTAGTTTAAAGAGGTTTAAGACGTACTTGCATTAGCAGAAATTGTCGCCTCCATTATTTTTTAAAAACACCCTCAAATACTTAGTGTTTTAAGCAGACCTTCAGTGGAAAGCAACACACCTGTAAGTGTTCTGCTGTGGGCTAGCTTCAATGAGCCCTGCCTCTAGGCAAGGAGAGTCCTGAGTTTAGATGCAGGTAGGGGAATGCTGAGATGGTTCTGGGCCCCTAATCTGTGGAGCCAGCAATCCAGATGTCAGTGTTTGCGGCAGGGGATGGCAAACACTAGCTCCATCCTGGCTGTCTGATGTAGACAGGGGTGAGATAAAGTAATTGGTGTAGTGAAGCAGGAAGGGGCTCCCAATAGAGAAGAAGATGAGGAGGTGTGAGGCTGTCATCACTGCTATTCTGGGCGGTCCATACAGGCCATCCCGGAACCATGGTTTGTGTGTAGTTGGGGTTTTTAGAGACATAGCCTGGCCTTTAGAGAGGTCTAGACAGGATGTCAAGGTTTTATTTAGGTAAACTGTGGTTAGTACTATAATCGGAATCATGGACTCAGAGGTCTGAGTAGAAGTCTGGTCGTGAATGCTAGGTAAGCATGCTTGGGAAAGGAGATATCAGCAGCTCAACAGACTTACCCCAAATATGATTCACATCTGCTTTGGGTAAGTAGGACTGATTCCAGACATCGCCTGCCAGTGGGACTGGTATTTCTGGAGGCTCCCAATGTTTGAAGCTGAATTGGTAGGGACAGACAGGTTACTTCTGCTGTAGGACAGACATCCTCTTTAAGTGTCAGATCTTGTAACTTTTTAAAATTTTGATATGGACTAATATTTGAAAAGGCCTGAGTTGGTTCTGGCCTAATGTTTTTAATTCATTCACTAACATAACACATATTAATTCATCATTTATTGTATGCTTTTTTTAAAAACTAATTCTTATGGCAGGGCTCACAAGTATTTATAAGTAAACTTTATAGGTTACAAATTACTGGTCTCTAAATTTTTTTGGAAGTACATTTGAGGTTAAAATATATCATCTTCTACATTTTTGTTCATCTTCGAAGTGTTTGATTATCTCCTTTCCATTAGATAGATACATATTGTCTCTGGGGAGTCTATACTACAGCTTAGTGGGGAAAAAAAAGGAGTGCTGTGTGATTAATTCTGAAATGGAGGATTTAATGAGGTATAGTGGTGGCATGCAGGAGAGTGTGCTTGCCTCAGCCTGATGGGTAATCTGGGGACTTGCCACAGTGGAGAAGTTCTTTACCTGGTCTTCTCTGTTCTGTGTGGAATGTTATCCATCCTTGGCAAACTCCATCTTTGAAGGCTGAGATCCAGGTTTACCTCCTTGGTGAAGTCATCCCTGATTCTTGCAGTCAGACAGTGTTGCACACCCCTTGTAGGTGCTCACACACCCTTATGAGGTTGTGCTTTTGTCTCCATATGCATCTGTGTCCACCACTGGGCTGGAAAGAGGTGAGGATAGGGACTGGCTTGCTGATTTTCATGTTCCCAGGGCTGAGAACAGGGTCTGGGTGGACTGAAGAAAGTAATAGAAAGAGCAATTGCAGCCACTGTTCATATGAAAGAATCTACCGTGTCACAGACTGTCTCAGGTTCCTGCCCAGAATGGAGGTTCTTCTCATTATTGAAATTGGTCAGTTGAGGAATCACAATTTACTGGCTCTCTATAGAGCTGAAAATGCCATTACCATTGAAACTTTAATGATGCCTGTTTGTGAACAGGCGATTTAATCCTGGAATTGGCACCTCCAAGCTGATTTGACAAATGGATTCATGAAAGAGAAAACGTGTTGTATTTGGAAACTCTTCTCTCTTTTCCTTTTAAGTCCTGGGAATTTGATGGAATGAACCTGGATGAAAGGAGAAGTAAAGTCACATTAGCATCAGGCTTCCTTCTATGGACTATATAAGAATAAATGGGAGAAATGTCCTCTCAAAAACCCATAGCAGTGAGTGTAGCATTGCAGATATGATGAACCTGAAAAAAATAGCAAGGATGTCAGCTCACCACTTTATAGCGGCCATCTCTTTGTTTTCTGAGGATGCATTGGAAAAGGGAATGGGTACAAAGACTGACTGAGCATCTAATGAGAGCCCAGCTTTACATGTGTTTTCCTTCAGCGCACAAAAATCCCATAAATTAAATATTATAATTCCCATTTATAGTGCTTTGGAAGTCACAGAGGTAAATAGGCCCAAGGTACCAGGATTCAAAACCAGATCTCTTAACCTCAAAATCAACTGTACCATATTGCTTCTGATAGAAAACTTAAAGGTAGTAATAACCACCCATTCTGTGCTGCCTTCTCCTCTCCTCCCACAAAATTATACTGATTGCGGATGGTCTCATACATTTTCAGAGGAGAGAAGTAATAAGATCACATTTACTTGTTATGATTTATTTTGACTGAAATATGTAAATATCTGGACGTAAGTGGAAGGTGTGTGTGATTGTTAAGGTATATAAAGATCGGTTACGAATGCAGCACATATCTAGAGCTGTGTATGATTAGTGGATTCAGTATATAAATGTCCTCATTTCTATTCTTGGTCATCTCACTTGATTGTCCTTGTGCCTAGGGTTTCACACAGCAGTGTTCTGTGTGAAAGCAGAACACACAGTCAGAAGCACATTCACAAGCCAGGTGGATGCTTTGCCCATTGTTTGCCTCTTAACAGTGTTGTTAAAAGTTAGATTAGGGTATAACTGTGAAATGGTGCACATGCTTTACAGAAAATACCTGTATAAAATATCTCTAATAGTCTAAGTATGGTAGCCCATGTAATTCTGACTATGCTTTCTCTATACTAAGGGTTGGCAAATTATAGCCCACAGTCCAAATTCTACCTGCTGTTTGTTTTTTTTTGTATGACCTACAAACTAAGAATGGTTTTCAAACATGTTAAATGGTTGAAAATAATAATATTTTTTGAAATACAACAATTATATGAAATTCAGCTTTCAGTGTCCATAAATAAAGTTTTACTGAAACATAGCTACATTAATTTATTTATGTATAGTCCTTGTCTGCTTTCATGCTATGATGACAGAGTTGAATTGTAGTGACAGAGACCACATGGCCCTCAAGGCCTAAAGTATTTATTATCTGGCCCTTTATATAAAAATTTGTCTGCCTCTGGTCTAGGCAGTGAAGAGGTACTTATTTGAAGGTATGTGGCAGTGCATATAAAAATCTGTCCACTGGATATTTGAGCCCAAATGTTGGGTGTAGGAGAGGAATCACTCTTCAGATGTGTATTCAAAAGTGGGAGAAGGGAGACATAGCTGAAAAAAGAAAGTGTAAGATTTAAAGTGGCATCCTATATACAGACACTCTGGAAACAGAAAAAAGGAAAACATGCTTCCATCCGTCTGGCTTACATATGGACTTCATGGTCTTGGTATAAACAACACAAAGCAAAGGTTAATTTTCATTGCTGTTATCCTGTCATCCTTGCTTTTTTGAGAGAGCAACTGATTACCTATACATTTGCTTGGAAGGGCTTTTTCATTTCTCTCTTGGTGTTCATTAGAGTTACATGCTTGAGAAAATACCAAATCAACATCTCTTTCATTGCTACTTTCTTTGTAATAGCCTCTTTATGGGCTAAGCCCTCCAGTGTAGGGGGAGGACTTGACTTCCAGGTCCAGGCAGCTCTGCTTTTCTCTGTCTCCTTGAAGAAAAAGCCTCAATGGGAAAGACATCCTGGTCAAGTGCCCACAACCTAGGATATTGCCAGTTCCCTGAGTGGCACTTCCCACCCACTCATCATTATCGAAATACATGTGGCTGCTAATTTCCCGGAAGATTCAAATGCTCCTTCTTCAAGGTCATCTCAAAGGAGAGTTGAAAGAGCATTCCTCTCCCCCCTCCCTTTCCTTGTAAAATATGTATATTTACAAGAGAATGCATAAATGGTCACCAGGGAAGATAAGCTATCAGAGAGTTGGGACATGTCTTTCCTCATACAGTTCACACATCACTGAAGCAGATAAAATTAGTTTTGTACCTAGCCTCCAAATATACTGTTAAGGACCCTGTCCTGAAAATTGATCTATACCACTATGATAAAATTCAGAGCATCTCTTTCATAAATGTCTAACTGTGGCATCAGTGACTGCTGCTCCTGCAGGGCTCCCAGGAACTGTGCTCCGGCAGAGAGAGAATGGCCTGCAGCTCGCAGCACCTGAGTGCATCCTGGTCATTGTCACTGGCTGCATTGAAACTTAATTAAAGCATTAGGTTCAGTGCAGTACGATGTATGCCTCAGTTTACAGTTATTAAAGTCAGTTGCATGACTGCCCATAGAACGTTAGATTAAATCTCTGTTTAATTTTAATAATAATAATAATAATAATAGCATCCGGGATCCACAACTTGTCATTTTCGAAACGCTGTGTACAGATTTTTTCATGCCTGCTGCCTATGGCCCTGAAAGCTGCATGTGTTACTGTCAGGCTTTGTAACTCACTAAAAGCTGACAGGACTGCAGATTTCTTTGTTCTGTCTTATAGTACTAATGCCATTTGAAAAGTCACTGCATCCTCGTATGTAGAGTTTTTACATAAAGACCTCACTTAGAAGCCATATGTGTACCATACGGGGCATCTGTGAAAAACAGAGGTAATACAGTAGATAAAAATTAAGTGAGCATAAGGTCAGCTTTTCAACTGTCTATCTCTAACTGGCTATTAGACAAAACTTGATTGGACAAATATGGGAAGATTGTATTCTAACGTAGGGAAAATACGAAACAGTCTCTAAGTTGTAATAGATGACCCCAGGATTGAATCAGAAGCCTGTTACCTAGTAGATGCTTAATAAACATTTATTAAATAGTAGAATGAAGGATAATGAGCAATGACCTTGGAGCCAGAAGATGTGGGTATGAGACTCTGCTCTGTCATTCACAATCTCCATCAGTTAAGACAAGGACCTCAATCTCAGTTTCTTCCTCTTGAAAGCAGAGGAAATAACTGCTTTCCAAGACTTCTGGATGGGCTGAACTGGATAATTAATGTGAAAGTGCTTTGAAAACTTGTATAAATATATGTGATGTATTGTTATTCTGTAATGAAATTGCTACCCATGGATTAATGTTTAACAAGTATAAGAGGGTCTAGAATACTATTAAGACAAGAGATAAATTACTATCAATTAAAAATTGGGTTTTTGAAAGAAAGACACTATGTAAATTCAGGCAAAAATGATATATTAATGACAGAGTAATTTTGGTGACATTAAAAAAAAAGATGAAAAAAAAAAAAGATGGAGAATCATGAGATCTAAAACCTAGTACTGGCTCTGCTATTCCTTAAGTATGTGATTTTTGGCAAGTCTCTCCCTTTGCCTCGTTTGATCAGGAGACTGGGCTAAGTGATTTTGAAAAGTCTTTTCCAGTTCTCTGATTCAGTGATGCAGATCTGAGCAGACTCCAAAGCATATCAAGTTTTCCATTCTTAAATCCATATGCATGTGTTTCTGTACATCTCAGAGGTTTATATTGTTTTTGCGTGAAATATTAAGTCTCCCCTTAAAGGAGCCTCAGGAGTTACAGAGTGGGAGTCAGAAGAGAAGGGACATTGGGAAAGTAAAAAACAGGTTATTGGGTTTTGTGTGACCCATCAGTTGGATATTTTAAATGCAACAGAAAGTCTCTAAGTGATTTCAGGGATTCTGAGTTATTTCCTGAGCTTTCTACTTTCCTTTTCTTTCTGTCTTTAGATGACTCTTGCAGAAAAGTAGTGGCAGCTGAGGCTGGGGGCTGCTGGCATGCTGGGATACTGCCAGTGACTCTTCTTGGGCTCTTGTTCTGGTCGAGTCATGGAAAGAAAGCTCTCTGGTGGTCACAGCTTATGGAGAGTTTATTTACCTTTCAATGACAAATGATTCATGAAGAGCCAATGGAGGTAGAAATCCTGGGCTAAGCAAAGCACAGTTACCCAAGCATTTTCTGGAGGAAAACGATCTAAGTCTCTGACATTGTGGGGAGTGGTTTGTGGTGATGTCATCAGCCCTATCACTGTTATCCCTCACACCCCTGCCATAGAACTGTGTTTCTAAAGCCTTGAACTCATCCAACTGAATTTGCGTTTTGAAATATTCTGTCCCTTAAGTTTCTTAAGTCTCCTTACTTGTTAGGAAGATAAACCTTGCATATATGGAGGGAGGGTAAAGGACTGATGGTTTATTGCACAAATTTAGAAAAATGCTACTTATCTCTAAAATAATTATATTTCTAAAAACTCTCATGATGAGGGCTTTTCTCTTATTTACTACTACTGCCACTATTACTAGTATACTACTACTTACTTAAAATGATTTGGAGATCATGTGCATCTGTGTACATCCCACCCAATTTTTATTTACTTGGCCTCTTTCTGCATAGCAATTTGAGTTCTTTGGCTCTTTCTTGAGCATGGTTAACAATGAAATAAACAGTTATGCTTCAGGGAGGGAAAAAATACCGCCCCCCCTCCCCCAAAATAACTATCATATCTCATTTAGGGTTCCCTCGGGAGTCTCTTTTATCTAGAATTCACTTATGCTAACCGGATGCCTGTGGTCTTATTTAGTAGCAGCCGGTAATAAAGAGCCCTTGAGCTAACTATGGCCATATTCCACTATTAACTGCAGCTCTTGAAGCAGTCATCTAGGGAAGGGAAGTCGGAACCCTTCAATGTCAAGACGTTTAGAGGCACTCTAGCATCAATCAAGATGCACGTCGCTAAGTGCCTGCTTTCATTTACATGAAATATTCATACAGCATTCCGTTTTGCTTTTCTCTCTCCTAATCATCACTTTTCGGAAGAAGCTACAATCATCTCAGTTAGGGGAGGGTGTTATGGGATGTGCTGTACCTTTCAAAGTCGGGCTTCCTGCAGATAGCTAGTCCTGTAATGAGGCAGCAGACTGCATAGACCACCAAAGGTCTCCCTCACAGAGGCTGGCCTTGTTATCTTGTACTATTCATCTTCAAGTATACAACTTAGTGCAAATGAAAGTAATTAATTAACCATAACAAACCTGTCAGAAAGCTATTTAGGATTTTGATGGAAAAAAATTTTTAACATTTGCTTTAAGTGGAAAACAAAAATCATCTAGCTCAGAAAATTCAGAAGCAATTCTATTCTTGCAAGCTTTCCTATTACCGCTCTCTTAATTACATGATAAGTACCATTTAAATTAATTTCCAGTTCTTTTGACTTATATTAATTGTACAATGCTTTTATAGTTGATGCAGGTTTGAAAAAAAGCTCTAGGTGGGGAAATTTGCCCCTACATAGAGAATGCTAAAAAGGAGGTGTAGTATACTTTTGGTCATCTAAATAGTGATTAAAAGTACATGGGAGCTGGAGGGTCCCCTCTCACCCTCCTTTCTTTTTTTCTTCCTTCCTCCTAAAATAGTGATTTACTACTGTATTAATTTTTTTCCTTAAATATTAAACTAGGCCCTGATGGCATTTGTGAGATACAACCCTTTGGAATGAAACACAAGTGATAAACTTTCCTTATGAAAGGATTGTCTCATGTGCCTTTGTTTCTAATAGGTACAGGAAAAAAAAGATAATGATCTTTTACATAACAATCCTGACCCATTATTCTAGAAATTAAAATTTATTTCTGAAGATTTTCCTGTATTTTACTTATTTTTATTTGTCTATCCGGGTCTTTTTGTGGCAAAGGGAGGTATAGAAGTTGGTCTTTGCTTGTGGAAATATTTTTTGCAAATGAATTTTTATGTTAAAAGAGAAATGTCAGGCAAATCGTTAAGTCTAATGGCAATAAGAGTAAGCATGCAATGTTTTTGGTAAGAGCGCTGTATTTTTAACAAAAGGCATTTCATAATTGGTACGTACCAGAAAGGCACTCATTTTTAAAGTTAGAAATGTTAATGGCCCTGAAACAGTTTATTCTTCATGTCCATTTAACCCCTCACATTATGTAGACTGAAATAGCAACCCGAGTGGGCAGTGATGAGGTTGCTTTCATTGAGGTAGTTTTCTGCTTTAGAACACAATGCCAAAATTGTAGCTGATTGCCCAGAAATGGAATATAAATGACAAATTGATAAAACCTCTGAAACAAATTTCCAATGCTAGCTCTATCCTGACGCATTTTATCAGACAATTTTAAGCATATTTGTTTACTTTTTGACCCATTTTAAATTGGAGTCATCTTTTTAAGTTATAGTGTATTTCTCTAAACAACACAAAATACACTAAAGATTACATTTTAAGAAAAAATCTAAATTCCAGTGATTTGTGCTTTTATGGATTAAAGTGTGAATAATACAGAGCAATTTGAAACAATTCGGGTCAATGATCTTTAGTTACCTTAAATAAAGAAACAATCATACTTAGTCACACGTAAAGTACAATTGTGATTTACCACAGTGAAAAAATGCCATATATAAAAATTTAGAAAAATTATGTGTACTTTTTTTCATTGTCAAGGTGCCTGGAAACTTTGTTCCAAAATGAAGACAAAGAAAAAAATTAATACATTCTCAGTGTTGTTCTTCACTGTATGATCAACGTTTATAAACAAACAAGTGGGGTAAAAAATTGTGAAGAGTGGTTACCAGGAGTTTCACAGTAACTTTATTTTTAAATGCTATTTTGTGGCTATATTTTTTCTTTTCTCTGGATAAGAGTTTTTTCCTTCTCTTTGCTGTTTAAACTTGATAACAACTTGAAGAAGTTTAATCTTTGTTTTTTCTTTAAAAGTGCTTTTCTATGGGAAAAAAAGCAAAGAGTAATGGAAATTGATATTTCAAAGTACAACAAAAGTTGCCACGAGAATTGTAAGCAGAACACAATTTGTGTGTAATTTTAAAAGATGCTGGAGTTTGGAATACAAAGAAAATACCATGAGGTTTAAGATCCAGTGTATCAAACATTCAGATGCAAATAATGATTCTAGGACAAGCACCTTCTTAACATTAACAGGTTGCTGAGCATGTTAACACCCACGGTTCCACCCATCTTGAATAAATTTAAAACCATTTAGAGCAGTGGAATTGCAGTATTTTGTAAAGCTGAGTCATAAGTGGATAATCCACTACCTACCCCCACCCCGTCTTTGTATGTGACTTTTAAAGTTGATATGCTTCTGCTTTATGGCCTGACACCACTATGCACATATTTAAACATTTCAAGTAACTAACATAAAATAGGTCATCTCCCTTTCCTCTTTCCCACATAAAATCTGGGTTGGTTTAAATTTCGTTTGCTGAAACCTGCTGAAGTTTGAGGAACTTGAATCAGATGTAACCCATCACACCTGTAGGGTCTATTTAATCCCTGGAAGTAGTGGGAATTTATGTACATTGTTAGCATTTGATCTTATGACAATGGTTTTGACTACAATCTGCTTGCTAAGCAGACGTAAAAGAATTGGTTCCCCCTATTCTGTTTCTTATAGGGCTCTCAAAATAGGGAATACTGTGAGCTCTGAAGTTAGGGGTGGGCTTTGTGGAGGTAAATTTTCACGGATGGAAGGAGAGGTGTATGTGTGCTAATGATTCCTGCTGGAGTTTTATGGCAAGATGGACAGGATATTGGTGAAAAATAATTGTCTTTGCTTTCCTTTTCAAATAAGCTCTCTTGAGTGTTAGTTTATTTGAAAATTGTTCTGTTTCTTTGCTTCGGTTGAAACCGCATTTCAGGGCCGTAGTAACCATTAATAAGCTGTTCAAGGCAATAGTAACCATCCATATGTCAACACATATGAGGGCTGACTAAAATGTAATGACTGTTATTTCAAATTAATATTGTTCCCATCAACAATAAACTTAGGAAGTGTTAGTAATGTTAGTTTTTCAAAGGCCCTCTTTATAATTTGCCTCATATTCTGTTCAAAATTCTTCTTGCTTTTTTTAAAAAAAATTATCTCATTTAATTTTTCCTTCTCTATTTAAAAGAGCTTTATTGAGGTATAATTTATGTACCATAAAATTCAGCCATTTTAAGAGTACAATTCAATGAGGGTTAGTAATTTACAGAGTTGTGTAACCAGCACCACAGTCTAGTTTTAAAACGTTTCCATTACCTCAAAAAGCAACCTCATACCCATTTGGAGTCAGTCCCTGTCGTCCCGCCCCCACTCCCCTACCCGCCGCTTGCCCCAGGCAACCTCTAATTTGTTTCCTGCTAGCATACATTTTCTTTCTCTGGACATTTTGTATAAATCGAATCAAACAATGTGTAGTTTTTTGTGTCGGGATTTTTTCACTTAGTATAATGTTCTTGAGATCCATCCATGTTGTAGCATTTCTCAGTAGCCGATGCCTTTTTATTGCTGAGTGGCATTCCATTGTATGGATGGATATACAAATATATGTGTGGAGCCACACTGCAATGTTTCATTAACATAATCACATACAATTATGAAACTGGTGAAAATCATCTTGCCTTAGCTATTCATTAATACTCTGTTTATTTGAAAATTCTAAGGTCTCTGATTAATAACTGTTAATTCCATATAATTATTTGTTAGTCACAAACAGTTGTTTGATGTCATTTATTTAGCTATTCAAAGTTAAGGGACCTATGCTTAATTAAAACATTATACACTTGTATTTCTGTCCTCTTTTGCAAAGATGAAACATAAATCCATCAAGCCACCTTATAACTTTTAAACTTCCCTTCTTTTACATCTGTAGTTCTCATTATCCAGAAGTTATTCTGTCCCTTCTGTTAAATTACTTTATGCTGCAGCTTAAACGAACATGTCTTGCTTTCATCTAGCATTTCAAATAGGGCAAAGACTGCTGTACAATTTCCAAACACAACTGTGCTAACAGAGATGAATTACTAGAGTTTATATAATTTATATTAGGAATTCATAGACCTAGCAAAAGGGATTAGTACATTTTATTTCAGGGCAGGAGATGATCCTGTCATTAATGGTCGATACTTTCATCATCTTTTAAACCTGAGGAATTTCCTGGGTGACAAGACTGTAAGGACATATCAGACATTCACAGCTGTGAGCTTTATCTGGACATGCACTGCTTTACTCACAGTATGTGGACTACGTCCCATCAAAACTGGATTAGGCTGTCAATCACATCTTCCGATGTATATTGTATTATGATTTTTTGAAAATGTCACTGAGATCAGAGTAATTTCTTGGCTAATTGCATCTTGTCTCTTCTTAATACCGCGCATTTAATGGTTTCATTACCTGATGTGACAATCACAGTTCCTGGTCCAGTATTGAGGGCAGTTTTATTTCTCTTCTTTTTTGCACACATGTACACATGCTCACATGCAACTAAGGCACTTCTTTAATAAGAAATAAAATATATATTTAAAGCACTTCTCTTATGAAATAAAACGTATGTGTAGGATTCCTTGTTTCCCTATGGTTTAACATATACATAATAGTTGAAATTGTTTCTGCAATCCCCAAAGCATACCCAATGCTTATTAATACAGTATTTTCCCTTTCTGTTATGGAAATAGATTAAGGAAGATATTAACCTTTAAGAAACTGTCACTCATTACTCCCATTGCCTGTGCCTTTCTCTAGAGAATCTGCTTCAAAGACAAAAATATTTGTGTTTCAGTATTACCTATATAGCCATGAGAGATTCATTTGAACGAACATTAGGTTTCATTAAAGCCTACTTTGGTGCATGCAGTTCTAGTGCTGCCTGCTACCGGTAGAAAAATGGGCAACAAGAGATATTAAAATCCCTGTTATAATGAGTTGCTCTGAAAAGGTAGTTATTAAAAGTCTCCCTGAACACACTCAGCTTTAGATTAAAATAGGTACAGAAGATACATGGATGAATAATGCAATGTGCTAATCTCTCACTAGTAAGGACAAATAATTTTATGATTTTTGGATAGAAAGGAAAACAGAACATAGGCTTTTGTTTTATTTTGTAGCTCTTATAGAACATCTACAGTGCCATATTGTGATATCACGGTCTTTGGGGGTTTAGCTATAGGCCTGATGGGGAAAGTGCTTCAAACAAAGGTGTATGAGACGTTGTTCTAATCATTGAAATGTAGTGTGACTCCCAGTGGGTTCTGCCGATTATATATTGCAAACCAAAATGATGGTGGTGGTGGTTGGGTGGGGGGAGTGCTAGTTCAGGAGAAGTGCAGTATTGTAGGGATGGATTTTGTTCAGTTGGTGTTTCTGACAGCTCTCATGTCCATCAGTGATGGGAAGGAAGCTGTACTTCTGGTGTCCTTTGATTTTCCTTTTCCATTGAAAATACTAATTAATGAGCTACAGGGTAGGAGATGTGGATGAAAGATGGGCAGATTTTGCCTGGCGTTCTTGGTAGGGGGCGGCAGCTGAAGGATGCACTCGTGTTTGGATCTGACAGCAGCTGTGGTATCCAATTCAAATTCACTGTGGCAGGAAGAGAGTGTGAATGCTAAAGTAGCCAAGGTGTTTGTAAATACTCTGCTTTGCTAACCATTCAAATCTGGTTTGCATAGACTGCTACAGTTGCTGGTATAAATGTAGAATGACATTTATAAAAAAAAATAATGTGCAACCGGTGATGAGTTTTCCTTCTAAATGTTTTTTTAAAACAGTACCGCACAATTCATTGGTATTCATGTAAAACAGAGAAAGAGTGATGATTAAAAAGCAGCTTCTGACTACTGTGTATTTCAGGGGAGAAAATTAATTGTGATTTCATCAAAAGCTTCCTGCACAGGGGTTCAAGGATCACCTATATTTTAGCTTTGGGTAGATTTCAAAGTTATGCCTTGCTAATCTGGTTGAGAATTCTGTTTTCACTGAATGGTAGTGGAATGTCAAAAAATTTCAGACATTGGAAGTCAAATAATAGTAGATGGCTTTGCTAATAGACTGACCTCAGTGATCTCTAAATGAACCTCTAAGTGGTACATTCAATCCTCTTATTAGTATGGAATGTGGTATTTATTCGTATTAGGCACCCTCTGAAGTGATGAGGGTCCCTCTGCACAGCCTCCCAAAGCTGTTTGTTCAGTCCCTTCTGGAGGTCTCATCATTGTAGATAAAGTTACCAACAAAATAGGTAAGGATATAGATAACTTGGAATTCCATTACCAGTTTTGTTTTGTGGTAGCAAAGAATATATTTGGAGAAGTTCATGGGGATTTAAAAAAGGGAAGAAGAGATGAGGCCAGCATAGACACATTTTTGTTTTTACATGAAAAGGACACAGTCACATAGCTGCATTTTGGAGCCATATATACATTGGATTGTGGCATTTGTTAGCACATTCAGACAGATGTGGGCTTAGACTTCAGTTGTCATATGGTAGCTCTTTTATTTCACTTGGACTTCTTTGGTCCTGTGCCGAGAGGCTCTCAGACTAGCCTGTGGCAACGTAGAACATCAGATTCCACTGTTGAAGAGCTTGGAGTTTCCATTTTTAACCCATCCACCTGGAATCACCCTTGTTGCCCTGGCTTATAAATGAGACAGCAACCTCATTTTGGCCTGAAAAGTCCAAGGTGATAGATGGCTAGGTGATCCTCAACTGTTTTTCATACTGTCTCCTGAATGGATAAATGTGTCAGAATTAAAAGGTAGTTTATGCTTTAGCATCAGAGGGGGAAGATGAAATAAAGCTGTGTTGTCACTTGCCTGGTAATGAATAAACACCAGAGATCGATGTATGTACTCCTTTGGAAAAGATCACCAGTGACATTGGAGCTTTACTTAGGAGACAACAAGAAATGCCTTGATTGAGAAGAATTACTTAGGCAATCTCTTGCTGTTATACTTGGAATTATAGCCGACAACTCCAGGTACGTCATCACTAGAGTCTTGGGCTGTGAACATAACTAAGGGCAGCTTCCTTTGAGGTAGGGGATTCTTAGTGTGGGCTTCAGTAAACTCAAACCCTCATGGAATGGTGTGCAAACTCTGTACAAATGTGCATTTGCCTATGTCTATGTGTAGGAGACTCTCAAAGAGTCTGTGATTGAAAAATAGATTAAGAACAACTATGATAACAAAATGTCAAGATCATTAACAGGGGAATACGCCATCAACATTGAATTTTTATCACACATAATGGTTGGTGCCAAAGTCAGTGAGTGAGGCAAAAATCACAAGGAATCACAATTGCCATTATAAATCTCTTAGGAAAGCACACTATAGACCAATATACTTTCTTTCAAAAAAGGCCAAGCAGTTGGTTTTCCCTCTCTCCAACTGAGCTCTGGATTCCTGTACCTACTTCACAGTCATCATAGGATACAGCAGATGAAAACACCAGCACTAATTAAATTGTTCTGTCTCTAAATGTTGGCTGAGCACATTTAGTTGAATTCAAACAGGATAAAATGCATTTATTATATGACATACTGTATTTGATCATGCCAACAGTATTTGAGGATGGCTAGGCAGGTATATAATTATTCCTATTTTATTTATTTATTTATTTAGGCCACACCATGAGGCATGAGGGATGTGGGATCTTAGTTCCCCGACCAGGGATGAAACCCATGCTCCCCACACTGGGAGCACAGAGTCTTAACTACTGGACTGGCAGGGAAGTCCCAATTATTTCCATTTTATAGATCAGGAAATTGAGGCTCAGAGAGGGTGACTGAACTAAACATTGTAGTTTTTAGATGGAAAATCTTATTGCCTTGACTCAAAGAGATGAATTGTATTATAGCCTACAGTTCCATTTAGTAAGTGGCAGAATGAAGATTAGAATTTATTTCTCAACATCTAATTCAAGGGTGTTTTCACTATAAGGAGAAAGTCAGTAATGCTAAGAGCAAAAATTGTTAGTAATGATAGAAGTAGCAAAAATACTATAATTGCAATAGGATAATATTCAAGGTCCTTTTTTTAATCCCTTAGCTTGACTGTGTTCTTTTTCAGTAACCTAATTTTCCATTTTCTTATTTTTCTGTGCATTACAAGTTCAAGTTCCTTTGAAAACACTAAATATTACCATCTTTGCATACTCATGTTAATCCTGCCATTGGAGTTTTCGTATCTAGTGAGACAATATACATGAACCTCTTTTGACAAATCTATAAACATGAGGCATTATTATAAGTAAAGTCAAACTTTATGAATAATATTATCGCTACAGTTATTAGTACTACTACATATCAGTTTAGTTACCGCATACAACTGTACTTCTCAGCAGAATAAGGGTTGGGGAGAACAGAACACATCAGAATGATCCAGGAAGATTTTTCAAAATATTTATTATGCCCTTATTAATCCTAACTCTTCTTCCATCTTACTCCATTCTTTAAGATGTATGAGAATTTCAGAGAGACTTAAGTGTACATATTTTAGACAACCAACCAAACAACAAAAATAAACTCCCACATGATTCTGGGTTGTATCTCTTGGTTGATAACTATTAATCAACACTATTGGAAGGAAATTCATTCATTTACTCACTCATCCATCAAATACTTTTGAGCATGTACCATGTTTTAGGCACTGAGCTAGATGGGCAATCCATTAACTGGCTCAGAAGCAAACAGTTTCCATTTCTGCAGCTTTCCATTTATATTTACTAATAGAAGCACATTGTGGAGACACTGATACTTCATCCTGGTGCTGGTATTTAATATTATTTAGGAATTGATAGACAGAGAGACACATTTAAGAACTACTATCCATATTGGAAACAAGAGCCCTTGGCAACCACCAGTTTTTGTGTCTCTAATCACCTACATCTATCTCATTTGGATATCTGGGGAGAGAAGAGACATAGAAAGGAAGAGGGCAGAAAAGTGTCTAGTAGGACAAGGATACTATGACTCTTTTGTAGTTCTGCATATCTTTTGTATCACTACATATCTCTTGTTATGATATGCAGTGACTGTGAAAAGCAATAATACATTGCTATCACTATGTATACTTTTCTGTTGGGCTCAAAGATAGACTTTTATGTTGAAAATCAGCATATAAGACATAAAGATTACAGATCCATGAAATAACAGATGTTTAGTTGATGTCATATATGTCAAGAGATTCTCCCTGGCTAAATTGTAAGGCTAAGATAGAGAAGCAGTTGACTCTGATACTACCAAGTGGCAGCTCAGACAGTTGTTAGTGGTCTTCTCTTTACTGTATTTTTATACTGCTTTCTATTTTACTTAAAATCTCCTTTCCTTTTTCCTACCTTCTTCCTTGCATGGATCCTTCAACTTGCTGCTCCTGTCTTGCAACAAAGCATCAAATAACACTGGTGCTCCATACTTCACTGACTTAGCACTGCACCTTATGATTTATCCAGTCCTTGCATCTGATTTTCTCCTGCTTCAGAACAACTTACATGCTGGTATCCTGGTTCTTGATCTTATTTTTAGATCTCTCTGTTCTTTTGATCTGCCTGTTAGAAACTTTAGCTCCTCTTAATGTGGCTACTTTAGACTACTTTGAGAAAATATACCTCCTATCTGGATTTGGCACAAACACGGTTCTGATACCTAATTCTCAACTGCCTTTCCAATTTCCTCCAATTCTGTTTATGCTTCTCCACCACTTATTTCCATGGTTCCCAAATCTGGTTCTACTCCAGAAGTACCCAAGGAGTTTCGAAAAATATAGATTCTAGAGCTAAATGCTAGATGTACTGAAACTTGCCAAGGTATCACTGGGATAATGAAAATGATTGATGTCTGTACTATTCCATGTGGAGCCACTAGCCACATGTGGGCGTTTAAATTTAAAGTGAAAGAAAATTAAGAATTCAGTCTCTTGGTTGTTCCAGCCACATTCAAGTGTTCAGTAAGTACATGTAGCTATTGCCAGCATAGTTCCAGGCCATGGGTCCCAAGAAACTAACAAGACAGCCTTGTTGTGTTCCTCACAGGTTTGAGAACCATGATGTTAGGTGATCAGTAACTTCCCACTGATTTTACATTGACGGATTTACTTAATTTTTAAAAATAATAATAACAAAAATATTTCTGGTTTTAAAATGATCTTGTTACATCCAGTGTGAGAAATTGCACAAATGTTCACTGAGTCTGGTCCAAGGGTTAAGGAAGGGAAAGTCTTAAAAGGTGAAGTGATGGAAGGTTTAACAGAGGCAGCCGACTCATGTCCTAAGACAGGAACTCGAGAAGTCTAGAAAAATACTGGTATGAACCCAATGAGCATGTAGTAGCATCTGTCTATAACTCAGTGTTTTAGAATGTGGGAAATAAAACTAAATATAAGGATGGCTCTATCACATAAGTGAGAGGATGTAGTTGGTGACCGTCAGGTAAGTTAACTAATTAATATGGCAGAAAGTGCTGGCAAAATATTTGCCTATGGCCATCATCAAAAAATCTGCAAACAATAAATGCTGGAGAGGGTGTGGAGAAAAGGGAACCCTCCTGCACTGTTGGTGGGAATGTAAATTGATACAGCCACTGTGGAGAACAGTATGGAGGTTCTTTAAAAAGCTAAAAATAGAGCTACCATATGACCCAGCAGTCCCACTACTGGGCATATACCCTGAGAAACCATAATTCAAAAAGATACATGTACCATAATGTTCATTGCAACACTGTTTACAAGTGCCAGGACATGGAAGCAACCTATATGTCCATCGACAGATGAATGGATAAAGAAGGTGTGGCACGTATATACAATGGAATGTTACTCAGCCACAAAAAGGAACAAAATTGAGTTATTTTTAATGAGGTGGATGGACCTAGAGTCTATCATACAGACTGAAGTAAGTCAGAAAGAGAAAAACACCGTATGCTGACGCACATATATGGAATCTAAAAAACGGTACCGATGAACCTAGTGGCAGGGCAGGAATAAAGACGCAGACGTAGAGAATAGACTTGAGGACACAGCAGGGGAAGGGGAAGCTGGGACGAAGTGAGAGAGTAGCACTGACATGTATACACTACCAAATGTAAAATGGATGGCTAGTGGGAAGCTGCTGCATAGCACAGGGAGATCAGCTCGATGCTTTGTGACGACCTAGAGGGGTGGGAGGGAGGCTCAAGATGGAGGGGATATGGGGATTATATATACATGTAGCTGATTCACCTTGTTGTATAACAGAAACTAACACAACATCGTAATGCAATTATACTCCGATAAAGTATAAAAAAAATTTGCCTAATAGTATATATACACAGTCACACACTAACACATATGAAAATGCTCCCAGATGTCTCGTTTAACAATGAAAAAAGAGATGCAGAAGGTTTTTGTGAATATTAATTAGGAGAAACAAAAACCACCATAGGTCAACTGGACTACGTTACAATCTTGTTGGTTACTGTCACCGAGTGGAGGAATGATGCATTGAAAGTATTGAGATATGTGGTATCTATCCTGAGCTGCAGCTGAAGGTGTTGGCCAAGAGTATGTGATACAAGAATGAAACAATGAAAGTTAAACTGGAGGTCACTGTTCCCATGAACCTCCGAAGTGATTTTTATAGGATAGATTTAATGTTAAGTGTAATGCTGATGATATGTATGAAATCCATTTTTAAGGTGTAATATTTAGGGCTAAACTTATTTTTTCTTTGGAACATAGACACACATTTACAAAATGGATTTCATACTTAACACAATGTCTGATATACTACACAGAACCACTGCCCATACCACCTTCCTCCTAGCCAGCTAGCCATGACCCAATCAATATTTGTGATTATCAAGGGGGAAGATTTATACAAATAGAAAAAAAATGGAATTTTTACCTAAAGAGAGGATACTAGGAACCAATCAAGCTCCTGCAGAATCTCCAGAGTAAAAAAATTTCCCGATAAAAAATGGAATCCATTTGCCATATGGATTATTTCCATCTGAGGCATGATATTTAGGTAATGTCTACTCTTTTTCACTTGGTTCTGATGAAATCAACATAATTACTAGTTCTGCAAATTGTAAACTTCACTAGGGGATAAAATTATCCACATCACTTGTCAAGCTACATGGCAAGGAAACAGTTTTCAGATGTAAATGTTAACTTTCCTTTTCGTCTGAGACATTTTCTCTCTGTATCCTCTACCACACTGCATGGCACTCTCTTAAAAATACATAAGATGTGCCCATTGGAAAAGTGTTCCTAGCCACTGTTTTGTTTATAAAGATTAACTGAATCATTAAATTCACTAAATGTATTTTATTTGCTCAAATTCAGTAAAATACTCTTAAGAACTGTCACAGGACAAAAGGACAGAATGACAAGTAAGTAGTCAACTTAAAACAAAGACTACACTTCGTTTGGTAAAGTTGTTGATTTGTATTATAGTATAAACTAAATATTATATGTTGCATTTGTTTAATAAGCATTATTTAATAGGGGATCTTGTATCAGCAACATTACAATTATTATCTGAAATATTTAAACCTATTTCTGTTATATACAATCCTTACCCTCTGTGGGGTTACAATTTAAGATGATAGTAATTCTGGTGACAGAATTTCGGGTTACAGTTTATACCAATACGTAAAATGAATCACCACTGTCACTAATAGAGGTGCAGATTAGCCAGGAAGTAAAACAGAGCATAGAATTTGCAAAGGTAACCATCCTGTAAATTTAGTCTTATCTCCATTGTATGTGGAAGCAGTTACGTCATGGGTAAAGAGTATTCTTTGGAAACAGATGGACCTGGATAGAATTCAGGCTCTACTTGTGAGTATGGACAAGTTATTTATTGCCACATGACTCACTTGTAATATCTATAGAATGGTACCCACTTTACAGTGTTGTGAGAAATAAATAAAGCTATGCAGTTGGTATGGTCCCTGGCACGTATATTCGTTCAGTGGATACTGAAATACGGTTGTTGTTGTTTTTAATTATTTCAATTGATTTGGATTCTTAACTCCAGTTATATAACCTTAATTTTCTTGAGGATATACTTAAAAATCTTAAAGATTTTGTTTGTTTGTTTTAGATACTTGTTAGTTGAAAAGTATTTAAATGGCGTAAAGTATAAAAATGAAAAGAGAGGAAAAGGTGAACATATCATGAACTTTTTTTCAGAGTGTCTCTTAACGCATATAGAATGATTTTTACTTACATAGTTTTACAGTTGGACCTCAGAATCCTCAGGTTTTTTTTTTATTAACATTTTTTATTGGAGTATAATTGCTTTACAATGGTATGTTAGTTTCTGCTTTATAACAAAGTGAACCAGTTATACATATACATATATCCCCATATCTCTTCCCTCTTGCATCTCCCTCCCTCCCACCCTCCCTATCCCACCCTTCTAGCTGGTCACAAAGCACTGAGCTGATCTCCCTGTGCTATGCGTCTGCTTCCCACTAGTTACCTATTTTACACTCTCTCACTTTGTCCCAGCTTACCCTTCCCCATCCCCGTATACTCAAGTCCATTCTCTAGTAGGTCTGCATCTTTATTCCTGTCTTGCCCCTAGGTTCTTCATGACCATGTTTTTTTTTTTTTGATTCCATATATATGTGTTAGCATACAGTATTTGTTTCTCTCTTTCTGACTTACTTCATTCTGTATGACAGTCTCTAGGTCCATCCACCTCACTACAAATAACTCAATTTCGTTTCTTTTTATGGCTGAGTAATATTCCATTGTATATATGTGCCACATCTTTATCCATTCATCTGTTGATGGACATTTAGTTTGCTTCCATGTCCTGGCTATTGTAAATAGAGCTGCAATAAACATTGTGGTACATGACTCTTTTTCAATTATGTTTCTCAGGGTTTATGCCCAGTAGTGGGATTGCTGGGTCGTCTGGTAGTTCTGTTTTTAGTTTTTTAAGGAACCTCCATACTGTTCTCCTTAGTGTCTGTATCAGTTTACATTCCCAACAACAGTGTATGAAGGTTCCCTTTTCTCTGCACCCTCTCCAGCATTTATTGTTTGTAGATTTTTTGATGATGGCCATTCTGACCGGTGTGAGAAAATAATGCATTGTAGTTTTGATTTGCATTTCTCTAATGATTAATGATGTTGAGCATTCTTTCATATGTTTGTTGGCAATCTGTATATCTTCTTTGGAGAAATGTCTATTTAGGTCTTCTGCCCAATTTTGGATTGGGTTGGTTTTTTCTTTTGATATTGAGCTACATGAGCTGCCTGTATATTTTAGAGATTAATCCTTTGTCAGTTGCTTCATTTGCAAATATTTTCTCCCATTCTGAGGGTTGTCTTTTGGTCTTGTTTATGGTTTCCTTTGCTGTGCAAAAGCTTTTAAGTTTCATTAGGTCCCATTTGTTTATTTTTGTTTTTATTTCCATTCCTCTAGGAGCTGGGTCAAAAAGGATCTGGCTGTGATTTATGTCATAGAGTGTTCTGCCTATGTTTTCCTCTAAGAGTTTGATAGTGTCTGAGCTTACATTTAGGTCTTTAATCCATTTTCAGTTTATTTTTGGATATGGTGTTAGGGAGTGTTCTAATTTCATTCTTTTACATGTAGTGGTCCAGTTTTCCCAGCACCACTTATTGAAGAGGCTGTCTCTTCTCCATTGTATATTGCCTCCTTTATCAACAATAAGGTGACTATATGTGTGTGGGTTTACCTCTGGGCTTTCTATCCTGTTCCGTTGATCTATATTTCTGTTTTTGTGCCAGTACCATACTGTCTTGGTTGCTGTAGCTTTGTAGTATAGTCTGAAGTCAAGGAGCCTGATTCCTCCAGCTCTGTTTTTCTTTCTCGAGGTTGCTTTGGCTACTCGAGGTGTTTTGTGTTTCCATACAAATTGCAAAATTTTTTGTTCTAGTTCTGGGTCGTATGATAGTTCTATTTTTAGTTTTTAAGGAACCTCCATACTGTTCTCCATAGTGGCTGTATCAATTTACATTCCCACCAACAGTGTATGAAGGTTCCCTTTTCTACCACCAACAGTGTATGAAGGTTCCCTTTTCAATGGCAAAAATGCCATTGGTATTTTGATAGAGATTGCATTGATTCTGTAGATTGCTTTGGCTAGTATAGTCATTTTCACAATGTTGATTCTTCCAATCCAAGAACATGGTATATATCTCTCTCCATCTGTTTGTATCATCTTCAATTTCTTTCAGCAGTGTCTTATAATTTTCTGCATACAGGTCTTTTGTCTCCTTAGGTAGGTTTATTCCTAGGTATTTTATTCTTTTTGTTGCAGTGGTAAATGGGAGTGTTTTCTTAATTTCACTTTCAGAATTTTCATCATTAGTTTCTAGGAATGGAAGAGATTTCAGTGCATTAATTATGTATCCTGCTACTTTACCAAATTCATTGATTAGCTCTAGTAGTTTTCTGGTAGCATCTTTAGGATTCTCTATGTATAGTATCATGTCATCTGCAAACAGTGACAGCTTTACTTCTTCTTTGCTAATTGGGTTCCTTTTATTTCTTTTTCTTCTCTGATTGGTGTGGCTAAAACTTTCAAAACTATGTTGAATAATAGTGGTGTGAGTGGGAAACCTTGTCTTATTCCTGATCTTTGTGGAAATGGTTTCAGTTTTTCACCGTTCACGATGATGTTGGCTATGGGTTTGTCATGTATGGCCTTTATTATGTTGAGGAAAGTTCCCTCTATGCCTACTTTCTGGAGGGTATTTATCATAAACAGGTGTTGAATTTTCTTGAAAGCTTTCTCTGCATCTCTTGAGATGGTCGTATGGTTTTTCTTCTTCTGTTTGTTAACATGGTGTATCACATTGATTGATTTGCATATATTGAAGAATCCTTGCAT
The DNA here is from genome assembly GCF_964270905.1 of Leucopleurus acutus. Lineage (NCBI taxonomy): Eukaryota > Metazoa > Chordata > Mammalia > Artiodactyla > Delphinidae > Leucopleurus > Leucopleurus acutus. The sequence continues at coordinate 80,903,764 of NC_139142.1, read as the reverse complement.
TCCTGGGAATAAACCCCACTTAATCATGGTGTATGATCCTGTTAATGTGCTTTTGGATTCTGTTTGCTAGTATTTTGTTGAGGATTTTTGCATCTATGTTCCTCAGTGATATATGTCGGTAGTTTTCTTTTTTTTGTGACATCTTTGTCTGGTTTTGGTATCAGGGTGATGGTGGCCTCATAGAATGAGCTTGGAAGTGTTCTTCCCTTTGCTATATTTTGGAAGAGTTTGAGAAGGATAGGTGTTAGTGCTTCTCTAAATGTTTGATAGAATTCGCCTGTGAAGCCATCTGGTCCTGGGCTTTTGTTTGTTGGAAGATTTTAATCACAGTCTCAATTTCAGTGCTTGTGATTGGTCTGTTCATATTTTCTGTTTCTTCCTGATTCAGTCTCGGAACGTTGTGCATTTCTAAGAATTTTCCCATTTCTTCCAGGTTGTCCATTTTATTGGCATACAGTTGCTTGTAGTAATCTCTCGTAATCCTTTGTATTTCTGCAGTGTCAGTGGTTACTTCTCCTTTTTCATTTCTAATTCTATTGATTTGAGTCTTCTCCCTTTTTTTCTTGATAAGTTTGGCTAATGGTTTATCAATTTTGTTTATCTTCTCAAAAAACCAGCTTTTAGTTTTATTGATCTTTGCTATCATTTCCTTCATTTCTTTTTTATTTATTTCTGATCTTTATGATTTCTTTCCTTCTGCTAACTTTGGGTTTTTTTTTGTTCTTTCTAATTGCTTTAGGTTTAAGGTTAGGTTGTTTATTTGAGATGTTTCTTGTTTCTTAAGTTAGGATTGTATTGCTATAAACTTCCCTCTTAGAACTGCTTTTACTGCATCTCATAAGTTTTGGGTCTTTGTGTTTTCATTGTCATTTGTTTCTAGGCATTTTTTGATTTCCTCTTTGATTTCTTCAGTGATCTCTTGGTTATTAAGTAGTGTATTGTTTAGCCTCCATGTGTTTGTATTTTTTACAGATTTTTTTCCTGTAGTTGATATCTAGTCTTATAGCATTGTGGTCAGAAAAGATATTTGAAACGATTTCAATATTCTTAAATTTACCAAGGCTTGATTTGTGACCCAAGATATGATCTATCCTGGAGAAGCTTCCATGAGCACTTGAGAAGAAAGTGTAATCTGTTGTTTTTGGATGGAATGTCCTATAAATATCAATTAAGCCCATCTTGTTTAATGTATCATTTAAAGCTTGTGTTTCCTTATTTATTTTCATTTTGGATGATCTGTCCATTGGTAAAAGTGGGGTGTTAAAGTCCCTTAGTATGATTGTGTTCCTGTCAATTTCCCCTTTTATGGCTGCTAGTATTTGCCTTATGTATTGAGGTGCTCCGATGTTGGGTGTATAAATATTTACAATTGCTATTTCTTCTTTGGATTGATCCCTTAATCATTATGTAGTGTCCTTCTTTGTCTCTTGTAATAGTCTTTGTTTTAAAGTCTATTTTGTCTGATATGGGAATTGCTACTCCAGCTTTCTTCTGATTTCCATTTGCATGCAATATCTTTTTCCATCCCCTCACTTTCAGTCTGTATGTGTCCCTAGGTCTGAAGTGGGTGTCTTGTAGACAGCATATATATGGGTCTTGTTTTTGTATCCATTCACCCAGTCTGTGTCTTTTGGTTGGAACATTTTATCCATTTACATTTAAGGTAATTATCGATATGTATGTTCCTGTTACCATTTTCTTAATTGTTTTGGGTTTGTTTTTGTAGGTCTTTTCCTTCTCTTGTGTTTCCTGCCTAGAGAAGTTCCTTTAGCATTTGTTGTAAAGCTGGTTTGGTTGTTCTGAATTCTCTTAGCTTTTGCTTGTCTGTAAAGGTTTTAATTTCTCTGTCAAATCTGAATGAGATCCTTGCTGGTTAGAGTAATCTTGGTTGTAGGTTTTTCCCTTTCATCACTTTAAATATGTCCTGTCACTCCCTTCTGGCTTGCAGTTTCTGCTGAAAGATCAGCTGTTAACCTTATGGGGATTCCCTTATTTGTTATTTGTTGTTTATCCCTAGCTGCTTTTAATATTTTTTCTTTTTATTTAATTTTTGGTAGTTTGATTAATATGTGTCTTGGTGTGTTTCTCCTTGGATTTATCCTGTATGGGACTCTCTGCACTTCCCAGACTTGATTGACTATTTCCTTTCCCATATTAGGGAAGTTTTCAACTATAATGTCTTCAAATATTTTCTCAGTCCCTTTCTTTTTCTCTCCTTCTTCTGGGACCCCTATAATTAGGATGTTGGTGCATTTAATATTGTCCCAGAGGTCTCTGAGACTGTTCTCAATTCTTTTCATTCTTTTTTCTGTTCTTTGCTATTTATTTCCACTATTTTGTCTTCCAGGTCACTTCTCCGTTCTTTTGCCTCAGTTATTCTGCTATTGGTCCCTTCTAGAGAATTTTTAATTTCTTTTTTGTGTTGTACATGATTATTTGTTTGCTGTTTAGTTCTTCTAGGTCCTTGTTAAATGTTTCTTGCATTTTCTCCATTCTATTTCCAAGATTTTGGATCATCTTTACTATCATTATTCTGAATTCTTTTTCAGGTAGACTGCCTGTTTCCTCTTAATTTGTTAGATCTGGTGGTTTTTACCTTGCTCCTTCATCTGCTGAGTGTCTTCTCATTTTGCTTAACTTACCGTGTTTGGGGTCTCCTTTTCGCAGGCTGCAGGTTCGTAGTTCCCGTTGTTTTTGGTGTCTGCCCCCAGTGGCTAAGTTTGGTTCAGTGGGTTGTGTAGGCTTCCTGGTGGAGGGGACTAGTGCCTGTGTTTTGGTGGATGAGGCTGGATCTTGTCTTTCTGGTGGACAGGTCCACATCTGGTGTGTGTTTTGGGGTGTCTGTGACCTTATTATGATTTTAGGCAGCCTCTCTACTATTGGGTTGGGTGTGTTCCTGTCTTGCTAGTTGTTTGGCATAGGGTGTCTAGCACTGTATCTTTCTGGTCATTGAGTGGCGCTGGGTCTTGGTGTTGAGTTGGAGATCTCTGGGAGATTTTTGCTGTTTGATATTATGTGGAGCTGGGAGGTCTCTCATGGCCCAATGTCCTGAACTTGGCTCTCCCACCTCAGAGGCACAGCCCTTATGCCCGGCTGGAGCACTGAGAGCCTGTCATCCACACGGCTCAGAATAAAAGGGAGAAAAATAAATAAATAAATAAAATGATCAAATCAAATCAGATCAAAATTTTATGAAAATAAAAAACAAAAGATAATTATTAAAATAAAATTTTCAAAGTAATTGAAAGAAAGAACAAGCAAACCAAAAAACAAATCCACCAATGATAACAAGCACTGAAAACTGTACTAAAAAAACAAAACAAAACAAAAACGGACAGACAGAAACCTAGGACAAATGGTAAAAGCAAAGGTATACAGACTAAATCACACACAGAAGCATACGTGTACACTCACAAAAAGAGAAAAAGGGAAAAAAATATATATTGTTACTCCTGAAGTCCACCTTCTCCATTTGGGATGATTCGTTGTGTATTCGGGTATTCCACAGATGCAGGGTACATCAGGTTGATTGTGGAGATTTATACCACTGCTACTGAGGCTGCTGGGAGAAATGTCCCTTTCTCTTCTTTGTTCACACAGCTCCAGGGGTTCAGCTTTGGATTTGGCCCCACCTCTGCGTGTCGGTCGCCTGAGGGTGTCTGTTCTTTGCTCAGAGAGGATGGGGTTAAAGAAACAGCTGATTTGGGGGCTGTGGCTCACTCAGGCGGGGGGGGGGGGGGAGAAGGGAGGGGTATGGAATGCAGGGCGAGCCTGTGGCGGCAGAGGCCAGCGTGACGTTGCACCAGCCTGAGGCGCACCGTGTGTTCTCCCGGGGAAGTTGTCCCTGGATCACAGGACCCTGGCAGTGGCGGGCTTCACAGGCTCCCGGGAGGGGAGGTGTGGATAGTGAGCTGTGCTTGCACACAGGCTTCTTGGTGGCGGCAGCAGTAGCCCCTTAGCGTCCCATTCCTGTCTCTGGGGTCCATGCTGGTAGCCGCGGCTCACGCGCATCTCTGGAGCTCCTTTAAGCAGTGCTCTTAATCCCCTCTTCTTGCGCACCAGGAAACAAAGAGGCGAGAAAAAGTCTCTTGCCTCTTCAGCAGGTCCAGACCTTTTACTGGACTCCCTCCTGTCTAGCTGTGGTGCACTAGCCCCTTCAGGCTGTGTTCATGCCGCCAACCCCAGTCCTCTCCCTGGGATCCCACCGAAGCCTGAGCCTCAGCTCCCAGCCCCCGCCCGCCCCAGCGGGTGAGCAGACAAGCCTCTCGGGCTGGTGAGTGCTGGTCGGCTCCGATCCTCTCTGCGGGAATCTCTCTGCTTTGCCTTTCGCACCACTATTGCTGTGCTCTCCTCCGTGGCTCCAAAGCTCCATCCTCCGCCACCCGCAGCCTCCGCCCGCGAAGGGGCTTCCTAGTGTGTGGAAACCTTTCCTCCTTCACAGCTCCCTCCCAGAGGTGCAGGTCCCGTCCCTATTCTTTTGTCTCTGTTTTTTCTTTTTTCTTGTGCCCTATCCAGGTACATGGGGAAGTCTGAGGTCTTCTGCCAGCGTTCAGTAGGTGTTCTGTAGGAGTTGTTCCACATATAGATGTATTTCTGATGTATTTGTGGGGAGGAAGCTAATCTCCACGTCTTACTCTTCTGCCATCTTGAAGCTCCAGCCAATCCTCAGGTTTTGCATTTGTAGATTCAACCAATGGATACAGGGAGCCAACTGTATTCATTGTAGCCCACCAGTTTACTATAAGGGGCTTGAGCATCTGGGGATTTTGCTCTCTGTGGACGTTCCTGGAACCAATCCCCCTGTGGATACTGAGGGAAGACTGCTGTCTGTATAGTTTTGCAGCTTGCTTTCACAGGTTCACTGGATCTACTTTGTTCTTTTAAGCTGCTGCATAGTATTCCATGGTAGGCATAAATTAATCATTCTCCTAGTGAATGACAACTAGGTTACATCTGATTTTTTAAGATAGACTTTGTTTGCCAAACATTTAGAATTTGTTTTTCAAAAATCTAAAATAGAAACCATGATTCCTCTGAAGCCTTTATTTTTCCAGTGAATAAAATATAGTCAAGTCCCCTGCAGGATCAGAGTATCATAATTGTTTGCTGCGCCTCTCAGGGAACAGCTGTGTGAGTGGGCCTGTGCTGTGATCTGGGTGTTTGCACACCCCCACATTCTTAGGTTGAAACTCTGACCCCAAAGATGATGGTATTAGGAGGTGGGACTTTGGGAGGTGTTTAGGTCATCAGAGTGGAGCCCTTATGAATAGGGTCAGTGCTATTACAAAAGAGACCCTACAGAACTCCCTCACCCCTTCCACCATGTGGGCTTCCATCATCAGCAAGATGATGCCACTATGAACAAGGAAGAGGGCTCTCACCAGAAGGCAACTATGCTGGCACCTTGATCTTGGACCTCCCAGACTCCAGAACTGTGAGAAATAAATTTCTGTTGTTTATAAGCTACCCAGTTTGTGATATTTTATTATAGCAGCCTGAAATGAGTCTCTCCTACTATAGGACATAATTTATTAGCAAAGAATATGTTTTTAAAACATACTTCTGGATTTCTTTCACCTTTAAAAAATGCACTAAATATCATTTGTTGAGCATTTACTTTGTGTTTTTTCCCCCCCTGCCCCCACCATTTCTGATACGGTTAAGAAACATACCCAAGTTAAAAATTTAGGAATTGGTAGAGGTCACATTTGAACTCAGGACTCAAAACCTTTCTAGTCTTTCAGCAAGCTAACTAAAAATGGTCAAATGACTAGCGGCTAATCAGATCAAATCACAAGGATTTATGAAGCACAATTAGTATATACTTTAAAACTTAATTGTAGCATTGCAGTCCTGGGAGCAGAATCTAAACCTCTGTCTTCTAATTACATCATGCTACTCTCCTCTCCATAATTCTCCAATGGCTTCCCATTACTCAGAAGCTAACATCCAAGCTTTACATGGTGCTGTCCACTGCCTATGTGATTTGGCCGCTCATCAGCTATCGCTTACTCAGCCCACTTTGCTTTAGCCATTTGGCTTTCGTGAAATTTCCTACAACTCGAGGAACATCCGAGCCATTGTATTTGCTTCCCTGTGCCTGAACACTTTCCCACAGATGTGTGCAGGGCTTGCTCCCTCACTTCATTCGGGTCTCTGTTCAAGTGTCACCTCCTCTGCAGAGGACTTAAGGCCTACCCTGATCATCCTAATACCACCGCTCCACTCTGCTCCCTCACCATGCCTTATTTTTCTTCCCAGCACTTGTTCCTCCCTAACGTCCTAGCATGGATTTATCTCCTGGTTGCTGGCCTACCCTGGGGGGATGTAAACTACCAAAGGCAGGGACATGCTTCTCTGTACTCATGCACCAAGAATGGAGCCAGGGGCAGAGCGAATGCGTTTTTGCTAAAAGAAGGAATGTGTGATTGCCTCAGCCTGTTTTGGCTTGTTTATTCTCTTATATATATATATATATATATATATATATAAAATTTTTTTTTTTCCAGAATTAAGTGATCCCATGCCTTACCCCGGCCATATGTATTGTGCGTATTCCTTGGAAGCGCAGTATTTATTTAGCAGATACTGGTTTGAATATTAAAATAGAGCTAAATATGCCTGCACCTTTATTATTTTTGAGTTTTACTAAAGGATCATTAACTATTTCTATTGAATATTGAAGTTTTCATGAAACGTTAAATTTCAGAAAAGTGTACAAAGCATAAGTGCTGATTTTTACAAACTCTACAACTGTGTGACCACCACCCAGATCAAGAAAAAGAACATCACCAGCACCGAAGAAACCCGCCCTTGCTCCCTTCCAGTCACTATGGACCCCTCTACCAAGGGTACCATGACCTTGGCTTCTAATAGCATAGATTAATTTCACCTATTTTTCACATTATTTTAATAGTCATTTAAATTTTCTCTTTACAACTTTTGTTCCTTGTTTGGTGCCTGCTCTCCAAGGTCCTAGAGTCCTTTTATAGAGAAAAAAATTAAGTCTTTAACATCTCTTACTCTGTTTTTTTAAAAAAATATTTATTTATTTATTTATTTTTGGCTGTGTTGGATCTTCGTTGCTGCGCGTGCGCTTTCTCTGGTTGTGGTGAGTGGGGGCTACGTTGCGGTGCACGGGCTTCTCATTGTTGTGGTTTCTCTTGTTGCGGAGCACGGGCTCTAGGCTTGTGGGCTTCAGTAGTTGTGGCATGTGGGCTCAGAAGTTGTGGCGCATGGGCTTAGTTGCCCTGCGACATGTGGGATCTTCCCAGACCAGGGCTCGAACCCGTGTCCCCTGCATTGGCAGGTGATTCTTAACTACTGCACCACCAGGGAAGTCCCAACATGTCTTACTCTTTTAATAGTTTCGTAGGAGCAGAACTGAAATCCTCTTAGTAAGTCTCAATAGACAGGAAATTCAAACAATGAGCCGAGAGTTGAATGCGTTTGATCTGTGAAATGATTTGGGCTCAAAGTACTTCAGGGAATAGCAGCTTTTCTTGTGTCATTTTAAAGAAAAACAATATTTAGCAGAATATTGAGCAAAATAATGAAATATATCAGTAATGGTAATATATTTAGAAAAACATCTACAGCCCAACAGTGTACTTTAAAGAGACGAAAATTATCTGAAAAACATGATTCGTGGTTTTAATACCTTCCAAGAAAAAGGAGGGGGTAAACATAGGAGAAAATGATAATGAATTAATGTATTTAAAATACGGTAGTAAGTTTCAAGCGCATTTTCATGGAAACTACAGTGTTGCTCAGGAGCACCCATTATAGGATTAAAAAAAAAATTTTAAAAACGTGTGTTGCTGATTCATTTATGATGGCTACTGCGCAGATGGCATTAATATCATTATATCCTTGAATCCTTTCTGTAAGCATTTTAATTCTTCTTTTTTTACCAAGATCAATTATTTTAAGCCCAACATATGTTTTTAAAACATATCACTTTCCATGTAAATTTATGTCATTTGTATCTTTAATTGTTGGGAGCTTCTGTGTTTAAATACAGAGTGGTACTGTTTGTGTACTATGCATGGTGTCTCCTTGAGCGAAAAACCTGTCTTGCTAACAACAGCCTGTGTGTTTATCATGCGGGGGTGGCAGCAGGGGCAGATGGTCTCAATTTCGGTCATTTTCTTTTTTTAGGTTTACTCTTTTTAGGTTTACTCTTCAGTGGAACTCATTGGCACTTTTTTTTTTTTTTTTTTTTTTTTTTTTTGCGGTACGCGGGCCTCTCACTGTTGCGGCCTCTCCCGCTGCGGAGCACAGGCTCCGGACGCGCAAGCTCAGCGGCCATGGCTCACGGGCCCAGCCGCTCCGCGGCACGTGAGATCCTCCCGGACCGGGGCACGAACCCGCGCCCCCCGCATCAGCAGGCGGACTCCCAACCGCTGCGCCACCAGGGAAGCCCTCATTGGCACTTTTGATTCAAGCAAATTACCATGTGGAAATATACCATGGGTTTCATTACCATTAAAGCAAATATACCATGTGGAATGGGCAAGGTGTTTCAGTGAAATGATGTGAATGAAGAGTCAAGCCTGAGAAGTGGTTCTTTCAGGTGGCTGAAAAACAGGACGGAGAGATGGTTCCGTCTAGAATGTAGAAGTTAGCGTGCCTCAGGATCTCAGGATCACTGGAGGGTGTGTTAAAACACTGATTGCTGCCCCGCCCCCTCCAGAGTTTCTGATTCAGTAGGTCGAAGGTGTTGTTTGACAGTTTGTATTGTTCTAGTTCTGACACGTTTCCAGGTGATGCTGATGCTGCCGTTCCAGGGACCACACTCTGAGAACACCGATCTGAAAGATGGACATGATGCAGAGAACAGTGGTCTGGCCTCGGATAACCCACTTACTTAAGCCCATTTTGGGGAGGACTACATGCAGCTACAGGAATAAATTTTAAAAAATGCTTCCTAGGGCTTTCCTGGTGGCGCAGTGGTTGAGAGTACGCCTGCCGATGCAGGGGACACGGGTTCGTGACCCGGTCCAGGAAGATCCCACGTGCCGCGGAGCGGCTGGGCCCGTGAGCCATGGCCGCTGAGCCTGCGCGTCCGGAGCCTGTGCTCCGCAGTGGGAGAGGCCGCAACAGTGAGAGGCCCGCGTACCGCAAAAAAACAAAAAACAAAAAAATGCTTCCTAAACACTAGTCAACCAGTTAGGTCCTGATCCTTTGGTAGCTTAGCCTCTTTGAATCTCTCAAAGTGACTTTCTGATGTGGATTTACATGGGGTGGCGGGGGAGGGAAGTATTTGGGATGTTCTTTGGGGAAAAAAGCTTGCCCAGTGATTCTTACCCCTTTTCCTGTTTTAGAATCACTGGATGTACCTCACCTGTCCTATTGCCTTAGGGGTTTATATCGGAGAACTGTTAATAATGGAGATTGTTTCTTTTTGTCAGCAACTCTAAAGGAAGAGCTCAGCCTTTTTTTCCTTTCTGTTTATGGAAAAACTCAGTTCTTCCCCACTGTTTTTTTTTCCCGGTGAGTCTCCTTACTGCTCACTTAGAAAGATTCACCTCTTACACTTCTGGTCACCGAATGTGTGAGGTTTTCCCCACACTAAGCAATTCTCTGCCACACCAGCTGGTTGTCTTATAATTCAGATCAATTCTGACACTGTCTACCTGGAGACAGAATTGGATCCCACAGGTTAAAGGCTCAGTCCTACAAGACTCCCTCTTCCTTGGACTTCAGAAGCCAGTTGCAAGTCTAGGTTGTTACCTGTGCTTCTGACTGATCGACTATAAATCAGAGGTTCTCACGACCCCCTCCTCGGGTTTGATTATTTGCTAGAGCAATGCATAGAACTCAGTGAAACATTTTACTTACTAGATTACTAGTTTATCATAAAAGGATGTAACTCAGGAACAGCCAGATGGAAGAGATACATAGGGCAAGACTTGAGGAAAGGGCACGGAGCTTCCACACCCTCTCCTGGCTCTTCACTCTCCCAGCACCTCCATGTGTTCACCAACCTGGAAGCTCTCTGAACCCTGTCCTTTTGGGTTTTTATGGAGGCTTCATTATATAGGCATGATTGACTAACTCATTGGTCATTGGTGATTGATTCAACTTCCAGCCCCTCTCCCCTCCTCAGAGGTTGGGGGTAGAACTGAAAGTTATAGCCCGCTAATCACAGGGTTAGCTTCACTGGCAACCAGGCCCCAGCCTTAAATGCTTTCCAAAAGTAACCTCAAGTTCATAATAAAAGATACCTTTATCTCTCTCATCACTTAGGAAATTCCAAGGGTTTTAGGAACTCTGTCCAGAAACAGGGACAAAGACCAGATAAATATATTTATTATGCATCACATATCACATCAACCATTAACATGTTTAGACTGGACCAGCTACTCAATCACCCAACATTCCCTGAGACCCTGTCTGTGACAGATGAGGTAAACCTTCATTTCCAAGAATCTTTAGTGCATTGTGGGAGGGAGATATATGAACCAGTGGAAAGTAAGTTCCAGGGAAGAAATGACCCAGACCTAGGGTGCTATATGTCAACTAAGGAACTGGAGGGGGTGCTGTTAAGGAATGCCTCACCAAAGGGGAGAAGAGAGATCTCTGAGTAATCTCAAGGGGTCCACAGGGATTTCCATACTGGGATAGGATTTCCTGCCTGTATAGGAGAACGGTTTCTGTGGAGAATTCCCACCCACTTCAAGGACTCTCTCAGTACAAAGGAAACCATGTCATGGGTCTAATGCCTGCTCAGTTGGGCTGTGGAAATGTTAAATACACATATGAATTAAGTGTAAAATTATGGGTTGTTTGATAATGAAAAAAAGATACTGAAGTTAGCATATATAGAAAATATAAGTTCACCTCTGTAAGTCATGGCAACAGGGAGTGTTGTCAAAGTAAACACCAGCTGTTAAGATTTACCACTGTTTAGGCTAAGCATTAAAATGATGACTTGAACCCTCTTGCTCAGCCTGATGAGAATTCCTACAGCTCAGGCCCAACAGCTAAGCCCGAGTGCCCAAGCGGCTGGTCATCAGATGGTCCATCACTTTGTCTCAAGAGAAGACACTAGTGACAGTGAACTGGAATGAGTCCTAACAAACGGGGCAGCTACCTGAAATAGACCTGAGCAGATGCCTGTTTTTCCAAAGCCCAAGAAGGCCTGCTTCTGCCATTAGTGGTCAGGCAAGCCAGCCCAGTTTGGAAGCCCAGTAAGGGTCTGAACATTCTTTGGAGGCATGAGTGTCCCTACTCAAATCTTCAAAAGAGCCATATATACTTTGTCCTACTGGGCTGTGGGCTCCCCCAGGAGAGTGGGAGCTGGAGACTGTGGGTGTGCACTAAAACCTGATTATTTATTGCTATCTTCCCTGCAGGAACTCAACCCAAGGTCAGGGCCAGAGCAGGGGCTAAAGGCATACAAAAAAGGACCTAACCCTCTCTCTATCCTTAAAGCATGTTAAGTGCACAAGCTCAAAGGTGAGACTGCATGATGTTTTCTTTTAAGGAATTTGAATTTTCTCCTAGAGGTGATGGGGATCTGTTGAAGGATTTTAAACAAGGGAATTTACGTAATAATATCTGCATTTGGAAAGTTCATTCCACTGATAGTATTGAAGATGCATAAGGAGGGAAAGGGTAGAAGCTAAGCGCAGAACACCTTTGTACTAAATTTTGTTTCATAATGAATAGTGGATGAGAAAGGTTCCAGTGAATCCATAAAATGAACTTTTATCTATCAAAAACGTGAATCTGACTCCCATATGTAAAACTTCATATGTGAGTTAACTCCCATATTTAAAACTCTTCATATGCTCCATATTGCCTAGAAAATGGTCTTCAATCTATTTGATCACACTCTTATCATTAAAGAAAAAAGTTCAAGAATTTCCCTACTCCAATATATATGTATTTATTTAGTTGTAAATAATATGCACATACAAAGTACTAAGGTATTAAGTGCTTTAAAAAACAGATAAATCAAATTTTTAAAAGCACAAAATATAACTAAATGTAATCAGAAATTCTCGTTTCTTCCTAATATTCAAAGGGTCTTTGCACACCCCTTTGGTGACCCAGCTCTAGAGACTAGAAAAATATCTTAAGAATGATATACAAGCTCGTCCAAAGTAATATCTCCAGGATCCCCTCTCTCCATTGTTGACCACTAGTGCCCCTAAGGCAGTTCCCTGCATTGTCCAACAGTTTCTCCCCCTTGGGTCCTAGTTCATGCTAATTTCTATTTGTGGACTGTTACACTCCCATCACTTTCTCTCTTTTGTTCTAATCTCTAAAGTATGGACATTATCTGTATCTGGTCTTTCCCTCCCTTCTCCTCTGAGCTCCTTGAGGGCAAGGGCTCTATCTGAGTCTTGGCTATATTTCCAGTGGAACTGATCAGACACATCTGACACATCCCCAGCTACAGTTTTAATCAGATGCAAGTAGAAGATATATTTGAAGACAGAGAAAGGATCAAATGCAGGGTGGGGGTGTTTATATGACTGTATTATTTTTTTCTCCTCAATTATATTTTTCTGCTAACTGTGGACACTTTATACCTTATAAAAAAGATGTATTTTTAGTAGTAATAGTAATAAATACAATAATAATGCTTCATGAATAGGATTATCTTAATTCTTGCTAGACAGTAGCTTAATTACTCATTAATTATACTTGGATCTTCCTTTCAAGGAATAATAATACTTATATTTTGCTTTATTATTTTATAAGTGGTTTAATATAGAATATCTACTTCCAAATATACTTCCTTCAAGGACCTGACAGAGGTAGTAAAATTCTTTTCAATTAAAGCAGGCTTTCTGAAACATTATCTAAGTTTTTTGCAAGAGAACAATAATTTGGGAAACAGTTCAACAGTTAAACCTGCCTCTTACTGTAGGATTATGAAATACTTATCTTACAGGGACATATATAGGCACTCTGTATTTTCTAAACTTTTTTGATTATCAGAAACCTTTGTTCAAGAAACATCTCATTGAGCTACCAGGTTCCACAGAACTTTGAGAAACCCTGATTTAAAGCCTTGAAGACCCCTCTTAGAAGGCATGCTTGCCAAGTAGGTGCTGTATAAATTCATCAACAAATGAACAAATAAACAGGTTTGTAATAAAGAATCTGACTGGCTTTTATCTCTGATTCCTAGGAAAATTCCTTGGAATTTCACGAGTAATAGGTGTGTCTGTTATTCATGTGCTGCTTGGGTCATACCTGATAGTTTATGCTAATGAGGTGACTCCTAGTGGGCCCCTGAAAGCTTCAGGATAGAGGCTGATCTGCTGGAAAGACCAACCATATGATTAGAGGGTTGGACCTTTGAGCCACTTTGTATCAGCTGGACCTCCTACCCTCTGGGGTGGTGGAGGGTGCTGGAGATTGAGTTCAATCTGTAGCCAATGATTCAATCAATTATGCCTACGTAGTGAAAACCCAATAAAAACTCTGGACATCGAGCTCGGTGGAGCTTCCTGGTGTTGGTGCACACATCCGTGTGCCAGGTAGGTGACATGACCTCATTCCACAGAGAGATGGCACAGAAGCTCTATGTTCAGGACCTTCCCAGACCTCACTCTAGTTGTCTCTTCATTTGGATGGTCTTGATTTGTATTTTAATAACAAAACTGTAATAATTATAATAAGTGTAGTGCTCTCCTGGGTTCTGTGTGTCATTCTACTGAATTGAATTATTGACCTAAGGGGGCCATGGGAACCCCCAAATTTGTAGCCAGTTGGTCGGAATGCTGATGGTCTGGAGACCCCTGAAATGCTGTTGGTATTTGAAGTGAAGCAGTTTTATGGAGGACTCAACCCTTAACTTATGGGGTCTGTGCTAACTCCAGGTGGTTAGCCAGAACTGAAATTGCAGTACACCAACTGGTGTCAGAACATGAACCAACAAAAGAAGCCTGGTATTCTGACTCTCAGAGGAGTGCCCTAGATTCTGGTATATTCTATGTGCCCTGAGAGCAAGGACACATGTTCCTATTGTTAGTGTCCCACCCTGGCATCTCACATGGTATATTACAATGCTCATGGTAGTTGCTTAATACGTGTGTGCTGTATAGAGTTAGATTTATTCAAAAGCATGATCTCATGGCTAAAGACTAATACAAACTCAAGTGAACACTTACACAAACTCAAGTGAACACTTTATACTTAAGCAAAAATAGAAAACTGACATAGTTAACAGATTTAATACACCTGGTTTGGAAGTGATTGGAACCTAGTTACACCACACTTGCTGTGTCTCAATACGTATTCCATGTGCATTTCTGCTTGGTATTTCTGTTTCCATGGTGTATACTCTTCAAAGAGATACAGAAAAAATATTGAATGCACCATGAGTAAGGTTCAAGATTGGAATTCAGTTCTTGATTTTCTGGTCTGAGAAATGATCACTCAAAATTGTCAGGATGGGGGATGTGAGCTGAGTCATGCACTAGATCTTTTAGCTGGTGAGATTGTACTGAATTGGAGTGTCTGTTTCTGGAAGTCAGACCCCAGGGAATAACTCCTAAGAAGCCATGCAGTCTAGCACCATGCCTCAAGTACAAGATTCAAAGGATGTCCTTCCCTTTTTAGGAACCTCCAGTGAAATTTCACAAGACACCAAAATTTCCTTTGATTTGCCTGTTTTCCAGATGTGAATCATCTTTTTACAAAACTCTTGTTTGGACCTTAATAATCTTCTTTGGCTTCTCCCTTTTACTTCTTCTTCTTCCTCCCCCTCTTCTTCCTCTTTTTTTTCTTTCTCCTCCTCCTCTCTCTCTCTTCTTAAATTCTCATCTTTTGCACTGCTTGCTTCCATTTTGCTTTCAGCTGTTGTCTTTTTCTTCTCATCTATGCTCAACACTGCTCCACCTGGTTTCTCTTTACATGCAGATTCTTTTTTTTTTTCACAATAGGAAACACTCTCTCCAGGTTCTAGAACAGCTGTCAGAACCCTTCCTATAATACTTATTTTCATAATTGTGGCTTAACAGGTGTAAAGGAATATTATTCAAGTTTGAAATCAGCATTTGTTTCATTGGCAAAGAACCAGAACTGACCAAAGTCAAGTACCATGTTCTTTATCTTATAACCTCCTTAAGTGCATGGAAAACCTCAACCTGTCTCTGAAAGAATTGCTTTGCTAGGTAAATTATCCACATGAAGTTTACATATGGTCTGACAAAAACAGATAGTAAAAAATACTTAATCACCACAACTTTAAAGGCAATTAAAACTTAATGAAGTGTTCATAGAAGGATAGTGTGTTTTTAAAATCACAAATTCTGTCTTCATAGGTATCATAAGAGGGAGTTCCACTGGGCATATGGCATTTACAAATTCTGATTGGCATTTCATTTTTTGTTGAAGGAAACCTAGCTCAGTTGGCAGCAAATATGACAGTAGGCTTTGCAAATATATGTCTAAAATGCAGCTCTGTGGGGGTTAAACATTCAAGCTTATATGAGACAGCATCAGTTTCGGGTCAAAGTGCTGTTCTTAAATGATCAGTATAGAACAGAAAAAAGGCATTGAAGTGACCTTGCTGAGGGTCTAAAACTGCACCAAAGCCTTTTCTGCATGATTAAGTGAGCAGAATCTTAGATTAGCTAAAAGCAGTGCAGAAACATAATGAGTTCACTTATTTTGGAGCATTTAATAACAGTTATAGACAGTTATGTGATCAGGCGGAGTTATGACTTATTCATTCTTTCATTGCTATTAAAATTGCTGCATTTGAGGTTTTTAAAGTCATTGAAATAAAAAAAGTCTGATTTATGTTAGAATTTAGTTTGCCCTTTGGTCTCTCAGTTTTTAAATGATATAATTAGACTTTTTAAAGACCATCCTAAAAGCATTATTAGCATTTTGTATAGTGGAAAGTAAATGCATGTTTTGCGGATAGTTTAATTTTAAAAGGAATAATACTACTTGATTCAAACAGTGATATTCATAGATTATTAAGGAAAGATTTTTTTTGTATGAAATTTCTCAAAAGGCAATTGTATAATTTTAGTAATAGACTCTACAGAATACGTGTGGATTTTGCTGTGTGTACACACAGATACTCTCTTTCTAATGCACTCTCTAATTTTATTTTGAATGGACATTACAAAGACATGGAAATAATACAACACAGCTTTCCTTCCATTTGGGAAAGCAAGGATGGGAAGAGAAAGTACCAGAGGATGTATTAACTCATGACCTTTAGCATATTTCCTCCGAAATTACAGAGCCATCTATCAGCCTGGGGGGAAAAAAGCTCGCTTTAATCATAACAAAGGGATTTGCAGTTGGTTTGAATTAGCAGTAAACAACAATCATTAATAAATCATTTTGGAAGAATATGGAAATATCATGGCTGTGTCAACATTTTAACATGATTCTACTTCTTGAACTTTTCATACTATTTCACTGTATGCAAATACCATGCCTTGTCCAAATGGTTCCAAATTAGACATTACTTCCACTTTCAAGTGGGTTATTGCACAATGCATAAAAGGGCACAGAGAAAACATATCTCACCATAAAACTGTGAAATAAAGTGCTGATTTTAGTTGGACACTACGGTTGACTTATTCAACATAAACATCTCTGCTCATAAGATCGAACTGACTGCAATCTCCTTAAATAACAGCTATTTGTGCCACGTGTATGTTTTGCAAACAGTTTGGATATCTCTTTTGGAGGCTCAAAATGCAGTGCATCATACTATTGAAGGACAGAAACAGAAAAAAAAAAATTGCTCGGGGTGAACACAAAGAAGCCCTTTAAGTCGCCAGCAATAGAGGATTACCTGTGTGGATAAACAAATGGTCCAACTTGTATTTGTTAAAAAATGACTACATGCATTTTTAGGAATATACATGTTCGTGTATGAGGACATACATGTGCTTGTTCATGCCTCTCTCTTTTATTTGAATATATTCATTTTTAATTATTGAAGTTTGCCTTCCACATGTGTAGCCACCCTCTGGCAAATGAGTCCTTGGCCAGTCTGAAATAGCCCAGTGATTAGTTCTGTTTGTCCTAGTTTTTTAATTGACAGGAAAAGGTGTCACTCAGTTTACAGGAAGGGAAGGTCAGGTTATTTGAGTGGCAGCTGAGGGTTCAGACCTGCAAAGCAGCAACCTCTAGTGACTTCACACCACTGGTGCTATTTGAGGAGGCTGCTCTGAAAAGATGGTTTCCTGACAGTGATGTTAGCATCTACCTGGACCATTTCCAAAGGGACGGGATGGACTGGAAACACAAAAACCCATCAGTCCCACTGACAGGGGCTGATGGTGCATGGGGCAAGGGTTATTGGGCAGCCTCCAACTTGTGCAGTGCAGATTTTTGTCCACTAGAGACATCTCTGCGCAGTAACCGTGTCGCTTAAGGCTTCACAGTTAAGACTTGAACTCAGAGGTGAGAGGCTAGCATTTCATCCACTAAGCCATTTAGCCTTTTCCTTTGAAGGAAGATTGATTTTAAAAAAGCTATTAACCTTCAGTGATTTATCTCATCAGATCATCTTCATTTTCTTTTGCTTATAATAAGACTATATTATATAGTTTTATTCTTCAGTTAATTCAACGAGACTATCTGAGAGGGAAATACATGAGAAACATAAAGAAGGCAGAGATAATAGAAAATGATCAGCAACACTGAAATGAAAATGTTAACAGGAGAAACAAAAGAAACTGAGCAAATGTTATCGCAGATCTCAGAGATACACAATCATGTAAGACGTAATGGTTCTATGTACCCAGTTTTAGAGAAAAACTTTCCGTGTGTCACACTGATTCTAGGGCCATATGCCATGCTAATGTTATAGGCGCTACCTTCCATTTTCTAGTGGAAAGACAAAGGGGACAGGTTTCACTTTTTGCAGTGACTAAAATTTAAGCTAAGAAACCAGTGGTAATTAATTCACATTGAGCATATATTCAGAGGTGCATAAGAAACAGCAATTTTCAAGGAAATTGCAATAAAACAAATTCTGTTCTGAGCCTGGAATTAGACATTTTATCTATTTTTAGTGAAAAATGTGCTAAACAGTAACTTTTTCTGCTGCCTTATCCTGAATCCCTTTAAAGTGAACTAGAAAACCAGTTGCTTTCTGTACTGAATCATGTTTGATTTATTGCATTATATTGATTGAGTTTCTACTTTGGAAAAAGTGTTACATTTTGTGAATAAGGGGTTAGCATTAATGACTTTAATTCATTCTCCGTAACTTTATGACAGACACAAATTTACGTTTCTTCTGGAGTACCTGATAGCAAAAGAAATTCTGGCACTTTCATTTTTTTTCACGTATCCCACCAGGCTTAGTGGGAGAGGAGGGTGTCTGTTTTGAGGAGTGTGGGCTCTCCCCCGCCACCCCATGCTGCCCACTCCCCCCGTAAGTACATTGAAAGTCACACTCAAGGTTTACAATAACATTTCAATATTTGAAGAGACTAAGCAACAATAGTCATCGGTCTCTGACATTTTGAGGGCTTATTTAACACTCGTGGTTGAAATTCCTTTTGTTTCAGGTACTGTTAGTTTATTTAAGTTGGTGTTTGGGCAGGTGAGGCTACCTCAACGGTGGCAAGTTCTGACAACTTCATTCTAAGAAAACCGAAGAAGCCGAGCTTGTGAAGCTCTTGTTCTGTACTTCCTGAACTGGTCAGTAAAGATAACATATAAGAAGATTTGAAAATGGAGAAATAAAGGACTAGAAAAATATTTGTGGTAATGAAGTCACCTTTCTATATTTTTTGAGTACACAAAAGTGACGATAAAGTAACTCTTTGGTAGCTAGTTATAAATCCCCTTCCTAGGTATTTTGCAGTATACAATGACTAGGTTTAACATATTTTCTCTGATTTTTTTCAGTACAGTTCTAATTTCCTCAACCTACTGTAGTTAAATAAAAGACATCTCTTATTTGCTTTTCCTTATCTGGATTAACTCTGGGATTGATATTTGCAAAATGAATTTTGATGGGAATTTGAGAAGTAGGGTTGGTGTTAAAGGTGAAGGAAATAACAAGAAGGTAAAAGTAGTGATTCTTGAAATTCAGGTGTGGTTCAGCTTCGCGAAAGTGAAAAGGTTTGACACTGAGAAGCGAAGGAAAATAAGGAAGATGACTATTGCCCTTTACTCTCAGCTTCTCTTTGGTTCAGCTCAAGTGTGAGGAGAGAATTCTGGGTTGCAATCCATTGTCTCTCTCTTACCTAGATTCCTTAGTGTGCAGAATTCCATCAGTTCTGGCCATCTCTTATCCCAACTCCACACTCACTGAAATATCCATTCCTGTTGGATTTTATGAGTGTGATTCTTTCCATGATGGTATTAAAACCACATTATTCCAGTGCCTCTTGGTTTTTCTATCATGAAAAAGGAGGAGAAAAGGTGATGAGCCACAATAAGAAATGATCATTGCCCGAGATTTGTGAACTTTAGAAAACTCTGAAAAATGTTTGGCATAGTGAGCTCTTTTAGATTTGGCTACTTATGATAAAGTATCCTATCAAAAATTTTATAAGTTGCATTTCCTACAAAATTCATATTTTCCTATATATTGAAATTGCTCCCTAATATAGAAAAATGCAATAGTGAAAATGTCTTAGTAATAGCAAATAAAATAATAATTAGCTGGGCTTTACTGACATACCCTAACATGATCTCCTATCCCAGGTATGAAATGGCATGTCATAATCAAATATTAAAATATGTTAGAAGATAGTGAAAAAGTGCAGAATAAAACCAAAGAGATATGCAGATCTTTCTTTTTGTTATATTAACCAAAGACTCATTTCTTACCCCTCTCTGCTTATGTCCCTCAAAATATTACAGTAGATTTAAAAATGAGATAGTAGGCCTCAGTTGTTAAGGGATCCTACTTATTTTAAACTCTAAGCAGAACCAGCAATAAAGATAGAAAATTAAGACTTGAGGGTTACAATGTCTCAAATCAAACATATTCCAAAACCTGCCGCAGTCATCTACTTAGTGAAATGGTACCGGATTTTGCTGGGCAAAGGTTCTAATGGTTTAGGGTCTTTGTGCTATACTTACTGCTCTTTACCAGGCCATGCATAAAAGGAAACCAGTCCCTTATGGAGTTCTGAATTCTTGGCCTTAGATCTGATCCCTTTACCCTACTCATTCCTTCCTCTGCATGAACACCTGGTCTCCAGTTCCCCAGCTTCTGATAGCAGTGCTTGCTTTCGGCCTTGCATTTCTGCCTGGTCTTTGTGGCTATCATCATGGTTCTTCACAGGTGGTGATTCAGGTCTTCCTGCCACGCTCCCTCATTCTTGCAATATGTGTCAGACCACTTGGTTATGTACTATCCCTCCTGACTTTAACCCAGATCCAAATGCATTCTAATCCCTGCTGCTGTTCTGTAAGCCAGGTTCTTGTATGATTTGCCTCAGTCTTGAAAGGAAAATCCCCATGATAAATGTCTGTGACTGTGTAATATCAGTGGTTTGGAAGGGACTGATTCCACCAAATAGAAGGTGCTGAAAATATTTGTGAACCAAATTTTAATAATTTGTTAATTAAGCTGTTGGATTAGAAGTTACAAGATGCTTATGTTTGCCAAAGTCTGTTGCAGGATTTTTTTTGTGGAATCTCTGAGCACAACTCTTACAGTATTCTAAGCAGTTCTAAGTCTAGGTGATATACATTTTTGAAATCATAGAGGTATCCAACCAATTAATAGAGTATTGTCTCTAGATCAATTGAACACAATTTCTGGACCATTCCTCTCTGCTTCTGCCAAATCTGAATTTCTTCTAGCCTCTTGCTAGAAATTCAGAACTAATATGTTCTAACTTACTTGCATATTTCACATCTTATTTGGAGTTGTGGCATTTGGAAGCCAGGTATGGTTTTTCTTCAGAAGGCAGCAGGGTAATTTCATGCAGGTTTAATAAGCACTTAGTAGGCATTTCTCAGGGGGTCTAATTAACTCTAGGTGGGTAATTGACAGCACGAATCAAACATATACAATTTGATCAAGAGCAAAAGCCACTCCAGGTGGACAAGGTACATCCTTGAAAGCATCCAGTAACAGTCCCATTAGATTTGATAACTCTTCTCCCTAGTAAGGTGACCCTAACTGACCAAAATTACTGATCAGGACCCACTTGATCTGTGATAGCTGAGTTTAGGCCAGTCTTTAAATTATCCGCCTATGTTGTAGTCCTCACTTTCCAGCTCCAAAAAGGACAATTCTCAGTTCTCGTGCTCATAATACAAATTGGCCATGCCTAAAATGAAAGGTTATTGATGGAAATTAAGAATTGCTTATGGCAGCACAAAAACCCATACTCAGTGAGAGGTGCAAATAAATGATGATATAAGAGCCTGGTGAGTTTGAGTGTTTACCAGAAACAGCTCTGCAAATATTGCCTGTGAAAGTTTATTTTTCACCTGGCCTTTACTGTTCCTCTTTTAGGGGCATGGAAAGTGAACATTAGGTTAAGAGAAGTAATAGAAAAAGAAAACAAAACTTTAAACCCAACTAATTAAAGGCTTGTCTTTGACTGTAAGTGACAGATGTATTTGTACAGGGTGATTTTGTCTCAGTTACAAAGGCATCAATGCAGTATTCTGCCTGTGCTTTCAGCAGTCTCTCAGGTAGAGTGAAAATGTAAGTGCTAAGCACACAAATGAGATGTACTGTTTTCAGTTAGTTTCCAATCAGATGTTTAAACTTGGTGTGTAAAAATAATCTCATCATGGTAATTTTTTTCTCTCAACAAAATAAAATAGAAGAACTTAACCATGTGGAAATAATGGTTACGTCACCAGGTTCAGAGGATTAAGCATCATTGCTTTTGATGAAGTTCTAGCATCTTTAAAAATTTAGAAACAAATGCCTTAGAATATCATATATATTTCTTTCAAGTAGTTCTTATCTAGTTAGAATCTAGACTTAAGATGTTTTTATTCTTCTTGATTTTCTAATTCCCATTCTTTAGATCCCTTTACAGCATTTCCTCCCTTACAGAATTTTCGAACTTCCACTTGTTTGGCTCAGCCTGTGCCCTCTAACTGGTCTCTTGTCTTCCTGTAATCACCTCTCAAAGAACATGGCTGCATCCACACACCAGCACACACAGCTCTGCATCCCATAGCTGCTTTGTGGCTTTTGTGGCTCTAACCACAATTCATCTTGGCTTCACTCAACCCCTGTTCCACTCTCTGCTTTAACTTTGACCCCTTTGTCCACTTTATACCCCCAACTCTTCCATGATACAACTTTCTCCTCAGACTGTGGCTGTGTTGTACTTGTTTCCTTCACTGTCTTCTTTTTCTCCCTAGCTTCTCATTCCCTCTCCAACCCACAGTTTTCTGGTTCTACCCAGCCACTTTACAGAAACTGTTTTTTTCAAAAGTCACTAATGATTTAATTGTCAAACCCAATGACTCCTGCACAGATTCTGACAATTTTGACCATCTTTCTTGTTTTCTCTCTTATTTTTTTTTTTTTTTTGACTTTCTGACTCCACAATACCTTGTCCTTCTCTTCCTATTTCTGAAATGCTGATAGTGATTTGCTGGTGAATGTCTAACAACCATCTTGCTGGAGAAAAAAAAAAAGGCTCTGGTGCGTACTGTTTTCTAATTTCCACAGTGCAAATACTCTCACCATGGTCCATTTCAAGCTACCAAAGTAAAATCACTGAATGTAGAACTGAGAAGAGATGTGAATAATTTTGTCTTCAACTGGTTCAAGTCAACTCCAGCATACCACCTACTCTTGGTCTTCTTTTATTAGCTTGCCTCTCAAAATAGTTCTCTGGAAGAGTGGTTTCCAAATTGGATTGAATATATTCAGTGGCTTCTACAGGATAATCTATTGGAGTGTGAAAATAATATATAAAATATTCTGTTTATATTTAATTTTTAGCTTATCTTTTTTCAAATTTTTATCTTATGTGGGTTTTATTATGTAAATATTACATTAGAGAAGTATCCATATGGTATACATGTATATTATATGTGTGTGTGTGTGAATAGTATTTATTGGAGTCTTACTATATACTAAGTCTATGTTAGGTTATTTCTTACTATAATCCTATAAGTACTGAAGTCCAGAGAAGTTAAGTAATTAGCTCAAGATGAACTATTGAATATAATTTTAAAGTAAGTAAATGTAATGTATTGATGGTGCATCCTCATTTTTTTTAAATTGATGAATTAAACGGTCAAAAAATTTTGGAGGTTGTGATCTGAAGCTTGGCTTGCTTTATACTCTATTTACTCCTACCAGATTACCTCATATGCACTGATGGTTTTAATAAACATTCATAAGCATTTGATTTAAATTTTTTTCTCCAGTCCTGGAGAGTTTTAGACCTAAATTTCTAAGCCTTCTGGTAGCCCAATATGTTGAAGATGTAATGAGAAGACTTCAGGGCTCATGTATTGAGTTTTTTTGCTAGCATAATTGATTCTAATTATAAAGAAAGTTAAATTTCCAGAAAAATGTCAAAAACATAACATTGAAAGATATCTCTATATTTATGAAAAACCATTTCGTAGGGCTCTAAAAAGTTAAATCAAATACATCCTGGCCTTCAGTTTCCTCATCTATAAAGCAAAAGAGTTGAACTTGGTTGTTTCCTAGAAACTCTTTTTGTCCTTGATTTCTAGTAATACCCCACTCTATTAGTGTTTTCAGTATGAAATGATGCTTCTCCCTAAGTTACCAATCAATAGCGATTTGTGGACTTACACACTTAATAAATGGAACTGATTTTCTTCACATTAACTCCTTTAAAAATGGGTATATGTGTCTGTTCCAGAGATGACCTCTGACATCTGACTTAAAATTGACTCTTAATTTCAAGATAGTAGGTCTCAAATCAGAGATTATTTAAATATGTCTCAGCAAATATCCAGACTGACAGGTCTCCGAGACAATTTATAGTAAGCTATTTAGGAAAGAATGTAATGTACCCCTTGCACTTACTACAGGCATAAGGGAAATCTGGGTCTGTAAAACATTTGGTGATTGCTAAGCTTTACTTATTCTTTTAAATTTAGTTATTTTTATTTTTGGCTGTATTGGGTCTTTGTTGCTGCGCACGGGCTTTCTCTATCTGTGGCGAGCGGGGGCTACTCTGTTGCGGTGCGCAGCCTTCTCATTGCGGTGGCTTCTCTTGTTGTGGAGCACGGGCTCTAGGTGCACGGGCTTCAGTAGTTGTGGCAAGCAGGCTCTAGAGCGTAGGCTCAGTAGTTGTGGCGCACGGGCTTAGTTGCTCCGCGGCATGTGGGATCTTCCCGGACCAGGGCTTGAATCCATGTCCCCTGCATTGGCAGGCAGTTTCTTAACCACTGTGTCACCAGGGAATTCCTGATTGCTAAGCTTTTGACACTTGAAAACCTTATTGTATGATTGGTATAGTCTTAAAAAGACAAAAAATTATTAAAATGTGATGGGGCAGGAGGAACATAATATTGAGGGTTTATTTCACAATCTCTTGTAGGAGTGCTAGCTAGTTCCAATGTATTACAGATTTCTTGGTGCTAGGTACTTTTCTTTCCTTTTCTTTACTCTGAGTGTTCCTACTTTCAAAATAAATTAAGGATTCTTACTTAGAACAAGAGCATTTATGACTCCAACAAAGATGATTTTGAAATAGAGAGCAGTAAGACTAATTTCTTGACATGTACTGATTTATAAGATTTTGAAAAAAAGTTCTATAATTCCTTAATTTTCATTTTGTAATATGAGAAATAGGGTAAAATGGCTTCTTTGCATCTGGATAATGTTTAATCCTTGCAGATATTCTCACTTAGAAGTGAATTAAAATGTTCTTCATTGGTATATCTAAACATTATGAGGTATGTGAATTAATCTCTCATTACCTATAGGTGAAGCTTTTTATAATTCCAAGGTTATTTTTTAGTCAACAGCTTAGGCAAATCCAGCTGGCTTTGAAACTGGGAAAAATTCTTTCAGCTTTTGATATATATATATATATACACACACACATACATACATACACATACACACTGGAGAAAATATTTGCTTTTAAAAATGATATTCTTATGATAAGATGTCTAAAGATACTGGGTCATTTCTGAGTGTTATGTTTGTAATTACCAGCACTCACTGTCCATCTCCTACAGAAGTTACAGTCTGTTCTGCATTCCAGTTTATCCATTTATAAAAGAGGGAGAGTGGGAGATGGTAGAAAGATTTAGGAAGGAATATCCAACCATGTCTAAGGAAGATCTTAAAATTCTATTGACTTTGTTTTCCACTAGAGCTGTGTGAAAGTTAATATCTTTAGTTTACAGAGATTTATGCAAATTATTTTTAAAGTCCTAGTCATGTGAGGTCATATCCCTTGAGTGTCCTCAGAAATTCTGATTTGTATTGGCTGGAATTCCCAGAGCTAAATTAATCCAAAATGGCTGAAAGGTACCAGGGAGATTTTGTGTTCAGGAGATATATTTCTTAGAGGCAGGAAGATGAATTTGATAGCTATTTTTTAAATTACAAAAATTGTACTTTCTTGTTTTAAAAATCAAGCAATATAGAAGTTTATAAAGTATTCAATAAAAACCTGAAGTTCCATACATCTACCACTAGAGTTAACCAGTACTAATAGTTTTTTTTTCCTTAACAAAAAATGGGATTAATCTGCGCTTATTGTTGTATAACTTACTTTTATTTACTTTGGACTATGTCATTAACATCTTTCCAGACTTATGCATATAGATAATACCTAATATATATATATATATATATATATATATATATATATATATAAAAATATACACACACATATATATATACATATATATATACACACACATACATATACACTTTTCTATAGAAGGATATTTAGATTATTTCTAATTTTGGACTATTACCAACTATAATAGATACTCTTTTTCTTATACCTTAATGCTTTTATGCTGCTATTTCTGAAGTCTTGGTACCAAAAATAAGGTTGTTGGGTTCATTTAACATCTTTACAGGTGATGTATGGAAGGACTTTACAAAACCTTCTCATTATAAGATCTTGATCTTCACATATCAGATAATCCTGGGTTGGAGACCAAGTGTAGCTCAGCTAGACTTGGTCTTCAAAACAATGAGTGGTTATGTATTTATTTGTTGGGTTTAATTGCCTGACAGTATACAGCCAACTTTGTGAACTAAGGCAGTGCATATCTGTGGAAAAGAAAACCACTGAATCACCTATCCAAGTTTAATTTGGCCTTATGAATATTTTCAAACATAATTCAAAAGGAAACTATAAATAATCTTCCTTGAGTATAATCTTTCTCTTAAGGAAGATAATACACACCTCACAGATTGGGTATGTTATTGCCTGCTGCCATACCTGATTTATATCAGGGCTGATCTGCATTTTCATACTCCGTAGAATATTTTGTGAGTTAATAAATTTGCATTGGCACATCTATATGCTATCACAGATAGTGGACACAAGGCAACTGAGCAAAAATAAACCACAGAGAAATTAGTGTTAAGATGTGGAGTAAAACAGTGTCACTGAGAACAAAATCTCTTCTGTTGTGCTTCTCATTATTTTCTGGGCTGATTCTGTTGCCCCCAGTCTATCCAGGAACAGAAAAATTACTTTTTGGCTTTTCCTTCCTTTGTTTTAGGCCAAAATGACTATATATTCTATTGCTTCATCTGCTGGTTTAATAAAAGGAGAATTGAAAAATCTTAGGGACAAGAGAATACCAACAGCAGCTATGATTTTGCCATTGGGGTTCTGAGAATTAGAAAGTTCCAAATTCCAATGAATCAGGGTACTTGGATAAAAACAAGTACTGATGGCCTTTATGCCCTCCTTCAGTGAAATTGTTTCATCATGCTGATGATGTGATGTCCTTCTAAACTCCCAAGGATGCAAGCAACAGACACTCTTGAGGCCTGGGCACACTCAGAGAAATGTTTGGATGAACACAATATCTGTTTTTAATGTCTTTTAGTTGTTCCTTTTAGACCTTTTCAAAGAGCATATTTGCAGCACATGCACAATTAAGACTTTGAGTTTCTGTGGGGGAGAGTTATGAGCAAATTGTTTCCAGTGCTCCCTCTTACCACTCCATATCTTAGTCCCCAGTTAAGCACTGGTCACGTCTCAACTGGGGCAGTCAAGGCCTCCAGAAATTTTATTACTGTGCTCAAATGTAGAAAATGCATCAGAAGGTCTAGAGTGACTCTTTTCTGATATGATATTTTTCATCCTGCACCACTTTCTACTTTCAGAGGGAATTAAGATACTTTCTTAATAGTAACCACTTTATTCTCACCATATCCTCAAGAGGAAGGAGCCAAATCTTTTGTCAGGACTCTTGCAATAGTTTTCAAACTTCTCTTTCTGCCTTTATCTAGTCCTTTTGGATACTGAATGCTCCTTATACAGAACTACTTGGTCATATTACTCCCTTGCTTCTTTCCATGGCTCCCTTCTGCCCGTGGGATAGATTTCAAACTCTGGTTGTGTCAGGTGGGGCCTGCCATGATCTCAATCCTCTCCCAGCTTTTTCTTTCAACTCAGCCATAAAAAGAAACGAAATTGAGCTGTTTGTAATGAGGTGGATAGACCTAGAGTCTGTCATACAGAGTGAAGTAAGTCAGAAAGAGAAAGACAAATACCATATGCTAACACATATCTATGGAATTTAAGAAAAAAAAATGTCATGAAGAACATAGGGGTAAGACAGGAATAAAGACACAGACCTACTAGAGAATGGACTTGAGGATATGGGGAGGGGGAAGGTTAAGCTGTGACAAAGCGAGAGAGAGGCATGGACATATATACACTACCAAACGTAAGGTAGATAGCTAGTGGGAAGCAGCCGCATAGCACAGGGAGATCAGCTCGGTGCTTTGTGACCACCTAGAGGGGTGGGATAGGGAGGGTGGGAGGGAGACACAAGAGGGAAGAGATATGGGAACATATGTATATGTATAACTGATTCACTTTGTTGTAAAGCAGAAACTAACACACCATTGTGAAGCAATTATACTCCAATAAAGATGTAAAAAAAAATATATACCCTTTTGCCTAACAAGCTCCGGTCATAAGAGATTGCTCTGCATTTCCCAGAATTCTCCAGGATTGTAACTTCTTCCACACAACCTGTCCTAAACACTTTCATCTAGATTCCCTTTCTTTACCCTAACACCCCACCCCAGGGGAATTGGTCACTCAGTCTTTTGTGCCCAGTTGTATCTATGAGTATTTTAATTGTAACAACTGTAACATCTCATTAACTATATTCGTTTAGGCATCTATTTTACATTTCTGGGCTGTTAAGTGCTTCACTGACAGAAATAAGGTTCTTCATTTTTATATTGCCATGTCTAGTCTATAGTAGGCGATGACTAATTGGCCAAATAATTAATGAATAAATATTAATATCTCCATTGCAACCAAAGGGAAATCAGACCTAATCAGAGTTATAAATAGGCTTTTGTATATGTGTGCCTGTCTTTTTCTTTTGTCTTATTCCAAAAAGGATTTAAGACAATTAAAAAATTATGCACACTCTAACAGGATGGTAAATAAACAATGGTGACATTAGGATAAAATAAATTAAGAGGAATTGTAGAGTCATGTTTAGAACTTTGAGTCCATTGTGGTTTTAGCCACAAGCAAATGTACCCTTAGTTATGCTGTTAGGAAGAGCAAAAAGTAGACTAGAAATTCTTCAAAGAGTAATCTGGGACTTACTAAAGGAGTTGTGGGTTTAAAAAGGAAGACGGGCATGGGAATTAGAGAGAATATTTTGAAAGGAAATGTCAATTAGTGAAACTAAGTATATTGTACTCTTGAAGTTACATTCATAATACCAAATTTATCTAAGTTTCAGAATATATACATCTTAGAATAATGGCATCTCATTGTTATTGCTGAAGGGCTGAGAATATACATGCATTATCCTTGGATATTAAACTTCAGTTCTTTATAAGGGGTTCTCAGGAATCTTTAGCTTAAGATTTTGAAACGTATTCTGGAGGCTTGCCATTAAATATGGCATGAAAGACAAACTAGACATATATTAATTCAAGGAAATAAATTTTTTCTTTGACTAGGGGAAAAAACAATAAAAATTTGATTTGCTTTTCCTTGAAACACAATTTTAGCTAGTTATCCATGCTGTTTCATTGTTGCATTAGTAAGACATTTAGGACCTTAAAATCTGAAAAGTTCAGAGAAGCTGAGAGAAAAGAAACTAGAATTTGAAGGGAGATCTAAGAATGAAAGCCAAGAGATCATTATAAAACACAGAGGTATTTTATAATAAAAAAATTTGTTATAACGACAACTCCAAATGATAGAATTTGTCCTACCATCAATTCTAAATAATTATATTTCAATCACATGGAGAAGATTGAGCATCTGGATTTAATGCACAAAGCTTAGAAAAAAAGTAAAATATTTAAATTCTAGGTATAACCATTAATCACATTCCACACACTTAGCTAAGTTGCCATAAGTTCAAGAGTAGTTAAAATTTATCATGATCGTGATTATCTGATTTGCATATACCCTTATTAAAGTACTATTATTGTGATTGACTCTCAGGTAGAAGAAAGATACATATATTATGGGGGTATGATAGCTGCTTTCAGAAGAGATGATCACATTTATTCAGTTCGTGCAGTTCAGAATTGAAGGGAGGCACAAAATTAAGTGACACTCTTATAAAAACCTCTAATTAGATTTAAGGTAAATATTTAGTATGTTAAGGACCCTTGTTCCCTTGGAAGTAGCACTAAACCTGTTTCTTTGTTGAGAGTTAAGGCTGATGTTCAAATATATATTCAAATTTCAGCTTAAATAGTGAAAATCTTTGATGAGATCTGTTCATCAGGCAATCATCAGGGTTTCTGTCTTTCAAGAAAAATGTATTTTCTCTTTTCACATTTTGAGTTATAGAACTTTCATATTCACTCAGCTGTGGAAAAAGAAAATGGGAAACATATGATCAGTTTATTTCCAATTTATTTCAACATTGTGAGCAAAAGAAGGTTTTTAATTAGGAGTTTTCAAGGAAATCCCACCCACAAAATTTTTTGGTAGGTAATAAAGCTGAGATTTCCTCCAGTGAATGCTAGCAAGGCTGTCAGCTGCCAGGTGTGGATTATAACCTACCTTCTTTCTCCCTGTATCTTCTTTTACTTGTCATCTCTCTTTACAAGTTCAATTGTAGAAATGAGGAGGAGAGATGAATTTGGTAGAGGCGGGGGCCTGGAGATGGGAAAGAGGAAGTCAATCCCCCACTGAATTCTTTGGATTAATTTTCAGCACAATAGAGAGTGTTAGAGGCAGTAGATCAAGTGCCTATTCAGTAGAGATTTTCTAAGACTCTGGTCTCCGGGACAGCTTTAGGAGGCCAAGCAACCAAGTTTAGAATGCAGTTGTGGAGAAGACCCTTTCCTCTGCCTGTGCAAGATACCCATCATCTCCCACAGGATGAGATGATTCTGGGCGAAACCAGAAACAATCCACTAGCCATGGCCATTGGCTTGCTCATGTTGGATGGTAGAGGTGGTGAAGCTTCCCTGAAAGTTTTTGAAAGCAGCACATGTGGACCAGTGGGAGCACAGCAACCTCCAAGAGATGGTGCCAGTACAGCAGGCTAACTAGGGCTCAAAGAGAGCCTTGGGAGGCAGCATTTTCTAGAAATCACCGTGAGATACTTGAGTAGGAGGTTTAATGGGTGCGGGAGATTAAGGCCTTTTTATCATTTGGGTGTATGCTTTTGACCCAGTCATACCTTTGAGCTACAAAAGTACAAGGCATATTTTTTCCTTCCTATTAAAATATTATTGAATATTTAATACATGCAAAAGTATGTGTGTGTGAGTACATATGCTTGATTCTCATTATTCAAAGCTTCCATATTTGAAAATTTACCTAGTTGCTAAAACTTGTTTGTAACCTCAAAATCAATACTAGTGGTGTTTTCTTTGTCATTTGCAAACATGTGCAGAGCTGTGAAAAATTTGAGTCACCTGACATGCATGTTCCCAGCTGAGATCCAACAAGGCGATGCTCTGCCTTCTTGTTCCAGCTCTCATAATATTTACAAGTGTCCTTTATGCAGTCTATTTAGTGCCATGTCTTTCACATTTTTGTGTTTTCTGTCTGTGACTTTACTGTTTAAAATGGCCCCAAGTGTAGTACTGAAGTGCTGTCTTGTGTTCCTAATTGCAAGAAGGTTGTGATGTGCCTTACACAGAAAATATGTGTGTTAGATAAGATTTGTTCAGGCATGGATCATAACACTGCTGGCCATGAGTTCAATGTTATTGAATCGACAATATATATTAAATAAGAGGTCTTTAAACATAAACACATAAAACAAGATTATATATTGATGGGTTGGTTAAAATGTGCTTAGAGGCTTACAGGAACTTAACTCTGTGTTTCCCATAGAAGCAATGGTTCAGTATTTGCTAATTCAGCATTTGCAGTGACTTTATTGAACATAGCTGTCAAGTGGATCCGTTTCTGGCACTCTGTTTTGTTTCATTGGTCCATTTGTCTTTCTCTGAGCCAATTCTGTGCTATATTAGTTGTTATTGCTAGAGCAGTCTGATTGGACTAGGCTATGCTAGTGGCAACTCTGAAAACAATGATTTAGCACCACAAAAAGTATAGTTGTCTCTTATGAAAAATCTGTTGCAGGTTTGCAAAACTAACCAGAGAAGCTGTCTTTAATGAAATGGCTCAATGTTGTATCTTCATATCAACTCATGATGCCATGCTTAATATGGCAGAAGATAGCTTTGGAGTGTTTAAGATGGCAACTAAATACTTCTGCCTAGAAATGTCACGTGTCATTTTGACTTTTATTAGTCAAAGCAAGATTTATAGCCAACTCTAATAGTAAGGAAGCATAGTGAATTTGAATAATTGATTTTATAATGTTG
Source organism: Leucopleurus acutus (assembly GCF_964270905.1). NCBI lineage: Eukaryota > Metazoa > Chordata > Mammalia > Artiodactyla > Delphinidae > Leucopleurus > Leucopleurus acutus. Next base: position 80,871,837 of record NC_139142.1, on the reverse strand, counting down.
AAACAACCATTCATTACTTGAGTAAATTCAAATTGGTCATGATGTATGTATTATGTTTTTTGTACTTAACATTTTGTTGAGTTACTTTTGCATTCATGTCATAATTGAATTGGCTTATAATTTTCTTTTTACACTTTTCCTGTTTATCTGGTTTTGATATCAAAGATATACTGGCAAAATAAAATAATTTGGGAAATGTGCCCTCTTTTCCTGTTTTATGGAAGAGTTGGTAAAAGCTTAAAATGATCTGTTCCTTGAATATTTTGCAGAGTATTTCCATAAAATAATCTAGGCCTAATGTTTTATCTTGAGAAGATGTTCAATTGTTCATGTGATAATTGAGCTTCTATTTCTTCTAGAGTCAGTTTCTTTGAAGTATATTTTTGTAGGTGTATGTTTATGTTGTTTAATTTTTTATATTTAACGGCACAAACTAGTTTGTATTATTCTATTATTTATCTAATGTCTGCTGAATCACTCAGTGTGTCTTCTGTTTCATTCATATTATTATCTGTGCTTCTCTTTTCATATCTCTTGCTAAAGGTTTGTCAGTTTTGTCTTTCAAAAAGCCATTCAAAAAGCCAGTGGTTAAATTCTTTGATATTCTCTGTTATATCTTTACTTTTTATTTTATGAATTTTGGTTCTTATCTTAAAATATTTTAAAGTTATTAGATCCATAAATATTTAGAATTTTAGTATCTTCCTAGTAAAGGAACCTTTACATTGTTATATAGTGACTCTCTTCATTACATATTAGCAAGGCTTTTTTCCTTAAAGTTTATTTCATTTTATAATAATACAACTGCACAATTGCCTTTTGGTTAGTTTTTTCTTGGGATTATTTCCATCACTTACGTTTCAGTATTTCTGTATCCATATGTTTTATCATAACTCTTACAAGTTTTATAACCGTACTCTGACAATTTTATTCTTTTAATTGAAGAACATAGTTTACTTAGTATGATTAATGATTTATATGGATTAATTTTTACACTTTATTTTGTATTTCTCTCACTTTTTTATACTTCTTCTGTAGTCTCTTAGACTTCTGGATTGAATTGTTCTCATTTATGTTTGCCTTTCTACAAGGATGTTTGGATGTTACGTACTCTATATATAGTCTTTTAGGAGTTATTATAGAAATCAAAACAACATACTTAGTATAATCTAAACTAATATCTTTGCCCTGCTCCCAAACAGAAAAAGCAATTTACTGTTATCTCTAATCACCCTCCTGACTTACTTTATGTACTATACTGTATTTTAGTATTTCAGTTTTCTCTTTATTAAACAAATTAGACATTATGCATATTTTATTCACTTATTTTTGTTAATATTTATTAACATGTTTACAATTTTCTTTCAATTCTCATTAGTTCTTACATTTCATGCCATTCTTCTTACTGAAGGAGAGCTTTTAGAAATGTTCTTTAATGAGTATGCAGGGAAAAGCAGATAAAGACAAGTATTCTTTGTAATAAATAATCCAGTCAAGATGAAAAAAATGTCTTTATTGAGAACATATTAGTGCTAAATTCTCTTAGTGTTTGTTTGAAAGAAATATTTCTATTTCACTCTCATTTTTAAAGGAAGTTTCACTGGATATAGAACTGTAGGTTGTTAGATTTTTCTCTGAGTCCTTTAAAGATGTTATTCCATTATATTTTTCCTCTGCTCCCATTTTTAATTTAACAAAAAAGCTATCCGTCTTGTAATTCATTCATTTGTAGTCTCCCTGGTTGCTTTTAGGATTTTAAATTTATCTTTGGTCCAGCAATTCCAAAACAATTAGTCTAGGTATGCATTTCTTTTATTATGTCCTGGTTGTTATTCACAGTACTATTTCAAAGCAAGGATTCTTTTTTTTTTTAACATCTTTATTGGAGTATAATTGCTTTACAGTGATGTGTTAGTTTCTGCTTTATAACAAAGTGAATCAGCTCTACATATACATATATCCCCATATCTCCTCCCTCTTGCGTCTCCCTCCCACCCTCCCTATCCCACCCCTCTAGGTGGTCACAAAGCACAGAGCTTATCTCCCTGTGCTATGCAGCTGCTTCCCACTAGCTATCTATTTTACATTTGGTAGTGTATATATGTCCATGCCACTCTCTCACTTCGTCCCAGCTTCCCATTCCCCATCCCCATGTCCTCAAGTCCATTCTCTATGTCTGTATCTTTATTCCTGTCCTTCCCCTATGTTCTTCTGAACCTTTTTTTTTTTTTAGATTCCATATATATGTGTTAGCATACAGTATTTGTTTTTCTCTTTCTGACTTACTTCACTCTGTATGACAGACTCTAGGTCCATCCACCTCACTACAAATAACTCAATTTCATTTCTTTTTAAAGCTGAGTAATATTCCATTGTATATATGTACCACATCTTCTTTATTCGTTCATCTGTCAATGGACACTTAGGTTGCTTCCATATCCTGGCTATTGTAAAAGGGCTGCAATGAAAACTGTGGTACATGACTCTTTGAATTATGGTCTTCTCAGGGTATATGCCCAGTAGTGGGATTGCTGGGTTATATGGTATTTCTATTTTTAGTATTTTAAGGAATCTCCATACTGTTCTCCATAGTGGCTGTATCAATTTACATTCCCACCAACAATGCAGGAGGGTTTCCTTTTCTCCACACCCTCTCCAGCATTTATTGTTTGTAGACTTTTTGTTGGTGGCCATTCTGACTAGTTGAGGTGATACCTCATTGTAGTTTTGATTTTATTTTCTCTAATGATTAGAGATGTTGTGCATCTTTCATGTGTTTGTTGGCCATCTGTATATCTTCTTTGGAGAAATGTCTATTTAGGACTTCTGCCCAATTTTGGATTGGGTTATTTGTTTTTTTGATATTGAGCTGCATGAGCTGCCTGTATATTTTGGAGATTAATCCTTTGTCAGTTGCTTCATTTGCAAATATTTTCTCCCATTCTGAGGGTTGCCTTTTCATCTTCTTTATGGTTTCCTTTGCTGTGCAAAAGCTTTTAAGTTTCATGAGGTCCCATTTGTTTATTTTTGTTTTTATTTCCATTTATCTAGAAGGTGGGTCAAAAAGGATCTTGCTGTGATTTATGTCATAGTGTGTTCTGCCTATGTTTTCCTCTAAGAGTTTGATAGTGTCTGAGCTTACATTTAGGTCTTTTATCCATTTTGAGTTTATTTTTGTGTATGGTGTTATGGAGAGTTCTAATTTCATTCTTTTACGTGTAGCTGTCCAGTTTTCCCAGCACCACTATTGAAGAGGCTGTCTCTTCTCCATTGCATATTCTTGCCTCCTTTATGAAAAATAAGGTGACCATATATGCGTGGGTTTATATCTGGGCTTTCTGTCCTGTCTCATTGATCTATATTTCTGCTTTTGTGCCAGTACCATACTGTCTTGATTACTGTAGCTTTGTAGTAGAGTCTGAAATCTGGGAGCCTTTTTCCTCCAGCTACGTTTTTCTTTCTGAAGATTGCTTTGACTATTCAGGGTCATTGTGTTTCCATACGAATTTTGAATTTTTTTTTCTAGTTGTGTGAAAAATGCCATTGGTAGTTTGCTAGGGATTACATTGAATCTGTAGAATGCTTTGGGTAGTATAGTCATTTTCACAATGTTGATTCTTCCAATCGAAGAACACGGTATATTTCTCCATCTGTTTGTATCATCTTTAATTTCCTTCATCAGTGTCTTATAGTTTTCTGCATACAGGTCTTTTGTCTCCTTATGTAGGTTTATTCCTAGGTAGTTTATTCTTTTTCTTGCAGTGGTAAATGGGAGTGTTTCCTTAATTTCTCTTTCAGATGTTTCATCATTAGTATATAAGAATGCAAGAGATTTCTGTGCATTAATTTTGTATCCTGTTACTTTACCAAATTTATTGTTTAGCTCTAGTAGTTTTCTGGTAGCATCTTTAGGATTCTCTATGTATAGAATCATGTCATCTGCCAACAGTGACAGCTTTACTTCTTTTCCAATTTGGATTCCTTTTATTTCTTTTTCTTCTCTGATTGGTGTGGCTAAAACTTCCAAAACTATGTTGAATAATAGTAGTGAGAGTGGGCAACCTTGTCTTGTTCCTGATCTTAGTGGAAATGGTTTCAGTTTTTCACTATTGAGGATGATGTTGGCTGTGGGTTTGTCATATATGGCCTTTATTATGTTGAGGAAAGTTCCCTCTATGCCTACTTTCTGGAGGATTTTTATAATAAATCAGTGTTGAATTTTGTCAAAAGCTTTCTCTGCATCTATTGAGATGATGATATGGTTTTTATCCTTCAGTTTATTAATATGGTTTATCACATTGATTGATTTGCGTATACTGAAGAATCCTTGCATTCCTGGGATAAACCCCACTTGATCATGGTTTATGATTCTTTTAATGTGCTGTTGGATTCTGTTTGCTAGTATTTTGTTGAGGATTTTTGCATCTATGTTCATCAGTGATATTGGCCTATAGTTTTCTTTCTTTGTGAAATCTTTGTCTGGTTTTGGTATCAGGGTGATGGTGACCTTGTAGAATGAGTTTGGGAGTGTTTCTCCCTCTGCTATATTTTGGAAGAGTTTGAGAAGGATAAGTGTTAGCTCTTCTCTAATTGTTTGGTAGAAGTCACCTGTGAAACCTTCTCGTCCTGGGCTTTTGTGTGTTCGAAGATTTTTAATAACATTCTCAATTTCAGTGCTTGTGGTTGGTCTGTTTATATTTTCTGTTTCTTCCTGGTTCAGTCTTGGAAGGTTGTGCTTTTCTACGAATTTGTCCATTTCTTCCAGGTTGTGCATTTTATTAGCATATTGTTGCTTGTAGTAATGTTTCATAATCCTTTGTATCTCTGCAGTGTCAGTGGTTACTTCTCCTTTTTCATTTTTAATTCTATTGATTTCAGTCTTCTCCCTTTTTTTCTTGATGAGTTTGGCTAATGGTTTATCTGTTTTTCTTCTCAAAGAACCAGCTTCAGTTTTATTGATCTTTGCTATTGTTTCCTTCATTTCTTTTTCGTTTATTTCTGATCTGATCTTTATGATTTCTTTCCTTCTGCTAACTTTGTGGTTTTTTTGTTCTTCTTTCTCTAATTGCTTTAGGTGTAAAGTTAGGTTGTTTATTTGGAATGTGTCTTGCTTGTTGAGGTAGGATTGTATTGCTATAAACTTCCCTCTCAAAACTGCTTTTGCTGCATCCCCTAGGTTCAGGTTGTCATGTTTTCATTGTCATTTGTTTCTAGGTATTTTTTGATTTCCTCTTTGATTTCTTCAGTGATCTCTTGGTTATTAACTATTGTATTGTTTAGCCTCCATGTGTTTGTATTTTTTACAGATTTTTTCCTGTAATTGATATCTAGTCTCATAGCCTTGGGGTCAGAAAAGTTACTTGATATGATTTCGGTATTCTTAAATTTACCAAGGCTTGATTTGTGACCCAAGATATTGTCTCTCCTGGAGAATGTTCCATGAGCACTTGAGAAGAAAGTGTATTCTGTTGGTTTTGGATGGAATGTCTTATAAATATAAATTAAGTCCATCTTGTTTAATGTGTCATTTAAAGTTTGTGTTTCCTTATTTATTTTCATTTTGGATGATCTGTCAATTGGTGAAAGTGGGATGTTAAAGTCCCCTACTATGATTTGTGTTACTGTCGATTTCCCCTTTTATGGCTGATAGTATTTGCCTTATGTATTGAGGTGCTCTTATGTTGGGTGCATCAATATTTACAATAGTTATATCTTCTTGAATTGATCCCTTGATCATTATGTAGTGTCCTTCTTTGTCTCTTATAATAGTGTTTATTTTAAAGTCTATTTTGTTTGATGTGAGACTTGCTACTCCAGCTTTCTTTTGATTTCCATTTGCATGGAATATCTTTTTCCATCCCCTTACTTTCAGTCTGTGTGTGTCCCTAGGTCTGAAGTGGGTCTCTTGTAGACAGCATATATATGGGTCTTGTTTTTGTATCCATTCAGCCAGTCTGTGTCTTTTGGTTGGAGCATTTAATCCTTTTACATTTAAGGTAGTTATCAATATGTATGTTCCTATTACCATTTTCTTAATTGTTTTGGGTTTATTATTGTAGGTCTTTTCCTTCTTTTGTGTTTCCTGCCTAGAGAAGTTCCTTTAGCATTTGTTGTAAAGCTGGTTTGGTGGTGCTGAATTCTCTCAGCTTTTGTTTGTCTGTAAAGTTTTTAATTTCTCCATCGAATCTGAATGAGATCCTTGCTGGGTAGAGTAACCTTGGTTTTAGGTTTTTCCCTTTCATCACTTTAAACATGTCCTGCCACTCCCTTCTGGCTTGCAGTTTCTGCTGAAATATCAGCTGTTAACCTTATGGGGATTCCCTTGTATGTTATTTTTCCCTAGCTGCTTTTAATATTTTTTCTTTGTATTTAACTTTTGGTAGTTTGATTAATATGTGTCTTGGCATGTTTCTCCTTGGATTTATCTGTATGGGACTCTGCACTTTCTGGACTTGATTGACTATTTCCTTTCCCATATTAGGGAAGTTTTCAACTATAATCTCTTCAAATATTTTCTCCTTCCCTTTTTCTCTTCTTCTTCTGGGACTCGTATAATTCGAATGTTGGTGTGTTTAATGTTGTCCCAGAGGTCTCTGATACTGTCCTCAATTATTTTCATTCGATTTTCTTTATTCTGCTCTGCAGTAGTTATTTCTACTATTTTGTCTTCCAGGTCACTTCTCCGTTCTTCTGCCTCAGTTATTCTGCTATTGATGCTTTCTAGAGAATTATAAATTTCATGTATTGTATTGTTCGTCATTATTTGTTTGCTCTTTCGTTCTTCTAGGTCCTGGTTAAATGTTTCCTGTATTTTTTCCATTCAATTTCCAAGATTTTGCATCATCTTTACTATCATTACTCCGAGTTCTTTTTCAGGTAGACTGCCGTTTTCCTCTTTATTTATTTGGTCTCTTGTGTTTTTACCTTGCTCCTTCATCTGCTGTGTGTTTCTCTGTCTTCTCATTTTGCTTAAATTACTGTGTCTGGGGTCTCCTTTTCACAGGCTGCAAGTTCGTAGTTTCCCTTGTTTTTGGTGTCTGCCCCCAGTTGCTAAGGTTGGTCCGGTGAGCTGTGTAGGCTTCCTGGTGGAGGGCACTAGTGCCTGTGTTCTGCCGGGTGAGGCTGGAGCTTGATTTTCTGGTCGGCAGGACCGTGTCTGGTGGTGTGTTCTGGGGTGTCTGTGACCTTATTATGATTTTAGGCAGCCTCTCTGCTGAAGGCTGGGGTTTTGTTCCTGTCTTGCTAGTTGTTTGGCGTAGGGTGTCCAGCACTGGAGCTTGCTGGTCGTTGAGTAGAGCCGGGTCTTAGCGTCGAGATGGATATCTCTGGGAGAGCTTTTGCTTTTTCATATTATGTTGAGCCTGGAGGTCTCTGGTTGACCAGTGTCCTGAACTCAGCTCTCCAACCTCAGAGGCACAGGCCTGACACCCAGCCGGAGCATGAAGACCCTGTCATCCACACGGCTCAGAAGAAAAGGGAGATAAGAAGAAAGAATGAAAATATAAATAAATAAAATAAAATAAAAGTTATTAAAATATAAAAAATTATTAAAAATAAAAAATTAAAAGTAATAAAAGCAAAGAAAGAAAGAAAGAAGAGAGCAACCAACCCAAAAAACAAATCCACGAATGATAACAAGTGCTAAAAAGTATACTAAAAAATGCCAAAAAAACAGAAAACGGGCAGACAGAACCCTAGGACAAATGGTAAAAGCAGAGCTATACAGACAAAATCACACAAAGAAGCATAAACATACACACTCACAAAAAGAGAAAAAGGGAAAAAGATATATATATCTTTATATAAAAAAAAAAGCAAGAGAGCAACCAAATCAATAAACAAATCTACCAATGATAATAAACTGTAATTACTAAACTAAGATAAACATAAGACCAGGAACAAATTAGATGCAGAATGCAAAACCCTAGTCCCCCATTGCTTCCAAAGTCCAACACCTCAATTTTGGGATGATTCATTGTCTATTCAGGTTTTCCAGAGAGGCAGGGTACATCAAATTGACTGTGGATATTTAATCAGCTGCTCCTGAGGCTGCTGGGAGAGATTTCCCTTTCTCTTCTTTGTTCGCACAGCTCCTGGGGTTCAGCTTTGGATTTGGCCCTGCCTCTGCGTGTATGTTGCAGATGAGGGCATCTGTTTCCTGCCCAAACAGGATGGGGTTAAAGTAGCAGCTGATTCAGGGACTCTGGCTCACTCAGGCCGGGGGAGGGGGGGTGGGGGGGTGGGAGGGGGGCGGAGGGAGGGGTATGGAATGTGGGGAGCCTAAGGCAGCAGAGGCCAGCATTACTTCGCAACAGCCTGAGGTGCGCAGTTTGTTCTCCCAGGGAAGTTGTCCCTGGATCACGGGACCCTGGCAGTGGTGGGATGCACAGGCTCCCAGGACAGGAGGTGTGGATAGTGACGTGTGCTTGCACAGAGGCTTCTTGGTGGCTGCAGCAGCAGCCTTAGCATTTCATGCCCATCTCTGGTGTCCATGCTGATAGCCGCAGCTCTCTCCCAGTCTGTGGAGCTCATTTAGGCAGTGCTCTGAATCCCCTTTCCTCACGCACCCTGAAACAGTGGTGTCTTGCCTCTTAGGCAGGTCCAGACTTTTTCCCGGACTCCCTCACAGCTAGCTGTGGCGTACTAGCCCCCTTCAGGCTGTGTTCACACAGCCAACCCCAGTCCTCTCCCTGGGATCTGACCTCCGAAGCCCGAGCCTCAGCTCCCAGTCCCCACCCCACCCAGCAGGTGAGCAGACAAGCCTCTCGGGCTGGTGAGTGCTGGTCGGTACTGATCCTCTGTGTGGGAATCTCTCCGCTTTGCCCTCTGCACCCCTATTGCTGCTCTCTCCTCTGAGGCTCTGAAGCTTCCTCCCTGCCACCCTCCGTCTCTGCCAGTGAAGACACTAGGCTTCCTAGTGTGTGGAAACTTTTCCTCCTTCACATCTCCCTCCCAGAGGTGCAGATCCTGTCCCTATTCTTTTGTCTCTGTTTATTCTTTTTTCTTTTGCCCTACCCAGGTATGTGGGGAGTTTCTTGCCTTTTGGGAAGTCTGAGGTCTTCTGCCAGCATTCAGTAGGTGTTCTGTAGGAGTTGTTCCATGTGTAGATGTATTTCTGATGTATTTGTGGGGAGGAAGTTGATCTGCACGCCTTAGTCCTCCGCCATCTTGAAGGTCTCGAGGATTCTTGTTATTCATCAGCTTTGAGGAAGTCTCATGAAGTTCTCAGTAAATACAGTACTTTCCCATTGCAAAAAATTTCCTTCTCTAACATGAATTAAACATCTGTTAGACCTTCTCACTGTATCCTTTAGAAGTTCTTTTCTTCTCTCTCTTTTGTTTTCCTTTTCCTTTCTGTACTTTATAGTGTCTAGTTTCTTCATTTTTATATTCTAGTTCTCTACTTCTCTCTTCAGCTATATCTAAGCTACTGATTCATTTATTTATTGAGCTTTTAAAATTTTTCAATTGATTTAGTCTTCTTTTTCTATTTAGTTCTTTTCCAAATATGATCATTTTTGATAGTTTAGATTATTTTTTACTTTCATACTTTCAATTATTTTTTACTTAAAATATATTAATTATACTTAAAATATATTAGTTATATTAATAATTCTAAAATCTTTTTTTGTTATTTTTATGCTGTTTTGTTTTTTCTGAAGCCTCTTGACCAAGGCATATGAAATTCTCTGTATTTTATTATTGTTAGTTCATATTAATTATCAATGATAATTGATCTCTGAGTTGAAGATGAATGTCTCCAAAGAGGATTTATGTTTACTTTTTCTGAAAGCAGACACTGAGATGAAATTTGGAGTGCAAGACATTTAGTAAAGATTAAGTAGCCCTGGGCAGAGAGAGAAGTCAAACTTTAATGTAGGACTGGCAAAGCTTTGGCCAATCCGGTGGAGAGCTTTGGAGAAAACATCATTCATCAGGGTTGTCTTGCAATGGGTTGGAAAGGCTAGACTTTTATACTTTTACTTCACTCAGTCACCAAAGATGGTCTGCTCCTCAGGTGAGGTGGCCCTCTGTAGCTGAGGCATATCCTAGTGATTGTCTGCTGGCACAGTATCTGCAGTTGTGCAGCAGCAAGTCTTACCTTCAGTGGGGATCTGAGCAGTATTTCTCTGTGTCTTATCACATTGGGGAAACAAACATGGGAGTTACTGAGACAACTCGGAAGCATTGTGTGTATTTTAGGTGAGAAGAGGGTTAAAGATCAACCCCCTGGCATTAATGGGCTGACACAGGAAGATTAAGTTAAGATGGTTGAGAAGGAAGGACTTGAAGAAAGAGGGTCCTTACCCTGAGTATTTGTAATGAAAATAAAAAGTGTGAGAATAACTAAACATACATTATCAACTGGAAACTGCATTCTGTTTAGCATAGGATTAGCTTAATCATGAATACAGATGTGCAAACCATAAGTACTCTATATCATCTACTGTTTCTACTTCTTTAAAAATCAGCAAAATGCTTAACTCAGCGGACATAAAGAAAATGTCTCCATTCTGGTATTTAGTTCTGTTTTTGCTGTCCTGAATTCTTTCTCTGTATAGGATTCCATTTTTTTTTTCCTATGCTGTCTTATAAAAAGAATTTCCTTGAATCATAGCTTTCAATCCTAATTAAGAAATTTCTTAATTTTATAGTTGGGAATTTCTCGAAGTTCAGACTTTATTAAAGTCTAAATTAACTGCATTTCCAAAGTTTTGCTTCCTTCTAATACATTCTGTAAAATGCCTATCACCAACTTATTATTGTCCTTGGAATGGCTTCTCCGTATTTGTGAGTTTCTTGAAGTCTGTTTTGTGTCTCTGATCTGATGCTCAGTGCTCTGTGACTGGTGTTTTTCTCTGTTCACCTGCAGTACTTTGTTCTCACTTTTCATTGGAAAACCAACCTATTGAATAATCTGTGCTGAAAAGGAATTTCCCTATCTAAAGATATAGACCCTGTGATATTGTTTAACACTCTTAAATATCTTTCATGGCCACAGACACACAAAGTTTTATAGTTCCATTTCAAATGCACTATCATATAAACTACATAAGACCTATGGTGCAGATGCGTTGCCAGTTCTTTGATTTAGGTCATTGGTGTTATTTTAGAAAGTAGCCATTGAAATTCAAAATAACTGCCAGGCCTTTTGAGGAAAGTGGCCCGCAATCTTTCTTTCTTCCTGACACTGCTATGTGCATCAAGTCAGATCATCTCAGCTAGCTTGGTCACAAATCTTTGACCAGGGTGTAATGCCAAATGCAAACATTTATAGCCTGGGTGTAAGCAAGACAATAACCTACCTGCCATTGTGGATGGTGAAAGACTGACTGTGATGGTTAATTTTATGGGTCAACTTGACTGAATCATGGGCTGCCCAGATATTTAGCTAAACATTATTTCTGTGCCTGTGAGGGTTTACTAGATGAGATTAGCATTTGAATTGGTAGACTGAGTAAAGCAGATTGCTCTTCCCACTGTGGGTGGGCATCCTCCAATCCTTTGAGGGCTTGAATAGAACAAAAAGGCAGAGGAAAGGAGAACTTGCTCTCTCTGCCTGATTGTTTGAGCCAGAACATCCATCTTCTGTCCTTGGATTGGGACTTAGACCATTGGCCCTCTCATTCTCAGAATTATATCACTGGTTCTCCTGGGTCTCCAGATTGCAGATGGCAGGTCCTGGGACTTCTCAGCCTTCGTAATCACTTGAGCAAATTCCTTATAATAAATCTCTTTATATCTGCATCTGTATATTATGTATACACATATAGATGCAGATATAAAGAGATTTATTATATTATTATAATATATCCTATTGGTTCTGTTTCTCTGGAAACTAATACTGACTAATACACTGACATAATCAAACCTCTTGTCTTGGGCAGAATGGAAGTCAGATATATAAGAGCATATGGACCACCAGAGCTGATAATTGTCAAGCAGTGTCCCCACTGTGTCAGTGTTGCTTATCCTACTTAGAGACCACCAGTCAATCAAATGTTAGAATGACAAGGCCCTCAAGATCTAGAGAAAAAACTATAAGTGGATGAATTCTCATGCTGATTCTATTATTTTTTAAAATTTATTTTATTGAAGTATAGTTGATTTACAGTGTATTAATTTCTACTGTACAGCAAAGTGATTCAGATATATATATATATATATATATATATATATTCTTTTTCATATTCTTTTCCATTATGGTTTATCACAGGATATTGACTATAGTTCCCTGTGCTGTACAGTAGGACCTTATTGTTTATCCATTCATTTATAATAGTTTGCATCTGCTAACCCCAGACTTCCAACCCATTCCTCCCTCATCTCTCTTCCCCTTTGGCAATCACAAGCCTGTTCCGTATGTCTGTGAGTCTGTTTCTGTTTCATAGATAAGTTCATTGGTGTCATATTTTAGATTCCACATATAAGTGATATCATATGGTATTTGTCTTTCTCTTTCTGGCTTACTTCACTTAGTATGATAACCTCTAGGTCCATCCATGTTGCTGCAAATGGCATTATTTCATTCTTTTTTATGGCCGAATAGTATTCCATTATACATATGTACCACATCTTCTTTATCCATTCATCTGTTGATGGGCATTTGGGTTGTTTCCATGTCTTGGCTATTATAAATAGTGCTGCAGTGAACATTAGGGTGCATGTATCTTTTTGATTTATAGTTTTCTCTGGATATATGCCCAGAAGCAGGATTGCAAGATCATATGACAACTCTGTTTTTAGCTTTTTGAGGAACCTCCATACTGTTTTCTATAGTGGCTGCACCAATTTATATTCCCACCGACAGTGTAGGAAGGTTCCCTTTTCTCCACACCCTCTGCAGCATTTGTTATTATGAACTTTTTAATGATGGCCGTTCTGACTGGTGTGAGGTGGTACCTTATTGTAGTTTTGATTTGTATTTCTCTAATAATTAGTGAGGTTGAGCACCTTTCATGTACCCGTTGCCAATTCTATTATTGACTTGCTGTGGGTTTGAGGAGCAGAAATAGAATGAAGAAAAAAATTAGTAGGTCAATAACAGTAGGACAGATGCTAGCTGGAACCTGCAAAGTTCTGTGAAAACTTTGTACTATACTCTAAACTTTTTTCAACACTGTGAAAAAAAGTGTTGTTTTATAATGACTGTGATTTGTGAAAATGTCCTAACCTCCCTAATTCTCTTCCTGTAGATGGGTAGGTTGAGAATAATGGGCTCCTTTTCTAACATTTGATTGCTGACCTGTAACCACTGGTTGATAGGCCACCCTGACACAGTGGTAACATTACTGGGTACCCGATCCTTTCAAACTCACCTCCTCTTCATCCTTTTCATTCCTTTCTCCACACTAACGTCCTTTTCTCATGTCACTGTGATAACATGCCAGTCAAAGTTAGAGCATGACTTTAGACTACAAGGCGTTTTGAGTTTCTTACCAAAAATCATGGAAAAGTGAGGCATTATCATCAACAAAGAATTTTTATTTTTTCGTACTGATAGGAACAGCAAAAGACAAGAACATAAGCTAATTTCACCCTTAATGTTTTGGTGTACTGTAAGTCCGCTACATACGAACCTTCAAGGTGAGAACTTTCAAAGTGTGAACATGCATCTGGTTCCAGCAAGGAACCAGAACCTGTGCCATCAATGTCAGGCGTGAGTGAAATTGCAGCTCGCCCTCTGTCTCCTACTGCTGAGGATCCCTCAGCTCTACCATCTCCCACCTCCTCCTCTCCTCTAGTCAGTAACTCTTCTTGCCTGTTCACTAGATGCCAGCCCCTGTATGCCAGCTTTTTTACTGGACTACTGTACTATTCATGGTACTGTACTGTAAGATTAAAAATGTTTTCATTATTTTTTGTTTGTTTTTTATGTATTATTTGTGTGAAAAGTATTATAAACCTATTAGAGTATAGTACTATATAGCTGATTATGTTAGTTGGGTACCTAGACTAACTTCGTTGGACTCACAAACAAATTGGACTTGTGGGGCTTCCCTGGTGGCGCAGTGGTTGAGAGTCCGCCTGCCGATGCAGGGGACGTGGGTTTGTGCCCCGGTCCGGGAAGATCCCACATGCCGCGGAGCGGCTGGGCCCGTGAGCCATGGCCGCTGAGCCTGTGCGTCCGGAGCCTGTGTTCCGCAATGGGAGAGGCCACAGCAGTGAGAGGCCCGCGTACAGAAAAAAAAAAAAAAAAAAAATTGGACTTGTGAATGCGTTCTCAAAGTGGAACTCATTTGTATGTAGGGGACTCACTGTATTTTTCTTAAGGTGCATATTTAGAGGGCACTCTGGGTAGAGAGGACATGGCAGATAGGGTTAAATATCCCATTACATAAGACAGAAGAACATACATGAGGACACTTGAATTGTTTTCCCACAGAATTTCACACATTTTTATCACATCATTTTCATTCTAGGGCACAAATCTTCCCTTGGCACCAAGAAAGGATGTGGGATCTGCTCCAGTCTGTCACGTCACTAAGCTGTCATGGAAAGACATGTTCTGCTTGGTCATAACAGACCTGCAAGACCGTATTTTTAGTTCATATCTCCTTAAATGCACACATGTACTTGCTACTACTACCAGCACTGCTTTAGCACCCAGAGAAGAGACAAACATTTCAGTCAGGGTGGGAGTAAGGGTAGGGTTCCCTTTTGTCAAATCTGAAATTCCAAAAATGGTGTTTTCAGATACTCTTTGGAAAAATGGGGGTGTCCTTGGAGTCTTTGATGATGATGTAAGGGACAGAAATAATAAGTCATGTCAATAAGGTCAGTCTTATTCAGAATGCCTTGGATAACCAGAGTCATAATTTTGTGGTTGGCAAATGTAGTACTACCATTCAGTCATTAAAAGGCTTTTCAGTAAAAATTTTACCCCAAAGGAGAATGTGTTAAGAAGATGATCTACTGGGTCACACATTATGATGGTCTCTGGAAGACCCAATTTGCATTCCTGCCATGTAGAAACAGAAGCTGGCTTTCTGTCATTCTTGGGAGGTTGTATTGCCTGTTTGGAGTGGACTTTGGGAGAGTGGTTCATGTTCTACGTTGGAAGTTTCTTTTTTGCCTCACCTGGGAAAGCTGTGCTTTTCTTTTTAATCTTGAGCTCTATGGAAATTTGTAAGATAGGGTGTAGTAGAAAAAAAGATTAGGCAAGTGGGTCTTGAGACAGTTTCAGCAAGGGCAGTTAAGCAGTGATTTTTTTTTAGGGGAGGGGCTTGTTTTTGTTTTTTATGTTAGTGTTCAACATCAGTTTTTGTTTGAATAAAAGGGTAGAACAGCTAAAAAGTTTTTTTTTTTTAATCTTGACTTAGGGCATTTTAATAAACATTTCATGTTTTATTTTCCCTAGGCAAAAAGTAACTATAGTATTTATACCTTCACCCCCTCAGTACTCACTGCCCCATCCCCTCCTTTCTTCCCAGATGCCATAGATGTTGTAGAGGAATAATTCGATCAAATCTATAAAATTCCTTGAACCGTGAGAGAAAGACCCTCTGAAAATACAAGTTGTCATTTGCTTGTTTTTTATAGACACATTCAACCATAGATGTTTCCATCTTAACTCAGGGCCCCTCAGTTTGTGATACTTAAACTTTAGGAAACAGTTGGAGCTATCTGACAACTTCTAAAGAACTGCAGATCTGTAGATCTTAGTGGGAGACAGAGCAGCAGGAGGATAAGCCCAGGAAACCAAATATGTATTTTTTTTTTTTACTATCCTTATTCCATGCCCCACCTTGTTTTCTCTGGTCACCCTCTCCCTTCTCAGCTATACCTCCATCCCCCTCTCTGCTTGGTCCCAAGACCTCAAAATTCTCTTTAAATTTATTACAATAAGTATCTTTATTAAAAGGGGTATCTTTATTTGAAGGGGTACAGTGATAGATCATTGTCATCACTGCAGTCTTTCTCCCTCATTTAGAAGTTGGCATGAAAGGCTTGATGTACAGAACAATATCATCTGCTCTAATGATCTGTAGACTAGAGCCGGAGCTCAAAGGCTCCAGCCTTTCTGGCTCATACTGTGCAAGGGAAGCGGCTGGGGCTCATGTTTTATTGGAAGAATGGGAACAAAGGATCTTAAGCGGACTACACAGGGACCATGTGAGTAATAACAAGCCTTGTAAAATTGTTTCAACTCCTTTCCTCAACCTTAGCTGTTGTGACAAATGTGTCAAAGCTTTAGACAGGGCATACTGGATGCTGATGGAGCCTGGGTTGATGTAGAACAGGATTGTGCCTCCAAGTGAAGCTACTGAAGTAGGAAGGAGAGAAAAATAGTCTTTATAGAAAGAAAAGTTACTGACATTTACTCTTAAACTTGCTGAGCACTACTACTTTCAGAAAACTTTTACTTCTGGTCTGGAAAGCCACTTTGTCACAAGCATTCCAACTGCTTTATATTTGTATTGATGCTATTACAATTCATTGACCTGAAATTGAAATTAAAAACAACAACAACAACAACAACCACCGAGTAGTCAGAAAAGCGTATTCATCTCAAAGTGTGCAAGTGGTTTGCTTCCAGGGTGTTGGTGCCTTTCCTGGGCCAGCTGTCATCAATCTGGAGATTTCATTTAGATTGTCTGTAAACAAGTATCTTTGGGTAAGTTGTGACTTCTCTGCAAGGGAATAAGTCATGCAGTAAAGCCCACATGGCTTTCCTCTGGGACATGTATCTGGGGCTGAGCTCAAAGCGATGATCGCAAAAGTGCCCTGAGTAAGTTGCCAATGTTTCTGCTGCCTACTGTACAGAGATTTCAAGTTTGCAAGCCCATGAATTCTTCCCCGACCATCCAGGAGCATAGAGAAAAATAAATATTGAGTTCTGCAGATGGCATCTTAGTTTCTGCTCATTTTGCTTCAGATCACCAAGGTCAGACAATAAAAGAACACTAGTAACCTTTCCTGGAGAGAGCAAAGGCCACCATGTGTCTGAGAATTGAATTTGAAGTTTCATTGGCTTGGAATCCACTGTATTTCTAAATCATCATCTGGCTTGAAGTGGAAGTTAAGGCAGGAATATGTTTCTAATGGAAGGAGCTGGACTTTGGCTGGCTTCAAAGGGGTACAGATCAGAGTTTTGCTTCTGAATTTGAGAGGCTGCCTCATCACCAGAAAATAAAGTAAGGACTCAAAAGAACTGAATTCTTCTATTCTTGTACACAGCCTGATAAAAATTTTGCTTACTTTTTTTACTTTAAAATTTGCATCTGCAAAATGAGGATAAGTGACCTTTATTGGCCTCTTAAAAACACTGTAAGGCAATGTCTTTTAAGGTCTAAGGTAAGTAGCTATTCATTCATGAGGGTTTTCTTTACTATTATTATAATACCAATCACATAGTGGGCTCACATCAAATAATTGTTTTCTTTCGGGTCTAATGATACATTCTTAAAGCTCTTAGGGAGCCACTTTCATCATAGAGCTAACTGGAGTCCTGTTGTTGATTACTCTTTGAAATTGAATGCAGAAAGATTGTTAATATCCAGTGGGGAAAAAGATTGTTAATATCCAGTGGGGAAACAGGTACTCTCAGACACTGTTGGTGGGAGTGTAAATTGGAACAGCCTTTTTGGAGGGCAATTTGGCAAATTCTAGCAAAATTTAAAGTGCTCAAACCCCCCCTTTAACCAAGAAGTTTCACTGGTGGGTTTCTATCATAGAGAAAAAATTGCCCATGTGCACAAAGTAGCATGTGCAGGGATGATCATTTGAACATTTTTTAAGATAGTAAAATATTAGAAACCCTTAAGTGTCTGCCAAGTAACAAGTGGAAAAACTTAAATGATGTTTCAGCCACACTTCGGCATCCTATACGGCAGTTAAAAAAATGAAGATCTCTTCATACTGATGAAGAGCTCTTCAGATGTATATTTGAATGGAAAAAAAAAGAATGAAATGTTTTTATTTATATCATGAAAGACACATTTTTACACATGTGTATAAGTAAAGGTAGAGAAAAGCTTGGGAATATATATATCAAATTGATAACCTCTGAGAAGGATTATAGAAAGAATGGGCTAGGAAGCAGGTGACTTTTACTCTCTGTATTTCTATATCCTTTGGGTTTTTATAAGCTATGAGAACATACTCAGATATTTTTATATAAAAATAATAAATATATTTCAGAGCCATTTCTATTTGGTCTGGAAAAAATTTAATCAGCTTTCTCTGCTTCCAGTTTTTCATCTAAAAATTGTCAAAGTAGCTCTATAGTCTATTTCAGTTCTAAGTACGATCAAAATTGATGGCTAGAAGATCCAGAATTGTCAGGGAAAAGTCAAAGCTTGGATATATTGTCTTTCTTCAGTGACTTCAGTTTCCTTGATTATCTTTATTTCCATTTGGTCATGAGACATCAGAGGAATAAGAAAAGCCTAGAGTGATACTTTTGAAGGTGTATTCCACAGAACACTTGTCTCGAATTTGAGTGGGAATCCTATTATTCAAAGTGTGATCCATAGGACTCCATTTCCCCTTTCTCTTTTTAGAAGGAGCCTATTTCTCTGTTATGTGGTTTGCCTGGAATTAGCCTTACTCTCAGCTTCAACAATGGGCCCTGATTGGCCTAAGCCAATCCACCCCACCCTGGTCAGCTGAGGAATAATCAAACCTAAAACAATCAGCACATCCCATTTCCATGGATAGCAAATGGCTCCTAAAGGGCATGTGCCTTAATCAGAAGAAGCTTTCTCTCCTCTTTGGCTATAAGTGAAGACTACCTGGGAGTGACTACCGTAAGGGAAGCCCACTTAAGGATGAAGCTGACAGAAGGAGGGCAGAGATGAGTGACTGGAACTATAGCCCTGGTGCCTGAAGCTCACCCTACTTTTTTAGTTAATGCAACTATAAACTCCCTTTATTCATTAAATTAGTGTTGGTTTAGGTTCCTGTTATTTGTGAGTGAAGGCATCCTAACTGATAGAAGTAATATGACTCATACTGTGAGAAGAGGTAGGAAGTGCTGGTTCAGAATGTGACCCTGGTGTCAGAGTGCTGGGCTTTGAATCCTGCTTACACTTACTGACTGAGTAATCCTGGGCAAATACAATAGAGTTAATAGTGGTACCTATCTCATAGTATTGTTATTGTGATTTAACAAGTTAATGCATGTAAAATGCTTGACACTATGGCTGGCCTGTAATAGCACTCAATGAATTATTACTACATCAGTAGTCATTGAATGAAAAAAAGGAATTGCATTATCAGATAGGTTTGGGGAAACTGTGTCAATCAAAGTAAAGATAGTTTCTCCACTGCAGGACTTATTAAAGCCTTTAATATGAAAACATGCATTGTAAATTTCCAAGACTGAAATGTTATATGTAGTATTGCCCAGAGTCATTTGTCCATAGGAAACTTTTTGTTTGTTTGTTTTTGTTTTTGAGAAATAGCTTTAGTGACTTCTGCAGAATCTGCTTCTGGAAATATTGACTTTGAGCGAACATTAATAAAAATAGGAATCAGTGTGCCAGATGCTCAGGGGTCTATTGGTTTGGCTCCTTTATAACCACTGTCTTGTTTCTGCAACTGGGAGATGTACACCTGAGGTATTTTTGTCCTAGGCCCCCGCCCCCTGCAAAAAAGGGACACTTCTATATAATACTCAATCTGGCTTTGAAAATGTAATTTTCATTTGCAGCCAAAACTATCAGAAATTCAGTGCAGAATGCTTCTAATAATAATTGCTACCATTTATTGAGTGGCTATAATGGGCTAAGTACTTTGCTAACCTCTTCACATTCATTATCTCGTTAATCTTCTCAATAGTCATATGATGTAGGTATGATGATTCTCTCCCTTTTGAAGATAACTGAAGCTTAGAGAGGGTTAGTAATTGCCATAGTCATCGACTGGTTAGGGGAAGAGCTTGAATTTGGAACCAGGTTTGTCACAACTTAAGATAGTAACCAACACATTAAGCTGGTGTAAAGAAAACTTCCATTAGAAATTGTCTTAGAGTGCACATCTAGATATTTATAATCCAAGAATGGTGACCAATAAAATCCTTAAAACCAGTCTGTGTGCAGAGAGTTAAAGTGTACACACAACACTGTTAGACTAATGAAAGTGCTCCTTTCTTTTCTTTTCTTTTCTTTTTTTTTTATCATATGTGGATTTCAAAGCCATCCGTATCAAAGAATCATCACCTGAGAAACTAAAACCCAACAACATGGCTTCTTTATCAAGGAGCATCTGTTTCTTATAGTGATCAGATTGCCTTTCAGCCTTTTTCTGCATAGTTGATAATTCAGAAGCATTCTTCTATACAGTAATTAAAGATGAGTTTTCCAGCCCTGTTGAAAAAACTCCTCCATTTAGCTATGACAGGTTATATTTTATAATGAGGTGAAAGGATATCATTGCTGGAGAAAAAAAATCCACGGACTCTGCTACTCACAAAAGGCTGTCAAATATTGTATGCTTCAGTGTTGAGGCTCATTGTGAAAGGAATGCTTCTGTGGGGTTTCAGATTTTCCTTGGTCTCTCTGTATTCTCAGAACAAACAACTGTGGAGAAATGGTAAAGCTCTGGAAGGAGTCAGACTCTCAGTGACTGACTGGACAGTTTTTCCCTTGGAACAGCGGCAAATGCTCACCAATAGCCCTGCTCATGGTCTCTCCACTGCCCATTCAGAAGAGCCCTAATTAAAGTCCAGACCTTCACAATGAAGGCACAGCTAAAGGATGGAAAAATTCACTCTAGATTTCACAGCCTTTCTGTGGGCCTGGGATGTTTATTATAAACAATTTTTTTGGATTGTATTAGTAGACTGTCAACCCTTTGCATCCTTCTGTTTCCTCATTTGAGTGTTTTGCAAAATTATTGTGATTGTCACCTTTACCCTGACCAAAAGGTAACAATGACCTAACTTTATTTCCTGTTTAAATTTAGACCAGAATGTCTGGGGAGTTCCTATCACATTTATTGGCTCTGTGTGTGTATTTTTTTATACACACACATACACTCACACACATATTCATTCAAGGCTGGAGCTGGTGTGCCTGCCACCTCAAATGAGATCCCTCAGTCCCCAAGGGCTTGCAGCCATTTGCCCTTTGGATGTGCCTGACAGGTTGGAAGCTGGTTCATTTCCTGTGGTTCTTTTAAACACAGCCAGCTGTGTGAGGACGGAACTTGCTGTCTTCCATGTTGTTCCAGTAGGTGTTTCAGAAACTTCCTGAGGGGACTCTGGTAGTTCACCAAGTTGAGACTTTTTAAAAAGTGGATATATATATATATATATATATATAATTTTTATGATAAAAAGACCTCATGGGAAGTTCACAGCTGTAAATGACAGATAAAGAATCAAAAGGGAAGGAGAAAGACTGGCAGCACTTAGGTCTGTGCTCAGTCCCATGACACCAGGGACTCTAATGTATAAACAAAACCAAAAGGGGAAATTAAACTTGTCAGCCAGAAAATTTTATTTAAAAAATAGTCACAGTTATAGGAAATATTACAGATTATGTGACACCAGATAGCCTTTATTTATCTGCCTTTTCATTGCCACAGAGTACATGTTAACCTTGAGAGCACCTGAAAAAATTCAAAACATCAGAACCCTTGATTTCCTATTTACTTTAAATAATAATTCAGGGTTTGTGTCAAAATACTAATAAATATTGCAAAAAAGACATTATTTCTGGATTTTGTTTCTTCAGAGGATGATATCACATTAAAACTTGGCAGAAAATGTGTTTGTTAAATATTAACTTCAATAGCTTGAAAGGAAAAATATTGGGAACCAAAATATGTTGGACAAATAACATTATATCTTAGTGTATCTAGAGAGAATCTAGTCATAAAGTAGAATATTTACTGATGTATGTCCCAGTAGGACAATACTATTTCAGTATATTTTGTTTGTTTGTTGCACTGTTCTCTGCATCACTCTAATGTTTATTGCATTTTGGTGTACATTAAATCTTTATTGCTTTTTCTCCAGATCGTTATATTTACGAGTTTAGGGTCCACAGAGTACTGTCCATACCAATTCGTGACAGTACCATCTAGTGGCAGAATGATAGCTTTTTCTCACTAGATTTAAGTAAGGTAATGGATGGAGAGCATGCTGGGAACAGGAGCCATTTTTCGAAGCTCAGGGGTTGCCTAAGATGGACTAGAACTAAAATTCTACTTATGTGGTACTTTTATCTCTTTTCTCGGCATCTTTCCTAAGAAAAGGTTTGTAGGAAGATGATAATAACCAAAACCAGTTCATCAATTCAATTTCTTTATGAGGGCTTATAGTAGCATCTTATATTCAATGAAAGCTAGTAATTTTCCTCTGTATTCAATCTGTCCTTTGACTTCTCATCAAGTTGATAATATTACTGTTCTCTAGGATTTCTCACCTTAATTGACTCCCCTGTCTGTTTTGTTTCCCTGTGTAGGTTTTCCTAAACCATTCCATATGAGAATCCCACTTTTAAAGACGTTTAAAAGAGCAGATACATGACCTTGTTTATTTCCAGTGTTAAATAACTTAAAGAAAATATTATTCATACTAAGTATTTCTTAAATATTATATGCTCTATTTTATTCCATTTCCTTTTTTCATTGGAACTTAACCTCTAGGGAATTAAAATTGGTTTTATTGCCCTGACTTTGCAGGTCCTAGATATCTGTACTCAATGAATTGCATGTTTTTCTCTGACTTTTTCCATAGTTGCCACTGTGACTAGGCTTCTGCCTTATGAATCAGTCGAAACTGAGTCCTGACCTTGGAACTCAGCCCACTGTTTCTTATCCCTCACCTAGTTCTTGATCTTCAGAAGTACAGGTTCTGCAATAAGAAAAGTTGGTGCCATTTTCTAGTTGCATGATGTTGGGTAGTTACCTTCTAAAAGTCTGTTTTATCATCTATAATATATAATTTTAGAGCATGATTTTGAAGATTAAGTACTTCTACACTTCTTGGCATGTAGTATACACCCGATAAATCCCAGGTGTTATTATTATTGCACATCACTTCCTGGTAGTCGCTGGATGCTGTTCCCACTAACTTTAAATGGGATAGATAGGACTGTTACTACAAGATTCCTATGCACTGGCCTTGACTTTCAGGGGATAGCTTTGTCAGTTTTCCTACCATAGCCAACTCACCTCAGCTTACTTTCTCTTCCCTGACGGTCTCTTTTAAGGCCCCAGTATGGTTCAGGGGTGAGCTCACTTGGGTTATAAATGACAAATTCTTCCTTTTTCTTTTTAATCTGCCTCTGTCATCTTATGGTCATGGAGTATTAGAAACTAATGGAAAGGTAATATCTGCATGTGGTTTACTCCATGAAATGATCTGTAGTTCCTGATCCTCAAAGCAGGAACTCAATGTAAATGAGACTGTCATTCACAAAGAAATCACTTTTGAACATGGCTTTTACAACTAAACCAAGAGTTAGCATGTAATTCTCTGTTCCAGACTATCTTATTTCTTTGTGTTGTGATAGTACTCCTCACTCTTCGGCATCTGAGGAGAAATGCTTTATTGAAAATTCCTTGAGGGCAGTGACCATGGCTTATTCATTTCTGTAATCGTCGCAGAACTTATCACAAAGCCTCTCACATGGTAGATGCTT
Source organism: Leucopleurus acutus (assembly GCF_964270905.1). Lineage (NCBI taxonomy): Eukaryota > Metazoa > Chordata > Mammalia > Artiodactyla > Delphinidae > Leucopleurus > Leucopleurus acutus. Next base: position 80,848,240 of record NC_139142.1, on the reverse strand, counting down.
CATAAATATTCGTTGAAAGAAACAACTCCCTCCTCCGAATAGTCCTTCTAGCAAGACAGCTTCAGGAAGTTTGAAGGTTGGTAGACTAGACTCTGAATATTTCGATGTTGACTCTTATCATTAGTATCATTGCAGGCTTCTTCCACCATCTTCCTGCCAATTTTACTAGGGATTCAAGCTACACATAAGTTTATTTTTTTGAAAATAGGGTACTATTTTTTGTTTACTCAGATGTAAGAACCCTATTCAGAAATCTGGATATCTTTGATAAAAATAATTATAATTTAAAAATAATAGCTAACCCAAGTATTTTTCATTATTCTTCTATGTACCAGGTAATAGGCCATATATACTTTATTCCTCATCCTTACAGCATCAATGATGTGAGGGTTTGATGCCTGAAAAGCATCAGACTTTTCATAGATAAAATTTGGTCCAACACTTTGCTCATCAAATCTCTTAAGAGGACGAATTATTTCTGATGACCTTGCAAATAGAGCTGTGTATTATCTCTTTTACCTAGCTGAGTTGTCTGCATGAGCTCAAGATCAATGTGTACTAATTTATTCCTTTACTCATCCATGCATTCATTAGTTAATTTATGTATTTAACATTTGGTGAGTGCCTTCTATGTGAGGACATAGGAAAGTTCTTGCAGACCAGAAACATCAATTAAATACTATCCTACAATTAAATACTATCCTAACTATGGTGAGCTCACAATCCTGTAAATTAGAGAGACAGGGAGACGAATACTTTATGCATACAATGTGACCTGTGGTTGGGAGAGATGTAAAGAGATCTTTGGAAGCACCGAGGGAAGCACAGTTTAGCTGTAGAAGACCTCACAGTGAGGTGGGGAGGGGTGAGCTTTATCTGGGTCTTGAAGAGTAACTGGAGGTTCACGAGGTGAAGTGGATGAATAATAATAATTCTATAGGATAGAGTCCTTTGGTTTATTCTTTTAACATAAAACAGGCCTTTACTCTTTGATTTTAATTATCTACTTAATTTTTACCCAAACCCTGTAGTAAATATGGAAGAGTTGACTGATTTGACCTAGTTGATAGTTATGTTAAAAAGAGAGTTATTAAAGTAACTTTGCTCACAAAATGAACTTTGTTCATTTTTCAAAATAATGCCGATTCACTCCCCATTTTATTTAACCTAACTACTTTGAGTAGGCTTTTCCTTGTAGGAACAGGAAAATCAGGTAAAGTGACAAGTTGCCAAAATTGTTAATAGCCAAGCTAGAAGTCATTAGGAGATTGAGATTTACCTTTTCCTAGTATGAAGGTCTATTTATACACAGCATTAGACTAGACCATGATCTTTGTTTTCATTTACAATCATATATTTCTGTTTAGTTAATTAATTCATTCATTCATTTTACAAATATTTACTGAGTACCTGTTTTGCACCAGGTGCTATTCTGAGTACTGGCTCTTCAGCAGTGAAAAGGACAAAGTATCTACCCTCAAAGAAATCTACATTTAATGGTGTATGTGTGTGTGGGGGGGCGGTGGGCAGAGGGAGAGAGTATAATTGATATAAAAATATGTATAATATGATAAGGCATATTCTAACACATAATGTCATTGAGTAATTTCAGTAGTGTAAAGTGCTTTGATGAGAAAATAAAGCAGGGAAAGGCAATAGAAAGTGTTAGAGAGTGTGCTGCGGCTCCCTAAGACCAGCATCAGGTTCTATAATTCACAAGAAGGACTCACAAAGCTCAGAAAACTGTTATACTCACAGTTATGGTTTATTATAGTGAAAGAACACAAATTAAAATTATCAGAGGAAAAAGGTGCATTGGGAGCAGTCCAGAGGAACCAGGAGCAAGCTTTCAGCCACCCTATCCCAGTGGGGTCACAGGGCTAGTGATGCATTCTCCTAGCAACAATGTGTGACAACACTTGCAAAGTGTTTCCAACAAGGGAAGCTTACCTAAGCTCCTAATCTCCTCTTTAAGTGTAGCTCAATTTACATTTCTTGGCTTCCAGTTCTTTGCATGCTAACCTGCTTTGTCTCTTATTTCAAGACACTAACACTACAATGTGTGTCAGGGCACACACACACACACACACACACACACACACACACACACAATTATTATTAAAATAGTTACCCACAGCACATCAATTCTTCCAGATATTTTGTAATTGCTCTTATCAAGTAAAGCATATCAAGGTAATTGGATACAACATGTTTACGAGCTGTAAAATATATTACTGGCCCAGATTGAAATTTGTTTCCATCTAGATTAGTAATACTGCTTTCTAATGACCTCTGAATCTTGCAACAGAAGTCATTAGGGTATTTATCAGAAATAGAAATAAGACGGAAAATCCATTGCATCTTTTCCTCCTTTCTTCACCCCAACCTAAATGCAAAAAATACTCAGTATCTTCAAAACATTTACCCTTCTATGGCTTTTAAGGAAAACCCCAAACTGAAAACAAAACATGTTGTGTGCCTTTCTCATATTCTGACCTATAAAATTGCACACTTCAAAGCTATTTTGAAACTCGGAAATAGAAATGGGAGCATCAAAATGCAGCAATGTCAACAAACTTAAGAATTTTGTAGGTTTGAGCTTTCAGAAAGGGACTTACTATTTTCATTCCTCCTGCTGAAACTCCCATTTATACGATGTTGCTCTCCCCAAGGATCCCCAATAAGCTTCGCCCATTTTCCTACCACTGAAAAGAGAGGTACCCCTAGGCTGGAGAGCAGCTCCCATTTAATAGTGCATAACAACAGAACCAGGGCTGTCAAACTCTGACAGCTTGAATGAGGGAAGATTTCAAACAATTATGAGTGGGATTTTAAACGCCTCACCTGAAATACATTGCAGAGTCCTTATCACAAAAGGGAGATACTTTGGAAACTGCCTGAAAATTCATCCAAGAGGAATTTAAGAGAAGCTTGGCAGGTGCTCATGACACAACAGTTGAGAATAAGAAATGAAGCAGTGAGCTGAAGGGATTTCAGGAGGTTGAACATAATCATTGATGTAAGAATGAGGCCAGGACCCAAGAGATGCAATCCCTGCCCTTTGTTATAAGACCTCAGGGACTGCAAGTGTCTAAACCCTTCCTTGTTTTGTGTTTCATCTCAAGCCAAGTGGTGTTATTCTTATTAGTTAAAAAATAGGAATAGTCTAGTTGAGTAAAAGCCTATTCAGGACTGGACAGAAAGGGACACTACTGCTATTAATAGACCACTGTACACATGTCCATTCCTCCTTAACAGCACTCTGATAGAAAAATCCATGATCAGTGCTAGTAGGTCTGTTTTGTTGATTCGGACTTTAAGTGAATAAGTAAATACAAATCCTGTTGTAGTCAGGTTCAAGGTGAGATTGTTTTTGAGAAGTCTTGCCCTCTCTTCTTTCCAGACAACGCTATCTGTGTGCTCTAATGACTTGCCAGCTTAACTCCTAGAATGCTGTGTAATTTTTCATGGCACGTTGTGCAACAGTTTATTTAGACAGTTTTGATTTTTAGACCTCTTTAAGTTCACGTTTGTAAGCAACTTTATTCTTCCCTATCCATATGACCAATCACTGTAAAGCCATATGAAATGAAGAATTTAACAGATGACCTAGGTGAAGGTTAGATACAGCCACTCTAAAAATTTACTTAACTTTGACTTAAATATTTTAATTTCCTAAAAGTCCTAGGAAAGTGAAATTGTTTGTTAATAACCACATGGGCCCACAATCCCTGTATCTAAATTCCTGGAGGCCAGATGTGTTTTAGAATCACAATTTTTGGATTTTAGAAACTGAATAGAGCACAATTATTATATACTATGCTAATATGTTTAGTGGCATCTGGGCGGTATCCTTAATCATTGCATTAATGTATCTGTAGTAAAATGTATGCATATTCGTATCAGTTCAGGTCTGTGTTGCACTAAATCAGTTACAGACCACTTTTGGTTTCCAGAAAGTTTAAAGTTTCCAAATTGCAGACAGTTTACTTAACTTTCTTACTTCATTCTTTAAAACAGGTGATGATGAACAACAACAAAAATCCCTCCAATATTCTTTTTAGTTAATGAGGAAATTGAACTTCAGTGAAATGAAATAATACATCCAAGGTCACATGACTAGCGAAGGATGCTAACCCAGTGCCTTCTATTCCATTCTGCCACATTGCCTTTCTTCATAATACATGCCTACTTAATTTGTTTCCATTTTTGCCCTGGCTCCTACTGCTTTAATATTCATGGGTCCACTGAAATCTAGGTTTTCTTCTTATACCACACTGGTCTTGATGTAATACTAAAAATGAAATGATACTTCATCTCAAATAGGACCTGAAGTCCTCTACAAGGTGACAGCGTTCAAATCCTACATTCACTTAAGTGCTAGAAATTAATAAGCATTCCTTTTTCTTGTACAAATGTCATCTTAAGCACCTAATTTAGGCAACCATGGAAAGGGTTCATGAAATAAGTTCATGAAAACCTGAACATTTTCTCAGGGTTTACCAATTAATTTCTGAAATATTCAAAGGGAGGAAAAGAAAAACTAATATTGTAGGATTATTCTCTATTTGCATTTTTTTGGGTCACATGAACTAGGATCAGGTGGGAAATGTTATTATTGGAAGTTACGTGAAGAATGTTTTTGGCATCAGGCTAGCTCTCCTTATGTTTCTTAGGAATAATAAAAAACCCCCTTTAACATATTCCTTTTCCATTGCTTTCATCCAACATTTTTTTAAATTATGTGATTAAAAGGGGCTTGACAACACGTGAGTCATCTCTTCACTTAAAGATTGCCTAAGTAGCGGTACTCAGCCGAAAGTTACAAAAGTTTTATTAAAGGTAGACTTTTATGAACTCTCTCAGTAACCTACTGATAACCATGTTGGCAGGAGACTTTTCTTTAGATCCAACTTGAGTCCTTCTTGCTGCAGTTTCAGTTGATTCTTGGGCTTAATAAATGCCATGCTTATTCATGAAGGGCAATACACTTTGCAATAATAAAGCTGAGGTTTTCATAACTTCATGAAGTTATATATTAGATAAGTTTTAGCTCAGTGCAAAACAAAATCACATTAGTGTTCACACTTCTAAACCCCACAGTCATCTTAATTTTTTCATTGTAACAAAAAGCTTTATTTTTATATACAAAAACTATACACATCATTTTATTTATGCATACACGTACCACTTTCCTCAAAGGGTAAAATCTACCTTTAGACCTGAGAACAACTTGACCGTTCAGGAATGCAAAAAAAAATACCATCTTCCTGAAAATTCATGATTTCTTAACGCTTAAATTCTTACTACCTTTGTAGAATAGATATATTATTGCACCTATTTTTCTTAATTAAAAAATATAATCCTGCTCAGAGTCTTTGAATGTAGAAAATGAATTATGGAAAAGTCTATGCAAGACTGCATTAAAAATATTAAATAATATTTTCAAAAAACAGATTATAAAATGGTACAATATTTTGTTCAAAAAACACACAGAAACACTTTAAATCCAGAGATTCTGTAGTGTTATCTCTTGGCAAAAACCATTTTGTAAAATAAATTTATACAAAGAAAAAGATTTCCATCATTTCACAATGGATCTGGAAACTCTTTATATCAAATGAGAATTGTTTTTGTGCAATTAAAATCTTCAGACACATCGGAGAGCTGTAACGTTTCCTTTCATAAGGTCAGCAACACCATCAATTCAATTAATCCTCTCAAATATTCTCTGCATTACTCAAAAGCTGTCCTCGGCAATGTGGCTGATGTGATGGCATCAACGAGGGAGGAGAAGCAAGACCGGCATCCTGGTGGATTGTGTTCATTGTTCCTCTCTACATTATCTAAAGATTTGTGGTAAAAGACTTGGAGTCTTATTTTTAAAGTGTCCTCATTCAGTTTCATTTGCTTTTGTAAATATAGTTGAGAAAGAGCAAATGTACCCTGTTCGTCAGTGTTTCCTTTGTACATCTGTTTGCCTGAATATACATAGTCATCCCTCAGTATCTGCAGGGTATCAGTGCCAGGATCTGAGGACACCAAAATTCATGGATGCTCAAGTCCCTTACTTAAATGGCATAGTATTTCCATATAACCTGTTCATGTCCTCCATATATTTTAAATCATCTCTAGATTACTTATAATACCTATTGCAATGTAATTTTATGTAAATAGTTGCTGGTGTACAGCAAATTCAAGTTTTGCTTTCTGGAACTTTCTGGAATCTTTTTCTGAATATTTTCCATGTGCAGTTGGTTGAATCCTTGGATACAGAATCCACAGATATGGAGGGCTGACTATGTATGTGTGTGTGTGTGTGTGTGTGTATTCAGATCAACTTTGTGAATTATGTGTATTAGCCCATAACCTTTGAATGCTTGGTGGTGATACTAAAATAAAAATTACAGGGCCTCTTTTTTCTTCCTACACAACTTTCTCAGGATTTGTGTTCTTGTCTTAGAATGCTCCCTAGGAAGGTTTTCTTCCTGGTAACCTGTTAAACTCTTCTACTTTATCAAGAATAAATGTAGTTTTAGAAACACAGTAAATAAATGCCTCTGAATATATATTAGGGCTTTTCGTTTATAATACATAAAGTGCTAGTTTCATGTTTCTACCTGTTCTAATAGGGCTTTTTCATTTATAAGAAAGCTTTACTGAAGTGAGTTTAGGGACAGGGAGAATTTGGAGAGAGTCCAGATAGAGTAATAAAAATCAGTAAGCCTGTATGCAAATACATTTGGGGAAAATGGTTGTGCTTGCCAAGATTTTAGTCAACCTGCCAAAAATTGCATTTTACAAAATGCAGTGGTGTTACCCATGCATTTTTCGCACTGTGAATGCTAATGAATATTTCCCAGTGGTTGTTGAGGGGCCTGGTGCAAAGAAGTAGCTCCTGGGGCTTATGAACGAGTTACAGGCTTAATGTAGATTTGGCTTAAGACTTTTCTTCTAAAATTGAGCTCTGTGGGTATCTAATTCTTAACTATTCTATGTTATGGAAATGAATCTAAAGGGCAGAAAAAATGTAGGAAGAAATGTTCTCGTTCCAAGGACCTGTTATAGAAAAATTTTCATTAACTGATCCATTTTAGGTTTGCTAAAAGAGCAGCTAAATGAAAAATAAATGTTCCTTCTTACAGTGTTGAGTTAGTGCAAGAGTCATATCCTGATTTTACCATCTTGGGTTTTCCCAAGTCTCATCTTATCTTGAAAAGACAGAAGGAAGTAAGACTTGGCCAACTATTCTGAGGCAGCCTTTCATAGAGGCAAGAATATGGACTTTCACATTCAATTGACTTGGCTACCAGTCACACCACTACCCATATTAGCTCTGTAACTTGTGCTAGCTTTGTAAATGAAGATCATAATTGATATCTAGCTTTCAGGGTCTTGTAATGATTAAATAAAGTTTAAAGTATTAAAGCCTTTGGCTCATAATAGGTGCTCAATAAATGTAAGCCCTCTTTCTAAAAGCAGTTCTCACCAATAGAATAGTCTGATTTTACTAGAAAATTGAAATCCAGTCATATATTTAGAGGAAATGAGTTTTCAGATAAACATATTTAAGTGATAAAATAGAGAAATTGAGGGGAAGGAAACATTTTGATATCCATAAAACAGATACACTTGCAATTTTTCAAATTCTAGTTGAACAGATAAAAGGGAACTCTTTTGCTGTATCTGCCTGTCTGCATTCTTGGGTAATCATATTAGATGAAAAAATTTGAATCTGTTCCTTAGGAATGTGTTGGTATCAGAGTGGGTAAAGTGTATAAATGTAATGGGTAATCATTGCCTAAATCAAAAAAGTAAATAGACCTGTTTATGTGAAAAGTTTATATTGCATTATTTAAGCTATACATTTTAACTAGGTTCATATTTAGAGTTGCCAAATAAATTATAGGATGCCCAGTTAAATTTGAATTTCAGATAAACAGTGAATACTTTTGTAGTGTAATTATGTTCCAAATATTGCATGGGGCATTGTAACACTGAAATGTTATCTGTTGTTCATCTGAAATTCAAACTTGACTTGTTGTCTCATATTTTTATTTGCTGAATCTGGCAACCCCACTCATATTCTAAATTCATTTTACATTTGAAGGTTATATTATGGATTTTCCTACCCTAAAACCAACTCCTTTGCTTATAATTGATCTCAGGCCTTGTTATACATATTATTTATGAGTTATTTCTTGAGACATTTTTTGCTTTATATAGGAAAGGGATGGTGAAGGTAAACTTCGGGGAGAACCCTGAAGCTACGTAGTCTATGAGAAATAATTTATACAAACTGCATAATGAATATCAGCTGCATTCACGTTGCTCTGTTTTAATACACAAGATTAAAAGATCTCTAAAAGCAGAAGATAGCTGATATCATCAAATTGTACTATATGGCATTGCAAAGAGGGAGAAAGAATAATCAATCCAGAAGTTCTGAAAGACTCCCCCTTAGTAGGCTGCACGTATGGCTGGGAAGCCTCCTCCGTATGCAGCATTATAATAAAGCTACAAGAGGGAGAGATGATGCTTTCAGTTTTATTCGTATTATGCACAAGAATTTTGAATTAGTTTTTTTTGTGGGTAAGCACCTTAAATCACCCATAAAAATATCAACTTTATTGTTCATTGTTAAAGAACAGAAGAAATAGCAAAAAGTTTAAAGAATTAAGTAAATACACAGGAAACTTGTTCATACACATGCCTTATGTTTTAACAGTAAATCACCAACTTTTTAGACCTGGCGCTGCCTGCTAACACTTAGTTCCAGGGGGAAAAAAAGAGAGCGAAAGAGAAAATTTCCCCTGGATTGGAACAGAAAATAATGTTGAAGCAAATAGAACTCTATATACTTCTGACAGTTCAAATGATACATAAGTACACAGGCTGACAACGGCTGGTTTGTCCCTGCAGTTTCACTTCACTCAACTCTGCACGGTTCTGTAGGACAATGAAATTCAATGCACTTAGAATTTCCAAAAAAAAAAAGTGAGCTCAGATTCTTTTAAAAGCATTTCTATGAGAAAACGGATCATTTACATGCCAAAAGCACTTTTAATGTGACATATTTAGCACATGTGTTATTTAGAATGAAAGCTGCTTGAACTTAGCGAATTTTAAAGTCTATAAAATGGCACCCCACTGAGCAGAAAGGTAGCTGTTCTCTGTTATGTGATTATTTGGAATAATAGACTTGTACATAACTTTTTACGAAATTAAAGGTATGACATTTACTTTCGTTTAGCCCCATAAATTGTACTTTCGAACATAAAGAATGGGCTGATGTATGAATTTGTTTTTTCTTTAAGCAATTTAACTGATTTTTAAAGAACAGTTTTGTGTTTCATCTATTGAGTAACAGATCAAACAGTTATCTTAGATTTAATGAGACTTGCGTATCACATAACTCTTCCAAGAAATGTTCAGGGACCTTTAAAGTAAGACAGGCGGTCATCCCAGGTTTGTTCTGTTTTCTTCTTCCAACTGGAGTCCAAACCCAAGACTGGCTTTGCTGCAAACATACCGTTTCCCAAGAAGATCCTCAGTGCACACTGCCTTACTTAGAGGAAGAACTTAGAAAATACTTGTTTCTTTCAGTGTAACTGGACAAAGCAGCCAGGTCTTAAAAAGTAAACAGGGATCTGTTGAAAAAAGGCTGAGAGCTCTCAACCCTTCCTCATGTAAGATAATTTTGCCTCAATTATAGAGAAATTGGTAAATTAAGCTGAACACACATACCACACACACGCACGGAATTTTTATGATGCAGTCAATCAGAAATATATCTATGCCCGTGTAGATGAACCCAGGACTATGTACATGATTACCAAGCAGGGTCCAGCGTGCATTAAACCTCTGTGAGTTTAGAGAAGTGAACGACTTAGTGGCTCCTGATTAGAGTGAGGGCGTTGCAGTGGTACACAAGGCTGTTTCCAGATTTCCATTTTTAAACCTCTGTTCCCTTCTCCACCTCCTTCACCCCCTCCAGAGATTTCAATGAGAGTGTTTAAATTTGCTTCAGGCTTGAAATTTGGCATTCAGGAAATCAGCTTAGCAACTCTTGAGTGATTTATCTGAGTTTTCAGAAAGGCGTTTCTTGGTACCCTTTAAAGACAGACACTTGATGGAAAAACAAAGTGCTGGGCAGGTCAGAGATTTGCTGTGGGTCCACACAGCTCTAAAAACAGGATGTGTTTTTTTCTTAAAGGAAAGTTTTCTTTTGCTAATCTACATCAAGGTATTGCTCGCTCTCTCTTTATTTTCCAAATTAAAAATAGTGCAGATTTGGGGGATTAGAAAATTCTCTCTAGTGAAGCACAATATTTTTACTATGTGTATTCCCATGACTCTATTGCTCTTGTAACAGCTTTGTTCAGAGAGAGATGGAACTAAAACTGGATCTACAGTCCAAAAGGTGCAATTATGGTCATTTAAGCCAATAACATAATTATGTATATAGTGTATATATTTATCAGATGTGTGCAGCCATTTTGAACTCTTTATGTATTATCGTTGCCACTTTGCAGCTTTCTTGAAACAATTTTCAACATCATCTAAGCAAACATTATGGAGAAGGTTAAGTGCTAAAAGTATACTTTTAAATTATATTGAGGTTATGGCTTAAAGCCAGAAGAATCAAAGAATTTTTATCTGACAATCCTCTATTTCCTTGATATTAATTAATATCAGGAATTTAATTAATTCCTATTGTTGTCAGCAGTCTTTTGTGTTTATTTTGAGAAATATAGTTCAAGAAGATGCTTACCCAGGACCTAAATGCAAACTGTTTTAAACTCTATTCGGAATCTAAGCTTATTATGTTATTTGTGTGTGACATTAAATCTCCATTCTCAGAATAAACACCACACCACCTGGGATTATGATGACTCTTCATTTTTAAGCCAAAAATTTAACATTGTTTGAAGTCTAGTTTATTTCACACCTTTCCAAGGCTCTCTTTAATGCAAGTAGGTAGGATCCCTAATCTTCCCATCCTGCTGCAGTCCAACAGTTACTAATATTCACGTGTGTGTTGGTGAAAAGGAAGGTTGCTTTTAGCAAGCATGAGGCAAGGTTTTAATTTGTAGCTGATAATTTGCTCCTGGAAGCTTACCCTGATTAGTCTTCTGACTGCACGAACAGTTTTTGAGGTGGTGTGAATTACCTGCTGTGTATGTTTTTACCACTCACTCAGGGATGAAAATGAATTACAACCTAGACCTCAATTAAAGCTCGAAATAAGAAAACCTCAAACTTCTTTTATGTCCGCACTTCTAAAGAACAGACTTAGTTGCTTCTGATATCATTGGAATTGTAATTCACACTCTTGGAAATCCTGCATCGGATCTTTCAGCCCTACTCAAACAAGCGCACCTTAGCTGTTATCCAGTAACATTGCCTTTGCTCCAAGTCAAACCATCATCCAACAGCCGAGAATTGAAACAAACTCCATTTGTGAAAATGAACTGAATTTATCAATAATGTGGAATATTTTTAAGTGTTAAGTCTCCTCATCATACAGAAATTACTATGTTATTTTTGGTCCTATTAATTGTGAAATTTAGGAAACTGAGTTGCGGACTTTGATTTAATTTGTCGTTAATGCACTGCTTAATTTTCAGCAGTGCTGAAAAGAAATACATTAATGAAAACTTTGGGTAAATATTTTTGACACACTGTTGTTAGATCTTTTGAAAAAATGTCCATTACTTTTAACCAGTTTGTCACGAGTCTACAAAAGCTCGTATTGTGTTTGTTGGGTGAACTTGACATCTAAAAGGGAACACACAGGCAGTCAAATAGTCTCTGTGTTTATTCAGTGGTTCATGTTCCTACTAGGCACTTATTGTGTGTTTCATTTGCTCATGCCATAAGGAACAGAGAGCTTACAAGTCCTAAAGTACTTTCATTCTGCATAGCAAAATGAGTTATACCACTCACTCTCAGGGACAAACTGTCTTGTGAAGGCATTGTACTTGTGACTGGTCATATCTCCTGAATCTGCTGCTGTTCTTCAAATCTCTTATTTTCTTCTGGAAAAAAGAGGGATATCTGAGAATTTTCTCTCCTAAGATCAACATGGTAAGTGGCAAGAAGTAGGAAAAGCAAGGAGGGCCTGAAGTTGTAGGATGGTTTTCTGCTGTGACGGTTGGGAAAGGCTGATGCCAGTTGGAGAGGACCTCCTCATTCACTTAGAAAAACAAGTTGATTTTCTTGATGTGGCTGAGGAAATAAAAGATTCTATTTGAATTCTGAGAGAGGAAACAGAGAGCTGCTCACCTAGGAGTGGATCACATACAGAGCTGTGTAGGAAGGAGAGGAATAAACAGAAGAGACAGAACCCAGCACTTTCAAGCAGATTTTAAAGTCCCTGATAGTAGAAGTCTATTTTTTAAAATTTCATTTGGGTTTCCCGCAACATCTACTTTGGGGCTGGATTCACAATATGAAGCAGAAGCAGAAGCAGAAATACGTTCTGATTTCTTGATGAACACCCATGTTCCAAGGTGATAACTCTGGTTTACAAGACCAAATGAAGTGCAGTTATGTTATATGATGGACACATTGTCTTTAGCAGAGCTTACTTTACTTTTGATATTAGCAGAATTACAGCAAAGTTACCAACTAATTTTCATTAATTTCCTCTCATTCACAGTTATAAATTTTCTAGTTACAGTTCTGTTCTGCAATATCACAGGAAGGATGACATGTGAAGCTCTGCTTGCTCATGTTCCTGCAAAGAGGAAAATCACCATTCATCTAGTTCTTCCTCCCCCTTTTGCTATCAAATGACAAGATTGTTGATAAGTAGCTACATATTATACAGTGTAACAGTGTTCTCAGAACTCTTTATTCTTCGGAATAGAGAAGTAGACTTCTAAGGAAATTATAAATGGCAAATTAATGAGCATAAAGAAGAGAGTCTTCTCTGATGTAGGAAATACATTATTTTTGACTGGCTTAGCCTTTTTGGAGGTCTGTACGTTGTTACTTGTTGATACTGTTTAAGTGATATTTCAGTTAAGAAAATTCTACCATTAGATTTTGTTAGATTTGATGTACTTACGAGGGTTAATTATGTCTTCTCAGATATGAGTTATGTCTTTATTAATATGAAAATAAGACCTAAGTATCCATTTAAGGTCTGAAATTGAAATTGGACTACCATATGGTTGATTTTATTGCCTGTGTATTGAGTGGTAGCTCCAATAAGAATTGAAATAAAACCCTGTGTGACTATATGTTAGGTAAAAGATAGGCAGGTTCATTAACTCGGTGGTCTCTACCAGGCTAGTAACCTGAGAACAAGCTTGGAATTGAGCAGAAGCAGGAACATGATGTAGATAAGAACACAAGGTCATTTTGCTGGGCACCCTTGAAAGAGGGTTTTTCTGTCTTCTCTCTGTTCACTTTTTTCTATCCCTTATTTACTCCTTCACTCTCTTACTTTCTCCCTCTTTTCCCTTTCCTACTCTTTCTTTAGAAAATTCACTACCATATGTCACTGGTATATTATTACAGATTATCTTCCTCTAGTCTAGGGTTTACATAAAATAACATAAATTCATAGGTATTTCTTATTTTAGGTATGTGATACAACTAAGAATGACAAAAGAAATACACACAGCCAAAAATTTGGTTAATTGTACATACAGCCAGCCCTCTGTATCTGAGGGTTACACATTCATGGATTCAAGCAAACCATAGACTGTAAATAATTTTTTAAATTCCAAAAAATTCCAAAAAGCGAAACTTTAATTTGCCTCACACCAGTAATTCTTTACATAGCATTTACATTGTATTTACAACTGTTTACATAGCATTCATGTTGTATTAGGTATTATAAGTAATCGAGACATGGGAGTATGTGCATAGATTATATGCAAATACTACACCATTTTATACAAGGGACTTGAGCATCCTCTATTTGGGTATCCCAGGGAGTCCTCCAACAAAATCTCCCACAGATGCCAAGGGACAACTGTGTATTAGTGTATGGATAGCATTTTCCTAAAAACAGGTGAATCCAGGGTGATTTATGACCTTCTTCAGGGGACTTCTAAATCAAATTGAAAATGGACAATAACTTAAAGCAGTGATGCTCTGCCACCACTGGACTCACTGAGAGCAGTTAGTAGCCTTATGTGGGCAGAGTTTTCATGACCTCACTCATCTCTCCCTTCCGCCCCATAACACATGAAAGTGTGTTATTTTTGCCAGCCTAGAATTTTGGAGTTTATCAATTAAGTAGAAGTTAGAAATTATGAAATATGATCTTGATATATCAAGCTGATTATTTTTTGCAACAAGCTGCATCACTGAAAGCAGAACTACTCAGTTATTCAGACACTGGTTGTTTTATTTCGTATGTCAGATAAAAGCTCCAAATACTCTGGAGGAGATAGTGCTGAGCAGAGAGACACAGAGACCTGAAGGAAAGATAGTGCTGAGCAGAGAGACACAGAGACCTGAAGGAAAGTTTTAACTGCTTATATTTCATAGTTTTTCTTAGGGAAAAACATGGATATGCGAATGATTTCTGATTTGTATAACAAGTATATTTTGTTTGCCTTTTAGGCAGTTTATTTCACTTAGCATGTGATAGCATATATTGTCATAAATTAAGCTGCTTTTAAAATATGGAAAACTAGTGCAAAAAAGCAGTCCTTTAAAAGTTCACACCTGACTATAGAGCATCTAGAAAGAGGATTTGGGAAATTTAAAACTAATAAGTTTTGTGTTAATGGTGGTTTAAGCCTGGCCCTGTTCCCAAATAAAACAATAAAAAATTAGTCTATTACCAAATATATGATTTAATAGATACTACACTGTGGGATTTATGTTTTATTTTAAAAGAGAATCTTGAGTGTATTGGCTAGCTTTTGAAATTTGCACTGAAATAGATGTATCTATTCAGTCTTCTAGCTTCATTGCTTTGTTGAGTTCAGTATATGGGGTGTGAGAAGATGTAATATTCAAAACAGGTCATACTTGAAAAGATTTGCAGGCCTGTTTTTCCTATTAAATAACGAAATTACATTCTTTCCCAACCATACACACAGAAAAAATTTGAAAAGACTTGTGGGACTATATCTATTAAATTTAATCAGTGCATGCTTTCAGAAGAAACAATATGGATAAATTACGATACAGTGGATAATGCTGCATTTTGGAATGAACCCTAAGTCTGAGGAGTGGAAATCTGGGTTGTAGAACTTTTTCAGCTACTCACCAGCTGGACAACCTTGGGTTTGTCTTATGAACTCACTTTTCTTATTCATTAGCGGATAACAGTACTTTGCCTACCTATGTGTTTTGAAGTTCAAAATAAGAACTGTGGAAGAACTTTGGAAGATATAAATCATTGTTCAAATGTAAGGTATTATTTTCTTCTGTTCGGGTATAAGAGTTAAGCTTATTGATATTGTATTGGGTCACTGTATATTTTTCTCATTTTTTCCCACTTTTTATCTTGAACATGGATTCCAGGTCTATTTTAGAGTCAGTCATAGGTTCTTTCATGTAAGCCTAAACACAAAATTTGCTATTGTAATGTTGGTAAATAAGTTAGTTTAAATTCAATCATCTAACTATTCAATACATTTTTCTTAGTGCTTATTCCATGTAAGCACTGTGTTCAGGTGGTACAAAAATGAATCCAAAACAAATACTATCCTCAAGAAGTTTACAGATACACAGGAGATGCAAAATACATCATTGTTGGGTTTGGGACTTGATTTTACCCAACTTACAGACTAATAACTTAGCCTGTTGCTATTCCATGGATGTTGGTAGAGTCCAAGAGACAAAGGATTTTATTATTCACAGCACTGCAAGTAGCATCATGTTTGTATTGGTTCCCTTTGACCTCTGGTCCCGGGGTAGGTGGTGGTAACAAGAAATGCAGGGTGGATATTGTACATGCAGAGGGTTTGTGTTGTAGCTGAGGAATGTTGAGCTTGTGGGACCTACAGTTTTATAGCAAACAGTAAGCAAATCTGCTCTTTGCCCTGGAGGAGAGGTTACTTCATCTTTCCACCACTGCTACAAGTACAGTCCTGAGGAAATGGCCCCAGTAAAGAGCAGTCAGGACCTTGAACTCTTCGTGTACCCAGCAAGATGCATAGAAACACAAGAGATCCACAGAGGAGTGTCTCCCAATAGTCATAAGAAAGAAACTAGCAAGTGATGAGACTCATTAATAATGTAAGGGATTTTAGTCCCATTCCATGTCAAACACAAAGTCAACTGCTTTTTCTTTTAATTATTCCTATCGCCAGCTGTTTATGGAACTCCTACTGATGGGTGTGTTTCATGGTGGAACATCATAGTGATAAAGGATTTTAATCCTATGAAGTGCTCAGCAAGGTTTCTTCCTGTCTTATAACTGAATTCATTCAGTGAGATGTCTTCACTTGGCATTTGCTTCATCTCTCAAAAACACTTCCTAGGGCCTCCACTGGCCATTTTTCTAAAATTAAATGTGACTTTTCCTAATGAAAACTCATGGAGAAACCAAAAAATTCCCTTAGAAGGGACACTGACTTTCTGATATCTCATATTGAAATGGTGCCAAAACTCCATGAGTTTTCATTAGGAAAATTCACATTTGATTTTCATCTCTTAGCACTACCTGGATTAATGGGTTTATGCCAAAAGAGGTAGTATGGTGGGTTGATACCTCTTTTGACTAAGTAAAGATTCAAACTGGTCTCTCTTGAGAGCCTGGGCTCATTCTGTTGGCACCACTGTACCCTGGGAACCAGGAGACATGAGAAGTAAAGGACAGAGCTTCTTAGTGTTTTTCAGAGCAAGTTTATAAAATAAGCCCTTGTATGCTCCCCCCAAAAAGCTTGAATAACATAAACAAATATTCTACATTTGTTGAGCTTGTCACATTCATAATTTTCTCTTGGAAATCTTCATTGCTGCAAAAGTGTGTAGGGAACAAAGTGATCCCTGAACTATGAGTGAGCTAATAACTGAGAGAAGTTTGTTTTTAGAATTTGAAAAGGGCCTCCCACTTTGCTGTTTGAGATCTTGGTGCAGATATTGCCTTGAACCGGCTGACAAGAGAGAAAAACATTTAGTGAGAGAGTAAGAAAGAGAGATTTACTATTAAGTCAAAATACAGGGTGCAGTACAGGAAAACCTTCCTTGGGAGACAACATACTCTTCAAAAGAAGAGTGAGTTTGTTTTGGCAGGGGGCCTTGGAATTCTAGTTTGCAATTTAAATCTTTGCTAAAAATTGCATTTTTTAAGGCAGGTGCTTGTCTAGCACAGGTGGTTACTGTAGCAATCACTATATCGACAGAAAAATATTATGATGGGATGTAGAGATACCAACCAAATGAAATAAAGTGAAAGAGAACAAAAAAATTATTCACTTCTCTCTTCTTTCCTCCCTCACATACTCCTCCAAATAATTGTAATTTAATGTTCTATTTAGAAGAACAGATTTATAACAGGGCCCCTCAATATTAATCTTAAACTCAGAAAAATAACTTGTCATTTATTTAACCCTAGCCTGATGGGAGGTTAGATTCACTACTGAAAGTCTGTTACAAATAGTCGGGACATTCTAAGGTCACTAAATGATGGCTGTCATTTTCTTATTCAGCCCAATAATGAAGGAGTTTTTAAATGTTTGGACATTAAATCTATGTAGTGCCATGACCTGGACATACCCTTTTACTAAACACTAGCCCACTAAATCCTCTTAGAATGTTGTTTACCTCCAGATAAATCAAACCTGACAATGTAGGTTAACTTCACTGATTCATTTTTCAGCCACAAATAATTAATAATTTTTACAGAATGAAAGCTACAGACTTCTTATTATACGGTGGACTACAGGGAGTGATATAATTCTTAGATGTCATGTGAAATGTGAAGCCATTTTTCTGGAACTGATGTTCCCAGTTCTCTCCTAAGCAGAGTAGCTACCTTTCCTCCACTAGAGGATCATCCAGCAGGAATGACCTTATCAATTACTGTAAGTCAGCATCTTTCCCCCAGAGTTTGAGCAAGCTGTTCTCTGCAATTTGTATCGGTAGCCCGATCCGAATCCATTTCCAAGCCTGAGCATGTCACATGTTGTAGCAGTGAAAGACATGTTGTTGCAGTAAGCAAAGACATGGGCTCTGTGAGGAGAGCTTTGCTAGCCGACCAGAAACCCCACACGATGGAGAGAGGTCAAAACACAAAGAAGAAAAATGAGTAGAGAAGGGTCCAGGATGTTTTTACCCTGGAAAATTTAAGTGAAAGATTTTGCCGATGATTATTTCACTTGTTTATTTTGGTCAGCTTCCCCTTCTCTGTTCGTTCAAAATAACTCTAGAGTTCATTATGGTTTTAATAAAGATTAGGAATTAAGGTCAGAAAAGGTTTTGCTACAGTTGTCTCAAAAAGTCACCTGCTACTGGTTTGCACAGTGAGGCTTCTGCATCTTTCCTTATAAGTTTTCCCCAATCTACTTTCCCTCCAACACTTTGTAAGTAATATTTTCCATTATGTCATATTTCCAGGGTAGCTGAGCTTGTGAATCGTCTTATTTCTTTGACTTCACATTCCTCCATTCTTGAATAGCTAATAGCTGTGATAATATTTTCTGCACTTAGAATTGCTATCTGTTGACCTGGAAGGGAGAGAGTTTTCTGAGAGTTACAGCACATATAACCTCTCTTGACATCAAGGACACAGAGAAAGTTGCTAAAATAGATGATTGATTCCCTACACTGAGCTCAGCACCTAGATTTTCCATTAGGTTCAGAAACTTACCTTAGGTTTACACCTGGAAAATTTTGGCATTGGCCCTTAATATCTTTATCTGCTGGGATACACTCTTATATTCCTGCTTTGGGAGTAGAGTAGCTGCACATGAAAAGAGCAGAGGAACTAAGTTAGGAACATTTTTCCCTAATTTAAATAATAATTAAAATTTTAATAATAATTTTAAATTTTAATAATAATTCTTTTAAATTTAAAAGAATTTAAATTTTAATAATAATTCTTTTGGATTTGGTTGATGTTCAGGTTGAAGCTTTAGATTAGTCCTACTTTTATCTCTACTGGTTTGAGCATATGTAGTCTAATCCCATATGAAAGCCAACATTTCATTCTTTTATAATAAAATTATGGTTTACTATAATAGCAAGAGCTCCATCCTTTATGTGAGATGTAGATTATGCAGACATTGGACACAAGGATGAAATGGCTCCTCTTCAGCTGTTCTTTTCTACTGTGTAATTATATAATTAGGATGTAGACTATCTATCATACAATTCTTTTTGTAATTCCATGGGAAAAGCTACTGAATATGGACAACAGATGATTCTTAAACCTCAATATCACAGCTGGTTTACATTTTTTACCCTAAATCCCATAAGTGGGCAGGCCATGTTACAGAACCTTTCATGCCAAATTTCCTTTTTAAAAATTGAAACCATTTTGGTATTATCCAAGAGAAAGAGTATTAAAGAATGGTAGACTGTTTACCTGATGCTTATAAGATTATCCACATTGTTTTTCAGTGAATGCTTTCCTTTCTCTCAAAGATATTCACTATATTTAATTCCCATTGTGTCCTTTCCATCCTATTTCTTTTTTTATCATTATGCATGTTTTCTATTTAATTATTTTTCTTCCCTCTCTAATACCTTCTCGATTATTGTACAACCCATAGACAACCTACACTCTAGTTTAAAGTCTCTTAGGTTCCCCAAGCCAGATCTCACCCCAAGTCATCCTCTTTTTAGTGCCCAATATGCCTACCATCTACCTTGTATCACTCTGCCTCTCCTCAAAGTACAAAAAAAGATTTTTCAGCTCTAATTCAGTTCAACAACTTGTGTTAATGACCTAAAAACCCACTAAGAAAGGTTGACAGAATTGGTCTTAAATACGTTTTTAAATTATCAACATAATAATATCATAACAAACTTGAGAAAAACTGAGACTTATTTTGATGCAAGAAAGAATATAGGTCTCCTGCTATCATAAATCTGGCTCAGTGGAAAGACAGCAGGATATAGAGCCAGGGGATGCAATTTTAGATTCACTTTTGTAAATAATCTGCAGTGAGAATTAGCCCCAGTGGGTCTCTTTGTTGTTCATTGCTTCAGTTTCTATGACTACCGAATGGGAGTACATTAAAGGAAAAAAAATACTTTTTCACTCTAATTCTGTTCAATCAACATATATTGACTCTCTTTTCTGGGTGAGATACTTAGCCAGGTGTGTTGGGACAAACAGAGTTGCTTGTATCATGGCCTCTTTTCCTCAAGTTGTTTATAATTTATTTGGGCAGATAGACCTAGCAGGAACTAACTAAGCAAAGAGAGATATTCTAACTATCACATATAATGTATAAATAAAGCATGGAAGCACATAAGAATAATTTCACTTGGAAAGATGTCTAATGTGGCTAAATGGAAGAGTTGACATTGGAATCAATGGATATGAGTTCAAAGTGCAGAGAGAGAAAAATATAGTTTAGAATGGGAGAGTAATGGGAGCAAAAGAACAGAGGTAAGAAAGGCCAGGAAACATTTAGCCAACAATTAGAAATCTAATGGGTGATGAGATTGGAAAATTATCATTTGATTTCAATTTTATTTTTATTTACAGAAGTTCTATTTCTTTTTTTTAAGTCAGTTTTGTCCATCTTTATAGTTTGTTATTCTTTGCTCTATTTTCAAGCTTTAATAATTCTTTACTATATTAAACATGGTATTTCATAATCTGTCTCGTAATTACAGTATCTGAGATTTGCATATATTGGACTCTGCTCTCTGCTGTTTCTGCTTACTTCCACTCAGGATAATTTGATACGTTTTTCTTTTTAGATTTTTGATTATGAGCCACTCATTTTCACTGGAGTTCTTTGAGGCCTGATTTGAAGTAGGTTCTTCCAGAGGGAATTTGACTTTGCTTTTGAGAGTTGTGTGGTGGTACTACCAACATGAGATCACTTTAAGTAAATGATTCATTTGAAGTTTTTTGGCCTATAGAGGCATTGAGAATTCAGACCTATAAAACCATGAGCAGAGACCACATATGCTTCTCAAGGCAGATTTCCCTCCTTTCACTTCAGCACCAGGATGTTTTAAGATAAGTTTTCCAGCTTTCTCCTTCTGTTTATTTCTTGTTCATTCTTACACTAAGTGTAATGCCCTTTGGGATCCAAGTGTATCTTGGGGTTAACCATCCTTACTTCTAGGTGAGGACTATGGTCTTTCTACTGCTTCTTAGGCATGATGTAGCCATTACAGAGGAGCTCAAGACCATTAGGGATTCCCTCTGTCATTTATCTTTTAGGTCCTCGAATATTTTTTCACGTGAGCCCAACAATAAGTTTCAAAAGATTATTTTTACATTTTATTTAGCATTTTAGTTGTTTTAGCTATGCAGGTCAGTCAGGGCATTTAGTCTGCTATACTGTTAGAAATGGAATTCATAAGTGTAATTTTTAGGTCATTAGTATATTATTTTTTGCCTCAAAGTTTGGACTATATTTTGTAGTTAGTAGAAATCCACTGGGTATTTTGTTTGTTTGTTTGTTTTAGGGGGAAGTGACAAGCTAAGAGCTGTTATTTGGAAACTGAGTCTGGCAGTGTAATATCAGAGACTGGAGATAAGTTAGAAAGTGTTTATCATAGTTTAGATAAGAGGTAAAGAAGTGTGATCTGGGAGGAAGGCACAGGGAATGAAAGAAAGCCTTAGATTGAAAAGAATACAGATAAGAAATGATCCTTTTTTCACTGGTTAAACCAACTTGTTGGAATGTAAAGAGAGGTATTGTTGAAGATATGTACTATAGGGGGGTCTTGGGAGCTCTAACTGAATTGTTAATAAAGTATCTGAATGCTAACCTGTCTATTATAATAAGGACATACTCATGTAATTGGACTTTGTAAGAAAGAAAATTCCACTCTAATCATTTTTAGTCTGAGCTTATTTGAGTAGGAATGTCTTAACCTACCTTGAGGTATGACAAATCCCAGGGAAATGCCACCTTGCTTTTTGTAATCCAGGAAAGCATCTTGCTTTTACTATAATCCTATGAATTCCTTATGGAATTAAATAATCACTCTTAATAGAATGAAAATAGATCATAAATTCAAATTTAATTCTTCAAATTGTAATCTTTCTTTCATGTAGCAATCTGAAACAAAATTTATTTTTTCCTGCACAAAAAGAAAATGAAGGGTATAGAAACACAAAAAAGATAGAAGTGATTAAAATATGGGAAATAATATGTCTCATTTTGTCAGCATTCTTAAAAAATTATAAAGGAATTAGTCTTATGATGCTGTCTTCTGATGGCTTTATGTTTGCTGCAAAGAAACATTTTTATTCACCTGTCAGTATTCAGAGTTCAAGCTCACAAGGCTGTCTTTCTGTGGGATGTTTATAATTAAATTCCACTAACCATCTTGAACTAATGGGTTGATGATTAGAGATTCTTAAATTTGAAAGCCAGCTTTAAATATCATTTCTTTAGACTTCTCCTTCCATTGGGATGGACGATGGACTTAAGGAGAGAATGGTGGTGGTGGTAGGGTGGAGGAATTGAGAGTCAGAAACACCTGGCTTCAAATCCTACCTCTAACCTTTACCTGTATGTGATCTTGGGTAAGTGACCTTTCTCTATGAACTTCAGCTTATTTATGAAGGAAATAGGAATAATGATACTCGTTTCACAGAGTTGTGGTGGGTGTTAAACGAGATATTTATGCAAATGCCTAGCATAGTGTCTGGCACATTACAGGTACTCAGCAAATAGTAACTGTTGTTATTGTTTTATCATATTCAACTTGTCTTTGAATATCTCTCATGATATGGAACTTATTGTGATGCATCCTGTTAAATTTTTATTGTAGGTTCTCTATCAAATAAAAAATGTGACTCCCTGAAACTTCCATTCTTTGATCTATGTTTTGCCCTCTGAAACAACATAGAATACATATTTTCTTCTGAAGGACAAACCTTCAACCACTTAAAGATAGAGGTGATATGGGCTTCCCTGGTGGTGCAGTGGGTGAGAGTCCACCTGCCGATGCAGGGGACACGGGTTCGTGCCCTGGTCCGGGAAGATCCCACATGCCGCGGAGCAGCTGCGCCTGTGAGCCATGGCCCGCTGAGCCTGCGTGTCCGGAGCCTGTGCTCCGCAACGGGAGAGGCCACAACAGTGAGAGGCCCGCGTACCGCAAAAAAAAAAAAAAAAAAAAAAAAAAGAGGTGATAGAGAGGGAATCATTAATTGAGCCATGTCTCTGTGACAACTGAAAGTCATGAGCTTCAGAGATTAGGTGGAGGCTCAGTCCCCTCTTCCATTATACCAGGGGGAGAGAAAGGAAGTCTAGGGAGAGGTGCAGACACATTTGTAGCTTTGCTGAAATTTCAAGCACTTCTCTCTGTGATGTAAGGTCTTCAGCTGAGAGAGAGGATGTCTGTGGTGGGGTTAGAAGTTTTAGGAGAGTGGGAAAGCTTTGAAACCATTTCTGCGCAATGGTTTGACCAAGGACTATTGGGCAGCATTGAGGGTCCAGCTAAGGTTGAAGACCCCATGTTAATATTGGCACCAATTGCTTGATGTGCCTTTTTTAAAGCTGCATTGGGTAGCCAGAATGGAGGCCAGAGTTGGTGATGTTTGAGTTTTCTCAAGTTCGAAGGCTTTCCAAGCAAGTAGAATAAATCATTGGTGTGGCAGGAGATTTGAGGAAGATGGCAAAAGAGTGCTCAAAGTATGGGGCCGTGGGCTCTCAGCTGACAGAGAAAGAAGTAAAGGCAGGAAGCAGCTAATAGCTAAGAGAGAGAAGAGGGATCAAGGAACTAGAGGTCTTTCTGAGGTTGGAGGGTAACATGAGTAAAAGATATCCATTTATTGAATGCATCCTTTTGCCCAGCACTGCTCACATATGGGGTAATGAGATAAAAGATGGGGAGACACAAAAGTCACAGTGCTGCCCTTGAAAACTTCACTTTTTAATAAATATAAGTGGATTATTCTGAACATTTTAAACTCTTGAACACTTCTGTGGA
Organism: Leucopleurus acutus; assembly: GCF_964270905.1. NCBI lineage: Eukaryota > Metazoa > Chordata > Mammalia > Artiodactyla > Delphinidae > Leucopleurus > Leucopleurus acutus. The sequence goes on along the minus strand of NC_139142.1, from coordinate 80,824,186 downwards.
GTTTAAGAGGGGCAGAGATTGACTAAAAAGCCATGGTTGAATGACCCTTTTCTTCTGTTTCCTTAAAATGGCACCATTTTAGAGTTGAATCTTCTCCTTTTAGTTAAGTTGAGTTTTTTTTTTATTTTTGTGGTACACGGGCCTCTCACTGTTGATCTGTCCATTGGTGTAAGTGTTGATCTGTCCATTGGTGTAAGTGAGGTGTTAAAGTCCCCCACTATTATTGTGTTACTGTCGATTTCCTCTTTTACAGCTGTTAGCAGTTGCCTTATGTATTGAGGTGCTCCTATGTTAGGTGCATATATATTTATAATTGTTATATCTTCTTCTTGAATTGATCCCTTGATCATTATGTAGTGTCCTTCCTTGTCTCTTGTAACATTCTTTATTTTAAAGTCTGTTTTATCTGATACGAGTATTGCTACTCCAGCTTTCTTGTGATTTCCATTTGCATGGAATATCTTTTTCCATCCCCTCACTTTCTGTCTGTATGTGTCCCTAGTTTTGAAGTGGGTCTCTTGTAGACAGCATATACATGTGTCTTGTTTTTGTATCCATTCAGCAAGCCTGTGTCTTTTGGTTGGAGCATTTAATCCATTCACGTTTAAGGTAATTATCGATACGTATGTTCCTATGACCATTTTCTTCATTGTTTTGGGTTTGTTTTTTGTAGGTCCTTTTCTTCTCTTGTGTTTCCCACTTAGAGAAGTTCCTGTAGCATTTGTTGTAGAGCTAGTTTGGTGGTGCTGAATTCTCTTAGGTTTTGCTTGTCTGTAAAGTATTTGATTTCTCCGTCGAATCTGAATGAGATTCTTGCCGGGTATAGTAATCTTGGTTGTAGTTTCTTCCCTCTCATCACTTTAAGTATATCATGCCACTCCCTTCTGGCTTGTAGAGTTTCTGCTGAGAAATCAGCTGTTAGCATTATGGGAGTTCCCTTGTATGTTATTTTTCATTTTTCCCTTGTTGCTTTCAATAATTTTTCTTTGTTTTTAATTTTTGCCAATTTGATTACTATGTGTCTTGGCGTGTTTCTCCTTGGGTTTATTCTGTATGGGACTCACTGCGCTTCCTGGACTTGGGTGGCTATTTCCTTTCCCATGTTAGGGAAGTTTTCGACTATAACCTCTTCAAATATTTTCTTGGGTCCTTTCTCTCTCTCTTCTCCTTCTGGGACCCCTATAATGCGAATGTTGTTGTGTTTAATGTTGTCCCAGAGGTATCTTAGGCTGTCTTCATTTCTTTTCATTCTTTTTCCTTTAGTCTGTTCCACAGCAGTGATTTCCACCATTCTGTCTTCCAGGTCACTTATCCGTTTTTCTGCCTCAGTTACTCTGCTATTGATTCCTTCTAGTGTAGTTTTCATTTCAGTTATTGTATTGTTCATCTCTGTTTGTTTGTTCTTTAATTCTTCTAGGTCTTTGTTAAACATTTCTTGCATCTTCTCGATCTTTGCCTCCATTCTGTTTCCGAGGTCCTGGATCATCTTCACTACCATTTTTCTGAATTCTTTTTCTGGAAGGTTGCCTATCTCCACTTCATTTAGTTGTTTTTCTGGGTTTGTATCTTGTTCCTTCATCTGGTACATAGCCCTCTGCCTTTTCATTTTGTCTATTTTTCTGTGAATGTGGTTTTCATTCCGCAGGCTTCAGGATTGTAGTTCTTCTTGCTTCTGTTGTCTGCCCTCTGGTGGATGAGGCTCTCTTGGTAGGTTTTGATTAGATTATTAAAGGTTATATTTTCTTAATTCTTTGCATGCTTTGTGAACTTTGATTGAAGGCCAAACATTGTAAATTTTACACTGTTGGGTGTTGGATGTTTTTGTAGTTCTGTAAATAGTCATAAACTTTGTTATGGGATGCAGGTAAAGTACTCAGAAAAGATTTTCTGAATCTTCCTTTGAAGCTTTTTAAGGCCCAACCAGAGCTGCCTTTAACCCAGGGTTAATTTTGTCTGACCATGAGCCAATACACTTCTGAGTATGCTACTTGATACTTTGTGATTGACAAGGTTTTTGCTACTCTGCCTTGTGGTAAAGTGAACTGTTCCCGGCCCTGTATGAGCTGTCAGAATTGTTCTCTCAGTTCCTTTTTGAGTAGATCTTTTTGCAGCCTTAGGTAGTCATTTCCTTCATTTTCCAGCCTTAGGTAGGTAGTTCCTTCATTTCATGCACTGATCAGTACTTGAGACCCTCTGAAGATTTGGAATGCTCTCTATGCAGATATCTTTTTCCTGGTACTCTGCCCTGTGTACTCTATCTAGTTGCTTTGGACTCTGTTCCCTCCCAACTCTGTCTCCTCAACTTATGAATATGAGGCTAGGTTTTATGTGGTTCTGGTTTCCTGCCCACTGCAGTGGGCTGGAAAATCCATCCAAGTGATAAACTGGGGCAGTCTTAGGGCTCATCTCATTTATTTGTCTTCTTTTGTCCTGTGATGCCTGATGTCTGATGTCTGAAAACCACTGTTTAATACATTTTGTTTCTTTTTTGCTGTTGTTTCAAAAGGGAGGATAAATCTAGTCCCTGTGACTCTTTGTTACTCCATTGTGTTGAGAAGTTGAAGTTCACCACTCTCATCATGGAAGTTTTTAAGGGATAGATCATTGAGTTAATATAAGAAATACTGGGAGCAGCTCCTGACTCTAGAGAAAAGGTGTTAGAAGGAATTAAGAGAGGAGGTCAGGCTTCAGCTGTCTGGAATGTGTTTATGGCTGGGCTGTTTTCCTAAAAAGATGTTTGCAGACACTGTAGTAAATAAGGGAAAAGATGTTGCTCATGGCATTCTATCTTAAGAGCATAAGGCAATGTAGGATACATGTCATCCTGGCACTTAGGGTCACCAAATATTTCCAGTCAGCTTATAAATTTAGCAGATCATTTGTTAAACATACAAATAAGAAATGACCACCTAATATGATAGAGTGATCTTCCTCAAATCACACCAAAAATGTAGAATAAAATATGCCCCATAAATTTTCACAAAATAATAGGAGCAGACATCCAGCTACATGAAGATGAATGAAGCTGCCAGGAAGTCAGCTAGACTCACTCAGTAGCCAAGGGATTCATTCCCACACCTCAGTCTTTAGCAAAATTACATATTACCACGTGTCATGAGTCTTTGGGGTTGCTCACAATTAGTCGAAATCTTGAATGCTAAATACATGAAGGCCAAAGTTTTGTATTATTCGGGGCTACTGTTTCCTGAGTATCTTAAGGCATGGAGGTTTGGGAAGAAAAAGAACAGAAAGAATGAAACAAAAAAAAACAAAAACAGTAATTTTAAGCCCAGTTATTCTTTGAATTTACACTGGTTTAGTTTAGTATTACTCTGAGAACCCAAGCCTCTAATTGGACCATCAGCATGACGCCAAAGTGCCCCTATCTTGTGAATGACAGAGCAGTGCTTGCCACTGCACTGCTTTACTCTGTGCTGGAAAGAGTTAGCCAACCCATCATCTCTTTATATCCTCTTTGATTCTTAGATCTTAAGTATTACTAGTCCAGGAAATAGGTGCCATAAATCATCTTTAGTGGTTGGCCACCTAGTTCATTGAAACAAGCTTCTTAAAGATGGTCTTTAAAATAGTTTTAAATTGAGGGAAGGCAAATGGCTGGGTGTTCCAGGACTTGGATGCTGTTCAAGGCACACAAGTTGGCATGGAAGAGAGAAATGAGACAGTAGTTGGCTGAGAGATTTATTTAGGCTGCATGTAGAAGAAAAGTGATGAAATAGGATTTATGTTTTGAGGCTCTGCATAGTTTCTGGCTATTGAATTCCTACCCTCTCTGAAATTGGTACATTTTAGGCCTCACTTTCAAGTTAAATTCATCCCATTCTCCAGGGCCAATTTGGATGGAGCTGGATTCTCAACCATGACACATATATGCATATAGGCAATAAATATTTCAGTAAAGTGTTATTTAAAACCCATGATAAAAACCATCACAAATGGTTGACATTAGAGAATTTTAAATCTCAGAGTTCAATTCAGCTTCCTTCAAAATTTGGCTATTCAAAATTAGATTCTGGTTAGAAAACCTGAGAACAAATTGGGGTGATTTTGCTAATTATTTGCTATTTACAAAACTATTATTGATACAGTCCTTCAGAGAAATCCCTCCTCTTTTTGAGCTAGTGCTTTGGAGCTTTACTTAAAATTAAGGAGTCCCTTTACTTTTTGGTTTAGCATTCAATTTGCACATGTATGATTCAGTTCAGTAGGTATTTATTTTACAACTACTATGCTTAAGGTAGCTTATTAAGTGCTGTGGGTAGGAATAAAAAAAAATAAAACACAGCTTCTGGCATGTAGGGGAGGTGAACTGTGAGCCCAAATAAGCTTGTTCAATGACAGGTATGGTGCAAACATCGTGGGAGGCAGGAACAACTCTTGATGGGACATCAGATGAAGAAAAGAGCATTTCTGGCTGAAGAATTATGGAAAGAAACCTTGGAGCGAACAGGCTTTTCCCTGAGACTTGGAGGATAGTTGGATTTTGAAAGTTGGTCCAGAAGGGCTGGAGACAGTAAAGGTGGGGGATATATTTATCTAACAGAGAATGGAATCAGAGAGTAAGAAGAAAATGTATAATAAATACAATATTCAATTGTACAATTTTACCACATTTTTCAGCTGAGTATATGTCAGTTCTGGAGTGTGCATATTCCTTTTCTTTGGTCCTGGGTCTTGAAAAAGAAATTATTTATCCCATATTCCAGAGAGGGACTTAAATTTGTGCAAATGTTCTAACTGGTGTTTTCCAGCACAAGCTAACCTTAGATAGTACAGTGCCTAACACATACTAGCTCAGTAAGCATCTGTTTATAAAGCAACACCAAGTTCCCAAGTCTTCTCTGAAATGTGGGGTAAAGCATGGAACACTGGGGTGAGGATTCAGTTTACTAATGACTGGGTTTGGTTTTGTTCTAATAAACTTCTTCCTGGGGTCTTGAAGATAGAATCGTGCATTGCCTTATGCTGAGTATTTGCTTGGGACTCTGATTATAAACCTACATCAAAGGACCATGCCATGAGCTGTGTTAACACCTCATTAACGCTCTCTACACAGGAATCTCAGGTATTGAAAGTATCATGTCACGTCTGTTCCAGTACACTTAGGCATAACCTCTACCTCATCCTGAGTTAAATAGTCTTTGTTTTCTTTGGAATTTTATGTTTGGGAAGGAAAGGAGGAAAAGGAAGAGGCAAGATAATAAGTGGTGTAAAAGGGTAATCCAGTTTGTTTCTTATCTGCTTATTCTGTATCTAAATGAGAACATTGTTTTTAAATGTACAGTATTGATTTCTCTTAGGCATTTAAAAAAAAGAGGAACAAAAGATTAAGTGCCTAGTTGGTTGATGGCTAAATTTAAGGAATCTGCAGGTATAAGAGCCATCGTTTTTAAGACATTACCAATTCTTTTCACTTTTCCTTTCTTATAATGCTGATTAGCTATAATGGATAAATAACGATTATGGATGAAGATTTACATAACAGATGAGTCTGTTTATAAACTATGCTGAGCTCCTGACCATCCTGCCAACCTTTTTAGAAATCCATACAAACTATTTATTGGTGTCTACAGTGCCCAAATAGCTTCTAATTGCAAGTATTTAAACATAAATGAAAGTGGAAGTTTAGAATTGATGCAGTGGGCAGTTCTAATAAAACTTCAAATTGACAGGAAGATCCAGTTCTACTTCCACCATGTTATTTTTTTCCATTTTATAGTCAACAAAATTTTTTCATATAAATGGCAGCAGATCCCAATTATAGGAGAGGGGAAGGAGTGAATTATTGACCTTCACAGATGAGATCTTTTTCAAAGGCTTATCCACTTAGATACCTTTGAAAATGCAAAACTGTAAATGAGATTTTTTTCCTTATTGATTTGGTCAGTTGGTAAAAGGGGGATGACAATAAGAGGAATGCACGGTCCCCATTTTCTGATCTTTCTGAGGTTGTAATAGAGAGGTTATACATTTCATCTGTGCTGACAGGAATTTGAAATATTATAGATAGGTTTCCTGAGCTCAACCACTATTTACTGTTTGACTGTAATGTCCGTCTCTTTCTGCTTCTTCAATATTGTTTGCACTTTACTTTTCTGAAAAGGGTCTTGATTGAGCCATACAAGGAGAGATATTTCTATCTTTCTGCAAGATCAATGAAGATGTGTTTACAGATCCCTGGCACAGTGTAAACACCACAATAATGGATTTTAGTCCATGTTGACTGAAAGCTCTTTTTCTTTGTTACATGTCAATCTTGTATCTATTACTTGATTGCAACATAAAAAGCTATTTGGCCAAACACTGAAACAACAACTGTATCAGTCGAGCTGAGCTGGAATAGTTACCTGAACTAAATATATGCAGCCCTTCGCCAGACAAGCCACTTTCAGGCTGAAAGCAGGCAAGACTTCATTTGCCTTTCATTTAGCAACCATTTCGTGGATGTAGTCAACTAAAGTTTGTTTTCCTTTTCTTCCTGAAGACATTTTAATTAACCTTCAGTTGTGACTGCAAGTCCCACTTTAATCAAATAATTTTATATATATAACTATAGCTCTGTTATTATTTCTTGAAGGAGAGACTTGAGTTCCCAGAAAAAAAGGAAAGTTCCACACACTCATCATGGTCTCTACTTCCTGGTGACGTGGGCTGGTTTTTGAGCTTGTAAAGAAAATAATGACTCTCTCCACTGCATATACTATATGTGACTATTCAGCAAATGATGCTGAGATTAGAGATGAAAGATTTCTTCATTCTGGTCATTTCAGTATCAAACCCATCATATTTAGATATTCCTGTCTTAATCATTTAACCTCTAGAGCAGCTAAAGGTTATGGCTTACACCAAACCATCTTGAAGATGGTTCAGGATATCTGTGTCAGTACTGACTCCATGTCCCGGGCATAGGTTGCAATTATTCTTAGACACAAACAAGAGTTAAATTGGCACATGTGATAAGATGATTGGATATCGAGAAACTTTTTCAGGAAAACCATTTCTCCCCTCACAGTTTTCTTTTGCAAAAAGCACCTAAGCATCACTCATCTGGGATACCATGGCCCCCAAAAAATTGTAATAGAAAATTCTTCGGGAATAGATACATTATGGTTAATCCTGCAGCACAAGTACTGCCTATAAAAGTAATGGGAATGAATTTTACTGCTGTAATCATATATCACTCACTATAAGAGATACTTAGAAAAGATTTGTGTAACTCAAATTTTAGTAAATAGAGTTGTGCTTTGAAGGAGATAGGAAACCTGCCATTAAAGAAAAGTTGCATTCAATGTAGTTTTAATATTAAGAACCCCTTTTCCATGTGTATAGTCATCCATTAACTAACTGTTTTTTAAGTCTGTATTTTTGTAGAGCAGATGAAGCACAATTGAATATAAAAATATCCTCTCTCGAAAAATCCTGTGTTGGTTTTCATACTTTAGAGACTTTGAGTTGGATGGTACCCTCATCTTTCAGATGAAGGAAACTGAAACCTGGAACAATTAAATGATATATCCAAGTTCCTGCAACCAGCATAGTAACACAGGTCTCTAAATGCATAGTCTGGTACTTGTTCTTCCCGCATGTTCTCTGAGAAAACGAGAAAGAGAGTCCATTGGGGAGTGCTTTTAATTTCCTAGGGCTGTCATAACAAAGTGCCACAAACTAGGTAACTTAAAAAAACAAAAATTTATTCTCTCACAACTGTGGAGGCTAGAAGTCTGAGGTCCAGGTGTCAGCAGGGTTGGTTTCTCCTAAGAAGAAGGAAAGGTACCCAGCATCTGCTAGAGTTACATTCACTGTAAACAACAACAAAATTGCTTTAAGCCTCCTTCAAGGGCAATTTCAGAATTATCACCAAAACTGAAACTCAAATAAGGGACAAAAGTGTGGTGATACTCTTTGTTGTAGACATGGTCACATCTGTTTTGGATCACAAAGAAACAACCAGACTGAAAAAGCTGCTGTTACTGATTGTTCAAATGAGGTATTTTGTTGTGGCCCAAATATATTCCTGAGCAACTGTTTAAAAACCTAAGGTTAAACCTAGTTCTTGAATATGTAGCGTGAAAGCATTCATTCTTATGCTCTACAATGATGATGTACATGAAGACACGCTAATTTGAAAAGTATTTAGAGTTACACTAAATGGTAGAAAAGTGCTCAGTCAGTAAGCATTTTCACAATCACAGTGTTGACTGGGGAAAACATATGCAGTTGAGCCCAGATGGGGCAAAATTCAAGATATGAAAAGCCTGCTATGAAAGCCAAGGTGCTCTCTCCCCAGCAGGAGCCGTCACAGTTTCAATCAGAGCACTACGCCTGTGGTTAGCTTCTTGACTTTCTTTATGTATACAATAAGGTGCTACAAGATAAGGTTTGTTTAAAGCAATTGTTTGAATAATTTTCTTTTAAGAAAAATTCCTTTTAAAACACCAACCCTCACAGTTGGCTCCCAGTGTCACTGTGGTCCAAAGAACAGATTCACAGCAAACAAATTTCTAAAGAGTATTTCTTGTGTTTGTTGAACAAAATGAAGGGATATAGTGTAGTAATTTTTGTTTCTTTCTCATAAATCATAATTGCTCCTTTTCCTTTCTCCTCAAAATTTCTAGAGATACCCTCCCAGACCACACCTTGGAACCCCATGCTGTCTTCTTTCCCCTCTGTCCTCTTTCCCTCATTCACAAAAATCTGAGAAACGCTCGGGGAGGAAGGAACCCTTTCAAGGGCAGAAGAAATAAAAAGCTAAAGTAAATGAAGTTAGAAATCTTACTAACAAGCAGGGAAAGAGGAGAGAAGAAAGGCCTGGGATATTCATACATTTATCATTTTTATCCCTGTAAATTTGTAATGAAATGGGAAGTGACTGGGAAAATGTCTTCTAAAAGATGAATGCAATGTAGCATAATGGTTACAGATTGAGCCCTGGAGAGCCTGAGTTAGAATCCTGTTTCTACCTGTGAAATCTTCATTTTTTTTTGATGTAAAATGGAGATAATTATAGTACCTACCAAGTGGAGTTGCTTAAAGTATTAAGTAGATAACCTATGTAAAGCAATTACAAATCACTGGCTCATAGTAAATATACCATAAATGTTTGCTGCCATTATCATCGTTATTATTACATCAACATTGTTATTACTTAGCATGGGGAAAGTCCTAGAAAAGGTAGCTGATCTTGTGTGTGTGTGTGTGTGTGTGTGTGTGTGTGTGTGTTTAAGAAATTGGAGAAAGTGAGATATCACAGTAAGGGACAAAAATCTGGAAAGAATGAATATATTTTCACCCTTATAATAAAAAGCTGCTGATTACATTGACTTGTTTAGCTGACTCTCTCAATTAACATCCATATGGTAGGACTCTAAATGATTTTACATTACCTGACATAGTTGAACTGAAATTGAAATCTGAGAGTTAAATGAATTTCAGGTTTAGCATCAATTATGTAACATGGGAGTCTTTATAAGGCTTTTTTTTAATTGAATAAAGGGTCTTTGATAAATATTTTCTTAAGATGGTAAAGAATGCATCATAGCAATTTCAGTTTCATCATTAGGCACATGTGATCTGACCCTGTAGTAAGATACAGCTATTTAAATTCCCACTATGAGTATCAAACACTGTGCCATATCTTTGGCAGGATTCTGGGCATAACATGCCAGGGTTTTCCTGGAAATAGCTCAAAAAGTATTAAGAAAACCATTGGCATTTGTGTCCACGTATTTAAGTGAGTCTGGGATCTCAGGATAGTGTGATGTTGAGTCAGAGAAGAAGCAGTGCTTGGATGCTCAACCTTTGAACAATGCCTTCTTGCTTTATCTCTGTGCAGTTATCCTAAACTGATGGATTCAATACAACATCATTTATCCCATTGACTGTTGACAAAATTAGCAAATTTTTTTATTGATGATAACTAAAAATATTATTTAAATGTTAAAAATAATATGTATATTATGGTTAGAGCATAAATTCACATTCATTTTTAAAATAAAACATCAGTCTTCAAAGAAACTTCCACTTTTAGTGGGCCACTTTGGTTTATACCTCGTACCCTTCCTTCTTCTGCCTGGGGTTAATGTGGGAGAAACTCCGTAAATAAAATGGTATTTGTGCTGTTGTTTGGAATAGAAGTATGTAAATATGTCATTCTGAAACTCCCTGGTCAGACTTGATCTGACTGAGCTTCAAGTCAACGTTAGGTCATAGAGTGCTGGTTTTCCTCATAGACAGTGTGTATGTATCCATTATAGGGGAGGAGAACCTGTTTCAGATCACTGGATAAGTTCCTTCTTTAGTTTTTATCATCAGACCAGAAGGTGTGAGTAATACATGCTTTGATAAAGATCTAAATATACCTGATATACATGAATTTGGGAAAAGTAGTGTTGAAGGGAGTGAGATGTACAGACAGAACTTAGACAGATTGCTGGAATTTATTGCAAGCCACCAGGAGGTAAAGAAATAAAAGCTGGTTGAAGTGACCTCTCCCCACTTCAAAATCAAGATAAAGATTTGCCCCAAACTGTGAAGATCATACTTCTCAGCCACGACTTCTTTGGATGCCTCCAAAGCAGTGAGTAGCGAAATACAGTATCATTTAGTAAAATATAACAAAAGGAAGTCAATCACGTAGTTATAAAATATATTACTTTAACACATAATATGTAATTTTAGTGTTAACTTAGTATTATTTGGGTAAGTTGTGGTAGAGGGTAGCAGAATTTAAATAGCATATTTTTAAGAGAGGTGATCTAGGCCAAAAATATTGTTAAAGTATTTGAGTAAATTTCTGGATGATGTATCTGTAATAAATAGTGAGGGAAGTTTTGGGCATAGGGGACACATTTAGCCCATTTCCATTTCCAGTACTATGGAGGATTCTAAACTCCTACATTGCCTGGGAAAAGACTGGAAAGATGACAGGTTATCATTTTGTCTCAGTGTGAGAAATTTCTGCTGTACTCTTAAACTGCACTTAACAAACTGTCACGACCAGGTGTGTTTTTGCAGGTTGGAAGTTCTGGGAAGGAAATAGGGGATTCAGTTAGCATTAAAATTGCCATTAGTCCTAGAAAGGATTATCTTTCGAATTGATGTGTACCAGGCTGAGAAATGAGAGTAAACTTTTTCCAAGTATTGGAGTGATGTTAAGTCAATAATGAAAAGGGAGTGGATCCACTGTTCATTGTTAAAGGTATGAAAATAATGTAGATAATTAGGTGATTGACCTGATAAGTGACATTATATGTCATTGTCATTTGTTAATATTTTCAAATTTTTGGTTGAATGGAAATGTTTGCATTATTATAAAAACCAGTTATAAGTTTCATCTGTTTTGTATATTTCAAAATGAAGAACTTTACAGTAGAAGCAGTAGGGTTTATTTGCTTGTTTGTTATATATTCATTGAATGTAATGTAAGATTTTCTAGGACATTTTGAGCATCTCAAAGAGATAAAGAATCAATAGGTCACTATTTTATCATTTCCCTTTTTGGTTAGTGATACTAACTGCATGACGTTAGACAATTTTAGTGTGTCATAAAAATGAATAATTCCTAGTCTCAAAGAATGTTAGAGCTGAAAGGGACTTCAGAGTGCATCTGTTTCAACACTTTACAAAACTAGTTAATGGTACAATAAAGAGGAATCATATTCTCTTTTCACTTTTGATTAAATACTTCTATGTCTGTTTAGCAAACAATCTGTGTATAAGCTAGAGGAACCTTTAGCAGTCATGAACAAAATAAATAGTATATATTATATGTTTTTGTTTCTTAGTGTCAAAAAATTTTTTAAAAAGATTTTTTTAATTAAAAAAAAGTTGTGTTTATTTTTTTAAATCTAATACTAGGCATAGTGGGAGAGACTTTTAAATAATTTAACAAGATATGTATTTCATGATCTTATTTTTTTGTGTGAAAAGGTATATACAGAAACTTTTTAATGGAGAAAGCTTAACTCTCTCACTGTGTGTTTATACTATTTAGATTGTTTTATCTATATATGTATCATGGAATCTGTCCTCAAATGTTAATAATGAAGTACTGTATGAATACATTTTATATTTATTCTGACAGCAAATATTCACTGAATGCCTGCTCTGTGCTTGTCCTGTCCTAGGTTGTGGATATTGCAGTGAACAAAAAGCAAAGTCCCTATTCTAAAGTGACTTACATTTTAGCATGGATGCCAAACAATAAGTAGACAAATAACTAAATAGATAAACAAAATGATGTCAAGAAATGATACATGCTACAAAAAAATTTATAAAGTGGGTTGGTAAATGTTTATTGTCAGAGACCTTTTTATATAAGAGGGTCAAGGAAGCTCATTCTGAGGATGTGACATTTGAATAATAACTAGAATGGAAGGAGAAAGTAAAACATGAATGAATTCTGAAGAAACAAATAGGAAGAAGGACAAAGGCCCACAGTGAGAACTAGCTTAGGGTCTGAGGAATAGAATAACCAAGGGGAAAAGTGATGGGAAATTGGGGTGGAAGTGGTGTGGATTCAGGATTTTATTCTAGGTATGAGTTGCCATAAGATAGAAGAGAACAGTAGGATGAAATAATTTAACGAATATTCTTGCAAGATTACTCTATCTGGTGTGTGGAGCATAATCCAGAAGGGAAGAAAAAACTGATGAGTCAGGAGAGGAAGAGGACAACTGCAGGAGTAAGGTCCTGGAGTAGGTGAGAGGCATGGGACCTAGTACACAGTGCAGGAGTTGGCATAGATAGAGCATATACACTCTAAACCCACTATAATGGGAGAATAATCAGAGTAGATGGGCAGGTTCAGGTAAGTGACTAAATTTGACACTGGGAGCATGTGAAAACTCTCTTCTCATCCCTTCTGTTTTTCAATAAAATAAGAAAAACTTAATCAGCTTAAAATGAGGAAAAGGAAGTGGTGTTGAAGCTTTAAAGAGAGAAGAGATGATAAGCTGTCGTCCAAAGTGAATCAACTGGATACACGTAAACATGTAAATTTGTGTGTGTGTGTGCATGTGTGTGTGTGTATATATATATATATATATATATATATATATATAAACTTCCATATACCTAAATTTACATATATCTACATTTATACTATCGATGAATCAATCTATCTGTTAAACTGCAAATAGTCTCTAGGGTAAAGTCTAAATTGTAACATCTAAGAGCCAATATGTTGTTTTCAGGCCCTGATGAGCTATATTCATATGCATTTTATTACTATTCCTGACATTTTTTTCTCACTGTTGATTAAGTCATTGAGATAATCCACTAAGTGAAATAAAAGTTATGGAAAGAAAAATTAATATTTCAGAAAGCAAAATACTTACAATGGACTAAGTCTTTGATTCCAGAAGCATGCTGAGCAGCTAATTGCTGTGCAGCTAATTGCTGTGCTTGGCTTCCCATGATGTGCCATTTCTCACTCTCTCATGATATGGAGTGACTGGGGTAAAGAGAAGAAAAGGGTAGTAGAGACACTGAGAGCTTTATATTACAATGTACCATATTCACTTTGCTTTTTATGTCTGTTTATATATTTTTCTTCATTTTACACTGTTCAGGAAAAAAGAAATCTTTAGAAGAGCAGCAGTAATACTTGGCCTGTGTTAGAGCCACAGTTCAGTGCTTTTCTAGAAGCTTGACATTGAGGCCTATGGCACAAACATTGGTTATTTTGTGTTTTAGAAAGTGCTGTCAGCTCAAGGATATTAGTGAGTAATGCTGTAATGAGACAATCTTAAATGGATTAATAATACAGGATTTTGGTGAGAGTTAAATATGAAAACATATGTAAAGCGTGTAATGCCATGTACATACCAAATACCCTCAAACCTTATCTATTATTATTATTGTTATAATAATGATTATGATTAGAACTATTGTTATTAAAATTTGATGTTATCAGAACATCTGGATGAATGTTAATGAGGCTTATGTTATACATAAATTTACCTCTTGGGATATAGCCAGGATGGCATTGTTGACTATTATGTGTTAAAATACATGGTAAAATTTTAGATCTGCACTCGTAACCTGTATAAAACAAGACCACTAATGAATGGGCCTTATCTTGGAAGGTCTTACAAGCCAAGATAAGGAGTTGGGATTGCCAATGGGATGGTAGAAAATGGGCAGCCAATAAAGGTAGTAAGACTACAGTGGTATGATTGATCTATCTGAAATAATTGGCTTTCAGTGACATGGCAGATCAAGTGAGTTCAGCACCCTGTTCCATTCAGAAACTATGGGTAAAATAGTTCAAAAATGAAATATATTAAATGCTGTACATGTGCCAGAAGGGGAAATTGGAAGCTAAAAATTATACCACAGGGATAATTTCACAGCTCACTGTGCACAGGACGCACATGAGAAAAGTCATCCCCACTGATGCTGAGTTCACAATTGAACTTACATAGCACAGAGGGAAACAAGAAAGTCAGGAGGTGGAGCCAGCAGAAAAACAAACAAAGAACTTCAGAAAAATTAGAGTTCTGTGAACTTGTGACAAGAGAATAATCTGGAAAAACTATAAAATTAGTACTTAAAATAATTTAAAAAGAATAAAAATCTTGACTAAAAAAGGATAATACGAAAAAGATAAGGCAGATCTGAAAAAGAAGCAGATAAAACTTTCTGAAATTCAATATATAAACATTGAAATTAAAATCTCAATGGGTGGTTTTAAGAGCAGTTTTGACACAAGTAAAGAGAGAACTAATGAATTGGAAAAGAAATCTAAGAAAATTATGTGGAATGCATCCAGTGATTAAGTGCTTAGAAATAGGGAAATTAAGAGACATTGAGTATAGTTTTCATTTATTTATATTTTTAATAGATTTGTTTGTATAGATTTTATCTATTTATTTATTTATTTTTGGCTTCATTGGGTCTTTGTTGCTGCGCGTGGGCTTTAGTTGCGGCGAGTGGGGGTTGCTCTTCGTTGCGGTGCATGGGCTTCTCACTGTGGTGGCTTCTCTTCTGGAGCATAGGCTCTAGGCACGTGGGCTTCAGTAGTTGTGGCATGCAGGCTCAGTAGTTGTAGCTCACGGGCTCTAGAGTACAAGCTCAGTAGTTGTGGCGCATGGGCTTAGTTGCTCTGCGGTATGTGGGATCTTCCCAGACCAGGGCTCGAACCCATATCCCCTGCATTGGCAGGCGGATTCTTAACCACTGTGCCACCAGGGAAGCCCATACATTTTAAATTGTGTACCATTCTGAGTAGCATGATGAAATCTAGTGCCGTCCTGCACCATCCTGCCAGGGACATGAGTCATCCCTTTGTCCAGTGTATCCCACCCCTTAGTCACTTAGTAGCCATCTCTGTTATCAGGTCAACTGTTACGGTATCACAATGCTTATGTTCAAGTAACCCTTATTTTACTTAATAATGTCCCCAGAGAGCAAGAGTAGTGATGCTGGCAATTCAGAGCAGCAAAAGAGAAGCCATAAAGTGCTTCCTTTAAGTGAAAAGGTGAAAGTTCTTGACTTTTTAACAGAGATCATATTCACGTAATTTTTATTACAGTATTGTTGTTATAGTTGTTCTATTTCTTTATTAGTTGTTGTTGTTAGTCTCTTTAGTGCCTCGTTTATAAATTAAATTTTCTCATGGTATGTATATATAGGAAAAAACAGTATATATAGGGTTTGGTACTATTTGTGGTTTCAGGCACCCACTGGGGGTCTTGGAATGTATCCCCTGTGGATAAGGGGGACTACTGAAGTTGTTCTCCATGTGGTTGCAAAGGGTTTTGGTCAAACTTCAAAGTCGGAGGGAGAAGCTCCCCTCAAAACTTCCCTCACTTAGGACACCAGCCACAAGTTCAGGGCTCCCAGAGCTACCCTCATTTCAGACCACCTGTGAGCATTCCCAGGACCACACTCACGTTGAATGAGTAGCAGGACTCAAGACAGTGCTGTGCTTACAATTACAGTTTTATTACATAAAAGGATACAAAATAGAACCAGCCAAAGGGAATAACACATAGGTTGAAGTCTGGGAAGGTCCAAATGTGAAGTTTTCAGTTGTCCTTTCACCTCCAGAGCCCCAGGCAGCATTCCTTCCTCCAGACTACAATGTGTGATGAAACTCCAGAGTGTACTGCCAGCCAGGGAAGCTCACCTGAGTCTTTGGCATTCAGTTTTTATTGGAACTCAACCACATACTGCCCTTGTGGCTGGCTTACACTCCTGCAGGCCAGAGCTGATATGTCATAGCTCAAAGTCCCCAACATAAATCACAATGTTAGACTGATTGGTTGCCAAAGCCCCCAATGAACAAAGACAGTTTATTTAGGCAGGATATTACAGGGGCCTAGAGGTTACCTCCCAGTAGCCCAGGGTAAATGCTAGACCTCTCTTCGGGTGAGGTTAATTCTTCATTATGCAGTGGTTCTGTCACCAACTAGATATAGTGTTAGGTTTGTTTGTTTCTTTCTGATTTTAGTTGTTAGGAATTACTTTTAAAATAATTTAGTTTACTTTTATAATTTTATAACATTGAGGGTCCCAAGGTCAAATCTACAAAATAATGGATGTTTAGAGAAGTCTAGTGCCTGTCCCTCTCTCCTTACTCTATTCCATCCTTCTTGTATAGGTAAACTTTAGTTGTTTCATAGCTTATCCTTTATTTTTTATTTTTTGCTGTACGCGGTCCTCTCACTGTTGTGGCCTCTCCCGTTGCGGAGCACAGGCTCCAGACGCGCAGGCTCAGTGGCCATGGCTCACGGGCCCAGCTGCTCCGCATCATGTGGGATCTTCCCAGACCGGGGCACGAACCCATGTCCCCTGCATCGGCAGGCGGACTCTCAACCACTGCACCACCAGGGAAGCCCTCCTTTTTTAAAAAAAAATATTAAAAGTACATAAATGAATCTGTTTATATTCTCCCCTTTTCAGATAAATAGCAACCCCAGCAAAACTTTTTGGAAAAAATTATTCTTTCTCCACAGATTTGCAATAGCACCTGTCATATACCATGTGCATTGTATGTGTAGGTCTTTATACACATACTTCTGTTCCACTGAGCTATCCAGCATCAATACCAAATTGTCCTAATTACTGCAGCTTTATAGTAAGACCTGATATATGGTAGGGAAAGTCCTTCTGCCTTGTTCTATTTCTTCAAGGGGCTTTTCTTGGCTCTTTGATATTTGATGTATACTTTAGGTTTAACATTAGATTTCTCCAAAAAGTGTTGTGGTATTATCAACAGGACGTTGAATTTATACATCAGCTTTCTACAAATTGACATCCTTACAATACTGTCTTTCAATTCATGAATATGGTATATCTGTTCATATATTTAGAGCTACATGTTTTTCCATAATGTTTTATAATTTTCTCCAGAATTGTCTTAAGCATCTTTTGTTAGATTTATTTCTATACATATATTTGGTGGTACCCTAAATAATAACTTCCTTAAAATTTTGATTTTCTGTTTCTGCCTGGTACATAGAAATGAAATATATTTTTAAAATAATAATTTTATATCCAGCAGATTTGCTAAACATTTTCTCATATGTTTTAACATTTTATCATAAATTCTTTTATATTTGGGGGGTACATAGTCATATCATTTTTGGTAACAATAATTATATCTATTTTTCAATCCTTCTACCTTTTTTCTTGCCAACCTGCATTGGCCAGGATCTCAAGTTTTTGACCTAGAGAACATCATTTCCTTGTTTTGAATATCAAAGGTATAAATTTCAACATACCAACATTTTAAATGACTTTTTTTTAGATAGAAAGAAAATCCTCTTCTATTTCTGTGTTGCTAAGAGATTTTTCTTTTAAAGCAAGATTTAACATTGAATTCTGTGATTTCTTTGCCTCTATTTAAAAATTACATCTTTTCATAGTTCGTTAGTTAATGTTAATTTTAATAGATTAATTAATTGATTTGTTTTCTCATCTTAAACTAGCTGTGCTTATTTATTTATCTATTTATTTATTTATTTTTGGCTGTGTTGGGTCTTTGTTGCTGTGCGCAGGCTTTCTCTAGTTGCGGCGAGTGGGGGGCTACTCTTTGTTGCAGTGTGCAGGCTTCTCATTGTGGTGGCTTCTCTTGTTGCAGAGCAGAGGCTCTAAGCATGTGGGCTTCAGTAGTCGTGGCACGCAGGCTCAGTAGTTGTGGCTCACGAGCTCTAGAGCGCAGGCTCTTGTGGCGCATGGGCTTAGCTGCTCCGCAGTATGTGAGATCTTCCTGGACCAGGGCTCAAACCTGTGTCCCCTGCATTGGCAGGTGGAATCTTAACCACTGCACCACCAGGGAAGTCCAGTAACCTTGCTTAAGATTAGAATTATCTTGTGGTTACTCAGTCTGGTCATGAGACTAGTCTTTTTCTACATTGCTGAATTTATTTAGTTTAGGATTTTTCACCTTTGTTTATAACACCTTTCTTTTTTTTTTTTTTTTTTGTGGTATGTGGGCCTCTCACTGTTGTGGCCTCTCCTGTTGCGGAGCACAGGCTCCGGACGCACAGGCTCAGCGGCCATGGCTCACGGGCCCAGCCGCTCCGCGGCATGTGGGATCCTCCCGGACCGGGGCATGAACCCGTGTCCCCTGCATCGGCAGGCGGACTCTCAACCAGTGTGCCACCAGGGAAGCCCTATAACAGCCTTTCTTTTTCTAGCTGTCAATGTTAGGCTTTGGTATCAAGGCTATGCTAGCTTCAAAATTTATTGATATTAGTGGGTACCTCTTTATTTTTTACTTTCTATGGAACAGTTTTTATAAGATTTGAATGATTTGTTTCTAGAATGTTTGAACCTGGAGTTTTCACTGTGGGAAAATTTTTGTGAGTACTGAGAGATAAAAAAAACAAGTCCTGGTTTTGTTAAGAACGTACAAGAAGAGGTAGGCAACATACAGTGTTCACTACAAATAGTGATCATCATCCCTACCTCTCAGAGATGTTGTAAAGTTTAAACAAGGAAGCAACATGAAAGTACTCAGCATAGTTCCTGGCTTATGTATTCATTGTTCTTATCTACTAGTAGCTCTCTAAGCTTGTGAGGCAGCTCTTGCAGTCATCACCATATTCCTAATAGTGCTGGAATCTCAGGAGTGCAAGAAATATTTTCAGCAGTTGTGTCCACTCCCTGTCCTGTTCAGGTGCTTCATTGTTAGCCCTTCTGGCCCCTGTGATCTCAAGGCCTTAAGAAATGAGGAGTCCCACATCCTCCTAAAAACTCAGGCCCCCTGCCTGGCTCAGAAGAGTCTGTTTCTCATTGTGTAGTAAGAGACTCCAGGTGGAGGCGTGGTAGTCTCTCTCCTTAGTGTCAGCATAAAAGGACTGAGCAATGGATCCTAACTATTCCCAAGTTTACTTTACTGTGACATATTAGTTCTAGTGGGATGTGAAAACCTGGGTTCTATTTCTGGATTTGACACTTTCTGTGTGATTCTTGGGCCAAGCATTTCATCTCTGTCAGCCTTGGTTTCCCTCTGTGGATAACATAGAGATTGGAGTTGTTTCCTAAAATTTCTTCCAGGTCTAAGACTTTATGATTTCTCTGACTGAATTGAAATTCTGATGTGCCACTACTTTGGCAGTTTGGGCTGACTTAAGCATTTATTCTTTTTTCCCACCTTAAGTTAACGTTTTGAGCTGTTTGGCTATTGGGACTGCTGAGTTTCACCTCAGGGGTTGCTGTATCTCAGTAGCTAATTCCACGATCCCTAAATTGACTGTGAATATAGTGTATTGGCCGAAAGTAGTATGTGGTTTTGTTGTTATCGTGAGCAAAAAGTTCCACTTTCCTTCTTCTTTCTCTAACTTCCACTTTCTTTTTTCCTAATTGGCTCAGCAAAAATGTTAAACATCATACAAATCTTTTGCTTTGGATATTCAGAATGAAAGCTATACTATGGTAATAGCACTGGGGACTGGCGGGAGGGGCCCACGGCTGGGAGAAGGGGTGGATCTCTCAGCAGTGGCATGTTAGAAGCACCAGCTTGAAGCAGAAAATTCTGAATATTTATATCTTGGGCTCTTTTCTGATCGCACCCTTGACAGATCCTTGTCATCATAGTGGTACTCCACTGTCAATCTCTGTCAGATTCTCTTCGCTATACTGTGCACAGTGGAAATTTAAAAAGAGAAATGGTCATGCTATTTCCTCCTCTGAGCTTAAAAAGAGAAATATTTCCCTATTAGTCAAAAGATCCTGAATGTTAGCACTATCAGAGCATGCAGGAACACATGGTGTGTATGTGTGTGTGTAAGTGTGTGTAAGTGTGTGTGTGTGTGTGTATGTGTAAAACAGGCAGTGCCCTCTGCAGAGGAGTGAGCCCTGAACTGCTGGGAAGTTGGCTGGATTTCAGGCCAGTCCTTACCTGTTTGTAATGAGAATGTTGAATTAGGTAATCTCCAGTCTCTGGTGGTGAGCACTTTTGATGCAGTGATTTTTAACTAGAAGTTAAATAGGGTTAGTTGTCATTTTAATTCAGTTAACAATTGTCTTTAGGCAAATCACAATCTCTTTGAGTTATTAATAAAATGGCTTTAAAAATTCTGCTTATCCTACCCCAAATGTTATTGTGTGTTTTTGAGAATAAAATACAATATTGTGTTCAAAGGCTTTTCAAAACACACTTTTCTATCTATGCTTATAACTCAGATTGGGATTAAAGGGAGCCAAGTGGAATTTCGGCCTCCTCCACTTGATATCTGTGTAAATTTGGGGAAATGGTTGAACTTACCTGAGCCTCATTTTCCTTGTTTGCAAAGTGGAATAACTCACAGGTTTGCTTTAAGAATTAGACAAGATAAAATATTTATCGCTTAGAAAAGTTTTTAGTAAACGGAAGTAGACAGCATAAATGGTAGTTATTATTTCTTAAATAATCACATTTATACTTTCAGTGAAGAAGAGTTTACGTGACTTTCACAAGGGACTCCAGAGGGACAGTGGTGGACAGGGAACAGGTCTCTGAGGGGCACCACACCTGCACCAGACACAGCCTTCTAGGCCCGAAGGTGTGTGGCTCAGGCTGGTTATCTTCCTCACCTTACTGAACATTCTCATCATTCTGCTTTAATTTTTTTTTATGTGTCCTTCACACCCATTGACTCTAGTTCCTGCCAATTTTGGTGACTTATAATCCACTATCCTTGTTAAATAATCTGAGTTTTATTTGGAGTCAGTTTTGTTGGTTAAAATACAAGAGCCTAATTTTTACCCTCATGTTTAAATAAAACAAATTAGAGATGACAGAAAATACATTTGAGAGTTTTTTGTAATTTCGAAGCATAAGAAGGGATGGTATTTTAACTTTTTTGTATGTTTGTTTGTTGTGGGTGGGAGTGTATAATCACTGGCTAAGACTACAAATGGGATGGAGCCTGGATATTTGTGGTTTGGCAAAGGAAGAGAATAATAAAAGAAAGGTTACCAACTTGTCACCAAGTCCAAGTGAACCATTATTCTCTCTGGCAAGTGACCCCCCCAGAAGACACTTTGGTACGCACTCTAATGATTGGGAATTGTCAGCCTCTTGCTTCACTTACAATATCAGATGCATCTATTTTTCTTCTCAGCTAAAAAATGACTTGTTATGGCATTTGAAATTATTTCTCAATTGAAAATTTTATTCCAGGAAAAAAATATTTAGAAAATATTGTAAAAATTACCCATGGTCATAAGATTCATAAGATTTTTGTGGTTCATTATTGTGGACAAGATGCTTCCAGAAGTTTTGATTGAACGCTGATTCCTCATTTCTTAAGTCTATACAGTCCTTAAAATGAGAGTGTTTACAAATCCTTAAGAATGTCTTCTTAGTTCAGAGAAAAACCCTGGGAAGTAGCAATTTGTGGGTAACATGTTTTTTCTTTAAAGCTGAAAAGGTATATCATGTTTTTAAATTCAGGTTTGAGTTGAATATTTACTTACTATTTATTAGCTTCTTGCATTTATGTATATATTCATTCATTCTTTCATTTTGTTTCTGATTAATGAACAGTGCTTTGGGATTTATAGTTGGTATGGTTTCAAGTCCTGTTTGGACACAGGAGTGTATATCTACTTGGCAGTCATGAGCAGAACTAATACATGCTAATATTAATATAATAAATCACATTGAATTATAAATTCAGAGGAATTCAAAGAAGAGAGCTAATCATGTGTGTTGGGTGTCAGTAGGAAAGAGAAAAATGAGAAGGCTACCCATGTTGTGATGAGAGAATAATGAACGATGCATACCTTCTTATATTTAAGGGTTAATAAGAAGACCACTTTGACTAGAACAGAAGATTTAGACTGAAAGAAAAAGAGCTATGGAATCATATTTTCAGAGACTTTAACTATTAGCAAAGGGATTCTAAACGGGAGTTTTGGAAAGCTGGAAAATAGGGAACAAAATGCTGAAAGTGGCATTTTAACAAAAGAATTATGCAGGATAAAGTGCAAGAGGATTTTGTTTGGGCTCTCTTTCTCTCTCTTTCCCTCTCTATTTTTCCTAATTCAGTTTTTTATTTCATCAAAATTACACATTGACATAGTTTAAAGTGGCAAACATTCTACAGGGCTTCTTATGAAACACAGTAATCCTCTAGCCCTCTTTCTTCTATTCTGCTTCTTGGAAAAAAATCATACTTGTTCATACTTTTAACTTCAGATTCTTTTTGTTTACCTAGCTCTACATAACATGCTTATATTGCTATGTCCTGCTTTTCAGGCAACCACTTCCTGTCTTCCTATACTTCCAGTGTAGTTATTTGAAACCAATTTTTCCTCTCTAAGATTTTCTGTATGTTCTGCTGTTTTGAATTTTCACAGAGATACGCCTTAGTGTGGGTCTGTTTTCATACACTGTGCTGGGCTCTCGGTAGACCATTTATGTTGAAATCACATGTACTTTAGTTCTGGAAAAAATGCTGCAATTATGTATTTGATGGCTTCCTCCTCCTATTTTCTCTCTTCTTGGGTCTTTTTGTTACTTTGAATGTTCCTCTAATTTTCTTATTTTTTACGCCTATTTTAGATGTTTTGTCCTTTTTCTCTTCTTTCTGAGAGATTCCTGTGGTTTCATCTTTGATCCTTCGAATTTTTTTTTCCATTTTTGCTCTCTTGCTTTTAATTTCCAAAAGCTTTCATTTACTCTCAAACTTCCTTTTTAAGACAACATCCTTTCCTTGTTTTGTAGCTGTAACATCTTTTCTTATCTATCTGATTATATATAAATGGCAGTTGTGAAATGCTCTTTTTCTCCAAGTTTCTGTTACCTGTGATCCTTGGTCTCCAGCTTTTCCATTAGAGGCTTAAAAAAAAAATGTCTTAGTAGTTCACTCAGATTTAAGAAGAAGAAATACAAAATTTCAGGGGGAAGTCTGAGCTCATAGGGCAGGCAGATCCTCTGGATCATTAGGCTCATCTGGCTGGGTTGCTTAATAGGTAACGCCTGAACTGATTACTTTTCTAAAGCTTTCCTCTGAGCTTTAGAAAAGAAGTGCCTTTAAATCTCGTGCTTTATGTGTGTAAGTCTGGCTGACCACATTCTCAGATCTGACAAAGGTGGGAGTCTCAACCTTCAGGATATACACTGTCTTAATCTTCCCAGTTTCAGTATGATATACCTGAAAATCTCAGTCAATGATGATTAGCTGTTTTTTTTTCAAAAACACACCTTTAGTCCTCTTGCAAGATTAGGGAGGGCAGTGGCCCACCTGTACAGAGGGATAGAGGAGATCTAGACACTTCGTTTTTTCTTAGCCAAATTTGTAATTACTTCTATAATTTTTGGCTCTACGTTCAATCCATTTCCGGAGGAACATTGTACTGTAGAATTCTGAATGTTTTGAGAGTTCTGTAGGTTGCTTTTGTCTTCCCTACTTCTGGTTAAGAATTCAGCTTTTTTATGTCTTCTATGTCATTTACCATAATTCTATTCCTTTTCTAGCTTTCAACATTTTGCTGTTATTGCCTTTAACCCAACATCTTTGTTCTTGGGGTTTATGTTTTAAAAATCCTTTTACACTAATTTTTGTGCGATTTGGAAAGGGATTGGAGGAAAATATGAATAATAAATTTTCTACCTTTAACCAAGGTTTTCCAACTGTTTTTGCCTTTGTTTTCTTCGTGTGGGAATAATGGAGACAAGGCATCCAGTTAGAAGGTGATAATAGGAATAAGATGTGAAGTGAGAAGAGTATTTGGACTAGAGGAGTAAAGATAATGGATGTTTTCAAAGGAAGACTCAACAAGATATGTTGACTGATTTAGATGAAGGAAATGAAGAAAGGATTCAAGGGTGATGTCAAGGTGTTAAACTGGATGACTAGAATAATGGTGGTGCCACTGTCGGAGATTATTAGGGTAGAGGTTGGGTTTGAAAGAAGATAACCTGAAAGACCGTGTTTTCTCCCATTTTTGGCTTCAAAATATAACAAAGTAAACATTGTTTGCATATAAGACAGAGATTTTCCCTCTGCGGATTGCATGTTAGGTTCCATTAGGATTCAGCTGCAACAGCCAAAACCTGCTCCAGCTAGTTTAAGCAAAAATGTTCTAATATGGGGAATTAAAACTTTTCAGTAAAATTATTGAAAGTACGAGAGAAGCAGACTCTATGGTGACCATCCAAGAATAATTTCTGGAATAAGATGCTGAAATGACATGCCACTACCTGGACTGCAATCGTGGGTGTTGGGAATCAAGAGGAAATCATGGGAACTGTGTTCAGGAATCCAGTGCCATAGCTGTGGTCCAGTAAATGTGATATTACTGCCAACACAAATGTGTCTTAATACTTACGAGGAGCCAGACATCAGAACACTTCTATAAATAACAGCTAACATCTTTATAACCTTATTTCATTGCAACAACCAAAATACCAGCAAAGTTGTTCTTTTTAACTTCCAGTTTCCAAAACTCATGCAAATGCATGTCATTAATGGGAATCAATTTCACATTCAGATCTCTAGCTTCAAGGGAGTCTTGGAAATGTAGTTTGTAGCTTTCTAGCCTCTGAAGCAGAGGGAAGTATATTGGAAGGATATTGGAATGGGTGCTGAGTGTGAAGTCACAATATGGAACATAATCATCCCCTTACTCAATGTACATAAATATTAACAAATAATAATAAAAAACTAGCATGATCCCACACAAATCCAATTATCTGTTGGGTAAGTGAAACAGCACTGTCACTGAAAGGGAAAACCTCTGTCCCATTAATTGTGACTACATCTCCGAGTGATACTCATTTCCCTTTTTGTTCAATCACAATCCTACCTTGGTATTCTATAAACTAATGAATAAAATATAAATTTATAGCTGTGATATAAAAAAGCATAAGGGTATAAAAGAAAAAATTAAATAGGTTACTATACATAAGTGTACATAAAATAAAGAAAAAAGATAGCTAATGAAATCTATTACTTCAACTAGTCACAAGACCATAATTAATATTTAGAACTTCCTTCCACTACTATGCCTTAAATAATCCATTTTCCCTCAGTACTTCAGCTGGTTTTTTACTTTACTGAATGAAGGATGACTCCACTCTTAATTCTTGAAGGGATATGATTCCTTGGTTGTCCTACCAGTATTGCTCCAGGCTTCCAATCAATTTTACTATTGGACATGAAAGTGTTAGGGGCACCCCTAAATAATCCCTTGGATATAGATACAAGCATCCTTGACCCATTGTCTATCTTATTTCCCCTTGTGGGTTAAGGTCAAATACCCTGGTCAATATATTAACCTACTTTTTTCCTGTTGGTTCAGTAACAATAGGAAATGAAAATGACCATCAACTTTCAGTTCATTTTCATATGTCTCCTTGGTGGAAGCATTCTTCTCTTAGAAACTAATACCTCAAAACTAGCAAAGCCCAAAGTTGCAATGATGGGAAGCAAAAATTTTCCAAGTGAATTATAAGGCATAATAGTGAGAGAAATCACAAACCTACTTCTACCTCTTGGCTTCCAAGTACATGCATTCTGGTTATGGGAGAAATGGCGTCATATATAATTGCAGATTTAGAGCACATTTCACATCATACAGGTCAGTGCCAAGCTTGTAGGTTGTCATCCTCCAGCTGGTGCCACAGTTAAGTCTGTAAAGGCCAATTCCACAATTCTGTAAGTCCAGCTGCTTCCAAATGATGGGGTACATCAGTGAATTCCATGGGTCTCAATCCACTGCTTCACTTTCTTTTTCTGCATAGTGACTTCTTTGATTACAATAAGAGGATATCGTGATAATAAATATGGCATAAAATAAGACTGTGGATGTGGGCTTGTAGATGCAGGTCAGGCAGGAAAGACATATCCTTTCTGTTCTCTTCTAGTGAGAAGTAATTTCTATCCACTCTTTGGGGGATGAATCCAGTGTTATCAATTAGTAGGAACTGGTGCCATAGTGGAAGCTTAGCATAGATTTCTGCTATTGGAAGACAGGGTAAATCCTAATGGTTGAATGTGTAAATAACATCAAGCCCTGCCACCATGGCCAGTTTGTTCATGGGTGCTTTGGACCAGTCCTGAGAAGTTACGGAGAAAAGCTGATTGAGAGAAAGGTTTGATGCATTCTCACTAAAGGACCCTTTCTCCTTTGAATTCCTTGGATGACAATTCATAGGAACGCAAATATTCTTAAATTCTAGGCCAATTCTGAGAGTTACATCCTTCTGTCTCTCCTAAATGCCTTTATATCTTCATTCAACAATCTTTTTGAGAGTATGTAATGTATCAAACTATTCTTAACACATGGGTTACAGCAGTGAGCAAAATCTTGGCCTTATGGTCTTACATCGTCAGTGCTCTAACCTTGTTCCTTTCAGTCCTGGCTTATCCAGGCAAACTGATAGCTATGGACCAGAAATCAATGTAGATCCCTACCTCTGGTCATAGCTCTTGCCAGGCAAAGTGGACCACCTTATGCCTCTCAGATTTCTGTCCACTGGAGATTTCCCTTCTCTGCCCCTCAGTGGGGCTTTAATGTTGCCGATATCTATTTAATTTCTATTGCAGAAATTGGCTGATTAGCTGAATGGATAAAAGCCCAGTGGTAATTTGAGCACAAGATGGGGGATCTGGTTCCTTAGGAGCATATCACATATATGTGCCATTGATTACAAAAGGGATCATGAAAGAGTGTGTGAGTAGATAAGCACATACCTATCAACACACACACACACACACACAACCCACCCCATAGTTCATTTTATACTGATAATAACTTTGTAACTTCATTTTTACAAATGAAATGGAATAGTAGAAAGGGCACTAAACTGAGTCAGAAAGCTTAGCTTATGGTCTTGATTTCACCATACACTTGCTAAGAAAATCACTTAAAACATAATCCTTTGTTTCCTCTCCTATAAAGATTGTAACATTTGACCTGTTTCCCAGGATCATTGCAAGTTTAAGATATGAAAATGCTATGAAATGTGTTGTATAATATATGGAAAATATATATGTACCAAGATATTTGTCAAAAAATTATTGCCTAAATATCAAATAATGAGGGAATAATTAAATAAATATAGAAGAATAATTATATTTTCAAATAGTATTTAATAACTTGGGAAAATTTTCACTAAATATGTTGTATGAAAAATCTATCCAATAAAATTGAATTATAAACCAAAATATGAACAGAATAAAGTCATAAAAATTTTAATAACAGGTTTTGAAGGACTGTGGGTTAAAGAATTATAAGTTATGTTTGCTTTTTTCTTATTTTCCTATAATAAATAAACATACATATATCAGTTTATTTTTTAAATGACTTCTCTCTAACTATAAAATCAAACTTGCTAATTGTAATATATATAAATCTACAAATATATACATCATTTAAAATATTTCAGTGCAACTTGGTTCTTTGATAGAAGTAACAGGTTATTAATATGCTGTGAAATGTATATCTATAGTACACAAAAGAACTTGAAACCTCACATTGAGCTAATTTTCTTGCAATGTTTAGAGAGTAGACTCTCTTAATGATTAATGTAGGGGATAGAAAAGTTAATTAAACCAAGCTCTCTTCCCCTACTTTCATTCTATAGAGTTGTGTCTTTTAAGTTGCCAAGAAATATCTCTATGAGGTCAATATTACCATATTCTCCATTTTACAGCTAAGAAAACTAATACACAGAAATTAAGTAACTAATTCAGGTATAAATCAAGGTCACATATTTGGTAAGTTGCATAGATTGAATTTGAACCGAAGCAGTCTAGCACTGTAGTCTGAGCTTTTCATTTCTATGCTGTAATGGATGTTGCCTCCCTCCCAATTTCCATTTGTTATTTCCTATCTCTAATAAGTAAGGCATAGTCCTTACACAGGAGTTTTACTAATATAAACAAATACATTAAAAAGCAGCAGAATAGGGCTTCCGTGGTGGCACAGTGGTTGAGAGTCCGCCTGCCGATGCAGGGGACACGGGTTCGTGCCCCGGTCCGGGAAGATCCCACATGCCGCGGAGCAGCTGGGCCTGTGAGCCATGGCCGCTGAGCCTGTGCGTCCGGAGCCTGTGCTCTGCAACGGGAGAGGCCACAACAGTGAGAGGCCCGCGTACCGCAAAAAAAAAAAAAAAAAAAAGAAAATTCATTTATGGATAGAGTTATGGAGGAGCTAAGAGGAAGGTGCTTCTTCTCCTGGGCAGAGAGGAGAAGCATTAGATAAGGCTTCACAGAGGAGGTGACATTTGACCTGAGTATTGAAGGAAGAGAAGTGGTGGCTAGGAAGACAATAAGAGGGCATATGGGCAAAGTTATCTATTAACCCATGATGAAATGACCTGTGTCTTAACTTTATATTTTCGTTTTTGAGCATGGTGAGCAAGCACTCAAATGACCCTTGTATGTAGGTAAGACAAGAGATGACAAAAAGACCCAAGGAGTTTTTTGGGGGTGTGGCAGGATGATCTCACATATTGCCTTCCGTGGTCAAGAAATGCTGATGGTGATATCTGAGCTGTTTCTTCTCCCTGGATCATCTTGTTCCTATAAGGCCAATAGAACATGCTGTGCCACTTTGTAAAATCTCTCCAAATGTTTTGGATTTGGAATTTTGAACTAAAGTGAATCCTTTCATTTATTCTGGGAAAAATATAATTTCTTATTTAGTCTTTTTAAAAGAAATAATTAGAAAGCTTTGCAAAAGCAAATTTTACCAGACAATAAAAAAGTGCAATTCTGATGAACCAAGAAGAAAGAAACTCAAATGATGTAGAATATAGTTTCTTAACAGATTGATTTAACATGCAGAGGTAAGGCACTTAACACAGTTTGCTTGGGGTTTTTATTGAATCCATCATGTCTGAAACCTTCGTCAGAGTCAATACTCAGGATGAATATGTCTGTCCCAGATTTTTCAGTGTAGCCAATGAAAATAGGAATTACCTTCTATATTTACTGATTATCCCCTTAGCATGTGAGGGGCTGTGTTTACAGCAACTAGAGGAAGACCCAGAGATATGTTTGTTGGATGTACCAGGGTTTGTGAAAGGCAAAAATACTATTTATGGCTTCTATACTTATGTTGTCAACAGAAATAGGCAGACTTGGAAATCCCACATCTAAACTTGATTCTTGGTAATTCATATCTTTATATGTTAATAGCATAGTAGTGCTGTGGATTTAGTCCAAGAAATCAAGTGTTTCATTATGGTTCACTTTTACTACCGTTGGACAGAGTTGGCTTACGTTAATGAGGTTTTGGGAACAAAATCATCACAGTGACTTAGAAACTGTTCTCAAAGCACTGGCTGAACCACTGAGATCTTGTCTTGAGAAAGTGTCATAGAATTATTAAAGGGATTGCTGCATATTATTGGGGGTGTCACAAAGAATGTGGTATTTGGGGGATGTTGGAACAAAACTGAAAGCAAAACAAATGTCAAGGTTTCTGAAGAATCCCTGAAGTAGAATATATTGCTGGCTTGAAGTAAAAGGATAAGAGGACTGGGAGAGGCCTTAGTAACAGACAAGTGGTATAGTTGTGGAAACTTGTCCTAAGGAAATAATTCAAAAGAGAAAGAGAAAAACTATCTTCATGTAAATGTTTCTTTTAGCTTTACTTATATTAGCAAAAATAGAATTCTTTTGATTAAATCTCAACCTAGTTCATAACTAACTACCTGCTCTGTTTGACCTTTATCTGGATGTCTCCTGAATACCTAATGTCCCTTTGCAGCCAACCAATCATGTTCAAGACTGCATAATAATTAGTGATATGCCCCTCCCCACTGCTTCCTAAATTATACTTCATGCATTTCCTTTTCCAGGATAATGGATTATTGTTGATCCCACCAGTCACTTGCCAGATAGACTCAGATCTGCCTCTGCACCGAGTATTTTCTATACATCGCTGTCGTGCTCTAATTTATTGCTTCCCCATGCTTTTCTTACACTTTATAATAACCTCCTAACATGCCTCCCTGAATTCAGAATACCATTTTTTCCCACTTCCTCTTCTCTAACCTCAACCTCAACTGTTCTGTACATGTTGGCACACATTCTTAGATCCCATAACCATATTGATATGAAATCCTATGTGCCTGCAAAATAAACTCCAAACTTCTTAGCATTGGGATATTGGAATAAACATCCCAGTGAGCTCTCCTATTCCTTATTCTCCAGTCTAGTCCTCATCTACCTTTTTAACTCTGTGTTGTGTGCATCCAGACCCTGTACCCATTGAATGTGCCTAACATTCCAGCCTCACCCCCATAACATTTCCTTAAAGGTCCATCCTTTCCTTTTTCTTATTTTCCATTTCTTATTAATCCTGTCAACAGTTTTTTTTCTTATATGCAGTTATGATGAGGCATTTTGTCTGAAACTATAGTTGATGAGTTGTTCACATATCTCTATCTTCTTTTGTGGCTTATAAGTTCACTGAAGGCAGTGATCTTACATTTCTCATCTATGACCTTATGCCTGCTTCTTTCCCAAGTAAAATCAGTCTTCTGCTTATAATACATCTTAAAGTATATTTGTTGCACCGTTAAACAAAATATTTTATTAAATGATATAAAATTTGATATAAGTACAGATTCATGCAACCAATGTACATTGAGACAGTCAAATTGAATATTCACATTTAAACTTAAATAAATCAGTTGAGAATGAGGGACAGTTGCCAACGTTTATTACGAAGAAACTATGTGTCAAGCACTTATCTAGTGCTGACCTATTGGATGGATTCAGTGCTGATTCAAATGTATGTATTGTGGGTCTACTATGTCCCAGGCTGTGTATTGAGAACTAGAAAGATAAGATACAGCTCTACCCTCAATCATCTTCAGTATAATTTGGAGAAAGGACAATGAAAGTGACAATTTTAATATTATATAATAGGTACCACAATAGAGAAGGGCAGAGGGTACATGGGACATGTTAAGAACATGTTGGGAATGTTAAGAGAAGGCTTGTCCTGGAATAGACAGGACACTGTCTATTCCAGGTAGGGACAACCAATGGAAATATGTAAAGAGGACATTGGCGCTTGGGTTATATACAGAGTTAAATAAATATGGCGTGTTGGAAGAGAGAGAGTGTGTATGTGTTGGTGGAAGCTGAGGAAGTTGGTGATGAAAGGAAGAGGCTTGCAAGAGAAACTGGGGATGGGAAATGGGGTAATGGAACATCTTGTATTGATCTGAAAGTTTGATTTTTTTTCAGAAGAAAATGGGAAGCCACTGAAAGTTTTGAATAGGGAAAGGGCATAATTAGAATGCTTAGAAAGTACATGCTAGGCTCTTTACATACGTTACCTCATTTAATCCTCTCCTTACCAGTTAGGTAGTATTTATCCCCGGTTTACAGAGGAGAAAAGTGAGCCATCTCTTTTTTCCATTCCTCTCTGTGCTGTCTTTCATCATTTATCTTTCTGCTTCCGTGTTGCCTATTCAAAGAGAATTTTTCTGACAACGCTGTCTAAATTTCTTCTTCCATGGGGGAAAAATAGAACCAGGAGAGCTGGAAGGAAAAGGGGATAGGAATTTAAATAGGTCGGCCAGGTAAGGCCTCATTCAGACGTTGACATTTGGGAAACTTTAAAGATGGTAAGGCAGTTAGTCATGAAGGTATCTTGGAAAAAATGCATGCCAGGTAGTAGTATCAGCCAGTGCAAAGGCCCTGAGGTAGGATCATGCTTAACTTGTTCAGGAACAGCAAAGAAAATGGAACCGGGGCATATTCCATGTTCCCTTAACAGGATACCTTTAGAGAATAGGAATGCAATAAATATTTCCTGAATAACTAGATGAATAAATGAAGAAAGGTCATATTTCAGGTTCTCAACTTGTTTGCTCAGTCCCAAGCCCATACATACCCTTTCCATTATAATTACCCTGCCTCTTGATACTTAATTCCTACATGACTGAGATCATTTAAACAGTGTTGAAAAAAGTAGAATCTTTATGAATGAGTATTCATTAAGGATTCTGTACAAACCCATATATAGTTTTTGTGCAGATGGGTGTGCCGTCTCTGCAGACAAATACTCTTTCATGTGTCTTTACAAGAAGCAACAGTGACACACAGTGGTTGACTGAGTGAATCAGACGTGTACTCCCTCCAGATATCCCAGGAGGTATAGCAGATATTTCTCAGACTTTCTTTCTTTGGAAAGTTGGTTGTCTTGTTACTTCAGGCAGGTATTAACTACCCAATATATTCAGCATATCCCTTGTTGTAAGCTGTCAGGCTGTGACACAACATCACATAATGTGACGTTACATGATACATAATGCCTGAATTAAATAAAAAAAAGTCCCAGACATTTCTTTCAGTGAAATAGTAGGTAGGTAATCTGAATATTTGGGGTAATTGGCTCTAGGAAGAGAGAGGCATCGTTATTTCAGGCTCCCTAGTGAGCGTTAATTAGCCATATTGCTTCATCGTGTGACAAAGAGAACGCTGCTGGTAGTGCTAAATCTATAATGACACCCTGGCTTTAGGAGCACAGGTATTTTAAACTACCTCGACTGACTGACATGTAGGTAATTCTATTCAGAGCCTAGCAGTGAACTCAGGCAGTTGGAACTGTCTTTCCTCCAATGAGCATAAATTTGTTGTTGTGACTCTGAGAGGTTTCCTCTCCTTTGTTTCCCCATCTCCCCAGTCCCCATAGTCCTCAAACTGGGGAAAACTATCAAGTATTTGCAATGGCAGGCCTGTGTTCTTCCTGGGCATTAAGAGCAAGATGTCTATGTTTTTGAAGCATCAAGTTCTACAGAATAGCTCCTAACATTTAAAGATGGGCCATGACACTAGGAAGGGCTTTCTGGGGCCCTGTGAGCTCCTTTAGTCCTTTGCTTGCAGATATGGCAGGAAGGCTACTTGCAGAGTAGGAAAATTCTTCAAGGCTGAGTTTTCTGGGACCAACATTCAACATTTTAATTTTTTGTTTTAGTGATAACACCAGAAATAGTAGGCTGACTAGCAGTGGACAAAGCACCAGCATAGAGATTCATCTGTCTTTCCTTGGATAATGGGTGAATTGTCCTGTGCGTAGGGAGGTGATGCTGCTTGATCTCTATCTCTAGGAAGGGCTTTTTGATTTTCTAGACTTTTAGCCAGTCGAGACAGTGGATCTTCCCTATCATCATCTCACCAGTGTTCTTGGAGACAAAGCTACAGACGCACAAGATAGATGGACAAAGCTGTGGAACGGTCTATGGTCAAGGGTCAAAGAGAAGCTGATGGGCTCACATTTGCCATCTTAGCCCCAGAGAACACTAGGAGCTGGATCTTGAGAGTCTAAAGTCTGTGCTTTCCAACAGAGCTCCTGAGACGCTGAGCTGAAAACACCACTTCTTTGCAATTGCTAAAGGAAGGTGCCTCTAAATGATTCTTGCATCTTCAATTAAACATGAACTTCTTTCAATGAGTTTATAAGAGTCTGTCTGTGAACCGTGGACCCCCAAACTGAACTGAGTATGTAACTGAGACTGGTGTTATTTAGGCATCAATGCAATGTGGGTGGAGGAAAGGAAGATAAACTCAGAAGAGAGCAAGAGTTATAGCATCATACGGAGAAACTCAAAGGGCTACCTTCCAGCCATCTACACATTTTTGGTGGGGGCAGAACTAGCACTTAGCAAGAATCTCTTTCTTAAGTAATTTTATTGGTTCCTTTCCATTTTTTCTCTCCTTAAAATAATGATAATAATTATAGTATTTATATAGTATTTTATGGCTAAATAAATACATGTATATATATTAGCTTTGCTTGCTCCTGATTTTATTGACATAAAATATTTATTGACTCCCCATTGGACAACAAGTCATTTGCTTAACATCCCCCACTCCTCATCAGGTTAGATTCATTCTTCTTCCTGTTTCACTAACTCAACTCAATGTTTTTCTGGATTAAAACAACAACATCAAAACAAAGCAAAACAAAAGTTATCTGCTCTTATCTCTTCAGTAGTTTATCAGAGTTTTCATATTTATAATAATTTTTTGTGGGTACAAGAAAGAGGATAAGAAAGGTGAAAAGAGATGCTGTGGGGAAGAGAGGGTTCCTCTCCAGATGAAAAGGCTTAGGGCTAAGTTAGAGTTTTTGTGGGGTTTTTTTTTGCGGTACGCGGGCCTCTCACTGTTGTGGCCTCTCCCGTTGCAGAGCACAGGCTCTGGACGTGCAGGCTCAGCGGCCATGGCTCACGGGCCCAGCCGCTCCGCAGCATGTGGGATCTTCCCAGACCAGGGCACGAACCTGTGTCCCCTGCATCTGCAGGTGGACTCTCAACCACTGCGCCACCAGGGAAGCCCTAAGTTAGAGTTTTATACTAAGTGAAAGACACTTCCATAGTGGACTGGTGGTTTCCTTTTCTGTGGCCTGTGTTGCAAAACTGAAAAGAACTCTGGAATGTGGCACAGGAGGAGTTTCTAATTATAATTTTTCAGATTCAAAGGATTATAATTTTCTCTATAGGTAAACATTACAAATTCCACACACCAAAGATTTACTGACGTGAGATTACATGGACTGTTCCTCTAATAATACATTTTGATTGGCTGCTGCAGGCAGAAACTCTTATTGTTTGTCAGGATTCCTGTTAAGGGATCATCTTGAAGAGGTAGGTAAAAATGACATTAATTTGACTTTTATTGAACCCTTGAATTTTCCCAAATGAGCGGGAAAACCTAAAAACCATATCAACCACAAATTTTAGTGATTGTGGTTGTTTTTCACTTAGTTTTATGTATTTTAATTTTTTGGCAAGTATACCTTGTTTTGTTTGCATAGTGAAAATAGAAATAAATTACTTATGACTACTGTAGTGTTTTAGAGCTTGGAGAGAATTTAGAAATAATCTAGATTTTTCACAGTTGGAGGACCTGAAGCCCAGACAGGTCAAATGACTTGCTCAAAGTAGTTATGGAGGTAGTTTGGAACAAAACAGAAAGTGGAACCTAGTTCTTACTATTAGTCAAATGCTTTTCCTGATAAAGCATTTAGCCAGTCATAATTCTTTACAAGCTGCCATTGGCCAGAGAAATTGCAGGTGAACCCAAACATTCTGAGGTGGCTTTGCTTTTCTCTTTCTGGCATCTGTGTGCATAGTGTTGGAGTCTCCCAACCCCCATTGCTGCAGGCTCACATCTCTTTGAGACACACTCTCTCTGCCTCTACATGAGGCTGTTCTAGGCTGGCCTTTTACCTCATCAGCTTCATTGTGTCCCCAATTCTGAGGCTGTCTCTTGGCCTGACTTTATATTTGTGGTCTCTCTGGCTTCAATCCCTAAAGCTGGGCTAGAAATAGATTCCCTTTTTAAATTTATTTTTTATTTTATTTTATTTTTTTTGCGGTACGCGGGCTTCTCACTGCTGTGGCCTTTCCCGTTGCGGAGCACAGGCTCCAGACGCACAGGCTCAGCGGCCATGGCGCACGGGCCCAGCCACTCCGCGGCATGTGGGATCTTCCCGGACCGGGGCACGAACCCGCGTCCCCTGCATCGGCAGGCGGACTCTCAACCACTGCGCCACCAGGGAAGCCCTAGATTCACTTTTAAAGGTAATAAGAGAGAGTGAATTTTTGCTAAACCATTTTCTCCATAGTATTTGATTTGAGATTTTTATAGGGAATTAATATTTTAAATCAAGAAGAATGGGAAGACGAGAAAGAGAGGATAAACGAAAGACAAATGGCAATGAAAACAGAACTAGAACTAGAAATCCTATGTTGGCAAATCTCAATGTTGATAGATCAGACAAAACAATTAAATCAGAGGCCAGTGAACTACCTTATATGGCACTAAGCAAATTATAAAGTTCTTTCACATACATTATATTATTTGATTGTCATTAATAGCTCTGTAAGGGAAAAAGTGATTATAAATAGTTTATAAATAAGAAAACTAAGATTCAAATATGTTTAGTTGCTTGCCCACATTCACACAGCTTGTAAGTGACAGAAATAACCAAAACCACAAGCTTCTCTCTGCAGACTGTGTACTCTATTAACCATACCACCCCACTTTACAGTTGTTTCAAATGACTCAGGTGCATTAGGGACTTCAGCTGGCCCTTATGGTGTAAGTGGTAGCTTTGATTCTTGTGTATCTTGGTAGCTATTTAGAGTAAAAGCCATAGTCACTTATAACACAAATAAATTCTCTTTAGTTTCAAGGAGAACAAGGTATCTGTGTACTATATAATACAAATCCGTCACCTTTGTTAGAACAAGAATGTACGTTCTGTATCTTCCTGGGAGAGGGTTAAACCATCTTTGCATATGAAAGATAGTATATTTTTTATCATCTATTGTGATATTTAGTAATGCTTCAATATTTGGATTTGTAAATCTGGTACTGTAACTTAAATACCCACAATTTAAGTCCCTGCCACCAGGTAAATAAAAGCACTTTGATTGCAGATGTTGTCCAAAGCATAGAGATTTATAATATTTTTCAAAATAAGATTCTTTTTAGTTCCCATAGGTATTAGTATTCATAGATAAAGGTTCTATGAGAATCTGGGACAAGAAAAAAAAATCTCTTCTTGATATGAATATTTTTAACAAGGCCATCAGCTTGAACTGATGGAGTAGAAGCAACAATGTGATCTTCAGAAAAAAACATTTTACTTCAGAATTGTGCCCTGGAATCTTCAGGCTTAATTAGTTTATTTCAAGGAAGGATTGAGGGGGAAAAATCTACTTGCCTGGCAGCGTATCATTCCTGGGGGAACACGTGTTTACATTTTGTTAAATTACACAACTCCACAGCAGTTATTGAAGAGCTAAAGATATATTCATATTGAACTGTAAGAAACCACATGTTGATAGTGAGCCCATTTTGTGTCTTGGCTCGTGGAAAAGAATGTGAAAATGCCTTATTCTGTGTCATTTTTTTTTTCCATCTGACAGTACTGATACACTGCCGCAGGCAGTCTAAAAATAATAGCACGAGGTTAACTGACAATTGCTGGTGTATTTACACTGATATTCTGATATTAGCATGTTGCTTAAAAATACTACTGGAGGTGATACAGTATGCATCCAAATAAATTTTCTTTATTAGAAAGGAGAAACTGGCAGAAAAGACAAAGATTCTTTCAAATAATTGATAGAAAAATGCAGCTATTTTAATAATCTGCCACAATGATCTGATTTGTTTCTAAATCTGTGCTCTGTGGACCGAAAGCATGAGAATCCATCTGAGAAAGGTGTTGTCCAATGTCCCTTCCCCCCCACACATCTACACACACACTCACATACATGTGTGTGCATACATACAGCAAACAGTTTGAGAATCGTGACTGGAAACCTTCTAAATCTGTTAAGAAGCCTCTTGGCTCTGTGACATTGCATCTCACCTTCCAGATCCACTTTCTCCCCTTCTTCCCAGTGACTGGTTAATAGGCTGTCACTCAGATTTGGATTCAGCTAATGGGAGGCACCAACAAGATACTAGAGTTTACTTTGAGGTATTTATTTCCCGGCACCCCCTCCGAAGGGCTCTAGGTCTGTTCCTCTAACAAAGGCCACAGCTACAGCTTTCACTAGGTTGCAGGTGGATCTCCCTATCCCTTGCCCACTGGGCAAGAGGAAGTAATAGCCTCCTGCGTCACCAGGCCCAGGTGCTCTCTCCAACCCTGGTTGCTTCTCTTAACCCTGATTACATCCTTGTAAATAATTCTTTTAATTAACCCTTTCGATTACTCTGTTTGAGTGTGCTTTCTGTTTCCCATGAGGACCCTGAACTGAAAAAGATGCTTTGTTCAGGCACTGTATAACCACTGGGGTTATAAAGGCAAAGGAAGCCCAGACCTCCCCACAAGGAATTGTTCACAGCAGAGAGGGAGTTATATACAGTGATGGGGAAACATAGCAAAAGGTTATATCCAAGTCAGGTTGAGAGTGGTGCCAAGGGAAGAGTTTTTGGGGAAGAGATGATACTTGATATAAAACTGTACATTATTGAAAAATTCAAATATACAAAAATAAAGACTATTTTAATAAACGCCTAAGTAACATCACACCGTTTCAACAATCATCAATTCCATCAACTCATGGCCAGATTATTTGCCCTTATCCACTTCCCCACCCCTTCTCTAGGATTATTTTTAAAATGATTTCTGGACAATATATGAGTTCATCTCTAAGTATTTCAGTATGTATCTCCAAAACATAAGCACAGTATCACCATCCTCAAAAAACTCAACTGCAAAGCCTCAATATGATTAGAGTTCAAAATTATCTAGTTGTACTATAAATGTTCTTTTTTTACAGTTTATTTATTTGAATCAGAATCAAGTAAGGCATATATTACTATAATTGGTCTCTTCTAATTTATAGGTCTCTCTCTCTCTCTCTCTCTCTCTCTCTCTCTCTCTATATATATATATATATATATATATATATATATATATATTTCACAGTTTCTTTGTTGGAAAAACCAGGTTATTTGACCTAGAGAATTTCCCTCAGTTTGGATTTTGTTAATTGCATTACTGTATTGTTGTTCATTATGTTCCTCTCTATATCTCATAACTTGATAGTTACAACTAGAGCTTAATTTGACTCAGACTCAATTTTTTTTTTTTTTTTTGGTGGAGGGAAGTATTATTTCATAGATTGGCGATATGTATTTTTGTCAGAAGGAATATAATGTCTGGCTGTTTCTCTTTTTTGATGTTAAAAGCCATTGATAAGCATTGCCCTAGGCTAGTGGTTTTCAAACTTCAGTATTCATCAGCATCACCTGGAAGGCTTGTTAAAACCCAGATTGCTGGGCCCCACCCCCAGAGTTTCTGATTCAGTGGTTCTGAGGAAAGATAGAGAATTTGCATTCCTAACGAGTTCCCAGGTGACGCTGGTGCTGCTGGCCCAGTGGCCACACTCTGACAACTGTTCCAGGTAGCTCATTAATTCATTAGGGGTTCAAGGCTCATCTTGAATATTTCACATCCCACACCTGGAGTCAGCAATTTCTCCAAGGATCCCTGGTTCTTTTTAGTGGGGGATCCTATTTAGAGACCACATTCTGAGGGCTAGAGGCACTCATTTTGGCTGGGCTTGTCGTCGCTTATAGACATTTTGGAGGATAGAGTTAGGAAATATTTTGAAAAAAGTAAATCATGAGTTCGTATTGATACTTCCAATTCACAACCAAGACTGTAAGACTTTTATGTAACCTTATCCATGTTACACTAGTATCTCCTTTCTCTCACTGTGAAAAGTCTCTGCTTTTAATAACACCAACAAAATTCTCATTTGTTTATCCCATACTAATCACACAACAATTTTGGAATAACAATATCAACATGTCTACCAACAATTGATTTCCAAAACCAGTTTAATTTTTTGTTTTGTTGTTTTGTTTTACTTTTAATCCTTAGGGCATGTCCCACCAGGGATGCAAAATCAAATTACCATGTTTTAAAGTCACTTGAACTAGTTCCCTTCTGTGTAGCTATGCCCCCCACTGGTTATTCAGTTAGGTAATTTTTATACTTTTATTTTTAAATTTGTATTTTGGTAAATTAAAGTTGTTTTATAATTATATAAAATTAAATCTTTGAAGCAAGGAAGAATCAAAGAATTCTAGCTTTATCTCTGATTACGTTGTTCTAATTCTTTCCTTCCTTCCTCTACAAGTAAATTTAAAAGTTTTAAAAATATCTTCTGGCATTTAGGAAGGTTTATATTTTTGTTTTAATGATTAACTTTGTACTAACATTATCTTTATAAAATATCCATCTCCCTTCCCTCTTTTTGCCTATTGACTCTGACTATTGTTTCCTGCTATGAGAAATAGTGAAACCAGCTGCTTACCACTTTATTCTTCTTTCCTGCCTCTCATCCAGCAACTGCTGATGTAGTATCCTTGTAAACAGAATAAATACCTATTAAACGACCAGTGAGTTTATTGTACTTCTCAGTTTTTGATACTTGTACCTTATTTATATGGTTAGAGTACACAGCCATTATATTCTTACAACCATTAGCCTTAATTCTGTAGAAAACTATGTTACGCTTACTTCTAGTCCTTATGCCAAAGCTTCTCAAGTTATTTTTGTTATATGAAGCTCCTTCTATGACAGATTCTTCAGGAAGAGTTCAAGGAAGTGATATTCCCTGAGCACTTGCAAGTTCATAGTAGTTCGTAGCTTTTCCACCTGAAGTTCAGTTTGTGTCCTTGCTTATGCTTTCTTTTATTGAGTAATTTAAATATATCATTATATTCTGCCATACAGATTTATTGCTGAGAGGTCTGATGAAAATATGATTTTTTTTCCCTTGGTATTTTTGTCTGGATGTCATTATATATACATATACATTTTTTCTTTAAGTCTAATTAGTAGAAATATGTCTCAGTGTGGGCCTTTGTGGACTGTTTTCCCAGTTCTGTGATATGCCTTTTCAATATTTATTTTTAAATCTTTTTATTATTTCAGAAAAGTTTCCCTCAAGTATAGTTTTAGTATTTCTTCTGCTCATTGCTTTGCTTTTCTTCTTCAGAGGACTATTATATTTATATTGGATCTTTATCCATTGATTACTCTTGAACACTTTTTAAAATATCATTCTTAATTTCTGATATCAATAAAACTTTGCTATTTTCCATATTCTGTTTCTCTTAAAGCATATTCTGATATGTTTATTTGCTTTTGTTTTCTTAACTTTGTAGATAATTTTTTTCCTTTCACTTTTAATTCTTTCCTTTAATTCTTTCTCTTTTTAAATCTTCTTTTTCTCAATCATCTCACTTATGAGTTTTCACATTCTGATTTATGTTGTTCTTTATAGGTTCTATCATTACTTAATTACTTTTAGTTCATTTTGAAACATTAAGCTTTTTATCTGTTTTGTGGGCATATTTTCCTGGTATGCTTCCATTATCTGAGGGATTTATTTCACTCTTTATTCTCTTATTTTTATACTATTTTTATGTGGGATTCTGTAGTTTTCTTTGGCTGTTGTTCATTTTGAAGTGAAATGACTTTTTCTGTGCTTTTTGGTGAGAAGAGTGGGCTAGAACGGCTACCTCTTTTGCCACTTTAATGAAGAAATGGCCTTAAACATTCTTAGATATTTCTGCTTTGTCATTTTCCCCAATTTTCCTGTCTCTTTTCTTTTCTTTGCCCTCATAGTGTCTGTTCTGCTCACTTTGGTTTATCATCCCAGCAGGTTCTCCTCAGTGCTAAGCTTTACGATGTAAAGGTTTTTTTTTTATCTGTTTTGAGAGTTTATAGCCCTCAGACCCCAAAGCTGTCTAGGACCATTGATCATATGTTGGACATCTTGCACTCATCAATTGATCTGAAACTTTCAAAATCCTCTCCCATTTTCTCCTGCTGTTCTGAACAAGGCCCACTGTGCTTTCCAGTGAATACCTGATAGTGGGTTGGGGGTTTTCCAGCTCT
This sequence comes from Leucopleurus acutus, assembly GCF_964270905.1. Classification (NCBI taxonomy): domain Eukaryota; kingdom Metazoa; phylum Chordata; class Mammalia; order Artiodactyla; family Delphinidae; genus Leucopleurus; species Leucopleurus acutus. Next base: position 80,782,318 of record NC_139142.1, on the reverse strand, counting down.
TGGGGTTATCACTGGTACCTTTGCCTTTTTTCTGATTTCTCCCACATAGTTTATTTATTTATTTATTTATGTCTGCGTTGGGTCTTTGTTGCTGCACGTGGGCTTTCTCTAGTTGTGAGCGGGGGCTACTCTTCCTTGCGGTGTGCCGGCTTCTCATTGTGGTGGGTTCTCTTGTCGCAGAGCACAGGCTCTAGGCATGCGGGCTTCAGTAGCTGTGGCATCTGGGCTCAGTAGTTGTGGCTTGCAGGCTCAGTAGTTGTGGCACATGGGCTTAGTTGTTCCACGGCATGTGGGATCTTCCTGGACCAGGGCTCAAGCCCATGTCCCCTGGATTGGCAGGCAGATTCTTAACCACTATACCACCAGGGAAGTCCTCTCCCACGTAAGTTTTGATACTGTATGGGTCTTGTAGTTTTTATTTAGCCACACCCAATCATCTTTTGGATTTGTGGGTAGATCTTGAAACCTAGTGCTATTGTAGATGTAGTCCATGGGGTCTTATTTTTCCTACTATAGTTGCTCTATTTTAATGGGAGGGTTATGAGACCTTCCAGATTTTCCAGAATACTTGAAAAATCACCTAGGTGTGTAGAAGAGAGGTCTGGAAAGAAGGGGGCAGGAAAGAAAGAGAAAGACTTCCAAATAAAAATAGCAGTGGGAAAGCATGAAGGTGTAAAACACCATGATGCAATAGCAGAGCTATATTCTAGTTTGGTATGCCTCTAGTAGGGGGGTCTGTGTGAGGTAGTGGAAGGAATGGACCATGGAGGCAGATGGAGTTGATCACAATGAGCCATGTATGCTAAACTGGGAAGTTGGAACTTTAATGCTATAGGGAGCTGTTGAAGGGTGTAAAGCAAGGAGTTGACATTAGATTACTAATTCAGAAAGGTTTCTCTGACAGCAGTGTAGAGAATGGTCTTGAAGTAGTCCAGAGGGTAGATAGGACCCTTCCTCCTTCCGCATATCTGGCAACTATGGCAAAGTGAGAAGTGACGATGGACTAAACCAAGGCAGTGGCAGATGGAGCAGAGATGCTGTTTGTGAGGTTAAATCTACAGGGTATATGGTTAACAGTTGAATATGAAGGGATGGGGTTGGGTGAGAGGTAGGGTGAACCTTAGGTTCCTGGGCAATACCTTGACTCCTAAGATACTACACATTCTACTTCGTATGGTTCTCATTCTTGCTGAATTGTTCTAATACTTCTCAAAATGGTGCTTTTGGAGATGGACGTTTGTCTGATTGTACCCTGCAAGCTTAGTGATAGATAGGATTTGGTTATAAGACTTACTTTAGAACTTCTATAAACATAGTCTGCAATCTACAAAATAGTACAAAGAAGACATAGGATTATTTTTCCTTAATGCACATCTGAACTGGCTATCTCTCTGCCAGAATTTGATGACAGCAGTTATATTTATATTTATATTAGCATTCCAGTTGTCTTCTTCAAGAAGAGGGAAGAATAAGATAGATGTAGAAAGAGGCAGGAAGTTGAGATGGGTATTCTGGACTCGATTGTGACTTCACAGAAATTAGAGAATGGAAAGAAGGTACAGAAAAATAACTGGAACTTTGCTCCTGTTCCTTCCACCCATCTCCAACAGATCCTCTATACTTACTACTCAATTAGCAGCAGGAAGGACATCATCTGGGGGCTTGTTACCAATGCAGACTTTCAGGTCCCGCCTGAGACCTACTGAATCAATATCTGCCTTTTAACAAGATCTCGAGGTGATTCCTCTGAACATTAAAGGTTGAGAATCACTGCTCGAGACGATGTTGGGAAGTGAACTTTTTGTGATTCTACCTTAACTTTCTTAGAATAGCAAGATACTGTATTGAATGAATATTCAATATTCTATAGGAACTTGAAAGAGTTAGTGTAAGGAGAGAGTATAATATAGCAATTTAAGGATTTGTGCTCTCTATGGAGGCAGTTAATGTACATTCGAATCTGGCTTCACAACTAATTAGTTATGTGACTATGGGAAAGATACTTGATTTTTCTACAGATTGGTATCTTCATTTGTAAATGCGAATTAAGAGTTCTTACCTCTTAAGATTGTTGTGAGGCTCAAATGAGACAGTATTTGTGAAGTGGTTAGCACAGCTCCTTGTGCACAGGAATGCATCACAAATATTAGCTACCATTGTTAAAACTTAATAGTTTAAAATGTCTTATGTGCATCTTGGATGTATTTAATGCCTTGTTAGAAGTAACAATATAGTGTGCAGGGACCTCATTCTTTTCAAATGAGCAACGTTCTTGGAGAATATGTTAGTGTACAAGGACCTGCAGGTACTTCTCAGAGAAAGTAAATCTTTAATACGGTGGTTGTATGTATTTGTGTTACGACAGTTTCCTGGAAAAAAAAGAAATATCCACATTAGAACTTAAAAAATATTTTAGTCAAGGATTTTCTTGTGTAATCTCATACAACCTGTCTAGGTGAACTATACAGAAAAATCCATTTTCTTTAAAAAAAATCTTGAACTTTAGAAAGCTTGAATCATTCTTCATGTTTCTATCTGCTTTTTAAATATTTTTTTGCTGTCTATGTCCTGATGAAATCCTGATGAAATTTCACGTTAGATGCTGAGTGACCCACCTACTCTATATGTCCTGAAACATTCTGAGCCATTTATTTCAGGAAGAAGCAACAATCATACAAAACATCGTATCTAACCCTAAGCAAACAAACAACACTAAAACAAACCTTAGATTTTCATAGGCTTCAGGAACCCATCCGACTTATTCTGTAATCACCCACACATTTTAAAAGCAATGTTATTATTCCCTAGCAAGCATTTTAAACTAGAGAGGCCTATGCAATGGAACGTAGAAAGAAGTCAGAGAAGTAAACCCCAGACCGTCTTTGTTTCTTATTGCAAAGCTCAGCATTTTTATGTTCCCTCATCAACAAAAAGATTCCCCCCTGCACACCCTTGGTGCTTTCTATTTATGTTCACCTGCTACTCAATTAACACCCCATCAAACAGCACACTTGCAGGGGGTTTACTGTCAGACCATTGCACTACAGTGCTTAACCCTCTATCTCACCTATATTGCACATGGAGTTAAAAACAGTCCCCTGACTGTGCTAGGAAAACATGTCTTTTCATTTAGTGTTTGGGCAAGGTTTTCCTTGTGCAGATTATCCTCGGTGTTCATAAAGTTATAACTGTATCTACATGTGTCTGACATTTATTACCTTCCATAGGACTGTAAAACACACTTTTCTCTTCTAACTGTGTCTGGTGACATGTTACATAAAATAAACTTCAAATATTACCTATAAATTAATTAGCATTTTCCCTGTATTAAGAAAAGCCGATGAAGGCTTAGCAACACTGCTTTAGTGTAGTTAGAAGTTTTAATTGGATTCTACCTGAAAGACAATGGTATTATTCTTAACCATTTATTTTTCATTTGGTTATATTTATGTATTTATATTAGCTAAGGGAATACATATTCATTTGTAGAAAATTAAGGAAGTATGGAAAAGTTTCAAGAAGAAAATGAACACCTCTTCCCCAAAATCATTTTCGTAATTTCATAACCCCTACTGTTATTTTGGTCTTTTTTCTTAAATATATAAATAACTATTAATTATTTTCTATAAATACCTATCAGTTTATAAGTATTATCTTTATATATAATTATTTTTATATACCCAGTACTTTATATAAATGTAGTTTTCATACAAAATTTGGCAATGAGCTTATATTTTATACTTCGTTTTATATCCAGTCCTCTTAATATTGTGTAACTGTCGTGTCCCATGTAGTTATACTCATTTTAAACTTGGATTTTAATACTGGATAAGTCATTTGTCTTATGAAGGTGCCATAATGTTTTCACCATTTAGATGAGTTCAAAAGTTTTGCTGATTATATCTTTAAAAGAAATTCCTAGGAGTGAAACACTATATTGAAGACCCTTAAAACATCTTGTCAGAATGCCTTCCTGAAAGGCTGTAAAATGTTACATGTCCACATTATACCCTGATCAACTGTCTGCGTCTTTATTCCTGTCCTGCCCCTAGGTTCTTCAAAACCTCTTTTTATAGATTCCATATATACGTGTTAGCATAAGGTACTTGTTTTTCTCTTTCTGAGTTACTTCACTCTGTATGACAGTTTCTAGGTACATCCACCTGGCTACAAATAGCTCAATTTCATTTCTTTTTATGGCTGAATAATATTCCATATATAATATTGCATTGTATACACGTGCCACATCTTCTTTCTCCATTAATCTGTTGAAGGAAACTTAGGTTGCTTCCATGTCCTGGCTATTGTAAATAGAGCTGCAATGAACATTGTGGAACATGACTTTTTTTTTTTTTTTTGAGGTACACGGGCCTCTCACTGTTTTGGCCTCTCCCATTGCGGAGCAGGGGCTCCGGACGCGCAGGCTCAGCGGCCATGGCTCACGGGCCCAGCCGCTCTGCGGCACGTGGGATCCTCCCGGACCGGGGCACGAACCCGTGTCCCCTGTATTGGCAGGTGGACTCTCAACCACTGCGCCACCAGGGAAGCCCACATGACTCTTTTTGAATTATGGTTTTCTCAGGGTATATGCGCAGTAGTGGGATTGCTGGATCGTATGGTAGTTCTATTTTTAGGTTTTTGCGGAACCTGCATACTGTTCTCCATAGTGGTTGTATCAAATTACATTCCCATGAACAGTGCAAGAGGGTTCTCTTATCTCCACACCCTCTCCAGCATTTACTGTTTGTAGATTTTTTGATGATGGCCATTCTGACCGGTGTGAAGTGATACCTCATTGTAGTTTTGATTTGCATTTCTCTAATAATTAGTGATGTTGAGCATCCTTTCATGCGTTTGTTGGCAATCTGTATATCTTCTTTGGAGAAATGTCTACTTAGATCTTCTCCCCGTTTTTGGATTGGATTGTTTGTTTTTTTGATATTGAGCTGCATGAGCTGCTTGTATGTTTTGGAGATTAATCCTTTGTCAGTTGCTTCATTTGCAAATATTTTATCCCATACTGAGGGTTGTCTTTGCATCTTGTTTATGGTTTCCTTTGCTGTGCAAAAGCTTTTAAGTTTCATTAGGTCCCATTTGTTTATTTTTGTTTTCATTTCCATTTCTCTAGGAGGTGGGTCAAAAAGGATCTGGCTGTGATTTATGTCATGTAATGTTCTGCCTACATTTTCCTCTAAGAGTTTTTTTTATAAATAAATTTATTTAATTAATTAATTTATTTTTGGCTGTGTTGGGTCTTCATTGCTGCATGTGGGCTTTCTCTAGTTGAGGCGAGTGTGGGCTTCTCATTGCGGTGGCTTCTCTTGTTGTGGAGCACGGGCTGTAGGCGTGCAGACTTCCGTAGTTGTGGCTCTTGGACTCTAGAGCTCAGGCTGAGTAGTTGTGGCATACAGGCTTAGTTGCTCAGTGGCATGTGGGATCTTCCAGGACCAGGGCTCGAACCCATGTCCCCTGCATTGGCAGGCAGATTCTTAACCACTGCACCACCAGGGAAACCCCCCTCTAAGAATTTTATAGTGTCTGCCCTTACATTTAGGTCTTTAATCCATTTTGAATTTATATTTGTGTATGGCAATAGGAAGCGTTCTAATATCATTCTTTTACATGTAGCTGTCCAGTTTTCACTGCACCACTTATTGAAGAGGCTGTCTTTCTCTATTGTATATTCTTGCCTCCTTTATTAAACATAAGGTGACCATATAGGCATAGGTTTATCTCTGGGCTTTCTATCCTGTTCCATTGATGTATATTTCTGGTTTTTTGCCAGTACCATACTGTCTTGATTACTGTAGCTTTGTAGTGGAGTCTGAAGTCAGGAAGCCTGATTCCTCCAGCTCCATTTTTCTTCCTCAAGATTGCTTTGACTATTCGGGGTCTTTTGTGTTTCCATAGAAATTGTGAAATTTTTTGTTCTATTTCTGTGAAAAATGCCAGTGGTAGTTTGCTAGGGATTGCATTGAATCTGTAGATTGCTTTGGTTAGTAGACTCATTTTCACAATATTGATTCTTCCAATCCAAGAACATGGTGTATCTCTCCATCTATTTATATCATTAATTTTTTCATCAGTGTCTTATAATTTTCTGCATACAGGTCTTTTGTCTCCTTAAGTAGGTTTATTCCTAGATATTTTATTCTTTTTGTTGCAATGGTAAATGGGAATGTTTTCTTAATTTCTCTTTCAGATTTTTCATCATTAGTGTATAGGAATGCAAGAGATTACTGTGCATTAATTTTGTATCCTGCTGCTTTACTAAATTCATTGATTAGCTCTAGTAGTTTTGTGGTAGCATCTTTAGTAGGATTCTCTATGTATAGTATCATGTCATCTACAGACAGTGACAGCTTTACTTCTTTTCTGATTGGATTCCTTTTATTTCTTTTTTTTCTTTGATATGGCTAAAACTTCCAAACTATGTTGAACAGTAGCGGTGAGAGTGGGCAACCTTGTCTTGTTCCTGATCTTAGTGGGAATTGTTTGTTTTTCACCATTGAGAACGATGTTGGCTGTGAGTTTGTCATATATGGCCCTTATTATATTGACGTAAGTTCCCTCTTTGCCTACTTCCTGGAGGGTTTTTATCATAAATGGTGTTGAATTTTGTCAAAAGCTTTTTCTTCATCTATTGAGATGATCATATGGTTTTTCTCCTTCAATTTGTTAATAGGGTGTATCACATTGATTGATTTGCATATATTGAAGAATCCTAGCGTTCCTGGGATAAACCCCACTTGATCATAGTGTATGATCCTTTTAGTGTGTTGTTGGATTCTGTTTGCTAGTATTTTGTTGAGGGCTTTTGCATCTATGTTCATCAGTGATATTGGCCTGTAGTTTTCTTTCTTTGTGGCATATTTGTCTGGTTTTGGTATCAGGGTGATGGTCGCCTCATAGAATGAGATTGGGAGTGTCCCTCCCTCTGCTATATTTTGGAAGAGTTTGAGAAGGATAGGTGTTAGCTCTTCCCTAAATGTTTGATAGAATTTGCCTGTGAAGCCATCTGGTCCTGGGCTTTTGTTTGTTGGAAGATTTTTAATCACAGTCTCAATTTCAGTGCTTGTGATTGGTCTGTTTATATTTTCTCTTTCTTCCTGGTTCAGTCTCAGAAAGTTGTGCTTTTCTAAGAATTTGTCCATTTCTTCCAGGTTGTACATTTTATTGGCATATAGTTGCTTGTAGTAATCTCTCATGATTCTTTGTATTTCTGTAGTGTCAGTTGTTACTTCTCCTTTTTCATTTCTAATTCTATTGATTTAAGTCTGCTCCCTTTTTTGTTGATTAGTCTGGCTAATGGTTTATCAATTTTATCTTCTCAAAGAGCCAGCTTTTAGCCTTATTGATCTTTGCTATCATTTCCTTCATTTCTTTTTCATTTATTTCTGATCTGATCTTTATGATTTCTTTCCTTTTGCTAACTTTGGGGCTTTTTGTTCTTCTTTCTCTAATGGCTTTAGGTGTAAGGTTAGGTTTATTTGAGATGTTTCTTGTTCCTTGAGGTAGAATTGCATTGCTATAAACTTCCCTCTAAAACTGCTTTTGCTGCATCCCATAGGTTATGGGTCATTGTGTTTTCATTGTCATTTGTTTCTAGGTATTTTTTGATTTCCTCTTTGATTTATTCAGTGATTTCATGTTATTTAGTAGCATATTGTTTAGCCTCCATGTGTTTGTATTTTTTTACAGATTTTTCACTGTAATTGATATGTAATCTCATAGCCTTGTGGTTGGAAAAGATACTTGATACGATTTCAGGTTTTTCCCTTTCATCACTTTAAATATGTCTTTCCACTCCCTCCTGGCTTGCAGAGTTTCTGCTGAAAGATCAGCTGTTAACCTTATGGGGATTCCCTTGTATGTTATTTGTTGTTTTTCCCTTGCTGCTTTTAATATTTTTTCTTTGTATTTAATTTTTGATAGTTTCATTAATATGTGTCTTGGCGTGTTTCTCCTTGGATTTATCCTGTATGGGACTCTCTGTGCTTCCCGGACTTGATTGACTATTTCCTTTCCCATATTAGGGAAGTTTTCAACTATAATCTCTTCAAATATTTTCTCAGTCCCTCTCTTTTTCTCTTCCTCTTCTGGGATCCCTAGAATTCGAATGTTGGTGCATTTAATGTTGTCCTAGAGGTCTCTAAGACTGTCCTCAATTCTTTTCATTCTTTTTTCTTTATTCTGCTCTGCGGTAGTTATTTCCACTATTTTATCTTCCAGGTCACTTTGCCATTCTTCTGCCTCAGTTATCTGATATTGATTCCTTCTAGAGAATTTTTAATTTCATTTTTTGTATTGTTCATCATTGTTTATTTGCTCTTTAGTTCTTCTACATCTTTGTTAAACGTTTGCTGTATTTTCTCCATTCTATTTCCAATATTTTGGATCATCTTTACTATCATTATTCTGAATTCTTTTTCAGGTAGACTGCCTGTTTCCTCTTCATTTGTTTGGTCTGATGGGTTTTTTCCTTGCTCCTTCATCTTCTGTGTGTTTCTCTGTCTTCTCATTTTGCTTAGTTTACTGTGTTTGGATTCTCCTTTTCACAGGCTACAGGTTCGTAATTCCCGTTGTTTTGGTGTCTGCTCCCAGTGGCTAAAGTTGGTTCTGTGGGTTGTGTAGGCTTCCTGGTGGAGGGGACTGGTGCCTGTGTTCTGGTGGATGAGGCTGGATCTTGTCTTTCTGATGGGCAGGACCACATTCAGTGGTGTGTTTTGGGGTGTCAGTGAGCTTATTATGGTTTGAGGCAGCCTTTCTGCTAATGGGTGGGGTTGTGTTCCTGTCTTGCTAGTTGTCTGGGTGTCCAGCACTGGAGCTTGCTGGTCATTGAGTGGAGCTGGGTCTTAGCGTTGAGATGGAGATCTCTGGGAGAGCTTTCATCATTTGATATTACATGGAGCTGGGAGGTCTCTCGTGGACCAATGTCGTGAACTCGGCTCTCCCACCTCAGAGGCACAGGCCTGACACCTGGCCAGAGCACCAAGACCCTGTCAGCCACATGGCAGGGGTGAGCAGCCAGAGGACCAACTTAGAGTCCATCTGCCACACTGAGATACCTTAGCTTTACTAGGAATAAGTGAGTGCTCTTCTCCAACAGCAACATTAGTGAGAGGTGCCTTTTTTTTTTCCTTTATGCTTAGTCGTGTTTCACCTTCTCACAGGGGGCTACCTGCAGAGGCCTTGCACCCAGCTCTTCCAACCAGAGTTCCTTCTCACAGATTCTCGTATCTCACATCTTCCTTTTTTGAATTCTTGCATGCTTTAAAATTTAGACTTCATACTTTTTTAGACTACACTTGAATGGTAGTTTTCTGTGCATAAATTAGGGGTTAAATTTTTTTTTTATGATTTTGAAGTCATTTCCCCATTGTATTTTAGCATCAAATGTTATAAATATGATGTCTGACTGACATGATTTTTTTTCTTTGAAGATATAATGAATCAGTACTATCCTGGTTAATGGACTGCATGCTTATAATCAGAAATCATACTTGAATCATTGCCATATGCAAAGTTGATATACCTTCAAGATATAGACACAGAGTTGTAGCACAGCACATGGGAAGGATACTGAGCAGCCAGCAGTTTAGAACAGCTGCTCTGATTTCCATCAGTCCTACAGGGGTGCACTAGCCAGTGGGCCTTAGACCAAGTGATCTACAGAGAAGTCTTAATCAAGTGTAAAAGTCTGGGGAACCAACCAAAAATCTGGTGACTCATTCTACACACTTTTTCCTTGTGTGTGAGACATAGTGGTATATAGCTTAAGTAATATACCATTCAGTGTAAAGAACTTAATATACTAAATTCAGTAACATGCATATAGCTCAACAAGATACATACTAGTAAATCTATAATTTATTCTGCTCATTCATGCCTTTGGATGACTGTCCTTTCTGGTGTCACAGTCTGAACATTAATCATAAAATTAATCTCTACCATAGTAGCTAGACTTTTTCCCTCTCTGAAAACTTTTCTTTCTATGTTATGCTAAGGTTTTAGAACAGAAATCTCCAACTATACCTATTTTTCATATTCATTCTGTTGGGCAGTTGATAAATCTTTTCAATCTTAAGAAATTCAGGAAAATATGTTTTATAATTTCATTATTTATTTTATCCTTTTTCTTCTTCTATCCTTCTATGACTTCTATTAGAAGATATTGAAAATTCTGTATCCATTCTCCATGTCACTTAACTTTTTGATTGGTTATACTTTATCAGAGGCTGGTACTGTTGATGCTCCACCCAGATTCCAAGTGTCACTATTACTGATTTATGGAGCACATTTCCCAACTGCTACCTGAATTGTTGCTGACAATTCATACCTGTAAGCTTCTTTAGAGAATTTTCTTGGTCACTTGTAGCTGCTTTGCTTGTAAAATGTCCAGTGTCCAGAGACTACCAATGTATTATATAAAAACCCAAATCTTTTGCCTCAAGTTGAGACAAAGTCTCTGGTGCAGTTTTTTTTTTTTCTGAGTGCTCCCTGAAACAGAATGAAGCTAGACATCATTTGAACTCATGTTCTTGCTTAACTTCTTCCTATTTTCTTTTCTGCTTCCCTCCTCCCTTATAAGTTTGCCTTGAGAGCACTCCCTTAACAAATCACTTACAGGCAAATCCTTGTCTCAAGTTCTGCTTCTATAGAATCATATGGTCTCTTTATTTTTTTGCATTCTGTTCCAGTGAAATTTTTAGTTCCATCTCCAAGGTCGCTAAATTTTATCTTTGGCTGTGTCTATTTGGTAATTTTGCCTATCTATGAAATTTCTCATTTTGCTAATTAAAATTTTAATTGACAAAAATTTCCCTGAAATGTTTATGGTTGAAATGGGTATCATATATGGAAGTTCTTTAAAATAAATCGGGATGGAGGGTTAAATGGGAGTTTAGATGAAATACGATGAGCCATGAGTTGATAATTGTTGAAGGTGGGTGAGAAGAACATGGGCATTAATTATATCATCACTTCTTTGAATATGTTTAACGTATTTCACAATAAAACCTTGTTTTAAAATGATCTCTTGGTTGCTTTTCATTTTTTATGGATATAGTCTTTACATTTCTCTGAGATTATTAAAGATGGTTATGCCTAATCTACATTATTTGCCCAATTCAGTTTGTGTGTGTGTGTTTTATCTTACTTCTGGGGGTTTTCTTTTGGTGACATGTTTCTCTTCATGGTGTTAGTTTTCCTCAGATAAGGATAGCAAATAGTTGCGATTTTTAAAATTTTGTGATCATCTTTGAATGTGAGAATCCCTGTGGATTGGCCTGTTATTCTGATAGCAACTGCCTCCACTCTCTGCTATGTTTTGCTTGTAAAAGCGTAAATACAGGATGTTGTTAGAGGGTGGTTTCGGTGAGGATGAGTCTCACTTTGTTTATTTTCTCCAATCGCAACTTTCTTCTTGGTGAAAGTTGTAGGGCTCCTTGTTCCCACTAACTGTTGCTTTTAAAACTTCTTCCTCCCAAACAACCCTTACTACATAATGATCTATTTCCATATATTTTTAGTTATAATTTTCTTCAGCTTTAGTTTTTCATAAATCTAATACTGTCTCCTTTCCACCTTACAAAGATTCTCTTCCTGCACTGTTATAAATCAATTATTTGAAAAAAACCCCTTTTTGTGTGTGTGTTATTTCATGGTACTTGTGATAAGGAGGAAAGGGAGTCGTATGATCAGAGTTCACCATCTTGATCCAATTCCTCTTTTATATCCATTGTGGCTTATAATTCTATTGTTGCAATTCATTTCTTTCTCATCTAATTTATTATTTTTGCATCTCATAGTTTTTTTGTTTTGTTTTTGTCTCAGCTTGTTATTTCCTCATGGCTTTATGTTTCTGTGTCGTACTTTTGCATGCTATTGAAGATGCTAGATGCCTTTTCCCAAGTTTGTTCTGGTTCTTATACTAGATTATTTTCCAAGGAGAGCTTAACTCTGGTTCTTCATGGTGACAGTTCCTTTCCCATGATTGTGTTTTTCACAGGCTCCACTCCATGTTGTTTGTTTTCTTTTATTTTTCCTATCCGTGATAAGGTAATTCCCGTTATTGGTCAACACCCAAGGTATGGGGCTGTTCCGTGACTTTACTCATAGTCCCCTTTGGTGCAGGTAGAATCTCCTTTACAGGAGTAGGGCAGAAGAGCAGGTTGACTCAGGAGCTCAGAGCACAGTTCCCAGTGTCCAGTGTCTAGGGGTTGTTTCTCTGGTGTGGTTCCTTGGATGGATGCCGGAGGACACTCCCGGATGCCCATTTCAATTTCTCTAATACTCACCATCCCAGATCCTCTCCACTCATAGAGTCTAGATCTAAAGCTTTTCTGGTCAGGGCTAAACCTCACAGAAGCACTGTGCCAAAACCCATCCTTTTCCACCTGTGTGTTTCTAGGTCTGAATGAAAATAGAGATTAATTTATTCAGCTACTTAACAGTTATGATCTGCTTTCTCCATACTTCACTGGAGAACTGGGTCTGGGAGTGGGAAGATGAAAATCTACTTTGTCTATCACAAAAGCAACATAGACCAGTAAACGAAGAAGTCACAGAATTCTGGAAGTTAGAGATTATCTGAAAAAGCAGGTAGTGAAGAAAGAAACTTTTCTATATTTTCTTTTTTCACATTGAATGGTGCTTCCCTATTTGGTCAGTCTTATATCTAAGATTATCTTATCTCTAGGGTAAGTTTATTCTATATGCTAACAATAATTTCTCTCATAGGGTTTGATTTGGGTGTTACTACGAAGTTTATTGTTTTGTTTTGTTTTCATAGATATTCTGGTGGGAAGCTGTTTGAATGTCTGCCTCAAGGACTGCTAGTAACTGTAGAAGTGCAGTTTAACTTTTCATTTCTGTTAAGCATTGGTTTTTTCTTTACAACAAAGCTCATATCTTAAGTATAATTTTGCCAAAGCTTACCAATCCAGATTTTAAGTACATTTGACTCACCAATTTTATAGATGATGGAAGAAAATCATTTCAAACAAATCCTCATTACTTGACAAAAATTACTTGAGAGACACTGGTAATTCAACATTTCATGCAGTCCAATAGAATATTACCAGGAGTGACTCTCGCAGGTTCCTTCATTTTCCTTGTTTTTTCTTAAACAAAACTTGTTGACAAAGTATATGCTTGTGGCAACTTCACATATTGTATCACTTAAGGTAGCATTTTGCCTCTGCTTTTTATAAAATTAAGAAACACCAATATTATGGGGAGGAGAACCACATCCCTCCACATGTATATATTGCAATTACACTGTCACTGCTACTCTGAATTATCTATACAAATCTTTTCAGGAAATATGATCAATGCCCATAATTCTGAAATAAGTGTATGAAGATACAAAATGAAACAAATAATAACATTTTAAATAAGGGCTGAAACATGAATCTGTCTCCTCCCCATTCGTTTTTTAAAGTAGGACTTCATTTTTCTTTTTTTTTTTAACATTTTTATTGGAGTATAATTGCTTTACAATAGTGTGTTATGTTCTGCTTTATAACACAGTGAATCAGCTATACATATACATATATCCCCATATCTCCTCCCTCTTGCGTCTCCCTCCCACCCTCCCTAACCCACTCCTCTAGGTAGCAACAAAGAACGGAGTTGATCTCCCTGTGGTATGCAGCTGCTTCCCACTAGCTATCTATTTTACATTTGGAACTGTATGTATGTCCATGCCACTCTCTCACTTCATCCCAGCTTACCCTTCCCACTACACATGTCCTCAAGTCCATTCTCTACGTCTGTGTCTTTATTCCTGTCCTGCCCCTAGGTTCTTCAGAACCATTCTTTTCTTTTTCTTTTTAGATTCCATATATATGTGTTAGCATACGGTGTTTGTTTTTCTCTTTCTGACTTACTTCACTCTGTATGACAGATTCTAGGTCCATCAACCTCACTGCAAATAACTCAGTTTCGTTTCTTATTATGGCTGAGTAATATGCCATCGTATATAAGTGCCACATCTTCTTTTTCCATTCATCTGTCGATGGACACTTAGGTTGCTTCCATGTCCTGGCTATTGTAAATAGAGCTGCAGTGAACATGTGGTACATGACTCTTTTTGAATTATGGTTTTCTTGGTATATGCCCAGTAGTGGGATTGCTGGGTCATATGGTAGTGCAATTTTTTTTTTTTTTTTGAGGAATCTCCATACTGTTCTCCGTAGTGGCTGTATCAATTTACATTCCCACCAACAGTGCTAGAGGATTCCCTTTTCTCCATACCCTCTCCAGCATTTATTGTTCGTAGAATTTTTCATGATGGCCATTTTGACTGGTGTGAGGTGATACCTCATTGTAGTTTTGATCTTCATTTTTCTAATGATTAGTGATGTTGAGCATCCTTTCATGTGTTTGTTGGCCATCTGTATTTCTTCTTTGGAGAAATGTCTACTTAGGTCTTCTGCCCATTTTTGGATTGGGTTGTTTGTTTTTTTGATATTGAGCTGCATGAGCTGCTTATAAAGTTTGGAGATTAATCCTTTGTCAGTTGCTTCATTTGCAAATATTATCTCCCATACTGAGGGTTGTCTTTTCATCTTGTTTATGGTTTCCTTTGCTGTGCAAAAGCTTTTAAGTTTCATTAGGTGCCATTTTGTTTATTTTTGTTTTTATTTCCATTACTCTAAGAGGTGGGTCAAAAAGGATCTTGCTGTGATTTATGTCATAGAGTGTTCTGCCTATGTTTTCCTCTAAGAGTTTTATAGTGTATGACCTTACATTTAGGTCTTTAATCTATTTTGAGTTTATTTTTGTGTATGGTGTTAGAGAGTGTTCTAATTTCATTCTTTCACATGTAACTGTCCAGTTCTCCCAGCACCACTTATTGAAGAGGCTATTTTTTCCCCATTTTATATTCTTGCCTCCTTTATCAAAGATAAGGTGACCATATGTGTGTCGGTTTATATCTGGGCTTTCTATCCTGCTCCATTAATCTATATTTCTGTTTTTTTTTGTTGTTTTTTTTTTTTCCAGTACGATACTGTCTTGAGTACTGTAGCTTTGTAGTAGAGTCTGAAAGCCAGGAGCCTGATTCCTCCAGCTCCGTTTTTCTTTCTCAAGATTACTTTGACTATTCGGGGTCTTTTGTGTTTCCACACAAATTGTGAAATTTTTTGTTCTAGTTCTGTGAAAAATGCCATTGGTAGCTTGCTAGGGATTGCATTGAATCTGTAGATTGCTTTGGGTAGTAGAGTCATTTTCACAATGTTGATTCGTCCAATCCAAGAACATGGTATATCTCTTCATCTGTTTGTATCACCTTTAATTTCTTTCATCAGTGTCTTATAGTTTTCTGCATACAGGTCTTTTGTCTCCTTAGGTAAATTTATTCCTAGGTATTTTATTCTTTTTGTTGCAGTGGTAATTGGGAGTGTTTCCTTAGTTTCTCTTTCAGCATTTTCATCATTAGTGTACAGGAATGCAAGAGATTACTGTGCATTAATTTTGTATCCTGCTGCTTTACAAATTCGTTGATTAGCTCTAGTAGTTTTCTTATAGCATCTTTAGAATTCTCTATGTATAATATCGTGTCATCTACAGACATTGACAGCATTACTTCTTTTCCAATTTAGATTCCTTTTATTTCTTTTTCTTTTCTGATTGCTGTGGCTAAAATTTCCAAAATAATGTTGAATAATAGCAGTGAGAGTGGACAACCTTGTCTTGTTCCTGATTTTAGAGGAAATTGTTTCAGTTTTTCATGATTGAGAACGATGTGGGCTGTGGGTTTGTCATATATGTCCTTTATTATGTTGAGGAAAGTTACCTCTTTGCCCACTTTCTGGAGGGTTTTTATCATAAATGGGTGTTGGACTTTGTTGAAAGCTTTTTCATCTATTGAGATGATCATATGGTTTTTCTCCTTCAATTTGTTAATATGGTTTATCATATTGATTGATTTGCATATACTGAAGAATCCTAGCATTCCTGGGATAAACCCCACTTGATCATGGTGTATGATCCTTTTAATGTGCTGTTGGATTCTGTTTGCTAGTATTTTGTTGAGGATTTTTGTGTCTATGTTCATCAGTGATATTGGCCTGTAGTTTTCTTTCTTTGTGGCATATTTGTCTGGTTTTGGTTTCAGGGTGATGGTGGCCTCGTAGAATGAGTTTGGGAGTGGTCCTCCCTGTGCTATATTTTGGAAGAGTTTGAGAAGGATAGGTGTTAGCTCTTCCCTAAATGTTTGATAGAATTTGCCTGTGAAGCCATCTGGTCCTGGGGCTTTTGTTTGTTGGAAGATTTTTAATCACAGTCTCAATTTCTGTGCTTGTGATTGGTCTGTTTATATTTTCTCATTCTTCCTGGTTCAGTCTCAGAAGTTTGTGCTTTTCTAAGAATTTGTCCATTTCTTCCAGGTTGTCCATTTTATTGGCATATAGTTGCTTGTAGTAATCTCTCATGATTCTTTGTATTTCTGTAGTGTCAGTTGTTACTTCTCCTTTTTCATTTCTAATTCTGTTGATTTAATTCTTCTCCCTGTTTTTCTTCATGAGTCTGGCTAATGGTTTATCAATTTTGTTTATCTTCTCAAAAAACCAGCTTTTAGTTTTACTGATCTTTGCTATCATTCCCTTCATTTCTTTTTTATTTATTTCTGATCTGATCTTTATGATTTCTTTCCTTCTGCTAATTTTGGGGTTTTTTTGGTTCTTTCTGTAATTGCTTTAGGTGTAAGGTTAGGTTGTGTATTTGAGATGTTTCTTGTTTGTTGTGGTAGGATTGTATTGCTATAAACTTCCCTCTTAGAACTGCTTTTGCTGCATGCTGTGGGTTTTGCATTGTCTTGTTTTCATTGTCATTTGTTCTAGGTATTTTGTGATTTCCTCTTTGATTTCTACAGTAATCCCTTGGTTATTTAGTAGCGTATTGTTTAGCCTCCATGTATCTGTACTTTTTACAGATTTTTTCTTGTAATTGATATCTAGTCTCATAGCATTGTGGTCAGAAAAGATACTTGATACGATCTGAATTTTCTTAAATTTACCAAGGCTTGATGTGACCCAAGATACGATCTATTCTGGAAAATGTTCCATGAGCACTTGAGAAGAAATTGTATTCTGTTGTTTTTGGATGGAATGTCCTATAAATATCAATTAAGTCCATCTTGTTTAATGTATCATTTAAAGCTTTGTTTCCTTATTTACTTTCATTTTGGATGATCTATCCACTGGTGAAAGTGGGGTGTTCAAGTTCCCTACTATGATTGTGTTACTGTCAATTTCCCCTTTTATGGCTGTTAGTGTTTGCCTTATGTATTGAGGTGCTCCTATGTTGGGTGCATAAATATCTACAATTGTTATATCTTCTTCTTTGATTGATCCCTTGATCACTATGTAGTATCCTTCTTTCTCTCTTGTAATAGTCTTTGTTTTAAAGTCTATTTTGTCTGATATGAGAATTGCTACTCCAGCTTTCTTTTGATTTCCATTTGCATGGAATATCTTTTTCCATCCCCTCACTTTCAGTCTGTATGTGTCCTAGGTCTGAAGTGGGTCTCTTGTAGACAGCATATATACAGGTCTTGTTTTTGTATCCATTCAGCCAGTCTATGTCTTTTGGTGGGAGCATTTAATCCCTTTACATTTAAGTTAATTTATCGATATGTATGTTCATATTACCATTTTCTTAATGCTTTTGTGTTTGGTTTTTTTTTTTTTTTTTTGCGGTATGCGTGCCTCTCACTGTTGTGGCCTCTCCCATTGAGGAGCACAGGCTCCGGACGTGCAGGCTCAGTAGCCATGGCTCACGGGCCTAGCCGCTCCGTGGCACGTGGGATCTTCCCAGACCGGGGCACGAACCCATGTCTCCTGCATCGGCAGGCGGACTCTCGACCACTGCGCCACCAGGGAAGCCCTGTGTTTGTTTTTATAGGTCTTTTCCTTCTCTTATGTTTCCTGACTAGAGAAGTTCCTTTAGCATTTGTTGTAAAGCTGGTTTGGTGGTGCTGAATTCTCTTAGCTTTTGTTTGTCTGTAAAGGTTCTGATTTCTTTGTCAAATGTGAATGAGATCCTTCCTGGGTAGAGTAATCTTGATTGTAGGTTTTCCCCTTTCATGACTTTGAATATGTCCTGCTACTCCCTTCTGGCTTGCAAAGTTTCTGCTGAATGATTAGCTGTTAACCTTATGGGGATTCCCTTGTATGTTATTGTTGTTTTTCCCTAGCTGCTTTTAATTTTTTTTTTTTGTATTTAATTTTAGATAGTTTGATTAATATGTGTCTTGGTGTGCTTCTCCTTGGATTTATCCTGTATGGGACACTCTGTGCTTCCTGGACTTGATTGACTATTTCCTTTCCCATATTAGGGAAGTTTTCAACTATAATCTCTTCAAATACTTTCTCAGCCCCTTTCTTTTTCTCTTCTTCTTCTGGGACCCCTAGAATTCAAGTGTTGTTGCATTTAATGTTGTCCTAGAGGTCTCTGATACTGTCCTCAATTCTTTTCATTCTTTTTTCTTTATTCTGCTCTGTGGTAGTTATTTCCACTATTTTATCTTCCTGGTCACATATCCGTTCTTCTGCCTCAGTTATTCTGCTATTGATTCCTTCTGGAGAATTTTTAATTTCATTTACCATGTTGCTCATCATTGTTTGTTTGCTCTTTACCTCTTCTAGGTCCTTGTTAAATGTTTATTGTATTTTCTCCATTCTATTTCCAAGATTTTGGATCATCTTTACTGTCATTACTCTGAATTCATTTTCAGGTAGACTGTCTGTTTCCTCTTCAGTGGTTTGGTCTGATGGGTTTTTACCTTGCTCCTTCATCTGCTATTTCTCTGTCTTCTCATTTTGCTTATTTTACTGTGTTTGGGGTCTCCTTTCACAGGCTGCAGATTCGTAGTTCCCGTTGTTTTCAGTGTCTGCCCCCAGTGGCTAAGGTTAGTTCAGTGGGTTGTGTAGGCTTCCTAGTGGAGGGGACTGGTGCCTGTGTTCTGGTGGATGAGGCTGGGTCTTGTCTTTCTGGTGGGCAGAGCTGCGTCCCTTGGTGTGTTTTGGGGTGTCTGTGACCTTATTATGATTTTTGGCAGCCTTTCTGCTAATGGGTGGTGTTGTATTCCTGTCTTGCTAGTTGTTTGGCATAGGGTATCCAGCACTGTACTTCCTGGTCATTGAGTAGAGCTGGGTCTTACCATTGAGATGGAGATCTCTGGGAGAGCTTTTGCTGTTTGATATTATGTGAAACCAGGAGGTCTGTGATGGACCAGTGTCCTGAACTCTGCTCTCCTCCCTCAGAGGTACAGGCCTGATACCCGGCCAGAGCACCAAGACACTCTCAGCCACAAGGCTGAGAACAAAAGTGAGGGAGGGACAGAGGGGGGGAGAGAGAGAAGGAAGGAAGGAAGGAAGGAAGGAAGGAAAAAAAGAAGAAAAAGAAAGAGAGAAAGGAAGGAAGAAAGAATAAAATAGTTGTTAAAATTAAAAATTTTTAAAAATTATTAAAAGTTAAAAAAATTTAAAAGTATTACAAAAAAAGAAAGGAAGAAAGAAGAGAGCAACCAAACCAAAAAAGAAATGCACCAATGATAGCAAGTGCTAAAAAGTGTACTAGAAAAAAAAAAATGGACTAACAGAACCCTAGGGGAAATTGTAAAAGCAAAGCTATATAGACAAAATCACACGAAGAAGCATCCACATATGCACTCACAAAAAGAGAAAAAGGAAAAAATATATATATCTGTATATAAAAAAAGGAAGAGAGCCACCAAATCAATAAATAAATCTACCAAGGATATTAAACTGTAAATACTAAACTAAGATAAACATAAAACCAGAAACAGATTAGATGTAGACAGCAAACCCCAAGTCTACAGTTGCTCCCAAAGTCCCCTGCCTCAATTTTGGGATGATTCGTTGTCTATTCAGGTATTCCACAGATACAGGATACATCAAGTTGATTGCAGGGATTAAATCCAGTGCTCCTCAGGCTGCTGGGAGAAATTTCCCTTTCTCTTCTTTCTTCGTACAGCTCCTGGGGTTCAGCTTTGGGTTTGGCCCCACCTTGCGTGTAGGTCGCATGAGGGTGTCTGTTCTTTGCTCAGATGGGATTCTTTTAAAGTAGCAGCTGATTAGGGGACTCTGTCTCCTTCAGGCCAGGGGGAGTGAGCCTGCAGTGCCAGAGGCCAGCATGATGTTGCAACTACGGAATGTGGGACAAGCCTCCAGTGCCAGAGGCTGGCATGATTTTGCAACTGCCTGATGTGTGTTGTGTGTTCTCCTGGGGAAGCTGTCCCTGGATCACGGGACCCTGGCAGTGGCGGGCTGCAGAGGCTCCTGGGAGGGGAGGTGTGGATAGTGACCTGTGCTTGTACACGGGCCTCTTGGTTGCTGCAGCAGCAGCCTTAGCATTTCATGCCCGTCTCTGGTGTCCACGCTGATAGCCACGGCTCATGCCCGTTTCTGGAGCTCATTTAGGCGGTGCTCTGAATCCCCTCTCCTTGAGCGCCCTGAAACAATGTTCTCTTGCCTCTTAGGCAGGTCCAGACTTTTTCCCGTACTCCTTCCTGGCTAACTGGTGCACTAGCCCCCTTCAGGCGGTGTTCATGCAGCCAACCCCAGTCCTCTCCCTGGGATCTGAGCTCTGAAGCCTGAGCCTCAGCTCCCAGCCCCCACCTGCCCCAGCAGGTGAGCAGACAAGCCTTTCAGGCTGGTGAGTGCTGGTTGGCACTGATCCTCTGTTCAGGAATCTCACTGCTTCACCCTCTTCACCCCTGTTGCTGGGCCCTCCTCCATGGCTCCGAAGCTCCCCCCCCACCGCCGCCCCCATTTCTGCCAGTGAAGGGGCTTCCTAGTGTGTGGGAACTTTTCCTCCTTCACAGCTCCCTCCCAGAAGGGCAGGTCCCATCCCTATTCTTCTGTCTCTGTTTTTTTTTTCTTTTGCCTTACCCAGGTATGTGGGGAGTTTCTTGCCTTTTGGGAAGTCTGAGGTCTTCTGCCAGAGTTCAGTAGGTGTTCTGTAGGAGTTGTTCCACATATAGATGTATTTTTGATGTATTTGTGGGGAGGAAGGTGATCTCCACGTCTTACTCCTCTACCATCTTGAGGGTCTCCGGACCTCGTTTTTCTTTAACCACCAAATACTTCAGATGTTGAATTTTGTAAAGAGAACTTATTTTTAAGCATTTCAAACTTTTCCTAAACATTTTGAAAGGTTCAAATGAAGTTTCTACAATATGATTAATATTTTTCATACTTGATACAGCCTGGATATAATTTCCTTATTAGATTCACTGAGATATTGTCACAATAGTTTTTCAAATGACTTAGAAATATGCTTTTAAAACAGTATATCTAACATAGTTATGCACTGAAACTATTAAAAAATTTACCATCTTGGAGACTTTAATTTTGAATTTGATCTGTGAATTACCATTTTTCCAGAATAGTGGAAGAGGGTATTCTTCCACTGGCAGGGTACATCTGATACAGCCTGTATTCCTTACTGTCCACTGTGTGGTAAGTGTCTGACTATGATCTTAATCTCACTATTAATTGCTAGGGCTGGTTTGGTGCTCTGCTTCTAATGAACCTTTGAGTACTATGCTAAAATGATGATAAGGATTGTTTGTTATTGTCCTTAGTGATCCCAGGAACTTGGCTAATTAAAACTCGAGTTTCTATAAACACATGCTGACTCCTCAGTGAATTTCTAGGCTATAGGGCTCTCAGGAATGTAAAGCCATAGGTCCGTATAATCTTTAAATGCTCCCTGGCACAACTGTGAACCCCTGGCAAGAGTATACACATAAAAAGTTGATACTTATGGCACAGAGCTGGACTATAGATTTTTAGACCACTAACATATGTTTCCCCTTTGGAGGCCTGGAAGTGAATTATTAGGGAAAAAAAACCACCTCACATTATATTTTATCTATAATTTTGATGGAATGAATCTAGATTAAGTAGCTTTATAGAATTCTAGGTAAGAGTCAGGTGGCTTTCCCCTTTTCGTAATGTGATATCTGTTTTTAAATAATATGTTTCTTTTTTCTAATTATGAAAGGACTACATGTTTATTGTAAGAAATATAAAAAAGGGTTGAATTAAAAAGAAAATAAAAATACGCAGAGAAAAACCTTATTAACAATGGAGAAAATATCTTTCAAGTCATTTTTAAATTAGTTGTTAATTACACAGGCAATACCTGAACACCTCCTCGCTGTATAAAATTAAATTACTAAAAATAGAGTTAAAGTCCACCTGAATCACCATATAAAATTCCAGTCCCTATACAGTTATCAGTTTTTTCTATTTTGCACACATACATACATACACAATATTGTTTTGGGAGGTATTGAATTTATAGATTGAATTGGAGAAAAATTGACATGTTTTGCAATATGGGATATTCACCTCAATGGAAGTGGTATTTCTCCTTAGACAGTCTTCTTTCATGTCCTTCAGTAAAAATATATAGTTTTCTCTATAAAAGTTTTACGTATTATTCCCAGGTATTCTATAATTTTTTAAACTGTTCTGAATGGATTTTGCATTACATATTCAAATTGGTTATTGTTGGTTTGGAAGAAAGATGTGAAAACTGTCTCAAGCTGTTCAGGCTGCTATAACAAAAATACCATAGACTGGGGGGCTTTAACAACAAACATTTATTTCTCATAGTTCTGGAGGCTGAGAAGTTGAAGATCAAGGCACAGGTAGATTCACTGTCTGATGAGGACCTGCTTCCTGAATTCATAGAGGGCAGTTGTCTTCTCACTGTGTCCTCACGTGGCAGAAAAAGCAATAGAGCTTCTGGGGTCTCTTTCATAAGGGCACTAATTCCATTCATGAAGTCTCCATCCCCATGACCTCATCACCTCTCAAAGGCCCCACCTTCTAATACCATCACCTTGGCGTTAGGATTTCAATGTATGAATTTTGAGGGAACACAGTCTGTATCAGAAGCCCTTCATTATAAAGAGGATGTAAAATCAGAAATATACATTTCTTCTCTAGAAATAGAAATCAACTTCCAGCTTAAATGTCAAAGATAAGGTCTCAAAAACAAATCCATTTTTCCTCAAGTTTCTGACTGCAGTAGAAGATACAAATTCTCCTATTTTTAATAAACTTTTTAGTAATGCCTCTTTTGTACATAAGACTATTGTGTGGTTTAGTTGCTTAAATGCTATAATACACTTTCAGATAAATGTGTTATTATGAAAATTAATGATGGTTCAAAAAGGGTATTAGCTAATGTTAATGACTCAGTAGTGAGTTAACTAAGTATTCTTAAAGATAAATTTTTCATAAAAAATGTTATAATGTCACTTTGTTATTATGATCTTGAAAGCCATGTCAGTTTTTTCTTCTTGTCACAGACATTTTATAATGTGGTTTCCCTCACTACCACCACCACCACCATCACAATACATTTTGCTTTGGCTTGTTTGGTTTGGTTAACTTTCTCTTTCACACTGGCATATAGGCAAGCCATTTGATTTTGTTTATTAATCTTGTAGCCAGTCACCTTGTTCAATATTAGTTTTAGTAATTCACAAGTGATTCTTTTCAGTTTTCTAGGTAGGTAATTGCACATTCTACAATAGTCTTATCTCTTTCTTACTAATTTTTAATCTTATTTCTTTTTCTTATCAAACTTGGAGAACAGAACATCGAGTTGTATAACTAACAATACGATAAGAGTAGTGATCACAGCATCTTTATCTCATCCTTGACTTTAATTGGAAGACTTGTAGTATTTCACCATTAAATATAGTGATTGCCATGGATTTTTGTTCATACCTTTTGTTAAGTCAAGAACATTCCTTTAGATTTCTAGTTTACCAAATGCCATTTTTACAATTATAATTAATGTTAACATTTATCAAATTCTTTTTGGTATAAACTAGGATGTTATATAATTTTATTATATAATAATTACATATGTAATTTACATTTTTAGGTCTCCTTTGTTGCATTCTACAGATAAATGCTCTCGATCATGATGTGCTCATTGAGCAAACTACAGGATTCACCTTGCATGTGATCTAAAATTTTGGTCATTTTCTGTGTATGTTCAAATTTTTGTTAAACCATGTGTTGAATATTTTCAACTTTCCTTGTCCCCAGTTCATGCTGAATATGTTAACACAGTTGGCTTACTCCTCAGCTTCCACCAAAAGAGAGAAAAGGAGAAAGGGCCATTAGATTTTTAATAAACAAATTTGAACTTATATTTGCCTGTAATAGTCTAGTCATTATCTCTTTTCTCCCCTTGTATAAAAAGAACAGTAGCATACTTTTGCTCCCATCTGTTCCCCCCACTTCCACTTCCCATGTTGATAGCATGTAAAATTTTATTTCCAGATTGTTTTTAATAAATTTTTAAAAACCCAGTTATTTAGCCTTAATAATGAATTTTAAAAAATATGTTCATTATTGCTGCTTTCTCTTGAACACATTCTTCTGTTTGAATTACAAACTTTTATAATACTTTAGAATATTTGTTAGCCTGCAATTTGTAAATGTTTTTGCTTCATTCTCATATTCCAAAGTCATTTGTCTGACATAGATCCAGAATTATGCCATTCTGAGTTCTTTACAGTTTTTCCACATTATTTTTTTATTTATCCAATATTGCTGATGGGAAGACTATACTCAGATATAAGATTGATTTATGACAATCATTAATAAAAAATCAATGGTAACAAGCAACCAGAAAATTTAACAAATATATGATTCCATTTAAAATATCAAGAAAAACTAAAATATGTGTTATATTTTAACAAGCAGTCCTAAGATTTCTGTGGGGAATAAATAAAACTGTATTAAAGGTTGCAAAAAGCTCAGAAAATGCAAAGATAGTCCATACTCTTGGATGGGACAAGTTGACATATGAAGATATTAACACACCAATAATTTATAAATTCATTGGTAGCCCTACCTGAAATCCTTACAAATGCATTCTATGAGTATCATACTTGCTTAAAACAAAGAAACCAATAGAATGGAATAAAGAACTCAGAATTTTACACATATACATATATATATATATAAAACTTCATGAGCACACACACACATATGCCTTTATATATTCAGAAGTAAGCTTAAGTTTAGCTCTCAGCCTTTGTGTTTTTTTAATATACACTCTTTGCCAATTTTTCATTATGCTAACTATGTAAAAGAGAATTACGAATATTTTTTCTTCTAGCTTTCAGAGTTGTTTATACGAGAACCATTTATTCTTTGAAAGTATAGAAAGCCTAATCTGTTAATATATCAAGTATGAAGATATATTTGAATATAATGCCTTGATAACTTATAAAATTTTCTTAGCAAAGCATTATCTACTTCTGTGAATTGATTTTGGTAATTTATATTTTCCTAGAAAATTTACAATGTCATTGAAGTTTTTCAAAAGAGAGGTATGCTTTTGCATGTAGTGTTCTTTTATGATTTAAAATTACTTCTGATTTTTCTATTTTCTCTTTGTATTTGTGTAGATTTATCATAATTTTTTAATTTTACATTTTTTGAAAGAACCAGCTCTTATGTTTATTTTACATATTGTTCTTTTTTTATTGTTGTTTTCTATTTAACAGCTATTCTTGTTATCCTTAACTTTTCAGTCACTTATTTTCTTAATTTATTTTTCTTTTTATATTAAGAACACTGAAACGTATATAGTAAGTATATCTTTTTCTAAATTACATGATTTATAGATACTGCTTTTGAAGTTTTATTAACTTTTATATAGCCCATCATCTAAGCTTTGGTATCTTTTTCAACCCACGACTCGAGAGTTTTTCCCAATAGTCATGTAGTTTAATTTTTTTAATCTTTTTGGTCCTTTGAAATATGGAAGAAAGTTACGCTACTAGTGTCCTTTTAAAGACATTTTTCTAGTAATTAAAAATGAAACAGGGAGCTTCCCTGGTGGCACAGTGGTTGAGAGTCCGCCTGCTGATGCAGGGGACATGGGTTCGTGCCCCGGTCCGGGAGGATCCCACATGCCAAGGAGTGGCTAGGCCCATGAGCCATGGCTGCTGAGCCTGCGTGTCTGGAGCCTGTGCTCCACAACGGCAGAGGCCCCAACAGTGAGAGGCCCGCATACCGCAAAAAAAAAAAAAAAAAGAAAGAAGCAATTTCTAGTGATTCTAAGAAAATGATAATTTTAGATACTTGCACTTCCTGTAGTTGCTTTCCCCTTATATTGAAATTTCTAGTTTATTATAACATAATTCTGGATTTCAAAATCCAGGTTATTATTCACTATTCACTTTAGAGTATATATTTTCTCTTTCAATATTTATTATATTTGTGTTAAATTTGATGGACATATTACAAGAAATATTCAAGCAACACTGTGTGCTACTAATATTTTTGATTATACCAATGACCCTTTATAATACAATGGCTCATGTTTTTAAGTGTGTTAGATCCATCTCTCCATCAGCTGGAGAATTGGTGTTCAATAATTTTTAAGGAATATATTGCAGGTGGTAGTTTTCTGAGCTCTGCATTCTTGGCATTGTCTTTCTATTGTTCTTATAAGATTCCTGGCAATGTATTTCTGTTGCTTCTTGGCTTACTGTCATATTTTTTCCTCAAAACTATAGCTATGGCTCCATTTTGTCCTGGAGAGTTAACGTTATAGAGAGAAAAAAACTGTGGACAATTTGATTTCTCTTTTCCTTTCAGATACAATGTGGTTTTTGCTTGTTTTCTGCCTGAATGGATGCATGAATCTTCCCCCATCATTGTAATTCCAAGAGTGTATCCAAATTTATAGATCTTTTCGATCTATTTTGCCTAGTGTGTTTATATGGGGGGAGTAAACGCTATTCCCTTGTCTCATGGTTCTGTGAGGGGTCTTTGGTAGTACTCTTGGTCCCCTTGAAGCATTCCTCTTCCCTTTGTCTTGCCAGTTCCTTGGGAGAAGTTACTTGTCTGGTTGTGCGTTTGGTAGATGATGGTCAGCCCTGTCTGAACATTTCTGTCTCTTTCTTTCTTTTTTTAGATGCAGTTTGCTGCAGGGAGGATACATAGCTGGTGTTCCTGGACCCCTGGGGTAAGCTGCCAGCCCCTATGTTGGAGGTCTGCTGTCGCATAGCTGTGCTAGTGACTAGGTGGGTATAGCTGTTGGATTTACAAATAACCTATTAAGAACACTATTGTAGCCTATGATTTAAGTCAGGTTCTCAAATCAGCTTTATTGACGAACTGATATTTTTATTTCTCATTACCTGATTCTTCTGTCTTCTTTGTGATGGTCTGGGACTCCTCCCGTCCAAAGTTTTAACATTTGATATATTTCTTCCTTCAACCCCTGGTTTTTCTTTAGGTCAGGACATTTTTCTTCTCCCTCCTCCTTCTTGCTTATGTTCAGCTCTATTTATTCTTTATTTATCTTTAAATTTAGAAATTCCTATTCCTTTGTTGTGTGTGTGTGTGTGTGTGTGTGTGTGTGTGTGTGTGCTTTATCAGCCTTCAATATCCCTTACCTAGCAGAAGGTAACCATAAAAACAACAAACCCAAGAAAAAATGGGGCAATGCCCCATGCTCAATTCTAGGACGTTTTTAGTACAAAGGTAAATCTTCCTACTATGTCTGTCCCCAATTCTGTTACTGAATTTCTGAAATGATAAAGTAAAACTACAGCTAACTGTTAACTTTCTCCTACCCCTTAATCTGGACCCAAAGGTAGAGTTAAACATAGAATCACATTTTCTCAGGCAAAATCCACCCAATATCTAAACATTAACAAGCATAAACCTCCCTCAGTAAGGATAGAAAACAAAACACAAAACATCTCTTGTCATATGAAAATATACTGATGTTCTGAACAGTGGATCAATATGAAGGAATAAAATATGTGGCATCATTTAAACAGAGCAATTGCAAACTGGTGGGAGGAGTGTCAAAGAAATTGCAAACTCTGTTTTAAGCTCACTATAGCTGCTCTCAGCAGGAGCCAGCATGGCAATGCTTTCATTCTTGGATGGGCACAGCAGGAGAAAAAGCCTTGCCATGTCATCACTGCTCCCAGTTGTCTCTAGTCTATACCCTAAAGCTGCCAGTTGTACTCACCCAATCAAATTAGAAGGTGTTCTGGATTTCTGCTGGGATTCCATCCACTCACTTTTCAGATGCTCCACAGTGGTTATAGAGTGGGTTGGCCCCTCTTCATTCTAATGATGTCTGCAGGTAGCAGATTCCTCAAGAATTCTGATGTGTGATGTGCCCATGGACAGTTTCTAGTGCTGATATGGGCTTTCTGTTTTTACACATGGGTAGTCATTTCAATGACAATTTGGAAAGCAGACTGAGGGCAGGTAATCATTTTTAAGCTACCATTTTTCTGCAAGTCTGTTCATTTAAATGGGTTACAGAGTCCTGTGATTCTGTTTCCCTATTTGTAAAGTAGGGATAATCTTATTACTTCCCAGAGGCATTAAGATGAACTTAGTCCATAGGTTTGAAAAAAATGTGGAAGTGAATGTTGTATGCAATAGAAATTATTACTGAACGCTTGAGTAATCATAAACATCACACCAAAAAAATTATGAGTTCAGGACTGAAATCTTCAAATGCTCTCTGTGAATAAAGTATGCATTCTCTACATTAAAGATAGCCACTGGATATAATAATTTTGTTTAGTGGTATGTTCAAAAGAAGTAGTTATGTATTCTTGTAGCAGACCATGTGGGCAATCAGAATAGGAACAAATAAAGTGTGTTGTTTTCTTTTATTGTACATCTGTTCTTTCATCTCTATTTACTTTGAAAAAATGGCTTCTTCAATAACATAACTTTATGATGAGTTTACTGTATTTCCATGATATTATGATGCAAATATTTCTTTACTGCTAGAGTTTTAGTAAGCAGAAGTAAAACACAATGTTTCAAAGTCAGTATTTGGATTTCATTTTCTTTAGATCTGTTGAAATATAAGTGGAGTTAATCAGAACCTAGAGAACTCAAGACAGTATTTTGGGGGCTTATTATATTTTATTTTGTTCTTGGTCACTTATTTAAAAAATTAACCTCTCATTAAGGGAACTCCTTTTCTACTCTTTTTAATACCTGAGAAGTAGTAGTGTGTAGGTTATTATTGCAGTGTTTGGATCATTTGTTTGGATTTGAGTCCTACATTACCATTATATAACCATTTTAAACCTTGGTATCCTAAAAAGAATTCAAATTACCTACATTTACTGTATTGGCAATTATATATATATATATGTGTATGAAAAATTGGTAAGTTTGAAATGAGTTCAATAATCTAATAAAGTATAGCAGTATCTTACCTAATAGTCATTCATTTGTTCCAGGGTGGTATGGAGGCAGAATCTGATTTTGACTGCAGAGAGATAAATGGCTCTTGTGTTGTGGCATAATATTTTCTCTTTTTTCTCTGTGGGATACCTCTGCACGTCGGAGAATTATAAGCACAAAGGACATCTATAGGACAAAGTTAACAATAAATGATACTCTTCTTTAGTTTGCTTTTTAAATATCACACTGAACTAGGTGTGAAGACAGTGGGTAAAATATATCAACTTAGTGAGTATACTGAGAAGTTTAATCAGTGCTGTTGAAGGCTAGGGATGACAAACAATCTCATTATAAAGCATGTGATTAACATGGAATTCTCAGTTAATTTGAACTTGTAATTCTTAATAGATAGATAATGGGCAATGAGAATTCCTAAATTTAAATATTAAACAAGCATTTGCTGCTACATCTGATGTTGATGTGCTATTAGTGAACAATTTTGTTCATGAAAATAATGAAATATTTGATGATAATATGGCTATATATGTGTGTGTGTGTATATATATATGTATATTGCTATATATATAGCAGAGACATTGATTTCTTCAGGGAAGTAATATGTGGAATAAAATAACACAAATTGCAATTACTTAGATCTCTTACAAATCTTAATAGGGTAAATCATAGGGTGATTTATTTAGGTGATGCATTTCAAATGCCATTGCAGTTTTAATTATATCAATATGAAGACCCTTAACTAAACTCACAGGAAAAATAATTATTTGCCTTAACCATAATACCTGGTGCTATCTAGTACCTGGCATGTCAGTCAATAGAACATGATGGCTGATTATCTAAAGATGATCATAAGTCACTTAATATTGACAGTTATACTCAATCCCAGTTTGAAGAGTGTTTACTGTAGAATCAAAGTTCAGAATGCTGTTCAGGAATAGCTTCTGTATACACATTGGCAATTGTACTGAAATCCACAAAATACTTTTTATGCAGTTAAAGATTATTCTTCAAGAGATAGGGCCTAATGAGTAGTATCTATCAACGTCACTATGGGAAACCAGACCATTTACAATTTGGTTACTCTCTCTGAAGTACCACCCACTCCGTGTCATTTTCCCTTACCCTGACCAACCTTACTCTATTCATTTTTGAGTCCTTAGGAGCTGTGTTCCTACCTCCAGAAAGCTTAACTGGCTACTTAGACTAAGTTAAGTCCCCTGTTATGTGCTCACATAGCAACCTGTACTTCTCCCATGAAAATATTCATGATATGATGTTGGTATTACTTGCATAATTGTCTTCCCTTCACAGCTCAACCCCCAAAGCTAGACCTTAGAAGGCAGGGTCAGGCCTACTACATTCTTCTACATCTGCTACACCTCTGTCAGAGGGATCAGCCCATATTAGATGTTCAAAAGCTATTGTTGAATAAATAAGTAAACGCATAAATGACCATGCAGATTAGCAGGTACAAGCTGTCTAAATGGAAAGGAAATTTTCATTTAAGGTTAGAATTGAAAGTTAATTTTTGAAACCAATAGCTTTGGGTTCAAAGTCAGTGAATTAACAAAAACAACCTAATGAAGCTGTCTAGGTCATTTTATAAACAGTGAAAATTAAATTTTTAATTCTCTCAATTCAGTGCCATTAAAAATTATGAATGGAGCTAGTTTCTAAATATAAGCTTTAATATGAAGATAAGAAAGCTAATATTGTTAAGTCAGCAAAGTATTTCATGCAGTTATATGGTCTACCCCTTGTCTTCAGATAGATTTATAAATGAATTCTGCTTATTGTAACTTTTCCTGTAGCCATTTGAAAATGGTTTTAGACTCTAATTTTAATGAGGAGCAAGATTTTATTGTTTCCCAAATATTATAAATTAAGAGGAACCCTACAATTTAACTCTGGTTAAGGACATTTTCTTTGTTAAACAAGTGTACACATTCTTCCACCATTTATTTATAGTAATGGCAGACATACTGAGCTGGGTTTCTACATTCGATGCAGTGGGGAATCCCTCCTCTGCTACGTCATAAGGCAGTGTGATATAGTAGAAAGAACCTGGCTCTTGAATCAGATGAAGCAAGCTTAAATTCCACCCTACGGTATATTAGAAATTTAGCAAATTTCTTATTTCTCTGAACCTCAGATTCCTTATCTATATAATCGTGTGATAATATCTGACTCTTGGGAGTATTGTCTGCCTTTTAGGATTGTTGTGAGAATTAATGCAACAATTGTGTGGAGTATCATGCAGGTATGTCATACTTATTAAGTCTTGGCTATTATTATCTTAATGCTTACTCAGAAATGCTTAGTGCTTACTCAATGAAAAAACTTAAGGCAAGAAAATTTAAATGACTTTAAAAAGTTCAAATAGTGTGTGCCTAACACATGGATTCGACTGGTCAGACCGTGTGATAATTTCAGACTGTGTGATATTTCCATTTCAGCTGTCTTGTTATGCAGTAATCTCCACATGACTCCTATGTGATCACATAACGATGTGATCATGAACACACAATCACTAAATGCCATGTTTGTTGCCTTTATTCTTGTTTGAGAACCTGATTCTGTCCCCTGATGAGGCATAGAGAATTAAAAGCAAGCAAGTGGGCCAGGTCTGGTCCATTGGCTTGCACCCAGTAAGAGCTTATAAAATGTGTGTTGAAGGAATGAACGAATTGGGAGTTTGTTTATCATTAGACTTTTAGGTTAGCATTTCTGTGGCATGTACTATATCTTTCTCCAAAAGAAGAGGCAATTCACTATGTACTTACTTATATGATTTTGACTGTCTGGATGTAACGTGAAAGAACCTCAGAAAGAGTTCACTCAGTTTGCTACACTATAATAATTCGCCATAGTGACAGTATTTTTCTTTGCTAAGGTGGTTATTTTAAGTGAAAAGGATTTTGTACAGAGAATGAAGTAAAATAACTGACTTAACTTGAGTTGAGGACCACTCACCTTTTAGAAAAAACCTTTCCAGAAACTCATCACTGTGTCTTAAAAACTCCCACTGAAGAAGCACAAATTTGATCTTTGTTGATATTCTTTTAAATCTAAAAAGGATTATCATTGTCTATGTATGTAGCATTTTATTCCCAAATTTAAGATCTCATTGGGCCTAATCTAATATATATTTATGACTTGGGTTTATATTTTAAGCAACATTAAGGATTTTGGTTCTACTGCAAATGAATGGTGACTCACTCCTGAATGGGATAATTAGGAAAAAAAGCAAAACTCTGAGAAGACATCAGAGATAAAGGAGGTTGCAGAGTGGCTGCTGTGGAGCAAATTTGGGAAATACTGTGTTGAATGGACTGAATAAAAGTTACCCCAATACCACAGAGGATTTTGGACCTAGGCAATACAACTCAAATATATTCCAAGCATTAAAATAAAAAAGATTTTGAGCAACTGAACCGTTGGGATGGATGCCAAGGAAAGGAGGGCCTAGCGAGAGATGGCTTGCATGGAGATAGAAGAGAGGAGCCAGAATTGAGAAATGTTAGGGTTTTAAATTGAAATGGGATTTTGACAAACCTTGATACTATAGAGCATGCACCAGGGAGTAGTCAAAGATGACTCCCAGGTATTTTGCTTAGGAAGCTCAGTGGTTGGAAAATTTACTGAAATAAGGAATCTTAAAGAAGGAAGAGATATTGAGGTGGAGTTAATGAATTAATTTTGGACATGTTATGTTTAAGATAATTGCAGGGCATTTACTTATTTAGTATTTGTAATGTGCAAAGTGCTGTGCTAAGCTCTGTAAGAGTTTTGGAGGGACACAGAATATTAATCCTTACTTTAGAGAATGTATATTCTAATAAGGCAGAAAAGACATGATTTCAACTAATTGTAATGTTCAGTAGATTACTCTAAGAGCCATTGCAAGAGAGAGCAATCAAGTTCAGAGAGAGGAGATTCCTATGATCTGAAAAATGATTATGATGTCTGTATCCTTCAAATTAGATTTTATTTGATACTTTATTTGTAACCTAACTGTTAATGAGAAAAATTTTGTTAAAGAGAGCCTTTATACATGTTGACAACTTTAGGTCACAGTAGAAAAACACATTTTTATTTCTATTTCATATTTATACAGTAGTATATACTTCTGTGTGAATATATAAAGAAATATTCTTCTTAGAGCAGAACCTTCACTCTATTTTATAAACTTAAATTTTCTCCCTGTATTTGTTATTAATTGAATCTTAACCTATTTACTGAAGCCACAGTAGTAAATAAGGTGTATTTTAAAGTTGGCTATTGCCATCTAAATTTCCTAATAAAATTTTATCTTTTTTATTAGGCACTTAATATATTACTTTTATCCATGAAAATTTTCCAAAGTATTTCTAAAGACTGATAGTATCATTTATATAAAAATCATAAATTTTATATACTGATTTTTGCTTTCAGTAGCCCAATAATTTAAATTATTTTCCTTAGCCAAATACATTTAGTAGTGCAGTAAGCCATGTTTCTTGATAGCTACATTAGAAAGAAAATTTATATTTTATATCATTAATCCATTTTAATGGATATATAATTTCTGTGGGCTTTTCTTTCTTAGTAAAGTCATATCTTCTATGTAATTCACTAAAGGTATTTGTATAGCTTAGAGTTGAAGGCTTCTTAAATTTGTTTTTGTACTTTAAGCTTTCTATATAATGTATGTGCTACTAATTTTGAAAGAATAACAAAGCCCCTGTGAGTTACATTGTAGATGTTAATGACATTGTTAAAATGATGACAGATTGCCTTAATGGGGGATGTACACTTAATTGGAGGAAGTCTAACAAAATATGCTATTTTATATTACTTAAAATTGAGTCAGTCAAGAGCCATCATCCACTTACAGCCCTGTCTGAACCCAAATCACAAAGCACATCTAGTATCAAAACTGATAAAAATTGCAAGAAGCATGTATTCATGCACTGCACATTCATTCAGACAACCCATTAAATAGTATTTATTAACTTTTAATTCAAATGTCTGCAGTAAGATAATGTGATGTAAAACACAAGTCAATGGAGGGTCGTAAAACTTTTTGCTGCAGTTTTTATTAGCTTGCTATCCAGTGCTGAATGCAGTTACACCCTGAAGTAGGTCTTGTATACAAGTATGATATCAATATATTATAATACAAATTTAACCTATTAAATATGTGACAAGTATTATGTATATTGTTAGGATCCATGAAAACGTAGACATTGTTGTTGGTAAATGTCACCATATCTACTCTATATCATAGGCATGCCCCTGTGATTCAGAGGACCCATGGGGGCTCTTGCCTGCACCCTCCAACTTACGTTACCATAAAACCCAGAGTGGTTTAGCTACCCAGAGGATTTTTCTTTTAATTTTATAGCTATTTTATTTTTAAAGGTTATGTTTATACATATAGATACATATTTTGCTTAGATAAAAGGAAAGAATATCCTACTAAAATGGGTAGAAGGTTATGGATGCTTTTAATTATGTTCTTATCACTTACCTATATCTTCAAATTCTTCTATAATAAACATGTATTCTTATGTAGTAAAAAATTTTTTAATTAAGTTTTTTATTGATGAATAGAAAAAATGATGGTGAAACCAGTGCTAATCCCCTGCCTATGTTCACAAGTCTCCTTGCAATAGGAGAATTAGAGATTACCTTAGTAGATGAGTTTTATTGAAGTTTAACATTTCTTGATCATCCAGAGAAGCCATGTACAATATATTATTTGCTCAACATTGATGGACTCATTTTTTCATGTCCTCCAAAAACAAAATTTCACAATGATGACAGACTTATTAGTAGTAGCCATCAGTGTATTCACATTGCCCCCTCAACACCATGGATAGACTGCACCAGCTCTCAAATTTTGGACAGAGTCAGAAAATGTAGTTCACTTAAGTCTGTTAGACTCTTATCATCCCTAGCTACGTGTTGATAAGCATTATGCTTTTTTTTTCTTTTCTTTCTAAAGACCTGGATTGAGAATAAGGTAGAATAGTTAAGAGACTGTGAAATATAACCTTCACACTAAATGGCCTACTTCCATAAAACCACAAATCAATTTTTCTTTGTGCTTTTAAGTATGTGATTTGACATAGTTTGTTTTTTGGTTTTTTTTATTTATTTATTTTTGGCTGTGATGGGTCTTCGTTTCTGTGCGAGGGCTTTCTCTAGTTGCGGTGAGCGGGGACCACTCTTCATCGTGGTGCGCGGGCCTCTCACTGTCGCGGCCTCTCTTGTTGCGGAGCAGAGGCTCCAGACGCGCAGGCTCAGTAGTTGTGGCTCACGGGCCCAGTCGCTCCGCGGCATGTGGGATCTTCCCAGACCAGGGCTCGAACCCATGTCCCCTGCATTGGCAGGCAGATTCTCAACCACTGTGCCACCAGGGAAGCCCTTGACATAGTTTTTAATTCTACTTAGGTAAGGGGCAAAGAATCTTGGGTGATTTTCTTTATATGTCCCTTCTTTCTTTCCATTCATATTTGTTCACATTCTCACACACACACACACACACACACACACACACACACACATACACATATACTCACTCATACACAAAGACGTTCAGATTTAAATTTGCTAGTCATCAAGAACAAAATCATTTTACATAAATGCTCTGAAGTGACTAATGTGTTTTTGCCTTACTAGAAATAAAGTGTGTGTGTGTGTCTCATTGGTACTTTTTCATTTCTTGCCACTTTTCCAGAAGTCATTTTTGCTTCTGAGTTTTTAAACTACTTTTATTCATAGCTGTGAGCCTACAGTATATTTTTTCAAGGGTGATAAAACATTCATGGACTATGACTTGCTTTTCTGTTTGATGATTTTAAGATACTGAACCCTATTCTTTATCATGATGCTACACCTAAAAATCATGTAATTATGTGTCTATTTCACTTAATTCATTTTAACATACACAGATTTCAAATAAAAGGCCATTATGGTAATCTTCAAGGTCATTTTTCTCTTTTCCAAAGCTTGTGATTTCTTTATATCTAGATATTTGGTTTTTAGGTCATCTTTGGAACCCGTAAATGTCTGAGACTTACTCTAGAATAAGTCATCTAATGTTAAAACAGCTAATCAAACTCAAGAATTCCCATTTAAATCCATTATTAACCATCCTAAGGGTATCCAATCACTTATAATTAGTGCTATGAGATTATTTACATTATTTGTGCCAGTAAACAGAGTCATTTCTTCCAGTTAAATTGTTTCCTAACCCTTCAACTGATTTATTAGAATAGTGGTCAAATTGCTGTGTCTTTAACTAAGAAGCAGTGTAATTTGGGTTGGTTTAGTTATTGATAGAAGCGAGTAGTTTGTTAATGGAATTGGAAGTGAAGTTGTTTCTCCCTCCTTAAAAATAAATATTTCCCGGCCCCACTCCAAACTTCATGTTTGGAAATTTTGAGCAGGTTCAAATGACCTGCTTGCTGAAACCATTTTATTCCAGTAACATTTTTCTCTGATTCTCAAACCATTAGACAGTATCTTCTCCTGAATCACTATGAAAATAGCCTGTTAGAAGACCATAAAAATGTGTATTTTGTATTAGTGTTCTACTGTTGTGTAACAAATTACCACAAACTTAGCAGCTTAAAAAAACACATGTGTTATCTCACTATTTCTATGAATCACAAACTCACAGGTTGCAATCAAGGGCTTGGCCGGGCTGTGTTTCCTTCTAAAGCTTGAACTTCTCTTTCAAGTTCATGTGATTTTTGGCAGAATTCTCTTCTTTGTGGTTGTAGGACTAAGGCCTCCTTTTTCATGCTGGTGGTGGTCAGGGGCCACTCTCAGGTCCTAGAGGTCACTCTGTTTCTTGCCCTGTGACACTCCCAAACACCACTCACAATATGGAAGCTACTTTCTGAGGCCAGCAGGAGAATCTTCCAGACTTCAGAGAGGGCTTAAGCCCTGTTTTTAAAAGCTTCACCTGACTGAGTCAGGCGTACCCAGGATCTCCCTTTTGACTAATTTTAAAGTCAACTGATCTGGGACTTTCATTACCACCATAAGCTTCCTTGTCCCAGCTTGACTGGGACAAGAGATGCCCAGATAAAAATATTATTTCTGAGTGTGTCTGTGAGAATGTTTCTAGAAGAGATTAGTTTTTGATTCAGTAGACTAAGAATATTTGCTCTCACCAATGTGGACAAGCATCATCCAGTCTGTTGAGGGCCGAAATAAAACAAAAGGAAAAGTAGGGGAAACTCTCTCTCTTCTTGAGCTGGGACATCTTTCTTTGGCTGTCCTTAGACATCAATGCTCCTGGTTCTCAGGCCTTCAGACTCTGGGACTTATTTCATCACCATTAGCACCCCTTGGTTCACAGACATATGGACCAACACTGAATTAATTCCCTGATTCTCCAGCTTGCAAACAGCAGACTGTGGGATTTCTCAGCCTCCATAACTATGTGGGTCAACTACTATAATAAATCTGCACATGTCTGGAGAACACTAATACAGAGGATTTAGGTGCATTAGGTCTAATTCTAAAGTCTGGGTTATTTTTCCTTTTATTTACTCTACTGAAAAACAACTTGGACTAGGTAAAGTTGACATAGGCCATCTGAAAAGTCCACAGAGCCCCAAAGGCCAATGTATTGTCAAATCTCACTATGCATTTAGAGAAGAGCTAACACCTGTCCTTCTCAAACTCTTCCAAAATATAGCAGAGGGAGGGACACTCCAAAACTCATTCTACGAGGCCACCATCCCCCGATACCAAAACCAGACAAAGTTGTCACAAAAAACCAAAATCACGGGCCAATATCACTGATGAACATAGATGCAAAAATCCTCAA
This sequence comes from Leucopleurus acutus, assembly GCF_964270905.1. Taxonomy (NCBI): domain Eukaryota; kingdom Metazoa; phylum Chordata; class Mammalia; order Artiodactyla; family Delphinidae; genus Leucopleurus; species Leucopleurus acutus. The sequence continues at coordinate 80,744,215 of NC_139142.1, read as the reverse complement.
CAGAATACTAGCAGACAGAATCCAACAGCATATTAAAAGGATCATACACCGTGATCAAGTGGGATTTATCCCAGGAATGCAAGGATTCTTCAAAATACACAAATCAATCAATGTGATACACCATATTAACAAACTGAAGGATAAAACCCATATGGTAATCTCAATAGATGCAGGAAAAGCTTTTGAGAAAATTCAACACCCACTTTTGATAAAAACTCTCCAGAAAATGGGCATAGAGGGAACCTACCTCAACGTAATAAAAGCCATGACAAACCCACAGCCAACGTCATTCTCAATGGTGAAAAACTGAAAGCATTTCCTTTAAGATCAGAAACAAGACAAGGATGTCCACTCTCACCACTGTTATTCAACATGGTTTTCGAAGGTTTAGCCACAGCAATCAGAGAAGAAAAAGAAATAAAAGGAATCCAAATTGGAAAAGAAGAACTGTCACTGTTTGCAGATGACATGGTACTATACATAGGGAATCCTAGAAATGCCACCAGAAAACTACTAGAGCTGATCAATGAATCTGGTTAAGTAGCAGGATACAAAATTAAAGCACAGAAATCTCTTGCATTCCTATACACTAACAATGAAAAAACAGAGAGAGAAATTAAGGAAACACTCCCATATACCATTGCAGCAGAGAGAATAAAATACCTAGGAATAAACCTACCTAAGGAGACAAAAGACCTGTATGGAGAAGACTATAAGACACTGATGAAAGAAATCAAAGACGATAGAAACAGATGGAAAGATATACCATGTTCTTGGATTGGAAGACTCAACATTGTGAAAACCACTATACTACCCAAATGAATCTACAGATTCAGTGTAATCCCTGTCAAATTACCAATGGCATTTTTCACTGAACTTGAACTAAAAATTTTACAATTTGTATGGAAACAAAAGACCACAAATAGCCAAAGCAATCTTGAGAAAGAAAAACGGAGCTGGAGGAATCAGACTCCCTGACTTCAGACAGTACTAAAAAGCTACAGTAATCAAGATAGTATGGTACTGGCACAAAAACCGAAAGATAGATCAATGGAACAGGATAGAAAGCCCAGAGATAAACCCATGCACATATGGTCACCTTATCTTTGACAAAGGAGGCAAGAATATACAATGGAGAAAAGACAGCCTCTTCAGTAAGTGGTGCTGGGAAAACTGGACAGCTACATGTAAAAGAATGAAATTAGAACACTCCCTAACACCATGCACAAAAATAAACTCAAAATGGATTAAAGACCTAAGTGTAAGGTGAGACACTAAAAATCTTAGAGGAAAACATAGGCAGAACACTCTGTGACATAAATCACAGCAAGATCCTTTTTGACCCAGCTCCTAGAGTAATGGAAATGAAAACAAAAGTAAACAAATGAGACCTGGGGCTTCCCTGGTGACACAGTGGTTGAGAGTCTGCCTGCCGATGCAGGGGACGTGGGTTCGTGGCCCAGTCCAGGAAGATGCCACATGCCGCAGAGCGGCTGGACCTGTGAGCCATGGCCACTGACCCTGCACGTCCAGAGCCTGTGCTCTGCAACAGGAGAGGCCACAACAGTGAGAGGCCCGCGTACCACAAAAAAACCAAGGAAACAAACAAAAAAACAAATGGGACGTAATGAAATTTAAAAGCTTTTGCACAGCAAAGGAAACCATAAACAAGACGAAAAGACAACCCTCAGAATAGGAGAAAATATTTGCAAACAATGCAACTGACAAAGGATTAATCTCCAAAACATAAGCAGCTTATGCAGCTCAATATAAAAAAAAAACCAATCCAAAAATGGGCGGAAGACCTAAATAGACATTTCTCCAAAGAAGACCTACAGATTGCCAACAAACACATGAAAATATGCTCAACATCACTAATCATTAGAGAAATGCAAATCTAAACCACAATGAGGTATATATCACCTCACACCAGTCAAAATGGCCATCATCATAAAATTTAGAAACAATAAATGCTGGAGAGGGTGTGGAGAAAAGGGAACCCTCCTGCACTGTTGGTGGGAATGTAAATTGATACAGCCACTATGGAGAACAGTATGGAGGTTCCTTAAAAAACTAACAATAGAGCTACCATATGACCCAGCCATCCCACTACCATATGACCCAGCCATCCCACTACTGGCCATATACCCTGAGAAAACTGTAATTCAAAAAGAGTCATGTTCCACAATGTTCATTGCAGCTCTATTTACAATAGCCAGGACATGGAAGCAACCTAAATGTGAATCGACAGATGAATGGATAAAGAAGATGTGGCCCACATATACAATGGAATATTACTCAGCCATAAAAAGGAATGAAATTGAGTTATTTGTAGTGAGGTGGATGGAACTAGAGTCTGTCATACAGAGTGAAGTAAGTCAGAAAAAGAAAAACAAATACCATAAACTAACACATAAATATGGAATCTAAAAAGAAAAATGGTACTGATGAACCTAGTTGCAGGGCAGGAATAAAGACACAGACGTAGAGAACAGACTTGAGGACATGGGGTGGGAGGGGGAGGCTGGGATGAAGTGAGAGAGTAGCATTGGCATATATACACTACCAAATCTAAAATGGATGGCTACTGGGAAGCTGCTCCATAGCACAGGGAGATCAGCTTGATGCTTTGTGACCACCTAGAGGGGTGGGATAGGGAGGGTTGGAGGGAGGCTCAAGAGGGAGGGAGTATGAGGATATGTGTATACATATAGCTGATTCACTTTGTTGTACAGCAGAAACTAACACAACATTGTAAAGCAATTATACTCCAATAAAGAAAAAGAAATCTCACTATAGCAATTTCTCCTAGACTTGGATTGTGTATTAAAAGGATTTGAATCTATAACCAGGAAGAAACTTGGTGCTGAATATGTGTGTATTTCATTACACCATTGATGTCAAGCACTGAAATGGTAATAGATTACACTACTTCCAGAGATGTGGTGGAAGATAGATAGAAAAAGGGTTAAAATACCTCTATGCTTTATTGCAGTTTAGTGTGATTTTCTCTCTTGTTCCATGTGAACAAAAAAAGCTCTAAATACTTCTAGAATATTCCCTAGAGTCAATCATTTTGTTAATGCACAGTGAAGTTTGAGAATGTATTCTTTTGAAAGAAAGCTAAGTTTTCTAGGACATGTGAGTTATAGCACCACGCCCAACCACCTCTCCGTTTTTCTATGTATTTATCTTAAAAGATATATAGTTAGGTTTCTCAGATGTTGCTGCTCACTTTAGGTAAAAAAAAAGAGAGAGAGAGAAAACAAACTTCCTTGTAAGAATCACTCCTTGTAGAGATTGGCCCTCCCAGAAGATTTTAACATACTCCGGGTTAAGAATTGTTGAATACATTCCACTCAATATTTCAGGGAAGATTTGTGGGTAGCATAGACAGGGGTACATGGAAAGACTAACAGTGTAAACCTTCTAGGCCTTTTGAAATAGTTTGATGATTCCAGAAAGTCAACAAGGACTTTGGCCAGTAGTCCCTGAGGTACTGTGACTAGTCAAAGGATCTCCGCTTCTCAATATATTAATTTTAAGTGCTGGGAGTTTATAAGGAATTGCTTAAACATATTGGTGTACATAAACTTTGTTAAGCACTACAATTTACTGTCAAACACTAGTGAAAATGAATGACAGATTTTCTCTTTCTGTGATTCTCTTCCTTTTGAATTCTTTCCTTAATTATCTCTTTCCTGTGTCATCCTGATCTTTTTAGAGAAGGCATTGCATAAGGCAGATAAGGAGAAATTTGCTGAAAAGCTAATTCATCAGGATTCAGCAGGGCATGACCCCACATGATATACTGTTTATACCAAATGAGTGCTTTGGCATAACTGTATCCTGCAAAGAAAATGTTGCCTCTGGCTTGTTGAATCAGCTCATGAAAGTGCAGCAGCTATTGCTAAGATTCCTTAAAAACAAGCCAATAAATATAATACTCTATTGGGAACACTTGAAAGCAATCCCAGGAGCATAAGTAGTGACTAATTTTTGGAAGAATATACTTTCAGTGACCTTTCAACCCTAAAAGATGATGTTACTATCCAGCTAACTCCATACCATGTTATGGAGAAATATGTGTCAGGTACAATGCATTCTTGCCTCACTTACCCCTCACAACACCATGATAAAGATATCTCATTTTTCTCATGTTGGCAAAGATGAAAATCAACCTGCTTCATAAATCTAGAAGCTTCTTCAGGGTAAGGACAATGGATTACTAACCACACACTTCAGTACCTTACACAAGGGCTAGTTATATAACGTGCTCAATAAATGTTGGATAACTTGTGTTCTCACACCCAGAGGGGTAGAGCTAGAATTTAAACCCAGTTCTGTCTAATCCCAAAGAATATGCAATTCAATTATACCATGTGGATAAGTATAGATTTGAATATTGTGTAGAAAAATTATACTGATACTGACCACAAAAACAGCCATAGATTTTAGGACACTTTTAAGTATGCCTTCCTTAATCATCCTCTACTTTGCTCAGGCTGTCATGGGATCTGGATACGTATTTTAAGAGAACTATTATCAATGTCAATATTCTGTTTCTTTTTTGTTTGTTTGTTTTTTGCTGTACGCGGGACTCTCACTGTTGTGGCCTCTCCCGTTGCGGAGCACAGGCTCCAGACGCGCAGGCTCAGCGGCCATGGCTCACGGGCCCAGCCGCTCCGCGGCATGTGGGATCTTCCCGGACCGGGGCACGAACCCGCGTCCCCTGCATCGGCAGGTGGACTCTCAACCACTGCGCCACCAGGGAACCCCAACTATTCTGTTTCTGTTTTTCTCTCCCTGCATCTCTCTATTTTTAGCCCAGACCTTTCTTTTAAACCTTATATTAGTTTATCCAACTGGTTTATTTAACATACCTATTTAGAAATCTTGAAAGTACCTCAAACTCAAAAATCACCTTAATATAAACTCCAGTAGGGCAGGAAACACAGCTCTCTTGTTCATGACTGTTTCTTCAGAGTTTAGTATAGTTCCTGACATAAAGTAGATTTTAAAGAAATTTGTTGAATGAATAAAAGAGTTAACAAAATCATAATTTTCCCACATTCCCCGATAGTCCTATCCAAATCTGCTTTCCTCTTGTATTTCTTACAAACTGAATGGCATCACCTTCTTCCTGGTAACTTGAGTCTAAAGTCTAGGAGTTATCCTCTGCATTCTATTTAGTTCACCTTTTGACATCCGATTGTAATTAATGACCACATGGTGTCATGGTTCTCTCCTGAGCACTCTCATGGTCCTCTCTTCTTTTCTATCCCAACTATTATTGCTGTAGTTCAAATCCCTACCTTCCTTTCCAGAACTGTTGGACTAACCTCCAAAATGTTGTCATGTCTCCAGTTTTGAAATCCTCTAACCCATCTTCCATTTCATGCTGTTATCTTTCTCAAATACAAATCTAATTATGGCATTTATCAGTTTAGATTTAATTCAGTGGTTTAACCTCTAGATACAGCTAATACCTTGAATGAAGCAAAAAACTAAGACAAGAACAACAAAAAAACACCACAATGGATCCCATGACCATTAACATTTATTTTGGATTCTTTCCCTGCCAGCTTTTTCGAAAATCTTTCATTATCAGTTTTCCTCTTTCCTGTATATTTAATCTCTTCCACTTGACTAGAATCATCCCATCAACATTTAAATAATTTCTGTGTTAAAAATAATTTAAATCCTCCTTGACCTTTCATGACCCTTCAACACATCTAATTGTACTTTCCTCTTTGTAAGCAATTGTCTTGCCTCCTGCTCATTTCTCATCCCACCCTAGTCTGACTTTCCCTGCCATTGTTCCACTGAAACTCCTCTCACCAAGGATGCCAGTGACTTCCCTGTTGTTAATTCTAGTGTTCAGAATTCATCTTTCCTGACTTCTTAGCAATATCTGACAGCTGTCCACCACTTTTTTCATCCTTGAAAGATTCCCTTCCTCTCCATGACATCACACTCTCCTTGTTTTCCTTCCACGTCTCTGATTAATTTTTATTTTCCATTGCAGCCTCTTTCTCCTTTACCTGGCCATTAAATGATGGAGTTCCTCAGAGCACAGTCTTAAACTCTCTTTTTACTTGACATCTGCACTTCACATCTAAAAGCAACTTCAAATATTTATTGAATGCCTACTATATATTAGGCAGCGCGCTGGGAAATTTTGAAAAGCAGTCCCTGACATCTAGAAACTGGTCTCATATGTAGGGCTGGGCCATATTGTTCTTCTGGTGGACATAATCTCACTAACATTAGACAAGGTCACTCTGAAACTATGAGACAAAACAAGACAAATTTGTAACTTTAAGCACAGACAGAAACAAGATCTTTGTGCAAAATAGCAAACACCCCTCTCGCCTTGGTACTATAAGTGGCTGATACTTCTTTACCAATTATAGCCTTAAGCCTTGCTCTAGTCTGCCTTCTCTAAGGATACAACTTATTGAAATGTCCAGTCATAGAATTGCCCCTCTTCCTGACAGCACCTAATCTAGAACAAACCCCTGCTTTCTTGGATCCTCCCTAAATCACCCAACCTAAGCCCAAATCCTATAATAGATTCTCTCTAACAGCTCTTCCTGAGACACCCACAGCTCCCTGTGTTTTGTTTTTGTTTCTTAACATCTTTATTGGAGTATAATTGCTTTACAATGGTGTGTTAGTTTCTGCTTTACAACAAAGTGAATCAGCTATACATATACATATATCCCCATATCTCCTCCCTCTTATGTCTCCCTCCCATTCTCCCTATCCCACCCCTGTAGGTGGTCACAAAGCACCGAGCTGATCTCCCTGTGCTATGCGGCTGCTTCCCACTAGCTATCAGTTTTACATTTGGTAGTATATATAAGTTCATGCCACTCTCTCACTTCGTCCCAGCTTACCCTTCCCCCTCCCCGTGTCCTCAAGTCCATTCTCTACATCTGCATATTTATTCCTGTCCTGCCCCTAGGTTCTTCAGAACCTTTTTTTTTTTTAGATTCCATATATATGTGTTAGCATATGGTATTTGTTTTTCTCTTTCTGACTTACTTCACTCTGTATGACAGACTATAGGTCCATCCACCTCACTACAAATAACTCAATTTTGTTTCTTTTTATGGCTGAGTAATATTCTATTATATATATGTGCCACATCTTCTTTATCCATTCATCTGTTGATGGAAACTTAGGTTGCTTCCATCTCCTGGCTGTTGTAAATAGTGCTGCAATGAACATTGTGGTACATGTGTCCGTTTGAATTATGGTTTTCTCAGGGTATATGCCCAGTAGTGGGATTGCTGGGTCATATAGTAGTTCTATTTTTAGTTTTTTAAGGAACCTCCATATTGTTCTCCATAGTGGCTGTATCAATTTACATTCCCACCTACAGTGCAAGAGGATTCCCTTTTCTCCACACCCTCTCCAGTATTTATTGTTTGCAGATTTTCTGATGATGGCCATTCTGACCCGTGTGAGGTGATACCTCATTGTAGTTTTGATTTGCATTTCTCTAGTGATTAGTGATGTTGAGCATCCTTTCATGTGTTTGTTGGCCATCTGTATATCTTCTTTGGAGAAATGTCTGTTTAGGTCTTCTGTCCATTTTTGGATTGGGTTGTTTGTTTTTTTGATATTGAGCTTCATGAACTGCTTGTAAATTTTGGAGGTTAATCCTTTGTCAGTTGCTTCATTTGCAAATATTTTCTCCCATTCTGAGGGTTGTGTTTTCGTCTTATTTATGGTTTCCTTTGCTGTGCAAAAGCTTTTAAGTTTCATTAGGTCCCATTTGTTTATTTTTGTTTTTATTTCCATTTCTCTAGGAGGTGGGTCAGAAAAGATCTTGCTATGATTTATGTCATAGAGTGTTCTGCCTATGTTTTCCTCTAAGAGTTTTATAGTGTCTCACCTTACACTTAGGTCTTTAATCCATTTTGAGTTTATTTTTGTGCATGGTGTTAGGGAATGTTCTAATTTCATTCTTTTACATGTAGCTGTCTAGTTTTCCCAGCACCACTTATTGAAGAGGCTGTCTTTTCTCCATTGTATATTGTTGCCTCCTTTATCAAAGATAAGGTGACCATATGTGCGTGGGTTTATCTCCGGGCTTTCTGTCCTGTTCCATTGATCTATATTTCTGTTTTTGTGCCAGTACCATACTGTCTTGTGTACTGTAGCTTTGTAGTATAGTCTGAAGTCCAGGAGCCTTTATCCTCCAGCTCCGTTTTTCTTTCTCAAGGTTGCTTTGGCTATTTAGGGTCTTTTGTGTTTGCATACAAATTGTGAAATTTTTTGTTCTAGTTCTATGAAAAATGCCACTGGTAGTTTGATAGGGATTGCATTGAATCTGTAGATTGCTTTGGGTAGTACAGTCATTTTCACAATGTTGATTCTTCCAATCCAAGAACATGATATTCTCTCCATCCGTTTGTATCATCTTTAATTTCTTTCATCAATGTCTTATAGTTTTCTGCATACAGGTCTTTTGTCTCCTTAAGTAGGTTTATTCCTAGGTATTTTATTCTTTTTGTTGCAATGGTAAATAGGTGTGTTTCCTTAATTTCTCTTTCAGATTTTCTACCATTAGTGTATAGGAATGCAACAGATTTCTGTGCATTGATTTTGTTTCCTGCTACTTTACCAAATTCATTGATTGTCTCTAGTAGTTTTCTGGTAGCATCTTTGGGATTCTCCGTGTATAGTATCATGTCATCTGCAAACAGTGACAGGTTTACTTCTTCTTTTCCAACTTGTATTCCTTTTATTTCTTTTTCTTGTCTGATTTCCATGGCTAAAACTTCCAAAACTATGTTGAATAATAGTGGTGAGAGTGAGCAGCCTTGTCTTTTACCTGATCTTAGTGGAAATGGTTTCAGTTTTTCACCATTGAGAGTGATGTTTGCTGTGGGTTTGTCGTATATGGCCTTTATTATGTTGACGTAAGTTCCCTCTATGCCTACTTTCTGGGGGGTTTTTATCATAAATGGGTGTTGAATTTTGTCGAAAGCTTTTTCTGCCTCTTTGAGATGATCATATGGTTTTTCCCCTTCAGTTTGTTAATATGGTTTATCACATTGATTGATTTGTGTATATTGAAGAATTCTTGCATTCCTGGGATAAACCCCACTTGACCATGGTGAACGATCCTTTTAGTGTGCTGTTGGTTCCTGTGTTTTTGTTCTATTTTTTCTGTATTGAGTAATAAACCCAGCTTGTTCAACTACAAATAATTTGCTGATCGTCTTTGACTGGAGAGCCTTGACAGTGCTGAGCATTTAGAGTAGATTATTTTATTTAATCCTTGTAACAAGTCTATAAATTGTAATTGCTATTATTATCTTTCCCACTGTGCATATAAGCAAACCAGAGCTTAAAGATGTTAAAAAAAATGTTTTATGCAAGATCACATGATTAGGCAGTGGTAGAGAATTTGATCTCAGGTAATTTAAATCTCGAGTTAGATCTACTATTTGGATTTTTGAATTCTAGTTATTATTTTTTCTTCTTATAAGTATTTGATATTGGTTATGTAATCTTATATTACTCAATCTTTTAAACAACTTGCATTGCATCTTGAAGGAAGGTCATGAAAGAGGCTAGTGGAGGAACCAGATATAGGGATTCCAGAGGATTTTTTGGAGAAATTCACTTTGTTTATTCAACTATTCATTGAGTACCTATTATGTGCTATATGCTGATGATACATTAGTGAGCATAGTTGATAATGTCATACTGGAGCTTATATTCTCCTTCAGGTTAGAGATAAAATAAACAAGAAAAATATCAACCAGTGATAAATTCCCTTCAGAGAAATAATGTACAATGATGATATAGTAACTAGTTGGCTGTTTTAGATTGGATGGTTAGTAAGAGGAGATCTCACTTATACGGTGCTTAAGGCAAGATCTGAATGACAAGAAAGAGCCAGACGTGAAAGTTCATGGTGAAGAGCAATTTAGGTAGAGGAATCAACTTATGGAAGGGTCCCAAGATGGGAAACAGCTCAATGTGATCAAGATAATTTCTTGAGCATGCCATAAGATTGGAATAAGACAGAACGTAAAGAAAGATGAAGTAAACAGGGACTCTAAAATATAGGGCTTTGCAATCCAGTGTATGAAGATGGATTTTATTTTAAGTAAGGTGGGAAATCACTGGAAGATTTTAAGCTAACAGTAACATGATCTTAGTTCTAAAGTGTAAATATCTGCTGTTTGGGAAGTGGATTGTATGGGTCAACCAAAGGGGCAATGAGATCAGTTAGAAGGTGACAGCAGTAGTCCAGATGAGACATCATGGTGGTGGCAGTAAAGGTAGAGAGAATAGATTAGTTAAAGTACCTTTGTGGATGGATATGAAGTGGTCAAGGAGATTGTGGTACATTAAAGGGGAAAATCAAAGGTAGCATCCCAGGTTGTTGGTTGAAGCAATTGAGTGGTTATGATTTGCATTTCTCTAATAATCTACAATGCTGAGCATCTTTTCACGTGCCTGTTACCCATCTGTATGTCTTCTTTGGAATAATGTCTATTCAGATCTTGTACCCTTTTTATAATCAAGGTTTTCTTTTTTTGATATTGAGTTATATGAGCTATTTATATATTTTGGATATTAACCCCTTGTCAGTCATATCATTTGCAAATATTTTCTGCCATTCAGTGTCTTTTTGTTTTGCAGATGGTTTCCTTTGCTGTGCAAAAGCTTTTCAGTTTAATTGTGTTGCATTTGTTTATTTTTGCTTTTATTTCTTTTGCCTTAGGAGACGAATCCAGAAAAATGTTGCTACACTTTATGTCAAAGAGTGCTCTGCCTATGTTCTCTTCTAGAAGTTTTATGGTTTCAGGTCTTACATTTAGGTCTTTCATCCATTTTGAGTTTACTTTTGTATATGATATGAGAAAATGTTGTAATCTCATTGTTTTACATGTAGCTATCTAGTTTTCCCAGCACCACTTATTGAAGAGACTGTCTTTTCTCCATTGTATATTCTTGCCACCTTTGTTGTAGATTAATTGACCATAAGCATGTGGATTTATTTCTGGAATCTCTGTTCCACTGATTTATGTGTCTGTTTTTGTGCCAGTACCATGCTGTTTTGTTACAGTAGCTTTATAGCATAGTCTGAAGTCAGGGAGTGTGATACCTCCAGCTTTGTTCTTTGTTCTCAAGATTGCATTGCCTAGGGCTTCCCTGGTGGCGCAGTGGTTGGGAGTCCGCCTGCCGATGCAGGGGACACGGGTTCATGCCCCGGTCCGGGAAGATCCCACGTGCCGCGGAGCGGCTGGGCCCGTGAGCCATGGCCGCTGGGCCTGCGCGTCCGGAGCCTGTGCTCCACAACGGGAGAGGCCACAACAGTGAGAGGCCCGCGTACCGCAAAAAAAAAAAAAAAGATTGCATTGCCTAACTGGGGTCTTTTGTGGTTCCATATAAATTGTAGGATTATTTGTTCTAGTTCCTTGAAAAATGTCAGTTGTGTTTTGTCATAGAGATTGCATTAAATCTGTAGATTGCTCTGTGTAGTATGGCCATTTTATAACAATATTAATTTTTCCAATTCATGAACACAAGGTTTCTTTGCATTTTTTGTAAAATCTTCAATTTCCTTCATCAATGTTTTATAGTTTTCAGAGTATAGGTCTTTCACCTCCTTAGTTAAGTTATTCCTAAGTGTTTTTTAATGTGATTTTAAAAAAGATTTTTTTTTTTGCTTTCTCGTAGTTCATTATTAGTGTATACAAAAGCAACAGATTTCTGTATATTAATCTTGTATCCAGCAACTTTACTGAATTCATTTATGGGCTCTAATAGCTTTTTGGTATAGACTTTTGGGATATATATATATATATATATATATATATACACACACACACACACACACACACATATATATATATATATATATATATCATGTCACCTGCAACTAGTGACAGTTTTATTTCTTCCCATCCAATTTTGATGACTTTTAATTTCTTGTCTGATTGCTGTGGCTAGGGCTTCTAATGCTATATGTTAAATAGAAGACACAATAGTAGGTATCCTTGTCTTGTTCCTGATTTTAGAGGAAAGGCTTTTAGTTTTTCACCAGTGAGCTGTGGGGTTAGCTGTGGGGTTATTGTAAATGGTATTTATTATGTTGAGATATGTTCCTTCTATACCAACTTTGATGAGAGTTTTTAGTCACAAATGGATATTGAATTTTGTTAAATGCTATTTCTGTATCCATTGAGATGATCATGTTTTATCCTTTCTTTTAACATGGTATATCACACTGATTAGCAAATATTGAACCATCCTAGCATTCTTGGAATAAATCCCACTTAATAAAAATGAGAACAAGCAAAGCTCAAATCCAGCAGAAAGAAGGAAATAATACCAATCAGAGAGAAAATAGAGACAGCCCCCCCAAAAATAGAAAAAATCAATTACACCGAGAGCTTGTTTTTTAAAAGGTAAAATTAATAAACCTTTAGCCAGGCTCATCAAGAAGAAAAGAGAGAGGGCCCAAATAGACAAAATAAGAAATAAAAGGGGAGAAATAATAGCCAATACCACAGAGATACAAAAAATCATAAGAGAATACTACAGTCATATGCCAGCAAATTGGACAACCTAGAAGAAATGGACATATTTCTAGAAAAATACAATCTGCCAAGACTGAATCAGAATGAAACAGACAATCTGAACAGCCTGATCACTAGTAGTGAAATTGAATTTATAATAATAAAAAAAAAAACTCCCAGCAAACAAAAATCCAGAACCAGTAGCTTCATAGGGGAATTATACCAAACATATAAAGAAGAGCTATGATACCTATCCTTCTCAAACTATACGAAAAAAATTGAGGAGAATAGAACACTCCCAAATTCATTCTACAAGGTCACCATTACCCAGAAACCAATACCAAAGACAATTTAAAAAAAAAAAAAAAGAAAATTAGAGACCAGTGTCTTTGATTAATAGAGATGTAAAAATCCTCAACAAAATATTAGCAAACCGAATCTAACACTATATAAAAAGGGCCATACACAAGGATGATTTAATTTTTAAAAGGCTATTGGTAAAAACAATGAAAAAATAAACAACTGGTTGAAAAATAGGAAAAGGACTTCAATTGACATTTTTCCAAGGAAGATATACAAATGTCCAATAAGCACATATAAAGATGCTCAACTTCACTAACCATGAAGAAAATGCAAATCAAAACCACAATGAAATTTCACCTCATACCCATTGTGATAGCTACTATCAAAAAACAGAAAATAACAAGTGCTGACGAGGATGTGGAGATATTGGCACCCTTTTATACTCTTAGTGGGAATGTAAAATGGCATAGCAACTATGAAAACAGTATGGTAGTTCTTCAAAAAGTTATAAATAGATTTACCATATCATCTAGCAATTCCACTTCTGGGCATGTACCCAAAAGAATTGAAAGCAGGATTTTGAAGAGATATTTTTACACCTGTGTTCATAGCTGCATTATTCACATTAACAAAAACATGGAAGCAACCCAAGTCCATCAACAGACAAATGGATAAGCAAAATGTGGCAGATGCATACAATGAAATATTATTCAGCTTTCAAAGGAAGAAATTCTGACATATGTTACAACATGGATGAGTGTTAAGGACATTATGCTAAGTGAAATAAACCAGTCACAAGACAAATACTACATGATTCCTTTTTTGAGGGACGTGGAATAGTCCAAATAAGAGACATAAAGTAGAATGGTGGTTGCCAGGGGCTGAGGAGAGAGGAGAATGGATAGTTAGTTTTTACTGGGTATAAAGTTTCATTTTTGCAAGTTGAAAAGAGTTCTGGAGACGAATGGTGGTGATGGTTGCACAATATGAATATATTTAATATCACAAAGCTGTACAGTTAAAATTGGTTAAGATGGTAAATTTTATGTTGTGTATTTTACAAAAACAAATAAATAAATACAAAGGGAAAAATATAAGCCATTTATACTATCTGGAGCCTATTTAGCAGAATTCCATTAGGAAAGAAGTATACCAGAGCCTGATATATTGTCATTCAATAAAATTTGTTGAGTAAATGAAATTGCAAGTTCAAGTAGACAGAGACTGATAATCTAAGAGTATCTGAGTAGAGTGTACAGCAAATTTACAGTGACTAAAAGCTCTGTTTCTATTGACCTGGGAGTGTCTCTCTGTTGAATGGGTTCTAAGAAGCTGGTGATTTGGAGATGTATTCATGGAGTGGAGAGAATTGAAATAAAATGCATGAAACATTATTCTATTGCCCCTTTCTTTGAGTAAATATTCAGAAGTGAGTCTTCTTTGTAATCTTGGTGCAAAAGTAATAGAGCATTGAATAAAAGGTAAAATTTTATTTTTTTCCTTTCTTGGAAGAAACATTGTTTTCTAGTGCAAATATTTATAGAAAATATTGCAGTAGGATTGCTTTTATTACATATTATATTGCTTCAAAAGTGTGAAAATGATATGCTCAATCACATGCATTACATGAGGACTATTTACATCCAAGTGAATAACAAAAATAAAAAATTAGAATGATATTAAAAAAATAAGTTTAAATAACACAAGATGGGATTTGGCAATCTCTGGATAGACTAATTCACTCAATTCAAATTTGTAAATGTGGTACTTGTTGATTCCTATGTAGTCAAAATAATAAGCAGAATCTAAACTTTCAGGTAATTGTTTTACAGATTTACGTTAGGATAAAAATTATTTAAATATGAAAGAGCCTTTGAAATTATGCAATTTTAAATATCTAAATTAAGGAAAATGATTAGTTTCAAGTAATAAAAGCAAAGAATGTAAGAGAGGCAAGAAAACAGACCTGAAAGCCACTAAATTAATGAATACCTATTTTTGTTTAACACAGTTCAGAGAGTAGATAGAAATAATTCTTTTATTCATATATGCACTTTTTCTAATGTTCTGATTATGTATCTATTCTAACCATTTTCTAACATTTTACAGTGAAAAGAAACAGGTGAAATAATAATAAGGTGACTATAATTCAAAATATGATTTTGAATATAAGAGTAATTTTTGAACAAATACTTGATTATAGCATTAAAATCAGAAATAGAGTACTTGAGAAGAAAAGAAAACAGGCTGCCCAGCCACACAATGAGGAATAATTTGCTAAGTGTGTGTCAAACATTAAAACATTTAGGGGGCTTCCCTGGTGGCGCAGCAGTTGAGAGTCCACCTGCCGATGCAGGGGACACGGGTTCGTGCCCCGGTCCGGGAAGATCCCACATGCCGCAGAGCGGCTGGGCCCGTGAGCCATGGCCGCTGAGCCTGCGTGTCCGGAGCCTGTGCTCCGCAACGGGAGAGGCCACAACAGTGAGAGGCCCGCGTACCACAAAAAAATAATAATAAAATAAATAAAAACATTTAGAACTTAGTGGTCCACAAAATACCCATAAAAGGAGTCGCATATTCATGAAAAATGCTAGATCAATCTCATCAAGTGCTAAGTAAGCCTCAACAGAATCTTGACAAAGGATTGTAGCATTCCTGGGAACTATAACTTATATATGGTACATAAAGCACATAAAGGACTTTAGAATTCAGTCACTAATTGTCTATTTTTTTATTCCTTCATATAGGTATTTCAGTGTATTTCCCTCTAGCCTTCTTTTCCCAACCTACTTTTTTTTATTTAAAGAAAATTGTATTATAGTAATTATGTTGTACTTAATAGCTTAATCTTGCTATTTAAAATGAGCATGGTTAAAAGTATTTTTCATGTGATTATATAACCTTTATAGCCACCCTTTTTAATACTGTTTCATAAAGTATATCTGATGCATCAAGTATATCATGATTAATTGAATATTTAGGTTTATTTTGCTATTACAAGTATTGCTAAACATCTTTATACAGAGAGTTTAGTATTTGGGGTTTTGTTAATAACATATTCTGGAATTGGGATTATTTGATCAAAATATTAAAATACACAGCCACACATATGATTGATTTGATAAGTGGGAATGTAATATCATTTTTATTTAAATCTGCATATATGGGATTGCTGGTGAGGATTAACATTTGTATCATGTTTATTTACTAACTGTAATTCTACTTAGTGAATTATCTGATCATATTCTTTGTTCATTTAATCATGGGCTCTTATTGATTGCCTTATGAATTTGGGTGATTTATGTAATAAAAGCAACCCTATTGCTGTATTTTCTGTAAATATTTGCAGTAGTCTATAATTTTCACTCTTTTACTCTTATTCCTTTTATTCTACCGAAGAAAGTATAAGTAATACATTTCATGGTGTAAAATCTGTTACTCTTCTCCTGTGCAATTCCTTCCATTGTTTCAAAGCTCAGTAAGTCCTCTCCCTTACATGAGTTTATAAACACAGAAGTTATTTTCTTATGCTATGTATATAGTTTATATATAGGTTATTTGCATATGTTTATAGCTATATAAAGTAATTTAATTTGTAAATGATTTAATTTGTTTTGGCATTTTTTTCTTAAATGTTCCTAGTCAATTGTCCTAATGTTTACAGTAAGTCCCCTACATAATGAATGAGTTCCATTTTGAGAGCATGTTTGTAAGTCCAATTTGTTTGTAAGTCTGACAAATTTAGCCTAGGTACCCAATAACACAATTGGCTATATAGTTCTGTAATGTAATAGGTTTATAATACTTTTCACACAAATAATACATAAAAAGCAAACAAAAAATAAAGTGTTTTACTTTTTTAGTACAGTACCTTGAAAAGTACACTAGTACAGTACAACACCTGGCATACAGGGGCTGACATCGAGTAAGCAGGCAAGAAGAGTTATTACTGACTGGAGGAGGAAAAGGAGGTGGGAGATGGTAGAGCTGAAGGATCGTCAGCAATAGGGGATGGAGGGCAAGCTGCAGTTTTACTCATGACTGATGTTGATGGCACAGGTTCTGGTTCCTTGTTGGATTCAGTTCTATCTGCCTTCTTGAAACAATGATCCAGTGATGTCTGGGTAGTAGCTGTTTTTTTCTCATCATAGATGACACGGTAGCACTGGTAGCACAAAAGCATAACTGCTTGTAGAGGATGCACACATGTGACAATGTACACCAGACGTGTGAACTAACTTCCATGATTAGACATGCAAACACACATTCGCATCTTTTGAAAGTTGAAGGGGCGTATGTAGGGTGCTTACTGTACTAAAAGAAAAAAATTCCTACTTCACTACTCTTTTTTCCTTTTATTAAGGAAAAAAGGTAATAGGATTTATAGCTGAGTTAATTTTATTTCATTGATCTGCTGTACATATATTTGCATATATATGATACAGCATATATATTAGTGCATGCCACACTGTTTTAGTTACTGTAGTTTAATGAAATAGTTTAATATCTGGTAGAGCTAGTCATATGACATTGTCATTTGTTGTAACTGTCTTTGATTCTCTTGCCTATTTACAAATTAAAAACTGAAAATTCACCTTAACTATTAGTTCATTAATTTGGCTTTGGAGTCATAGTGATATGATGGGTGCATATCTTTTCCCACTTCACAAGTAATCTGGTGCCAAATGAGAGTTGTCACAATTTGTAGATAGTATGATGGAATTTTTGTCTGCTGTATTTATACATGTAAACAATAGGAACAATAGTAAGTCACTCACTACAGGCCATGGTAATAAAAACCCAAGATTATTGACTGCATATATTCTCTCGTATATTCACAGTTGACATTTTAAAAATAGAATTTATTTGTAATCAAGACTCTTAGAACTATGTCAATTGACAGTAAACAGTGAAATTCTTTGTGATTTTCTTAAATGTGCCTTGAAAATATTTAGGCTTACACATATTTACTTTAAAAAAGAAACTGAAGTCTAATCAGTGCTTCTTGTTCTTTCCTCTATCATGTCAATGGCTTTTCTGTTCTCAGCCTTTGTCTTCAATATACATCTCCTATGCAATATACATCTTGTGTCATAACACCAAGTTAATATTTTGATCACTGAGTTTAATTAGTAAATGCTTAATAATTTTACAGGCTCATGTTTAGTAATAAGTAAAGGGGACAAAGTTTAATTCTTTGAATTTTGTAGAGGTGGGGACTTTAAAGTCCTAAAGTTTGAATCGTTAACAGCGTTGTTGATAGAACTTCTTAAAGTCACTATGGTCTTCACACACACACACACACACACACACACACACACACACACAAAGGACAGTATTTTCAAAAAAGGAAAAAATTCCCTTTGAGGTATACAAGAATTTGTGTTTACACGGCATGGTGATTTTTACCAGGGGCAGATCCAGGTTTTGTGGGGACTGAAACATTTATGACTAGGGTGGAGGACTCCTTAAGGAAAATAATACAAAATTATGAAGATAAAATTATTAGGAATACAGTGTTCACCTTGGATGGGGTCATTTAACTGACAGATTCTGAAACCTAATTTTTGTTAACTTTACATAAAATTTGCCTCTGCTCTAGGAATATATTGGATGATTTTTTCATTATTGTTAACTGGTTTTAACAAAATTTATAACATTTTGATGAAAACTTCAACTGATATAATTTTGTATTGTTAAAATAATCCACTTTTTTATTCTAAGAACTCTCCAAAATAACATATAGTGCTTTCATAGTTTATTTCAATTTTGAGTGCTGATAATCATTTAATGACAACAGAAGATACCAAAGGAACCCTTTTAAAATTTGTCAGCAGTATTGATTTGACACCTACTATGTGTGGAACGCTGAAATAATGGTATAAAACATCTACTGGGGCCTTTCTTCTCAATAATTTTAAGCTAAGAATAACATAACTCCTAACTCGTAGGGGCACTTTGGAACCGGTAAATGAAGTGGTTGCACAAGGTTTACTTTAGCAACTGAAAAAATGTGTCACACGTATTAATGTCAACAACTGGAATTTTACCTCATTAGGCAATTTCTGGATCTAAGGCTCTGATTATTATTCTGAGCAGAAAAAATATGCTAATTATTCACTCTGAAAGTAGAAGGAAAAAAGGTGTAAAATCTCCCGTTAGCCGTGTGACCATGTACTAATTGCATGTCATGTGTCAAAATAATGCAGCTCACTGTGCCTAAAGCAATTAGACACACAGAACTCCATTAATGAAGCACTGTCTGTCACTAAAAGTGTTTTCTGTGCTATAGTTGAAGATTAAAATATTAACTTCTCAAATATTTATGATAGTTACTGACAGCATTTCAAAATGTTGCTTTTAACAAAACGTTTCTATTAAGAATTAGTTTTTAATTTGGATTTTATATTCAAAGAAGATATTAACATATGGGAGTAGGATGGGATTTCTTAGGTATCTGAAGAGAGTTTATTATCAAAGTTAGCTTACTTATAGAAAATTGTACTATGTCTTTGACCCTTAATTTTTTCCTCAGAAAGGGACTTTCTGGGTGTATTTCCAAAACATCTGTTTACTTCATTTACATATTCATTTGACAGTGATGTACAAATGTAGGTTTTACTTGTATTATTTTTCTTTGTTATTCAATTTAATCAGTTCTGAACTTATTATAACAAGTCAGACCCTATAGGTCAAATATATTATAATCTAAATGTTGTTTGGTGATTTGAGGAGCATCCAGAAGGGATGTCAATAACTTTAAAGGTCACTACTTCTAAATCAGCCAGTAACAATACCACTGCTACTTTTTTATTTTTATAAATTTATTTATTTGTTTATTTTTGGCTGCACTGGGTTTTCGTTGCGCATGGGCTTTCTCTAGTTGCAGCAAGCAGGGGCTACTCTTTGTTGCCATCCGTGGGCTTCTCATTGTGGTGGCGTCTCGTTGTGGTGCCTGGGCTCTAGGTGTGCAGGCTTTAGTAGTTGTGGCATGCAGGCTCTGTAGTTGTGGCTCACGGGCTCTAGAGCACAGGCTCGGTAGTTGTGGTGCACAGGCTTAGTTCCTCCGTGGCATGTGGGATCTTCCCGGGCCAGTGCTTGAACCTGTGTCCCGTGCATTGGCATGTGGATTCTTAACCACAGCGCCACCATGGAAGTCCCAGCACTGCTACTTTTATTGCTAAATCCATTAGTGAATGATTGCTATGTGCCAGGTACTATGCTTGACATACAGTATGTTATTTAATTCTAGCTTTGAAGTACATTTTTGTTCCTTTACTCTTTGTGACCAAATAATTTTGAACTAATTGCCATGATGGATAACTGACTTTGCCTTAGTCTATGCCTCAGTTTTCACAGATGAAAGTTTTTAGCGAAAGCAACAATCTTTAATTTTTCTATATTTTAGCACTATGTAGTGCATTCTCCTTCTTTGTCAATTTTTATGCCTAAAAAATGTGTGCTCTCAGGAATTCTCTGGCAGTCCAGTGGTTAGAACTCTATGCTTCCACTGCAGGGGGCACGGGTTCAATCCCTGGTCGGGGAACTAAGATCCTGCATGCCACAAGGCGTGGCCAGAAAAATAAAGACATAAAGCCCCCCTTTAAAATAATTTGTGCTCTGTCAGATAGGATTTCTTGATATCAGTCTATCTAAGATCAGTTATTTTCAGAAATCTGTTTAGATTCATCCCAGTATGGTGTAATTCTGTTTATTAATTCGGGTAAAAACTAGTGGCTGTGTATTGAACTTTAGCAATATTACATTAAGATGGCATACCCACTAATTTTTTAAAGTTCATTTTGCCATTTTCAAGGTGTCTTCTGGGTTTAGTAGAAGTCTTTGATTTTCTAATCATACCTTAGAAAATTCAGTGCCAAATGCTATCTTGAATTAGTGCCCCAAACATTTTAGTCTAGCTCAATAAATGCTGTAATTCAACCCCAAATTAAACTATAAATCTTAACTCAGGTGGCAGTAAATACTGCTTTTTTGTTGTTGTTTACACATTCAAAGCTCAAGGATCACTTGAAGTTTTTATGTTAAATTTTTATGTTAAATTCTTTTCCCCTCTGGTCACTCCTATTTACGTAGAAGGACAACCTTGCTATCCAGAAGTGTTCATTAGTATGGCAAACTGGGAGTAGAACAATTTGTAGCCGCATTAGTAATTTTTCTGATTGGTAGGAAAATTCTGCAGTTCTTAGCTGACAGAGTGCTTATACATTAACACCCTGAATGTGGTGACCTCCAGATTCTCCACTGTGGGGTAGTCTATGGTGAATATTAACAAGTGATTATTTGGTTAGGCTTACATAGTGTTTCTGGAGGGATCAACAAAGGTTTAGTATTTGTAAGCAAGATGGAGAAGTCCATTTTTGTACCTGAATTTGAAAGACAACTATTTCAAATCTTTAGCATAGGGTATTGGATATTTAGGGGAGAAAAATACAATTGGTCGTCATATTCTGTGAATCATTAAATAGAAGTTAAATTCCTCGAGCATCTAAAACAATAATTTGTCCAGTTTGCATTTCAAATCAAATCCTTTTACCATCTCTGAAGCTGTTCTTCTTGGAAAGGATGAAATAAGATGAATATGTTAGAGTGATTTGATTCCTTAAGTGGGCTTTAGTCATTCTCGTTTTGTTCAGATTGTTGGTGATTTCAAAATACTTCATTGTTTAAAATGAAAATACTGACTCCTTTTTGTTTTCCATTCAGGTAACTTTGGAAGTATTATAATTTTGATAAGTTCTACTTCATAAAGTTTGTTTAGTTGAATCTAGTAGAATGCATGCTCCATGAATACAGAGATTTTTTTCCCCTGTTTTGTTTAATATTGGCATCTGGTATTGTTTAATTCCTGGTACATAGAATGGTATCTGGCACTAATAAGTGTTATATAATTATTAGCTAAATGAATGGATGAATGTTTTATATTCCTTCCTATGTTTATTAATTTTATTTTTATTATATAATATATTTTAGCACATGCAAAAGTTTTGTTATGTAAATGTTATTCATAGAGCATAATGGTACAATACATATTCATAAACTCAACATTCGGCCCATGAGACAGGAATTACCAATAATTTCCATCTACCTATGTGTTCTTCCCTTGTCTTATGCCTTTGATTCTTTCCTCAGAGACACAACTATCCTAAATTTTGTGTTTGTTACTTCATTGCTTTTTTAAAAATATGGGATCCTGTCATAAATATTAAATGCTTAAGAATATATTGTTTACGTCTACTGATTAGGGAGTTCTAGAAAATGATATATACGTTATGATGATACTATATGATACTATGAAAATGATACTATATGTTACCTTCTTAGACTTGCTTTTTAACTCAACATTAGTTTCAAAGTTTATCCCTCCTGCTGTTTATATGTTTCTTTTGTTTACTCCTGTATAAAAATCCATCATGTGACTATACTATTTTGATGGAGAGTTTTAATTTTTTCTAGTCATTTTACTCTTATGACCAATGTTGGTATCAACATTCATGTATATTTCCTGGTACATGTGCATAGCATAAGACTATCACAGGCATGTACCTAAGAAATGGGATTTCTGGGTTGCAGGGTATTCAGTGAATCAGCTTTGAGAGAAAATGTCTAATTGTTTTTTTCAAGGTAATTTGAACATTTAAATTGGAACCTTGTCCTCCAAGCAGAAGTGTATGAGAATTCCAGCTGCTCCGTATCCTTGCCAACAATGCTATAATTCATTCTCAGTTTTTGTCAGCTTTGACATTTTTATTGGTTTTCTTTTCTGTTTTTGTTATTGTTTTGGAATGAAGGGATTTTTGGAGACCACCCATGCCATTTGTGAGCCTGAGATATCTCAGATAGTGTAACTTTCTTGACTTCAATTGTTCTGCAGTGAAAATGTCCTGTGGTACCCCAACTTGGCTGTATTCTAGAACCTAAATGCCCTTTATTCACTCATTATTTGAAAAATATTTGAAGGTTGCTAGATATAAGGTCAATATATAAGTCAATTACAGTTTTACATACAAGCAACATACAATTAGAAAAATGTACTCTTGAAGAAATGCTATTTAAATTACTAAAAACATAAGGTATCTAAGAGTAAATTGTGTGTGCACACTCCCTGAGGCAAACTCCTTGTGCATATCCCTGAGGGTGATGAGAGTGAGCCTTTTTAGGGTAGTGAGCACTTATAGAAAGCAGGCCTGATTCTGTAGGATTAGGAAAGAGCTTACAAACTTGAGCATTCAACACCACTTAGGAAGAGCAAACCAGCATCTGGGCTCACTTTGTAGAGGTCATACAATCTCAAGAACTCCCCCTCAAGAGGGGACAAGAAGTAGGGAGCAGGGGTATCTGTAGAAAAGTTCTAAGAAAACCTCAGAGTCCCTAAGAGGCTTGATGGAATGCATTTCTGTCCTGAAGCCAGTCAGTAAAGTCTGGAGGAGGTGACTTCTTCAGTTGTGAAGATGGCAATGCAAGACTCCAGGAAACATGAAAAGTCAGGGAAACATGACACCACCAAAGGAACACAATAATTTTCCAGTGGCCAACCCCAAAGAAATGGAGATCTGCAGCTTGCCTGGTAAAGAATCCAAAATAGTTGTTTTAAGGAAGTTCAGTAGGCTACAAGAAAACACAGGAAGACAATTCAATTAAATCAGGAAAACAATACATGAAAGAAATGAGAAATTTAACGGAAGGATAGAAATCACAAAAAAGAACCAAACAAATTCTGGAGGTGAAGAATAGAGAATAAAATGGAAAAAAAAATTGCATTAGAGAGCATCAACAACAGGCTTGATGAAGCACAAGAAAGAATCTGTGAAGTAGAAGATAGATCATTTGAAGTTATCCAGTTAGAGGAGAATAAAGAAAGAGAAAAAAAAAAAAAGGAATGAAAAAGAGTGAAGGAAATCTAAGGGGACCATGGGATACTGTTATAAGAAACAATCTACACAAAATTGGAGTCCCAGAAGGAACAGAGAGGGAGAAAGGGGGAAAAAGCTTACTTAAAGAAATAATGGCTGAGAACATCCCAAATCTAGGGAGAGATTAAGACATCCAAGTTCATGAAGCTCATAGGTCCCCAAACAATTTCAACCCAAAAAAGATTTTCTCTAAGACATGTTATAATAAAGCTGTCTAGAATTAAAGGCAAAAGGAATTTTAAAAGCGGCAAGATAAAAAGAAATTCCTGACATACAAGGGAACCCCCATAAGGGTAATAGTGAATTTCCCAGCAGAAATTTGTAGGCTGAGAGAGTATGATGAAAGAAAAGTGCTGAAAGGAAAAAAAAAACCATCAAAAAGAATACTTTATGTGGAAAAGTTGTCCTTCATAAATGAAGGCAAGAAAAAAGGCTTTCCCATACAAACAAAAGTTAAGGAAGTTCGTCACTACTAGACCTGCCTCATAAGAAGTGCTGAAAGGTGTTCTTCATGGAGAAATGAAAGGGTGGTAATTAATAACATGAAAACATACAAAAATATGAAACACACTAGTAAAGGTAAGAATATGGTCAAATTCAGAATACTCTAATAATGCAGTACGGTGGTGTGTTACTTATCTCTAGTACAAAGGTTAAAGGACAAAATTATTAAAAGTGAATGCAGCTACAATAATTTATTAATGAACACAAAATATAAAAAGATAAATTTTGACATTAAAACATAAAATATGGGGAAGTGGAGTAAAAGAGTAGAGTTTTTGTATGCTATCAAAGTTAAGTTGTTATCATTTAAAATAAACTATTATACCTATAACATATTTATGTAACCCTCATGGTAACCACAATGCAAAAACCTATAGTACATACACAAAAGATAAAGAGAAATGAATCAAAGTCCATTACCATGGAAATTCATTAATTCATAAAGGAAGATAGTAAGAAAGGAAGAAGGGAACTACAGAATAGCCAGAAAACAGCTAATAAGATGGCATGAGTACTTTACCTATCAATAATTACTTTAAATGTAAATGTATTTAATTACTTAATCAAAAGGCATATAGTGGCTGAATGAATAAAGAAACAAGACCCAACCATATGCCACCAACCAGAGACTCATTTCAGCTTTAAGAACACAAATTGGTTCAAATGAAGGTATAAGAAAGATATTCTGTGCAAATGGAAACTAGAAGAGAGCAGGGGTAACTATACTTATATCAGACAAAATAGTCTTTGAATAAAAAACTGTAACAAGAGACAAAGAAGATCATTACATAATGACGAAGGGATCAGTTTATCAAGAGGATATAACAACTATAAATATATATGCATCCAACATTAGTACACCTAAATAAGTTGTAAATTAAGCAAATGTTGACAGATCTGAAAGTAAAAATAGACAATATAATAATAGTAGGGAACTTCAGTACCACTCTTTTAACAATGTGTAGATCATCCAGGAAGGAAACATTGGACTAGAACTCTACAACAAATGAACCTAGCAGACATACAGCAGCAGCAGCACTTTTTCTCTAAAGTGCACATAGAGTGTTCTTGAGGATAGATCATATGTTAGGCCACAGAGCAAACCTTAGCAAATTTAAAAAGATTAAAATCATATTGAATATCTTTTCTGACCACAATGATACAAAAGTACAAATAAATTACAAGAGAAAACTGGAAATTTCACAAATATGTGGTGATTAAACCACACTCTCTTGAACAACCAATAGGTAAAGGGAGAAATCAAAAGAGAAAGCAAAAAATATTTTGAGACAGATGAAAATAGAAACACAACATAAAAAAAAACTTATGGATTGCAGTGAAAAAAAGTGGTAAGAGGGAACCTTATAGTGATAAACAACTATGTTAATAAATATCTCAGCTAAACAACCTAAGCTTACAACTCAAGGACTTGGAAAAGAAGAACAAACTAAGGCCAGAGTTAGCAGAAGGCAAGAAATTACAAAGATCAGAGCTGCAATAAATGAGAAATCAGCAAAATGATTGAAAAGATCAACAAAACTAAAGGCTGGTTTTCGAAAATTGACAAATATTCAGCTAGACTAAGAAAAAAGAGAAGAAGTAAATAAAGAAGAAGTAGAGAAGTAAAAAAAGAAGTAAATAAAATCAGAAATTATAACAAAGAGATAATGATAACTGATAGCACAAAAATAAAAATTTTCATAAGAGACTACTATGAACAATTGTATGCCAACAAATTGGATAACCTAGAAGAAATGGATAAATTCCTAGAAACATACAATCTAATAATACTGAATCACGAAGAAATAGAAAATCTGAACAGACCAATAACAAGGTGATGGAATCAGGTAATCAAAATCCTCCCCAAAATAAAAGTCCAGGAACAGATGGTTTCACTGGTGAATTCTTCAAAACATCTAAGGAAGAATTAATGCCAATCTTTCTCAAATTCTTCCCAAAAGTTGAAGAGGAAGGAACACTTCCAAAATCATTTTACATGGCCAACATTACTGTGATATTAAAGACAGAGAAAGGGATACAAGAAAAACAAGAGGTCAATATCCTTGATAAATATAGATACAAAATTTTTCAACAGAATATTGCCAAACCAAATTCAGCAGTACATAAAAGGATCACACAGCATGACCAAGTGGAATTTATCCCAAGGGTGCAAGACTGATTAAACTTAGGGAAATCAATAAATGTGATACATTACATTAATAGAATGAATGAAAGATAAAACGTCATATGATCACCTCACTAGATTTACTAGAAGGATTTGACAAGATACAACATCCTTTCTTGATAAAAAAATTGGGTATGAAAAAAACGTACCTCAACATAATAAAAGCCCACAGCTAACATCATACTCAATGGTGTAAGATAGAAAGTTTTTCTGTCGGATCAGGAACAGGACATGATGTCCCCTCTCACCACTCCTATTCAACATAGTACTGGAAGTCCTAGCCAGAGCAGTTAGGCAAGAAAAAGAAATAAAAGACATCCAAACTGGAAAGGAAAAAGTAAAATTGTTTGGGTATTAATTGGGTATGAAAAAAACGTACCTCAACATAATAAAAGCCCACAGCGAACATCATACTCAATGGTGTAAGATAGAAAGTTTTTCTGTCGGATCAGGAACAGGACATGATGTCCCCTCTCACCACTCCTATTCAACATAGTACTGGAAGTCCTAGCCAGAGCAGTTAGGCAAGAAAAAGAAATAAAAGACATCCAAACTGGAAAGGAAAAAGTAAAATTGTTTCTGTTTGTGGATGATATAATCTCATACATAGAAGTCCTTAAGCCTCCGCCAAAAAAAAAACCTGTTAGAATTAGTAAACAAATTCAGTAAAGTTGCATGATACAAAATCAACACACAGAAACCAGTTGCATTTTTATACACTGACAATGCACCATCTGAAAAAGAAAAAAAGAAAATCCCATTTATAATGGCATCAAAAACAATAAAATGTTTTGGAATAAATTTAATGTAGGAGGTGAAAGATCTGTCTGCTCAATACTATAAAACATTGATGAAAGAAATTGAAGAAGAGACAAATAAATGAAAAGATTTGCCTTGTTCATGAATTGAAAAATTAATATTGCTAAAATGTTCATACTACCCAAATCCATCTATAGATTCAATGCAATCCCTATCCCTATTTCACAGAAGTGGAAAAAGCAATCTTATTATTTATATAAAACTACAAAAGACTTCAAATAGCCAAAGCAATCCTGAAAAAGGGGAACAACCCTGGAGATAGCACACTTCCTGATTTCATACTATATTACAAAGCTACAGTAATCGAAACAATGTGGTACTGGTATAAAAGCAGATACATAGACCAGTGGAACAGAATTGAGAGCCCGAAATAGACCCATGCATATATAATCATCTAATATTTGACAAGGGAGCCAAGAATACTCAATGGATAGAATACTCAAAAGGATAGTCTTTTTCATAAATGGTGCTGGGAAAATTGGATATTCACACTGAAAGCAATGAAATTGGACTTAGATCTTATACCACTCACAAAAATTAACACAAAACAGATTAAAGACTTAAATATAAAACCTGAAACTATAAAACTCCTAGACTAAAACATAGCAAAAAATCTCTTTTAAATTGGTCTTGGCAACATTTTTTTGGATATGACTCCAAAAGCACAAGCAACAAAAGCAAAAATAAACAAGTGGGACTACATCAAACTAAAAAGCTCAGCACAGCAAAAGAAATAATCAATAAAATAAAAAAGCAGTGTATGAAATGGGATAAAATATTTGCAAACCATATATGAGATAAGGGGTCAATATTCAAGATATATAAGAAACATATACAACTAAATAGCAAAACAAAACAAAAAAACCCACAACTAACCTGATTTCAAAATGAGCAGAGGACACGAATAGACATTTTTCCAAAGAAGATATACAAATAACAGGTACGTGAAAAAGTACATGAAAAGATGCTTAACATTACTAATCATCAGGGAAATGCAAATCAAAACCACATTGAACTATCGCCTCCCTCACACCTGTCAGAATCACAGTTATCAAAAAGACCAGAAATAACAGGTGTTGGTGTGGATGTGGAGAAAAGGAAACCCTTATGCACTATTGGTAAGAATGTAAATTGGTGTAACCACCATGAAAAACAGTATGGAGGTTCCTCAAAAGTAGAACTAACATCTGATGTGGGAATTTTCCTTCTGGTTATATACTGAAAGAATGAAATCTCTGTCTCAAAGAGATATCTGCATCTCCATGTTCAGTGCAACATTATTCACAATAGCTAAGACATGGAAACAACTAAGTGTTCATCAACAGATGAATGGATAAAGAAAATGTGATATATATACACATTTTATAAGAAGGAAATCCTGCCATTTGTGACAACATGGATAGACCTTGAGGGCATTATGCTAAGTAAAATAAGTCAGAATAAGAAAGATAAATACTGCATGATCTCACTTCTGTGTCGAATCTAGAAAAGATGAATTTTAAGAGACAGAGTAGAATGGTGGTTGCTGGGAGCTGGAGGAAACGGGAATGTTGGTCAAAGTGTGCTAGTAGTTACAAGATGAATAATTCTAGGGATCTAATGTACATCATGATGACTATAGTTAACAATATAGTTAACAAAAACTATATTTCAGGCATACCTGTTTTATTGTGCTTTATGGATATTGCTTTTTTTACAAATTGAAGTTTTATGGCAACCCTGCATTAAGCAAGTCTATCTGTGCCATTTTTCCAACAGCATTTGCTCACTTTGTGTATCTGTCACATTGTGGTAATTTTCACTGTATTTCAAACTTTTTCCTTATTATTATATTTGTTATGGTGATCTGTGATCAGTGATATTTGATGTTACTATTGCAAAAAGTTTATGACTTGCTGAAGGCTCAGATGATTTGTGGTAATTTGTGGCAATGAAGTATTTTTAAACTAAGGTATGTACGTTGTTAGACATAATGCTATTGCACACTTAATGGACTACAGGATAGTGTAAACATAATGTTTATATGCACCAGGAAACCAAAAAATTTGTGTGACTCACTTTACTGTGGTATTTGCTTTACTGGGGTGGTCTGGAACTGAACCTGCAATATCTATGAGGTATGCCTGTATTCACTTGCAAGTTGCTAAGAGAGTAGATCTTAAATGTTGCCACCACACACACACAAAAGGTAGTTATATGAGGGGATGAATAATTTAAAAACCTTATTGTGATGATCATTTTTTAATATATATGTGTATCGAATCATCATGCTGTACACCTTAAACAATGTTATATGTCAATTATATAACAACAAGGCTGGAAAAGTATAGAGGATTGCCAAAAGAGTTATCATTTAGGGATGCAAACATGTAGCGAATATATAAATGCAGGCATAGAAATAATAACCAAATTTAGTACAGTGATTATTCAGGAGGCCAAGGAAGAGAAAAATGGGATACATAAGGTTAAAACAGAGACATGCAACCATATATGTCATCTTTTATTTCTTAAAGTTGGTATGTCAGTGTACATTTTAACATCTGTATGACTTTTGGATATCTGATACGTTTTATAATATACACATTCAGTTATTTTTTTAATTTATAAATTCCCCATTGATTAGAATATGTACTCTTTAGCTTGATTTTTCTTCAATTTCTAATTTATATTAGCCCAACTCTGTTCTGTATAATTCAAAACATAAAAATTGGCTAACAGTAGCCCTAATCCTTAGTTTAAAACTTGAAAAAAATTGTCAGCCCAACAACCAAGCATTGACCATCTACTCTACGTGAGGTATTGTACCCACTGTTAGAGGGCAGAAATAAAAGATAGCAACCCTGCTCTTGGGGATCTTGCAGTTCAGTGAAGAAGATCAGCCTGTGAGTAATTATAGTGTAAAATGCAAAGCGATGTATAAAAGGAACTAATGAAGTGGGTCATGAAGTATGAGTGGCATTCCAGGTACAGGGAACACTATATATAAGGCAAAGCAGTGGGCAAAGCATTAACTGTTACAAAATTTGGGATTTTCTAAAGACTATCCAAATGCTGACTCTATCTTGAGGAAGATGGTACTGCTTGTCTCAGCTCTAACAAGCTATTGTTACAATTCTACCTATTCTAACCCTGTAGAATTTTCAGTTTGTTTTCTGGACATTCTTGTCACCTATTGCTCATCTGGCTTCAAGGTAATATTGAGCAATTTTATGTACTTCTTTTTCAAAAGGAAGTGCACAATTTAAGCTTATTACAAATGCTGTATCTAATTAAGTTAAATCATGTAAAATTACTGATATTCAACCATTTCTGACCTACGAAAACAGTAGTTTTATATGGTTTCACTCAATATTACCTGGCCAATGTCCCTTTTTCTTTTAATAAGTATACACAAATATTCTGGCTCACTTCTTATTTTCCTCAATCCAACTTCAGCGACTTAATATTTTTGCAATATTACATCTATTTTGAACAAAAAATATTCTACCATTTTCCAGAATATATGTGTTTCTATGAAGTTTACAGGGATGCCCTTTACTAACATTAGAAAATTGATGTGAACTGATTAATTAGAAAGTACATCAAAGTTGGAGGCAAACATATTTGCCTCGATGGTAAGAAGATGGAAACCAGAGGATGAGACACTGCCTTAGTTCCTGGGAGATTTGTTTCACTGTGATACCATTGAGTGTCACTTAATATGTTCAGTCTTTTAGGAAACAAGGCAGGTTTTGGGGGGCAAATCTATTCCTTTTACTTCTTTTTAGTTCTGTGTTTCGCTTGGCTTGCTGTATGTTTGTAAGTAAATTGGTACACATTTTCTTTAGCGAACCAATTTTTTTCTCTTAGAGTGATAACATGCAGGAGATGGAAAGAAATATAACGTATTCATTGATTCTCTCAATTAAAAAATGTTTAATTCTACCTGGTACTTATGCTGGCCTCAGAGACTGACAAGGAGAGGTCACAAAGGGCATTAGGTAATGATGAAGGAGATAGCACTAAACTATTAGATCCAAATATTTCCAAATGTTCTATTTGTACAACTGACCTTCTTCACTTGATTTCAATCACTGTTGTATTTGGATTGTGAAAGTTTCTTATTGTCAGATACTTATGGAATGAATGGCCGTTAGTTATAAAATGCTTCCTTTTGGAAGAAAAGCAAATATTGCTTTTGAAATCAGTAACTCAAGAGCGTAATAAAAGTAATTGAAGTACATTCACATGGTATTTTCTAATGTCATAATCTTTTTTTAATTTCTTTTTTATTGAAGTATAGTTGATTTACAATATTGTGTTAATTTCTGCTGTACAGAAAGTGACTCAGTTATACATGTATACGTTCTTTTTTATATTCTTTTCCATTATGGTTTATCCTAGGATATTGAATATAGCTTCCTGTGCTATACAGTAGTACTTTGTTATTATCCATTCTGTATGTAATAGTTTGCATCTACTAATCCCAAACTCCCAGTCCATACCTCCCCTACCCCCACCTCCCCTTTGGCAACCACAAGTTTGTTCTCTATGTCTATGAGTCTGTTTCTGTTTTATAGATAGGTTCTTTTAGATTCCACATATAAGTGATATCGTATGGTATTTGTCTGACTTACTTCACTTAGTATGATAACCTCTGGTTGCATCCATGTTGTTGCAAGTGACATTATTTCATTCCTTTTTTATGGCTGAGTAGTATTCCATTGTATATATGTACCACATCTTCATTCATTCCTCTGTCAATGGGCATTTAGGTTGCTTCCATGTCTTGGCTGTTATAAATAGTGCTGCGATGGGGTGCATGTATCCTTTCAAACCATGTTTTTCTCCAGATATATGCCCAGGAATGGGATTGCTAGATCATATGATAATTTATTTTTAGTTTTCTGAGGAACCTCCATACTGTTCTCCATAGTGGTTGCACCAACTTACATTCCCACCAGCAGTATAGGAGGGTTCCCTTTTCTCCACACCCACTCCAGCATTTGTTATTTGTAGACATTTTAATGATGGCCATTCTGACTGGTGTGAGGTGGTACCTCATTGTAGTTCTGATTTGCATTTCTCTAATAATTAGTGAGGTTGAGCATCTTTTCATGTGCCTATTGGCCATCTGTATGTCTTCTTTGGAGAAATGTCTATTTAAGTCTTTTGCCCATTTTTTGATTGTGTTGTCTTTTTGTTGTTGAGTTGTATACGTTGTTTGTATATTTTGGATATTAAGCCCTTGTCAGTCACATCATTTGCAAATATTTTCTCCCATTCTGTAGGTTGTCTCTTTGTTTTTTGGGTTTTTTTTTTTTTTATGGTTTCCTTTGCTGTGCAAAAGCTTGTAAGTTTGATTAGGTCCCACTTGTTTATTTTTGTTTTGATTATCTATTGCTTTGGGAGACCTACCTCAGAAAACATTGGTATGATTTATATCAGAGAATGTTTTGCCTATGATCTCTTCTAGGGGTTTTATGGTGTCTTGTTTTATATTTAAGTCTTTAAGCCATTTTGAATTTATTTTTGTGCATGGTGTGAGTGTATGTTCTAACTCTATTGCTTTACATGGAGCTATCCAACTTTCCCAGCACCACTTTCTGAAAAGACTGTCTTTTTCGTATTTTATATTCATGTCTTCTTTGTCAAAGAGTAATTGGCTGTAGGTGTGTGGGTCTATTTCTGGCCTCTCTATTCTGTTCCATTGATCCATATGTCTGTTTTTGTGCCAATGACACATTGTTTTGATTACTGTAGCTTTGTAGTATAGTCTGAAGTCTGGGAGGCTTATGCCTCCAGCTTTGTTCTTTTTCCTCAGGATTGCTTTGGCAATTCTGGTTCTTTCTAATGTCACAATCTTGATCACTAGAAAAATTCAATTAGTAAAATTTTCAACAGTAATATTAAAAATCAAACTTTTATGTAGTGCTTTCTATCTGAAAGAAAATTATAAAAATCAAACAAAATTGAGATATTTAGATTTCATTTTTTCAACAGTGGTTTGCCAAATTTCATATTCTGGAAATAAATTATTATGACGTTAAAAAACCTACATTTTAAAAAATTGAGTCACAATATAACTAATGTTGTAAATTTAGGCGCATCATGGTGAAATTTTACTCCAAAAATTAAGGAAATCTGAGCTGGAGTGCCTCTGGCCTATATTATGGCATCAATTGTCAAACTTTCTCTTTTTTTAACCACAGAATTGTTATTCCTGTATGTTGACTGCAGACTCTGCCTTAGTTTGGGAGCTATTAACATCTATCAGGATCAATTGTACATACTTGAACTAAGAAAAATGTACTTGACAACTCTAATGGCTCTGAAAAAGCCATTACAGAGTCACAGAGAAAAGGGAGAAAAAAGGCCAAGGCATGGCAAGGAATCAGAGGAGAAATTCTTCTCTTTTTCTCTTACTAACTCCTACCATTCTATTTTTAGCCCCAACTGTGCATTTTTTCCTTTTTTTTTTTTAACAAAGTTAAATGCATGTTTCTCAATGACTATGCTTTTGTGTTTTGTTGAAAACATGCATATATGATACAGACACATGGCCTTGATGCTGTGGTCTTCTGGGAACACATGGCATTCAATACCGTTTGATGCCAATGAAACAAGCACTGGGGACAAGACTTTCCTTTAAACAGAGCAGCAAACAGCATAAAGGAAATCATTCTTAATAGGTGGTATTTTTCAGGCCACCAGAGCAGCACCGCCTTCTGTTCAGTTCT
Organism: Leucopleurus acutus; assembly: GCF_964270905.1. NCBI lineage: Eukaryota > Metazoa > Chordata > Mammalia > Artiodactyla > Delphinidae > Leucopleurus > Leucopleurus acutus. The sequence goes on along the minus strand of NC_139142.1, from coordinate 80,710,197 downwards.
ACCCAACTTTTCAAACAGCAAGGAATGATGCCATTGGTGAGTGGAGTCATTTCTCAGTCTTTTTCATTGTTTTCCAGAGCAGCTCCACTTAGCAAATCCCTTACAAATCTCAATGTCATATTTAAAGTAAATACACCCAGAAAAGGTAACCACAAAAGCTTTAAAGTTCAGCCTGTTAACTTGTAAATAAGTGCTACAGACTTAATTTTCCTTTAAATAAAACAAAGGTGTTTAATTCTTGTTGTTATTTGATGAGTCATTGCCATTTTCCCCAAATACAGCAAATATTTACTTGTTATTTTTCCTTCTGATCCTGCCTCCTGTTGTATTTTCATTTTATGAGGCCACAGAATGGGTGAAAACATATACTGTCCCAAAGGTTACTTATAGAGAGATGATGGGGAAAGGAGCTGTGAAGGAGCTGCATAATTGATTTCTAAATCAAACGACCTGTTTATGAAAATAATTCTATAACTTCAACATCTATTTAGAATGTAACAGAGATCTTTCCAGGGAGAAGAAATGCATCAAAAAAGGAAAAAAAAAAAAGGGAGTAAAGAGAAAAAAAAAGAAAAGAAACAGAGATTTTACTTTTAGCTCATCCTCAGATTTGCAAGGGACAATAAGCGAGATTCATTAGGCCATTTGTTTCTGTCATCTGCCATGATTCAAAATGAAACACTAAATGTTTCATGGACTCAGAAAAAGAGTAGAATTTGTCTTTGTGTTGGCTGTGCAAAGACGGTGTGGCTTACAGCCCCCATACAAGAGGCCTGACGGATGAAAGGGGGAAGGGTGGTGCCATCTGAATGATGATGGGCTAATATCATCACCCTCTTGTCAGCTGTAATAGGCCTTTCCTCACAGAAATAATTCATAAAACCGCTACATTATATTCTATCCCTGACAGGCCCTATCTATCCTCCAACCCAGCAGGCTCACAACTAATAAGAAAATATGTGGTTCAGGAACCCTGAAAAATTAAACAGGTAGTTTATGAACAATTTGTTTCATGGGGATGTTTATTATGTTTATTAAATATTGAGCCTTTAATGTTTTCCCAGTACAGATGATATCATAAAACTGCTGACTTAAGCCTCGGATGTATTCTTAGAAAATGACATTTTACACGACTAGTAGTACATAGTAAATAACTAAATTATAGCAGCTTATGTGTATGTGTATAGAGACAGGATGTAGAAAATGTAATTTGTAATGTATATTTATGTACACGTATATGTGAGATACGTCCTTGTGTACCCTCGTGGATCACGTTCAAGCTTTCCTTGCAGGCTTAGGTTTAAAAGTAAGTTGGGGAATACCATTATTTTAGCATTTGTCTTGAGGAAGGTCAGCCCGAGGTTTGTTTTATTGCTTGTACTGAAGGAGAAACCTTGAGTTCAGTGTTTGAGGCATCAAGAGTACACATACTCTGGGCACTAATAATAAACTTAATCAGGAGTGTTACTCTGTAAGTACAATTTTTATAGAAATCCGTTATCTAGGTTTTCTCTGGAGACCAATGTATGTGAGCATAGGAGGGAAAAATGGCTTCTGGTAATGTGATATTCTTTATTTGAAAAGTACCAAATTAGATACAGAAACTGTTCTGCAGAGAACGGCAGAGAAAGTGCATGAAGCATGTTCTTTCTTTGCCCATACCTTGCGCATTACTAGCTTTGCTGTCATAATATATTTAATCAGTGTGACAGTAAATGATCTTCTGCTGTAGACAAGCAAGTGGAAGATTATCTGCATCTTACAGGGTTAATGGCCCTTCCATAATAAACAATACCCACAGTATGAAAATAAGGCAATAATTCACATACATATTTCAGAAAGCACATGCCCAAGGTGATTTACAAAGGAAGTTGGATGAAACCTGTGGTTAAATGCTCTGGCATTCCAGGTCACAGCTTTACTGATCTCAGAAGGATATCTTAATTTACTGTATATTCCCACAGAGAAACATACACACGTTTTATAATAAATACATCCTCACAGCGTTTCACCGAGGGTATATAGGTACATGTAATGTGAAAATTCAGATGAAATAGAAAATATCAGCATGAAGAGGTTAAATGCAGAGTCTATTTGAAGAGTGGTTATCAGTAAATCAGCTTCAAGCTAGGGGAATTCTTTAGGAGCCACTCATGTACCATTTTTGTCTAATATTTTTATAAGTATCTAAAAGAAAGGAATAGAGAGAAACTGACCCCAAGCGTGAGGATGACCCTGAAAGCAAGCATGCAAATTAAGGGTGACTTCTGTAAATTGCGAGGCATCATCAGAGATGAGTAGAAAGAGATTCAGAAAGAGGAGGTCCCCTTGGGTAAGACACACACATGGGATGGGGGATGCCTAAATCTTTGCAGGTGTGGCAAAAAGCTTTCATTGTGGATAGTAAGCCAGTTGACAGCAAAACAGAAGTATCTGAAAATCAAGCAAGGTACTGTAACTATTAAAATAGTCTAGCTTAGGGGATATAAAACAGTCTTTGTGCTCAGTACTGCTCAGCTTATGAGCTTTTCTCAGTCTAGCTTCTACAAATGAAGAGTGGTGTGGGGAATTTGGACAGAAAAGTTAAGGGATTGAGATATGTAGCTTACAGAAGAGAATGGTGAGGCTGAATAATCTTTACCTCTAAAGTGTTCTTATCTAAAGATGGGGAAAAAAACTGCGTTCCTGCTTGCCCAGTAAACTGGTCCAGCAGGATGAGTTGAGATTAAATGCATTATTTTTTATAATGGGATCGTTAGATGTCAGATTAGGTAGCAAGAGAGGTATATTCTGTTGCTGAGATTTTAAAAATAGATTTGATCTTCGTTTGTTAGGAATAGGCTAGAAGCAGCCTGTCCTTAAAAGAAGGTTGGTTGTTTAACCTCTTGTGGTTCCTTCCAGCTTTAAGAATCTGAATCTATGCATGATCAAGTTTCTGTCCCTGCACACAGTTTCTAATATTTCCACTGAGAACATATTTTAACAATTATTGGGTCACTCTGAGACCTCTTTCAAGGTTTAATTCTAAAGAATAAAAACTGTAACTCTCCTTTCCCAAATATCTTCTCCAAGTGGTAGGTTATTTTCTGATAGAATTGGGAAATTATTCATTTAAACTGGACTCATTTGGAATTTTTTTGTCCTGGCATAGACTTTCTGGGCTGAGGTTGCCACTCCTGGAGCTGGTATCCCCTGAAGGGCTGACCCTCCTGCCTTGCCTGTGGCTTTCTGTGTAGTCTGAATTTGTTAATGAAACCCAGAACCCTGAATAGTTCTATGCACAAGAGAGAGACAAAATGAACGGCAGTTTATGGAGAGAAAAAATTTACTCTGGGTCATTAAAGAACCGTGAACATCCCAAACAGCATTAGGCACTGTTTGGTCTCTGGGGCACATGTTGCGCTACTAGTTTCAGAAATCCTCTTAGAGGAAGGCAGCTGGTGGCAATTAATTACCCCCAGATAGCCTATGTATGGAAACAGAAAAGAAATTAGATTTAATTGGCCTTAGCACAATCAGGAATGTGGCATTTATTTAATTATGAATTGTTGGGAATGGAGCATTGATTAGTGTTTCATTTCATTATTAATATTCATAATACAGTTAATAACACATGCAGCATATAAAAATGAAATAAGCTTCTTGGATGTTACAGTAAGGTATTGCATGTTATTTTTAGAAACACATGAAGTATGTTCTTTTGACAATCAAAAAATTCTCAATTATATAAAAAATTAAGCATTTCTTACCCTTGAGTGTCAGTCACATTGATTATTTCAAAGTTTTCCTTTATCAAGCCAAGGTCTGATGCAGCCTCAGCAGAGCTTGTATTAGTGGGTGAAATGATTCATTGAAACCCAATTTATTTTCTATTTTGGTCTACCTTTTGGCTTTGAAGTTAAAATGTTTGTCATTAAGTGCCCTTGCATCTTTTGCTTGGTAATAACTGGGATTTCTTAAAAGGAAAAAGAAAAAAATCTGGCATTTGAATAAAAAGTACAGAAACTGAACTATCCTAACTATATGGGGCTTTTAAAATTGTCACAATTCTCACATACTGCTTTATCTTTTATAGAAATATTTGCCTAGGAAAATATTTTACATCATATTAATAAAATAATTGCACTTACACTGATTACGTAGTATTTTTCTTGGTTTGTATATATTAAATAAAATCCTTAAAAGTAAGCCTCCAGACTTTTTTACCCTATGGTTTTATAGGATAAACATTTGCCCCCAATTCAAGGGAATAACTTGCATTTAAACAATGTCTCCCTGATGGGAATGTCCCCCAAATGCCACACAGACTAAACAAAATGAATGCTTCTGACTGCCATGTTGTATTTTGAAAAATCTGTCTTATATTCCACACGTACCAGGCAATATTTCTGCACAGTTTCACACCAAAGCAGCAGGATTGGAAGTGCTTTGCTGTTGTATCAAACATTCATAAATAGAGGGAAAGCAACACCCCATGGTCCTACAGATGTTTATAAACTGAAGTGGTTGCGTGTTCTAGAAAGTAAGGCAGGCATCTTTTCGCTACACTTAAAAACAGTCACAGTGACTTGCTGTGCAGTCTTGAGAACACTATTTATTTTTAACTCCTTCACCCTTGCAAATGGGATACTGAAATTTTATGTCACAAACTTAAGTGTAGAGAAAGGATACCAAGCTCAGAGGTTAAGCAAAAAGCTAAAAAGGCTAACCATAAATTCACAACATCCAGGCTTGGAGAGAGGGTTACTTTACAGAGGCCAGCTTTTCTACTTCCCTTTCCTTGATTTTTTTGGTATTCTTTTCATCATATGAAAAAATTAAGGAAAAAAAAGCATTTTTCACAGAGGACACTAAACACTTCTTCATTTTATCAAACATTTCTTAAATACTGCTGGTGTATACATTCCTGTTCAAGATACATATGATATCAAAATGAAAGATGGGTTTGCCCTTACAAATCATGAAAGGACCAGCAAATCAAAGCAATCGTATGATTGCTTTACGTGGGGCACCCCAGAAACAACATTCAAGGAAAACTAATCCAGACTTTGGAGTCAGGAGACCCGGCTGTCATTCTTGTTATTCTGCCAGGAATTGACTGTGGGACCTTAGGCTTCACTTACTTCTCTCGAATTCAGTTTCCCCATTCGCACAATGAAGAAGTTAAACTCTTTAGATGATCTCTGAGGCCGCTTCATATCTAATATTTTATTATTGTTATCTATAGGATTGAGGCGATGTGATGGGGCCTTCACAAAGAGATGGAAAAATCCTAAAATTCAGAAATGTTATTTTGTAAGGGCATGTCAAATGTCTACTCAAAGCAACAGAACAGGGTCTCTGCCAAAAAGTATCCCTATGAAAATTGACTCAGAGACCTAACGGGAGAGCAGGAAGGAGGGGGATGCAATTGTTTCCTTTTCTTTTTTCAGGAGTAGAGAGACATTTCATAAATACGAGGGAAATCCAGCCTCTGTTTGGTGTGCTGTGGTCCCCTGCAGACCACACTTTGGGCTTTGTTTATCCTGTGCTGTGGCCTTAGCCCTGTACACAGGGCTGGGTTACTGCTGAGGAAACACCTCCGCTGTCCCTTAAATTGGCTTTTGAAAGTTAAACAGGAGAAAGATACATGCAGAGTGAGTGAAATCACACCTCAAATTATAGCCTCATTTGACATCATGCATCAGAAATAACAGTTAAATATTAACACACGTGTACATTTACATGTGTCTATAGACATAACCTCCACCTTCCTGCTAACTTCCCCACTAAGTTTACTGTTTTTGTTTCATTAGTTGTGGGGCTGTTTTCAAGATCTGCCAGTTGGAAGTCACTACGTTTTGCAAAGTTAAATGAACTTGGCCCGGGAAAGAGTTCATTATGTGAGAAATTTTATGTAAACATATGGGAACTGAATTACTCCTTGTTACTTTAAGCCAGTGACAAGTATCATTATCCGAAGTGTTGTTGGTTTGGTGCAGGAGCTGTGTGTGCTCCTAATGTACTTTCTTGACTTTTCTGCAGGAAAACCCTCAGACACAGTGTCTAATAGCAGCATGTACCTATCTGTCAACAAAGAAGTCCATGATATGAAATCACCACTATAGCAGCTGGTAGAAAGAGACAGCCAACAACCCATGTTTGACAGAACACCCACACCTTTGGTGGCTAAGAAGCCAGTTGCACAGCAAAAATTAAGGATTGGGACTTTATTTTCTATTTGTCTAACCCCATATTCCCATCACTCTTGTACAGTCTATATAAGTACGATAAAACTACCAGTGACACCAAGGCATCAGGACTCTTGCGGCAGTTATACTCAAAACAAAGATATGAAATACGCACCCATACATATGTATGTGCACACAAAATCAAGAAAATAAAGCCAGGTGAACATGAGTACATATCTACTGGGTATAATTATAATTACAAAACCAGTACATCCAAAACTTCATTATCAAACTATGATTTGACATGTCCCTTATAATGCAACTCATACATTTACAAATAAGTCTTCGGAGGTGTTAAAAAATAGAATGGCTGACTGGAGCTGTTATTTCATTCACAGGGACGGAAGGACATATGTGTCATTATGCATGTAGCTACTTAACTAAGGCTTTCTATCTAAAAATATTTTCTCTTTTGTGCTGAAAAATATAAACATATATTTTTAAGCTAAAAATTCTATATGTCAGGGAGTCTCTAAGTGCCCTGGTAAGTTCTGCCTTTTGTTGGAGTTTGTTAAAGTATTTTGGAGTTAAATCTAGTCTCCTTTTGACAACATGCTGGGAAACTGGGGACTGGGGAAAGGATTAGGAGGTTAAAAAAGGACGGAAATCCATATTTTTGGTTCAGGAGAAACTTGTATTTATTCTTATTTATTTATTTATTTGTTTATTTATTCATGGCTGTGTTGGGTCTTTGTTGCTGTGCATGGGCTTTTCTCTAGTTGCGGTGAGCAGGGGCTACTCTTTGTTGCGGTGCACGGGCTTCTCATTGTGGTGGCTTCTGTTGTTGCAGAGCACATGCTCTAGGTGAGCGGACTTCAGTAGTTGTGGCTCACAGGCTCAGTAGTTGTGGCTCACAGGCCCTAGAGCACAGGCTCAGTAGTTGTGGCGCATGGGCTTAGTTGTTCCATGGCATGTGGGCTCTTTCCAGACCAGGGATCAAACCCGTGTCCCCCTGCATTGGCAGGTGACTTCTGTACACACTTGACTAGAGTGTACAAATGTAACATATATACTCCTGCCAGTAACCTCTCCTTTATAAATAATGAGGTGCTGCATCTTAAGACTGATTTCCAGTATCCTACTGCAAGACTGAATTCAGAGCCTTTTATTATTATATATTTTGTTTATTGGCTAATAACTTTGATTTAAGTTTTGAAATCTAAAAGTAAAACAGAGACGCAATTGGACTTGTTGCAACTGATACAGCTACCACAGGCGATCAGATTACCTGTCCTATGTGGCCCCAGATGTTTATCTTATTGAGAGGTTTTTCTTGCCTCAGAATCCCCTCCCGCTGTTCTATGATTTCCTCTCCCTTTGGTGAGCTATTTTAGCTTGTCTCCAGCTGCCGGACAAAACAGTCTCACATCCCTGACACCAGAGGGGGAAATAAAAAGAACTTATTAAAAAAAGCATTTTCATGTCAATGTTTTATAATTTTGAAAGATTGAAAAAAGTTGTCTGCCCATCAGACATTGCAAATACCTGGTAAACAATGGGGAACACAGACTCTGAGGAAGAAAAAACTAATCAAACTTATGCCTCAGGGAGGAATAAGAGAGAGAGGATTTTATTATTTCCATGTGGTATTTTGAATATATTATTCTGAACAGCACTTAGCACCTTCATGGTGCTAAATTAATTTAAAATGATAATATTTTCCCTTCCTTTCTAAGTGTTCTCTTCTGTGGGTGTTGTAGGGTACAGGTGGTGGGCAGAAAACTTGGAGGTTTTGATCTTGCATATGAAATATGCAAGTTGTTAAGTTTTTACATGCGCAATTTGTTGCTGGGTAACAAACCATGGAGGTAGAATATGATTATATTTCCAGAATAGGTATTTTCATCGGTTTATAAAAACTGTGTATTTATAAATCTGTGTTAAAATTTTCAAAGCAGTTCACATTTGTATGGTACTTAACCCTCCAACTTACCCAAGTGCTAGTTACATGAGGTGGTGTGCTATGTAATTTACATAGGAGGAAGGTTAAATGACTTAATCCAAGCTGAAAGTGGTATTATCACCAGAAGCTGAATGCTGTCTCTTCTACCTCAGAGTAGAACTGAAGTAGAAACAGATTTTACTTGAAATAGAAAGCAGTGATCTTGCTTGAATCTGTTTCATCTTTAAGTTCTAGGAAACCAGGACCCACAGCTTAAAATGGGTTAGAAAGATTTTCTAGAAAGATGTAACAAAGGAACCTGGCTCTTGTGGCAATATCTTGTAACAGAGTGTAGTCAACTTGTAATTGCCTTTCTATTCTTTGCTCTTAGATTGTTGTTGTTGTTTCACATAAGGATGCTAAGCTTCGTGAAAAGAATATATGACTCCTCCACCAGAGCTAGACCCAAATGACACAGTATCCTCACTGCCCCTTTTCTTTGTAATCAGGGGCCTTTGGGGTGTTTCTCTTTTCTTCTATTGTACTATGCTTGCCCCTTTTTCTCCCTGTCAAAACGGACTTTCAGGAAATAAATTGGTAGCATTCTCTGACATTCTGAGAATTCAGGTTTTGTTTGAAACACACACACACACACACACACACACATACACAACTTTAAGTAAGGCAGATTTTTCTTGTCTTTCTCTCTAATAGTATAAATGAGGGAATAATTCCTCACTTACAATCACTGGCATAAGAATGTAAGTTGAAAAGTACACTTGAGAGAGAAAGAGATATTTAAAATAGAATGAAAATTTTACGAATGAATTGAAAAAAATACTAGTTACGGACATTGTAGACAAGATATGGACATGGGGAGAGAGAAGAAGAGAAGAGGAAAGGAATGAGAGACAGAGAGAAGGAGAAGGACAGAGAGAACCAGAGAAAGAGAAAAAAAGACAAAGAGGAAGGAAAGAAGGGAGAGAGGAAGAGGAGGACATGGAAGGAAAGAAAGAAGGGGGAAATGGGAAGGGAAGGAAAAACAAAGGAAGAAAGGAAGAAAGAAAAGAAAGAAGCAACTAAGCAAGGAGTGGGGAAAATATATGTACATTTCAAAAAGATATGTCAATAAAAACAGGAGGTCCCAGATAGGAACTTGTTTTTAGAGATTTTGAACTTAAGTTTGACTATGATAAGGTAGTCAAGGGCAGATTTTTCTTTTTAGGTATGGTGAAGATGAGGCAGTAGAAGACTATAGATGGACAGTCACCTTTTAAAATAAAAATTAAATAATTTGAAACTAATCATATTCTGAGCATTGGCTTCATGTCTTAATTTTTCAAATGGAAAGTCTTGATCAAGAGTAGTTTGAAGGTTTAGCCCCAGAGCTATTACCCTCATAATCAATCTTAAAGATTCTCCTATGAATTATTATTAATTTATGTATTTAAAGATATGTTTCTTTTGATTATTTTTAAATTTGGGTAGCAACCCACTAATAAGTTCATAAAATTGATTTAGATGGTAACAACAACTATGTTTTAAAAAATAAAATAGAATAAATAACAGTACATTAAGTTGGCTTAGAGTTGAATGTAAAACTGAGTACATCATGTGTAGGAATATTGTGTAGGAATATTGATTTCTGAAGTTTTTGTTTCAGTTGTATGTGTTTGTATGTGTGTATAGGTATTTATATATGTATTTTTATGGGCATATATTTGTCTAAAATGTTTGAAAAAGACTGATCTGGGTGGTATTGAACAAAAACTCACCAGGATATGTATGTGTCGTGTTCTTTGGGATATTTTAAGTGTCTCTCTTCCTGATGGGAGGATTGTTTATTTCAAAATGTGTCCATTTTGGTTTTCACCTTACCATATTTCCAGAGTTAATTTTTCACTCAAAGGTATAACTTGTTTAATGAATGTATGTAAAAAGTGCTTTGGTTCGACATCATATGTCACTACAGAATTGCAAATTAAAACCATGGTAAGATATTACTACATACCTATTAGAATGGTCAAAATCCAAAACAGTGACAACGTTAAATGCTGCTGAGGATGTGGAGCAGCAAGAACTCTTATTCATTGCTGGTCAGACGCAAAATGGTCCAAACACTTTGGAAGACAGTTTGCCATCTCTTATAAAACTAAACATACTCTTATCATACAATCTAGCAATTGTAGTCCTTGGTATTTACTTAAATGAATTGGAAATATGTCCACACAAAAGCCTACACATGGATGTTTATAGCAGTTTTATTCATAATTGCCAAAACTTGGAAGCAACCAAGATGTCCTTCAGTTGGTGAATGGATAAATAACCTGTGGTACATCCAAACAATGGAATATTACTCAGTGCTTGAAAGAAATGAGCTATCAAGCCACGAAAAGACATGGAAGAAACTTAAATGCATGTTACTAAAAGAATATTCAAGTGAGAGAAACCAGTATGAAAAGACTAAATATTGTATTATTCCAACTATGTGACATTCTGGAAAAAGCAAAACTATGGAGACAGTAAGAGGATCAGTGGTTGCCAGGGGTTAGTGAGGAGGGATGAATAGGCAGAACACAGAGGATTTTTAGGGCAGTGAAATTATTCTGTGTGATGCTACAGTGGAGAATCCATGTCATTATACATTTGTAAAAACCCATAGAATGTGCAGCACCAAGAATGAACCCTACTATACTCTGTGGACTTTGGTTAACAATGATGTGTCAGCATATGTTGATGGATTTAAAAAATGTACCATTGTGGTGCAGAATATTGTTAGTGAGGGAGGCTGTGCATGTGTGGGGGCAGGAGGTCTACAGAAACTGTACTTTCTACTCATCTTTACTGTGAACTTAAAACTACTCTAAAAGTAAAGTGTATTAATTAAAAAACAGATATGCTCTAAAATGTATCTGTGTTGCCAAGTTGACCTCCAATACATTATACCACTTTATTCTTCAATTAACATTGTATGAGAGTGTCAGTTTCCCCACACCCACACCAATTCTGTGTGCTATTAATTTTGCTATAGTTATTTACCATCTCAATATATGAAAAATAATATCTCATTACTGTGTTTTAATTTGCATATCTTTATGGTGAATGCTAAAGTGTCTTTTCCTATGTTTATAAACTATTTATTCTTCCTTTTATAACTGAATATTCCTGTTCTTTGACAATTGCATGGCTTTTAAAGTTGATGATCATTAAAAAAAATCTTAAATTTTTTTTACAAAGGTGCTTTGGGTTCTTTAGAAAAATAATATTAATGCAAATCTGAAACAGAAGTAGCAATTAGTACTACATGGTGAAAAATGACCAAGATGCCACCAGAACAATTGCCAACAAACCTGGCCTGTTCCTTAGCCAGCCTGGAGACCACCAGCCAGTTCTAGGCTCCCTGCTGTGGATTACAAAGCAACACAACCCTTGTCTTCAGGATCATATTCTTCAATCAAAAAGTCTGGAAATCTTTCCCTTTATCTTCCTTTTCTTCTAAGGAGGCAGAATGGAACAGAATGAATGGGAGGAGGAGGTAAGAAAGAAACAGGCAATAAATAGACCTTTTGGCAAAGGAATCAAAAGCTGGAGATGACACAGGAGAGAGGTAAACAGTTGCTGTCTGAATGTGGGAGCAGTTGCTGTCTGAATGTGGGAGCAGTTGCTGTCCTGGAGGCCAGTTGGCTTGGACTCAGGTGGAAAGCGCTAGCCCAAATGCCAACACGGCCATGGGATCTGTAGACTCTTCTCAACGTGATTATGGCAGATTCAGTCGAATCTATTTGTGGCCCCCGTAGGTGAGACTGAGCGGCAAAGAGCTTGTCTCATCTTGGTTCTTTCAGGCACCACTCTCTTAGCTAACTACCCGCCATCACCTGTGTGGTGCATCTGATGCTCTGGTCAGGGAGACTGTACTGCAAATGCATCCCCACCCTGCTTGCAGGCCTCACACCCTCAATCCTCCAGCTGAAGCACTGTTGCGAGGCCACAAAGAAGCTCTTTGGATTTGGCCAAATCAGTCGTTAAGAAGGCAGTGAAAGAAAAACTTGCTTCACCTGACAGATAAGCCACGTTCTATGTGGTCCAGTCTCACCTGGACAAATTAGGTATTAGTGCTTTTTTTGAGAGTCATTTCTGATTATGTATATTTACACTGATGCAACATTACTGGAATGTTTGGACTGGGAGGCAGGCTATATCGCGGATGGATACACACTTTCTGTGTCTCTATGTGTATGAAGGATACCGGCCCCCTTCCTAGGGCTTTGAACTCTTTGTCAGGATTGGCAATCACAGAAATCCTCCCTCTCTCTCCCATAGCTGTTTAGTTGCATTGAAATTATTTTCCCTGTCTCCGGAGGAAATGTCATTGGAATTCAGTCTCCTGATTCACCAGTTTCACATATGCATCTTAAATAGACAATCCCAAATGGAGGTGAACCCCAAATTATGTTTTCATCGTTAGCCCTCAATAATTTCGGACCGTGTCCCGACTCCCCCACTGTAGCTCCTGTCGCTGTAATCCCTCCATCATTCCATTTGCATGCCTTTATTATGTAGTCTTCCTTCGTGAGGGCAATGTGTCAGGAAACATCCCGTCTATAAGTGACTAGAGTTAAAATCATCCTCAACAAATCGGCAGTGCGATCGGCTCTGAGCCGTGCTAATAATGCCATCCTGTCAGCTTCCACGCTTTTGATAAACACTCCTTCTCAGCGAAGGATGTGGGGAAGTTATGTAATCATTTGGAAATATGTCAACATAGCCGTGGCATTGGGGCAATTAAGCCTGTTCTTCCTTACGTAAATGCAGAATGGGGTCAGAAAAGTGGGTACTTATACCCAATTTAGTGACGGTGTCTGGAGCCAATTCATTTGTTTAATAACTCCTCATTTGTGTACAGTGAAATTCCTCCAGGGAGGGGTGGCAGAAGGTGGGGAGAGGGAGGTTGAGAACAGCTCAACAGGAAAAGAACTAAATGGGGGAGAGAGAGAGAGAGAGAGAGAGAGAGAGAGAGAGAGAGAGAGAGAGTGTGTGTGTGTGTGTGTGTTAGGGGCAAGGTTGAGGTGATTTTCTTTCTGTTCATCCTCCTCTGACTTCAAAATAGTCACCACCCTCCTTTTCAGTCCTCCTGGACAAACATCCTGCCCAGCTGCTGGGGCTTCCTCCACAGGTAGTGGACACCTCCTGAGGGAGGGGATGCTGTCACTGACGGGTGCAGCAATCTACGGATGCATTGCTTGGCTTGAGTTCTGACATTTTCCGTGATGAGCAGTGACAACGTTTCTGTCCCTTTTAGTGCCAAATCTCATATAGTGGGGGAGACTCCCCGTGTGCCTACACAATTCGGTGCATATTTCATAACAATAATACCTCTCCCCTTCCTAATCCTCTTTTGTCACAATGTTATATTTTGTTTGAGTTTAAGTTTTTAAACTATTCATTTTTCTGGTCATTCTTTACACACACATCTGGGATACATCATTTCTTTGAAAGTGAGGAAAGTCAAGTTAGCATCTCCAATTCTTGTCAGGTCAGTGACTCAAAGCCAGACAAATTTTGGTGGTTTGGCAGCTTATAGGAAATGACAGCGCCCTTGGGTTGATGCTTCACCTTGCCAATGACCACAAAGAGATTGGAATCCAACCCTATCAGCCCCTTTGCTGGGATGCTGTCACGTGTGGTGAACGCTTCCTGGTGCTTGTGGTATTGGAGGTCTATGTAGCTTCCTATGGTGGTTTCTTGGCCTATAGTTTGAGGCCTGTGCCTGGCTGAGAGCGTGTTTCCCCTGCTTTCTCTACCCAGTGCAGCTGCTTCTGTGACGGGTAATTGGAGGGGTGGTGAATTTCCAGGAAAGCGTCTGGTGTTGAGTCTTGCATCTTAGTGGTTGTGGTCACTATCGTTTCTGATGCCAAGTGCCTGTCCTTGAATCAAGGCTGTCAGGGGAGCTGGCTGGAGAAGCTATGACTCCACATCTTGTCTGTAAGCCCTGTTGTTTGGAGATGGAGAGTGGCGGGAAGTGGGAGGAGGTGAGATGAAAGGAGAGAGTGGCTAGATCAGATAGGGAAGTTGGGGGGGTGGGGGAAGATAAAGAGCACTAGTGTTCAGATGTGCCCTTTCCTTCCTCCCTTCTCTTCTTTTGTCCTCTGCACACTCCTTTTTTTCCTCCAAACTCTTGTTTCTGATCTCATCTAGAATCAGCTCTTGACCTCTCTCTCTATTGTTAACCACCATGCTAATGTCTTCCAGGTGTTTCCCGTTGTAAGACTGAAAATAACATGATGGGTAAGAGAGGAAACAGTGAAGGGTCAACTATCTAAGCCTGAGAGTCAAAAGTGAGGTTTGATGAAACAGCAATCTTTAAGAAGGGAAAAAAGAGGAAAGTGGTGGGAGGCCTCTGTATCAGGGTCCACAGCCCATCAGCACACTGTAGGTACAGCCTGTGATGAGACCAATAACTGTGTTTCAAAGAAAACTGCTTTTCCTCCAGATACCCTACCTCACTGGGGCTTGACAAAACTGTACTCAAAATGCCAGCTACTATCTAAAAACACCCACCTGCAATTCCCTGCATGCAATACAGGATTAAAGGAAAAGCCATTCTTTGCAAGCTCTGTAAATGAAATTATAGAGTTTAATCTGTAAGCAAGGCACTTTCTTCACGGGGAGGACAGTAATCCTCATCAGAGTGACTATGGCAAAAGTAAAATTTTTTTTTTTTGCGGTACGCGGGCCTCTCACTGTTGTGGCCTCCCGCTGCGGAGCACAGGCTCCGGACGCGCAGGCTCAGCGGCCATGGCTCACGGACCCAGCCGCTCCGCGGCATGTGGGATCTTCCCGGACCGGGGCACGAACCTGCGTCCCCTGCATCGGCAGGCGGACCCTCAACCACTGCGCCACCAGGGAAGCCCAAAAGGAAAATTTGAAGACATTTATTTCAAGAAGCAAATGATTCCCAATGTAGTAGTTTTGTGGAATCATGCGAAAAGAGGATATTAGGTCATGGGTGACAAATTCCAAAGCGGAGAGTCACAGAATAATGGTTTGATGGTGTTGGTGGACTTAGGAGCCCCAACTAATTTGGACGTATTGATGGCACCTGATATGCTGTCGTCTTTAGGATATTTATACTTTCTGGGATAAAAGATATTATAGCGGATGTAATATATTAAGAAATATATATATATGACATACTCTAATATGCACATTTGTATGCATTATAGAAAATTAGAAACAACATTTATCCTTCATGAATCTCCAAAGTTGGCAGGTTCAGGGGAGCTATTGCTTATGGACAGAGCATGCCCAACAATAGAAGAAGAAAATGTCTAAGACTCTATCTACCACCTTGAGATTGAGTGACAGTAGTAAGAAATAGGCTTCTTATTTCAAAAGTAGTCTGCCAGTTTTTAAAAGTCAATCTGTACAGATTACTTAGGGAACTGCTTACCTAAGGTATTGTTGAAATTACTAGAAATGTCTGGCTGCCTCACATCCATTCCCTCTATTTCCTCTGCTTGAGAGAACACAGTCCCTCCCCTCCCCCACCACCAACCCCTCTCCTTGTTTTTCTGGGAGGTTTAGTTTTCCATGAATTTGTGATGACCCTACGACAAAAAAGTGTGTTTCCTACCTCACCTATAGGATGTTCTCAGTGTTCTATAGTTGTAATTGGTACATTGACTTCTGAATTGCTCTTATTTTGAGCTATGTAATTAGGTCATCCTGGCTAAAAATAGTTCAGATTAACATAAAGATTTTAAAAGGCATTCCCGTTTCCCCCTAAATAAAAACAACATTATTTCGTGAGTTCTTTGGTTTGCCATAATGCAGAAGTCAGTAACCAAGTGAGTTCTTGATTATTAATCTTCATCATTACAGTCCATTCAAATTGAAAGAGCTAAGGAGAAAATTTAAACCTACCAGAAACTAAGTTCCTCATTTTTCTGTATTCTACTGTTTAGAGGAAAGAATTTGTAAATATCAGACATTAAAGGGGAGAGATGTCCAGGCTCTATTCTGGAGTCAAAAATCAGTTCAGCTTAGTCTCCTGTGCCTGTCACATCTAGATTTGCTTCTGTACATTGAGAATTCATGGTCAGAAAACTGACTTCAAAGACACTGCAGAATCTTAGAATAAATAACAAAAAATTATATTATAGAAAAAGCCCTCTTATTGTAATTCCACATAATCACCTACCTCTGGACTGATTCTCTCCACACCTTTCACAAAACTGACTGATATCACCCACTTCCAAACTCTTATGGCAAGTATGTTGACATAGTTCTTCTCCCATTGGTTGAGTTGTATGTTTGCCAAGAGCCAGTTGTGTTTCCTCCCAAATCTGATTATGTCAGTTGTGCTTGTTCTTGTAATTAAATAATTTAATCAAATATTATATAAACTAATGAACTAAAAATAAGAGAAGAGAGCTGTTGTTTCTAAGTTGAATGCTTTGAAGACTCAACAAAGCAAGTCACTACAAAATCACTATCAAGATATTTAAGGGCAAAACAACTGTAAAGCACAGAAAAAAAGTAGTTTTTCAACTAGATTTTTCCCTGATATTAATGCACAGTTGTCATTAAATGTTTAATTCAGTTTAAACTGGCAATCATGGAGACTGCATTTTTTTGTTTGTGTGACTCCAGTTGAACTGACTTCTTTCTTTAGCCACAGAATCACTGATTTCAGTTTTATAAGATAAAAAGGACTCTATTGTATTTGGTTTGCTGTTCTTAAGGCAGTAGAGAATATTTATATACCATTCATTCATTTATTTATTCAACAAACAGATATTAACCGTATGGTATGTTCTAGGACCTATGCTGGGCAAAGAATTCAAGGTCATTGTCCTTTAGGGGTAGGGAGATAAATAAACTAATGGTGGCACTATCACTGGCATTTTGAGGGCAAGTAAGATTTGGCGAGAGAAAAGCACCATTTGTGAAAATCAGAAATATGAAATAACATGCTGTTTCAGGAGACCACTTGGAGTAACAAATCATGAGGTTAAGGTTGGCAGTGGCCATGTGGGGACGGGTCTATGTGCTGAACTCTGAAGTTTTAACTTTATCCTGAAAGCCGTGAAGAGTTGCTGAGTGTTTTTAAACCAGACTTACAAGATCAAATTTGTGTTTTAAAATGACTACTCCAGCATCGTTTTAGATTAAAGACACTGAAGACCAGTTAGGAGGATGCTGTCCAGTTGAGAAATGAAAAGTATATGAATATCTGAACTAAGACACACTTAATAGTGAGGTTATATGTGGGGAGGGAGGGGGGCATAGAGGAAGGAAGAGAGGAGAGAGAGAATGAATGAGAAATTAGTTTCTTTCTGAAGTTTCATCCCACCAGGATTTAATTCAGATCAATTATAGACTTATCAACACATATACAACATAATATTCTTTTTTCTTAAAATACTCAGTTGAGATTAGATTTTTAAGAACAGAGTATTTGGATTTTAGAATATTATGGTAAGGAACAATATAATTATTCCAATAATATTTTTAATCAATAAATTATATGAATTATAGCAATAATGCTTCTAATTTAGGAGGATGGTTAGTGCGTTAAAATCTGGTTCTTTGTATTGATTCCCCACTAGTTAGTGTAACAGAGGTAGCACTTTTTTTTTTTTTTTTAATTTTTACTGGAGTATAGTTGACTTACAGTGTTGTGTTAGTTTCAGGTGTACAGCAAAGTGAATCAGTTATACATATACATATATACACTCTATTTTTTTAGATTCTTTTCCTATATAGGCCATTACAGAGTATTGAGTAGAGTTCCCTGTGCTATACAGCAGGTTTTTTGGGGTTTTTTAAATAAATTTATTTATTTATTTTTGGTTTTGGCTGTGTTGGGTCTGTTGCTGTGCATGGGCTTTCTCTAGTTGCAGTGAGCAGGGGCTACTCTTCGTTGCAGTGCGTGGGCTTCTCATTGCAGTGGCTTCTCTTGCTGCGGAGCACAGGCTCTAGGCACAGGGGCTTAAGTAGTTGTGGCGCATGGGCTCAGTAGTTGTGGCTTGCGGGCTCTAGAGTGCAGACTCAGTAGTTATGGCACACGGGCTTAGTTGCTCCACGGCATGTGGGATCTTCCCAGACCAGGGATCGAACCCGTGTCCCCTGTACTGGCAGGCATATTCTTAACCACTGTGCCACCAGGGAGGTCCTATACAGCAGGTTCTTATTAGTTATCTATTTTATATATAGTAGTGTATATATGTCAGTCTCCAAATTTATCCCTCCCCCCGCCATCCCCTGGTAGCCATAAGTTTGTTTTTTACATTATTGACTCTACTTCTGTTTTGTAAATAAGTTCATTTGTACCCTTTTAAAAATGTTCCACGTATAAGTGATATCATATAATACTTGTATGTATCTGATTACTGTATCTGATTACTTCACTCAGTATGACAATCTCTAGGTCCATTCACATTGCTGCAAATGGCATTATTTTGTTCTTTTTTTAATGGCTGAGTAATATTCCATTGTATATATGTACCACATCTTCTTTATCCATTCCTCTGTTGATGGACATTTAGGTTGCTTCCATGTCCTGGCTATTGTAAATAGTGCTGCAATGAACATTGGGGTGCATGTATCCTTTTGAACCATATTTTTCTCCACATATATGCCCAGGAGTGGGATTGCTGGATCATATGGTAATTCTATTTTTAGTTTTCTGAGGAACCTCCATACTGTTTCCATAATGGCTGTACCAATTTACATTCCCGCCAGTGTAGCAGGGTTCTGTTTTCTCCACAACCTGTCCAGCATTTGCAGAACACTCTTTGACATAAATCGCAGCAAGATCTTTTTTGATCCACTTCCTAGAATAATGAAAATAAAAACAAAAATAAACAAATGGGCTCTAATTAAACTTAAAAGCTTTTGCACAGCAAAGGAAACCATAAACAAAGCAAAAACACAACCCTCAGAATGGGAGAAAATATTTGCAAATGAAGCAACCGACAAAGGATTGCTCTCCAAAATATACAAACAGCTCATGCAGGTCAATATCAAAAAAAAAAACCCAATAAAAAAAATGGGCAGAAGATCTTAATAGACATTTCTCCAAAGAAGACATACAGATGGCCAAAAAGCATGTGCAAAGATGCTCAACGTGACTAAATTATTAGAGAGATGCAAATCAAAACGACAGTGAGGTATCACATCACACCGGTGAGACTGATCATCATCAAAAAATGTACAAAAAATAAACGCAGAGGTTGCCTTTTTAAATGAATAATTTCAAACTTTGTTTTCCTTACTAATACTTGAGGATATTCAGAAGCGCATTTTAGAAGTTGGTTTATTTGTGGGTTGCACTTCCATGTTATTCTAAACATGATGCTGCCTAAATCTAGAACAGATTCCTGTCCAGTGAAGCTCCAAATTTAATTTGTTAGAAAGTATTTAAAGCTGAGCTTGAAAAGGAATATGTAAAAGCCAGTTTAGACTTGGGGCCGTCAGTCATCACTATGAATAGTCTGAAACAGAGCAAGCCCCAGAATAAAACAAAAACATATCATTCCATCAACTTGAAAACATTATTTTCTAATAAATATTTGTATATACTCTATCAGTAAAACTGCTTACCATCCTGTGATAGAGAAAACTCTGTTATGCTGAAAACCCCATCATCAAAGGTTATTTTAAAACCAGGTGACAGAATATATTGTGATGTGTTGAGTGACTTCTGGGTCATTGTGTCAACACTAATTTTCAATGGAAAATATAAAATCATACTTCTGCTTTAGAGGTTGATATTTAATTTTTCCTGGAAAATAATGTGATTAAATTATGAGTCTGGACAATGCCTCCTCAGGTAATAGATACAAAAGCTCAACTCTTTATATGCAGTAAGTCTGAAACTAACATCTTTACCCCTTTTGCCTTCTTACTTTGTTAGCTAAATGGGTATTGTATAGTTGAAAGCTTTAGCATCAACTAACAATGCACTTTTCATTATTCAGCGCTTTAAAAAAATCTTAATAATTTTGCAGTTCTAAAGATGAGATTGTCATAAATGTCCAGCTATATACGATCAGAATTAAATCATTGGTAAGCAGAGTAGCTTAGAAACTAGCACAAAACACCTCAGACTTCCTGTATTCTTCTCTTTATTCACGATGCTGTGCTTCAGGTAATTTTGAGGTGGCAGCTCTCCATTTATTGTACAATTATGTCATGTTATTTTCCTATTGCCACATAGCTGCCACAAAGCATGCTTCATATATGCCTGAAGAGTTTACCTTGCATGAATATTTGCATTAAATAAATGAAAATTCACCTCTTTCAACAGATATCATGCAGAGACACAAGTGTTCCCTGCTATTAGAAATGGGCTCGTACAGACTACAAAAATTGTAAATGAATTTTTGGTTGATTTGTTCCATTTATATAAAATAGATTGAACATGCAGGCTTATGAAAATGTGTTTATTTAACCAGAAACCACAAATATTTTTAAGAATGCACTTTCCTATTTAACTTTTAGTTCTAAGATTTCTTTTTATGAATCTGCATAGTGATTTTATTGAACTGTAAGCTAAAATGAAAGCACCAGTGGGATTTTGTAGGGTTTTTCTTTCAACAAAGTATTTACTTGGGATAGAACACAAGTTTTAGAGCTGTGATTGATAGATGGTTGAAATAAAATGTCTGCAAAAGTAGAGAGAGCAGATTCAGGGCGACTTCACTTTGAATATTTAACAGTCCAAGTCAATGCAAACTGTAATGGACTATGGAAAGCTCCCATAACAATTATGTATTTTATTATGATTAAAAATTCCCACATGACCATACCTTTCTTTCTTTGCAACCTCAGCAAGAGAAAGCTGTATCCTTTATTTATATACAAATTGCATTACTAGTCTGAAATGCTAGGAAGCCAAATCAAAACGGCAACTTCTATTGTGAACATTGGTGCTTGTACTCTTCTCCACAAAAAGCACATGAATATACACATAAACATACATATAATATAATAATTAGTGTTTTGAGATAGAAATTAAGTAACAGCTGAAGAAAAAAATTGCATCTAGAGAAATGAAGTCGGAGTACAAATCTATTTTGGTCATCCTGTCGGTAATTCATGCTGGATAATCATGAGCCCAGCAGTTAATGACCTCTACTCTGATACATTAAGTCCAACCAAAGATAATGGTGTCCCGGGTAAATTAACAAACCCAGTGGTAAACTTGCTTCCAGTTCAGCAGGAGACAGTGTGCAAATTAGCATTAGTTCTTAATAAGATCAGTGTCCTGCAATCCACAGTTCTACACTGTTCATAATGCTGTCTCTTTTCAGGTGAAAATTTTTTCTCCTGAGAAGACTTGCACAGTACATACTCTAGACAGAGACTGTTGTCATCCTAATCAGTTCCCCACCTTAAAACTTTCCTCATTTTTCCCACTTTCATGCTGTGAAGGTTGCTGTGAGTTGTTGAGAATGATTATTCATTTGTAAGCTTCTTTAATAACATTTTCACTAGATGTTGAGGTTCCCAGCAGAGTCAACCAAGAATTTGATTTTATAATTATAACCATTCTGCAAAAGTTATGGTCAATGTATGGGCAGTCTTGGTGGAATTTACTAATCACCACTTTACATATGTTTTTCAAGCAGCATTTATATTTTGTTAAATAAATGAAACACCCCATGGACAAGTAGGCACTGAGTTATTTTGCAGGACACTGGTTCTCTTAGATGGCTGTGTCTGTCCTAGAGTGTATTTGTAAAGGATAAGACCTGCAGTGAGAGATGAGAGGTATTTTTAAAACTCTATTTTAAAGCCATGTTTTACTGTAGGATTTGGAAAATTGTATATTTTTAAAAGCAATTATTAAGAAAAAACTATGATATGATATTGGTGCACATCTGCTACTTTATTTGAATTAGATATATTTGGCTTTTGCAGAGTACCTGCTAAAAATGATACTTGGAGTGTTAGTGTTGCAAATAAATGACATTTAAGTGCCTAAACAAATAAGGTATGTGTGTGTGTGCACACGAGTGTGCGTGTGTTAGTTTGTATGTACAACCACCTATCTTAGAATTGAAGCACACGATGTTGAAAGTCTGCATGCTTACTTCAGTGGTTTTGGGATGTTTCGGATACAACTTTTCACACATTATCTGTCAAAAATTTTGTAAGTTAAAAAAAAAAATTAAATACATGGATCTTGTCTGAAGAATTCTCTCACTGTAAAATGTTTACCTTTTGTGACACATACTATTATTTCATGATTATGTTAAAATACACTTAAAGAGTTTTACATGTTAACCAGCTACTAAGAATGCCTTAATAGAGTACTAATTTTTGTTAGAGGTGTCTCGACAATTTGAATTTTATATGCATGCATTATGTTTTCTTAAAATGGGAAAATTATGCATCTGAAGGAATCTGTCTAGAATAATGGGGTTCTATAGAGGTTACTTTAATCACGTTCTCCAGCAGTTATAGCTGTTTTACATCTTATTTGCAACAAAAGGGAACTCTAATTATCTTCAAAAAGAGCATAAAATGGTGTGTCTTGCTGCTGATGTAGTGTTGATTCCTGAATGCTGCTGATAGGAACTGACAACTAAATGCATGTCACACTTTTCAGACATCAGCCGTAGTGACAGGATAACCACCTTTTGTGACCTAGGAACCCAAAGAGGGAGTATATATTTGCCTGTTAAGTAGAAACAATTTGCAGTCTTTCTTTTTTAAAATAAAAATATACTTGTCCCTGGGTTAAAAATAATTTATTTACTGTTAAAACTTGCTTATGTAACTTAAATTTAGAATCCATCTACTGTAAATTATCCTAAGTATATTTAATCTCAGTTCAAATCATAAGAGAGGTGAGTAGCCTGAAACCCTGACCCTCCATATCCTTGGTTTTTTTTTTTTCTTTTTGGTTCACAGACATAGGTGAACATATATTTATGCTCAGTACTAGAGTCCTGCATGTATCATTAACATGTGCTTGCAGTTTTATTTCCAGCTCATACGGATCTCATTTATAAATACAAATGAGACGCATATAGCCTATTACAAAATATTAAAACTAGAATTGAAAAGAAGATTGCATGTTTTAAGTCTGGCTGCAGTAGTCATGTTATGTACAGCGTTCGTAAGATTGAACGGGTCGACTCTGACCCCCAGATGTGAAATTAATCAATGCAGGTCTGTAATATACTGCAAATAACCAACGTGTACCACGAGACTTGATTTAAAGTTCACATTAAGTGATGGTGAGCTGGTCTAGGAAAGAACTCATACTCATCCATACATGGCATGTTCAAATATACAGAACTCAACCTCAAAACTAAGGTTGAGCCTTTGTGGAGAATAAAACCCATACTTTATACTCAGATAGACTTTTATGCACAACAATAACATCAGATCCTATTGCTTCTATCTGTCTTTACTCCTCTCCTGCCTGGAGTGGGAGACTTGAAAAGGGGGGGAGGTAAAGAGCAGAATATACATTTTCCTATATTATATATACAATTATGCAAAATATATCTTTATTATGACTGCTTAGACCAGAGCAAATTTTTGGTGAGCTCTGAATTTTGAGCATACAATGCACATTTATAGCTCAGCTATTTATAGAGTGAATTAATCTACTTTTGGAATTAAATTGGCATTCTCTTTCCTTTTGCCCAGCTAGCTTTCAAGTATTCAATAATGCAACTATAAGGAGTAATAGTAGGCAGACAGATGGAGAGAGAGAAACAAAATAGAAAAAAGAGAAAGAGAGGGAGGGAAGTAGTGAGAGTTCAGAGAGAGGTATACCTGCAATCAAGTTTGATAAAAATACAAGTATGCTCAAATAATTATGTGTCTTTTAAGATTGTATATACCTTCTACTACAAATACAGTAAATCAAAAGTGGCTATAAATAAAACTATGTTTGAGCAGATGGTATAATTCAAACAAATTCCTCCATTCATCCAACAAAAATTACTTCAACTTCTCTTTTTATCTTCTAGCTTTACTGAGGTATAATCGACACATAACACTGTGTAAGTTTAAAGTGTACAGTGTAATGATTTGCTATATAGGTATATATTGCAAAATGATTATCACATTACGGTTAGTTAACACATCCATCACCTCACATAGTTACAGTTTACTTCAACTTCTCTTGAGTACTCTAGGAATTTAGGACACAGCAGTGAAGAAGACAAACCAAAGAGGTGACACTGTAGTTGGGAAGATACAGGGTATTATTAATAATTGAATTACAATCATGATAAGGTAACGGGGAAGTGTGGGGTACTCAGAGGTCAAGGAAGACATCCTTGAGGAAATGACCACAGGCTGTGGAGGAATTAACTGCAGGAACTGGGAAAGAGAGGAGAGAGTAGTGGGTCTATGTTGGATAGAGTGTGGTACAGTGAGTGATGTTGTCCCTGGAATTAGGCCACTCTTATATTCCTTTGGTAGTAAGAGCAATAACGCTCTTCGGTCTTTGCATCTGAGTTCAAGGAGAGTTTCTTGGACACTCTATGATGATAGAAAACCAATTGCGCGTTTACTGCTCAAACAAATTTATTTTTGCTGTTGTCGTTAATGTGCACTTTGGAATCTGAAAAAGATTAATTCTAACAATTTCTAACTGTGCAACTTGGGGCAGTTTACATGGAGTCTCCATTTGCTCATTTGTAAAATAATGATAACACTTACCTTACTGGGTTATTGTGAAGAGTAAAATACATATATCAGCATACCTAGTATTCAGTAGGTGCTCAGGAAAACACATTTTTAGTAACTTGAGTTTAATAAAGAAAATTGTTCTGGAAAAGATTTGGAGATAAAATAGAAGGAAATAAAAGCAAAGACATGTAATGAAGAAAAATTCAACTCCCTTAAAACCTGCTACCTAAAAATCCTTCACACAGGAATCATTTTCTCAGTGCTCACTTCCAAGGCCGCATCATTAACTAACCCATCAGGTTCCAGCTCCTGGAATTTAAGCCTTTCCAAGCCAGGTGCCTTCATTCTGCCTTTATTTTTGCTGTATCCTCACTAATCTGGACTGTCAAAATTAAATATGTCCAAAATTTAAGATATATGTAAATGTAAGAAATTTCTTATCATTTTTGAGTGCTTTTGCTGTCAAAGAATCTTATAAACTACAGACAAGGGGGTGATATCACTTTGTTTTGTGAGTGTGTGTTTTAATTTAGAATTTTTCAGTCTTGAACAATGTATATATTTCAGTTTAGACCTCTTTTAATTCATCAGATGAATTATATGCCAATAATAATCCTGGAAGAATAAACCCAAGGCATTTAGTTAGATTGTTTACACATATTGCAGAGTTATTAAGCTCCTAAATTGATTTCAGTTACAATTAATATTGTAGGTAAAGTATTTGGGAGTTTTCATTTTCATGACACTGTATTTTTTAATTGAAGTATAAGTTGATTTACAATATTATATTAGTTTCAGGTATACAGCATAGCGATCCAATATTTTTATAGATTATGCTCCAGTTAAAGTTATTATAAAATATTGGTTGTATTCCTGTGCTGTACAATATATCCTTGTAGCATATTTATTTTATACATAGTAGTTTGTACCTCTTAATTCCCAACCCTATCTTGCCCCTTGCCCCTTCTCTCACCCCACTGGTAACCACTAGTTGATCTTGTATCTGTGAGTTTGTTTCTGTTTTGTTATATTCATTTATTTATTTTTTAAATTTCAGATATAAGGAATAATATACAGTATTTGTCTTTCTCTGCTCACTATGCTTATTTCACTAAGCATAATACATTCTGTGTCCATCCATGTTGTTTCAAATGACAGAATTTCATTCTGTTTCATGGCTGAGTAATATTCCATTGTGTGTGTGTACACACACACACACACACACACACACACACACGCCACATCTTATTTATCCATTCATCTGTCGATGGACATTGAGGTTGCTTTTATGTCTTGGCTATTGTAAATAATGCTGCTATGAACATTAGAGTGCATGTATCTTTTTCAGTTAGTATTTTCAGGTTTTTTTGTATATATGCCCAGGAATGGATTATATGATAGTTCTGTTTTTTTTTTTTTTAAGGAACCTCCATCCACAGCGGCTGCATCAATTTTCATTCCCACCAACAGTGTGTTAAGATTCCCTTTTCTCCACATCCTCACCAACATTTGTTATTTGTGGTCTTTTTGATGATAGCCATTCTGACAGATGTGAAGTGATATCTCATTGCAGTTTTGAATTGCATTTCTCTGATGATTAGTGACATGGAGCATCTTTTCATGTGCCTATTGGCCATCTGTATATATTCTGTAGAAAAAATGCCTATTCAGGTCTTCTCCCTCTTTTTGTCAATCAGGTTGTTTGTTTTTCTAATACTGAGTTGTATGAGCTGTTTATATATTGTGGATATTAACTCCTTATCAGTCATATTATTTGCAAATTTTTTCTCCCATTCAGTATGTTGTCTTCTAGTTTTGTTGATGGTTTTCTTTAATGTGAAAAAGCTTTTATGGTTAATTGGGTCCCTTTTGTTTATTTTTGCTTTTATTTCCTTTGCCTTAGAAGACAGATCAAAAAAATATTGCTATAATTTATGTCAAAGAGTGTTCCACCTATGTTTTCTTACAGGAATTTTATGGTTTCAGGTCTTACATTTAGATCTTTAATCCATTTTGAGTTTATTTGTGTATATGACTTGAGGAAATGTTGTAATCTCATTGTTTTACATGTAGCTGTCCAGTTTTCCCAGCACCACTTATTGAAGAGACTGTCTTTTCTCCATTGTATATTCTTGCCTCCTTTGTCATAGGTTAATTGACCATAGGTGTGTGAGTTTATTTCCGGACTCTGTATTCTGTTCTGTTAATCTATGTGTCTGTTTTTGTGCCAGTACTGTACTGTTTTGATTACTGTACCTTTGTAGTATAGTCTGAAGTCAGAGAGCATGATACCTCCAGCTTTGTTCTTTTTTCTCAAGATTGCTTTGGCTATTTGTGGTCTTTTGTGGTTTTATATAAATTTTAGGATTACTTGTTCTAATTCTTTGAAAAATGTCATGGGTATTTTGGTAGAATCACATTAAATCTGTAGATTTCTTTGGGTAGTATGGACATTTTAAAAATATTCATTCTTCCAGCCCATGAACATGGGATACCTTAACATTTCTTTGTATCATCTTCAGTTTCCTTCACGAATGTTTTATATTTTTCAAAGTATAGGTCTTTTACTTCCTTGGTTACGTTTTTTCCTAGGTATTTTATTCTTTTCGATGAAATTTTAAACAGGACTGTTTTCTTGCTGTCTCCTTCTGATAGTTCATTATTAGTGTGTAGAAGAGCGACAGATTTCTGTATATTAATCTTGTATCCTGCAACCTTGCTGCATTCATTTATTAGTTCTAAGAGTTTTTTTGTGGAGACTTTAGGGTTTTCTATATATAGTATCGTGTCATTTGCAAATATTGACAGTTTTACTTCTTCCCTTCCAATTTGGATTCCTTTTGTTTCTTGTGTGATTGCTTTGGCTAGAACTTCCAATATTAACGTTAAATAGAAGTTGTGATAGTGGGCATCCTTCTTGTTCCTGATTTTAGAGGAAAGGCTTTCACCTCTTCACTGTTGAGTATGATGTTAGCTGTGGGTTTGTCATAAACGGCCTCTATTATGTTGAGATATGTTCCCTCTGTATCCACTTTGATGACAGTTTTTATCATGAATCGATGTTGAATTTTGTCAAATGCTTTTTCTGCATCTATTGAAATGATCATGTGATTTTTTTATCCCTCCTTTTTTAAATGTTGTATATCACATTGATTCATTCACGGATATCTCTCTTTATCTTTAAATTTTGCCATTTTAATTATCATGTGTCTTGGTGTGAGTCTGTTTGGGTTATCTTCTTTGGGACCCTCTGTGCCTCCTGTACCTGGCTGTCTGTCTCCTTCTTCAGGTTTGCAGAGTTTTCAGCTATGATTTCATCAAATACAATTTCGACCCCATTGTTTTTCTTTTTGCTGTTCTGATTGGGTGATTTCCATTACAGCAATTCCCCTACATACAAAAGAGTTCTGTTCCGAGAGCACATTTGTAAGTCCAATTTGTTCATAAGTCCAACAAAATTAGCCTAGGCACCCAACTAACACAATCAGCTATATACTGCTGCTTTTATGCTTGCTTCTGGACATCCTGGGCTTGAAATAAAGGTACTGTACTACTGTACTCTATACAGTACAATAAAGAACACAAAAGCACAACCACTTGTAGAGGATGCACACATGTGACAATGTACACCAGACACGTGAACTAACTTACGTGACTGGACATGTGAATGCATATTCTCATCTTTGAAAGTTCACAACTTGAAGATTTGTATGTAGAGGACTTACTGTATTCTATCTTCCAGAACATTTATGTGTTTTTCTGTATCACCTAGTCTGTTAACTCCTTCTAGTGTGTTTTCCATTTCAGTTATTGTATTCTTCAGTCTGACTGGTTCTTTTTTATATTTTCTAGTTTCTTACAAAATTCTCACTGATTCTTTTCCCTAATTCAGTTAGCATTCTTATTACTAATACTTTAAACTCTTTATCTGGTAAATTATTTGTTTCATTAGGTTTTATTTCTGGGGTTTTCTCTTGTTCTTTTGTTTGAAACAAATTCCTGTGTCTTCTCATTTTGCTTAAACTTCTCTGTCTCTATGAAATTAGATGAAACAGTTACCTATCCCAGTCTTCAAAGTGGTTGGTGTCCTTGTGTAAGAGTGTAGACAGTCTGCATGTGCCCACTAGCTTTGATGGTTGAGCTGGGTCTGAAAGTGAGCACAAGTCATGTCTTCCCTCAGGGTGTGCCAGCAGCTATCACCTTGGTAGGAGGTGGGGCTGGAGATGGAGGGGCTAGAGAGAGCCAGGTGTTAGCCAGGATTCTCCTCTGCTCAGTGGACAATACCACGCTTCTGAGGGTGGAGGTGGGTCCCAAGTTGCTGTAGCAGAAGCTCTTAGGGTTCAGGTCTGAGCTGGCTCCATTCTGTCTATGTGTGTGTTCTCTCCTTCCTCTCAGCACTGACACTCTTGCCACAGAGAGGAACAGTGCTGGAGCAAGAGGTTCTGGAGTGTGTGCTCAGCATGTGTCAGGGCACAGGCACGAGTCAGAGTTCTGCACCACTCCCAATCCTCTGCCTCCATGAGAGTCAGCAGTGGCTGCCCTCTCCCTGTTCAGAGATTATGCCAGGTCCGAGCTGGCTCCAGTCCCCACAACTGCATATTCCCGTTGGCCGTGGCAGCCCTTGCCCTAGTGTGGAGCTGCACTGCAGAGCAAGAGGGGCTGGAGCGGGCACTTGGCACAGGTCAGGGCATGGGCTGTGGCAATCCTGGCAATAGTCATAGTTCCAGACCACTCCTGATCCACTGCCTCCATGAGCGCCAGCAATGGCCGCCCTCACCCTATGCAGATGCCATGTCACGTCTGAGCCGGCAGCCCTTGCCCCAGTGTGGAGCTGTGTCAGGGAGCAAACAGGGCCAGACCAGGCACTCAGCTCAAGCTGGGGCATGCTCGGTCGGTCAAACTGGCCAAAGTTCTGGGCAGTTTCAGTCTACTTCCTCAGTCTTGTTTTGGGAGCAAGCAAGCACGCACCCTCTTCTGAAAGGAGTCTAGATAGCTTACTGCTCCGGTGTCAGGCCCACTGGTTTTCAAACCAGCGAAGGGAACTAGTCTTCCCGGTGTGGGGCCCCAAGGCTGAGGCATCCAATGTATGGGTCAAACCACCCACTCCCCAGGGAGCATCTCTGAGCCTGTATAATCCCCCGCCTCTTTTTTGTCACGTCCCAGGGGTGCAGGCCCTGACTTGATTGCTTCTCTTCCCTTTCTACCCAATTCCATGTGGATCTTTCTTACAACCTCGGTTGTATGAGTCTTTCTGTTAGTCTCGTTTGTTTTCAGTGAGAACTGCTCCACATGTAGATGTATTTTTGCTGTGTTCTTGGGGGAGTTGAGCTGCGTGTTTTCCTACTCTGCCATCTTGATCTCCCTCTGGGAGTGATATCACTTTGAAGGAGGAATTGTGATTTAGTCACTCAATAGGCCTCTCTTTTGGCTGATTTTACATGATAAATGAGGGGAAACCTATGTTTAAAGTCTGTGAAGCTAATCTTTTTTTCACAACTTTCAGGTAGATAGATGCAAGGAAGAAAATTTTTCTAAAAGATAAAGGCATAAGTTTAAGACCTTTTAATTGTTAGGATATTGTTTAATCCAAATGGGGTTAAATAGATAGTAATCATATAGAATTTCCTCTCCTAAAACTGAATTATTTTCATATTTATTTTAGATTACTAACATTCCTAAAATGGTGCAAGTACAGAATTACAGAGACAGGAAAATAGATAAACAGGCAGAAGGGAACAGTGTTTGCATTTCCCCAATGGCAAATGATGTTGAACAACTTTTCATGTGCTTATTTGCCATCTGTATATATTTGATGAATATTTTTTTGTCTTTTGCCTATATTCTAACTGGATTTTTTTTTTTTTTTACTGTAGAGTTGTGAGAGTTCTTTATTTATTCTAGATACTAGTCCTTTGTAGGATATGTGATTTCCAAATATTTACTGCCAGTCTGCAGCATAATATCGTTTTTTAAAAAGGCTATCTTTCCTTCATTAAATTGCTATTACACCTCTGTTGAAAATCAGTTGTGCAAAGTTCTGTTGGACTATTTCTGGATTCTATATTCTGTTCTATTCGTTTATGTGTCTTGATTACTGCAGCTATATAATAGGTCCTGAAATCAGTAGATAGATTCTCCCACCTTATTTTTCTTTCTCAAGATTATTTTAGCTATTCTAGTTCCTTTCCATATAAATTTCATAATAATCTTGTCTATTTTTACAAAAAAAAATCTTTCTGGAATTTTAACGGGAATTGTGTTAAACCTGTGTATAAGTTTGGGAGAATTGACATTTTTTCTTATGTTCAGTCTTCCAGTCCATAAATATGGTATGTCTCTCCATTTATTAAAATCTTCTTTTATTTCTTTCATCATCATTTTGTGGTTTTCTGAATACAAGTTCTGCACATGTTTTGTTAGATTTATACCTATTTCTTTTCTCTTTTTTTTTTGAGTGATTGTAAATGGTATTATATTATTAATTTTAGAGTCCATGTGTTCACTGATAATATATAGAAATACAACTAGTATTTGTGTATTTTTCTCATATCCCATGACCTTAATGAATGACTTATTAGTTCCAGGTATTTTTTGGTTTTGATTTTTAGATTTCTTGGTGTTTTCTATGTGAGATCATGTCATGTGAAATATAGAGTGTGTTATGTCTTCCTTCATGATTTGTATGGCTTTTATTTTTCTTGCTGTATTGCACCAGCCAGAGCTTCCAGCCCTGTGTTGAATAAGAGTGGTAGGTGTGAATATTTTTGCTTTGTTCGTGACCTTATGGAGAAAACTCTTTCACCACTAAATATAATGTTAGCTATAGGTAGTATATGAATTTTTTTTTCAAGGTGAGGAACTCCACTCTACTCTTATTTTTCTGAGATTTAAAAATTCTGAATCAGGGTTGAATTTTGTGAAATTCTTATTCTGCATCAATTGATATGATATAAATTTCCTTTCTTAGCTTGTTAATATGGCGACTTTATAGATTGATTTTTTTTTTTTTTTTTTGTGGTACGCGGGCCTCTCACTGTTGCGGCCTCTCCCGTTGCGGAGCACAGGCTCCGGACGCGCAGATTCAGCGGCCATGGCTCACGGGCCCAGCCGCTCCGCGGCATGTGGGATCTTCCCAGATCGGGACACGAACCCGTATCCCCTGCATCGGCAGGCGGATTCGCAACCACTGCGCCACCAGGGAAGCCCTATAGATTGATATTTGAACATTAAGCCATCCTTTCATCCCTGGAATATACTCTATTTGTTCATGAGGTAATATAATAATTTTTATATATTGCTAAATTTTGTTAATACTTTGTTAAGGATTGTTGTGTAAATATTCACGAGGAATATTGATCTGTAGTTTTCTTCTTTTGTACTGTCTTTGTCTAGTTTTTGTATCAAGGTAAAATGTATTGAGAACTGTTTCCTCCTCTTCTATTTTTCAGAGAAAGACTGTGTAGAAATGATGTTAAATCTTTAAATGTTTGGTAGCATTCTCCAGTAAAATCATATGGGCCTGTGTATTTCTTTGGGGAGAGTTTTTAAATTACAAATTCTATTTCCTTAATAGCTACAAAGATTTTCAAGTTATGAATTTCATATTGGCAAATTCTGGTAGTTTGTGTTTTTCCAGGAATTGGTCCATTTTGTTTAAGGTCCAAATGCATGTGTGTAGAGTTTTTTCCTCCCTCCCTCCCTCCCCCCTCCCCCTTTCTTTCTTTCTTTCCTTCTTTCCTTCTTTCCTTCTTTCTTCCATGTCTGCAGGGTCTGTAGTGATATTCCCTGTTTCATTTATGATGTTGGTAATTTGTGTCTTTCCATTTTTTACTTTGTCAGTCTTGCTAGTCTTGTTAATTTCTTTGATATTTTCAAAGAACCAGCTCATTGTTTCACTGATTTTTCTCTGTTGTTTTTCTACATTCAATTTCATTGATTTCTGCTTCTGTCTTTATTTTTTTCCTTCCTTATGCTTGCTTTGGGTTTATTTTACTCTTATTTTTCTATTTCTTAAGGTGGAAGCTAAGATTATTGAGACTTTCCATCATTTCTAACATAAGCATTTAAGGCTACAAATTCCCCAGTATTGTTTTGTCTGTGTCCCACAAGTTTTGATGTTTATTTTAATTTTGTTAGATTCAATGTATTTTTTAATTTCCTTGAGACTTGGTATTTGACCCATAGATTATTTAGAAATGTGTTGTTTAGTTTCCAACTGTTTGAAGATTTTTCTTTTATCTTTCTGTTAATAAGTTCTGGTTTGATTCCATTGTGACCAGAGAACATACTCTGTACTATTTCAATTGTTTTGTATTTTTGAGGTTTGTTTTATGGACCAGGATATGGTCTATCTTGGTATATATTCTGTGGATACTTGAAAAGAAGGTGTATTCTGCTGTGTGGGGGTGAAGTGTTCTGTAAATGTTGATTAGATCTTGTTGGTTGATGGTGTTGTTGAGTTCTTCTATATCCTTGCTGGCTTTCTGCCTAGTAGTTCTATCAGTTATTGAGAAAGAACTGTTGATGTCTCTAACTGTAATTTTGGATTTATCTCTTCTTTCAGTTATATCAGCTTTGGCTTTACATATTTTTCAGCTCTGTTGTTTAGTGCATACACTTAGGATTGCTATGTATTCTTAGTAGATTGGATCTTTCATTATTATATAATGTCCCTCTCTGTCTCTGGTAATTTTTTTGCTCTGATGTCTATTTTATCCAACATTTATAAAGCTAATTCTGTTTATACCTGATTAATGTTTGCATGATATACCTTTGCCTATTCTTTTATTTTCAGCCTCCCTATATTGTTATATTCAAAGTAAAGTGCCTGTAGATTACATATAGTTGGCCATGTTTCTTAATTCATT
Organism: Leucopleurus acutus; assembly: GCF_964270905.1. Classification (NCBI taxonomy): domain Eukaryota; kingdom Metazoa; phylum Chordata; class Mammalia; order Artiodactyla; family Delphinidae; genus Leucopleurus; species Leucopleurus acutus. The sequence goes on along the minus strand of NC_139142.1, from coordinate 80,676,553 downwards.
CTACCAATTTCTGCCTTTGGTTTTATTTAGACCATTAACATTCGATGTAATTATTGATATGTTAGGAACTAAGTCTGCCATTTTATTTTTTGTTATATGTTTGTCTCTATGGTCTTCATTGCTCTGTTTTATTTTAACTGCCTTCCTATGAGTTTTACCTGAATATATTTTATAATTACACATTCATCTATCTGTACTTGTTTTGAATGTATCTCTTTCTATAGTATATATGCATATAAAATCTCAGTTCACTGGTGTCATCATTTTACCAGTTTCATATCCCTTTATTTTCCACCATTTATAACCTAATAGTATGAAATATTTTATCTATCTGCCTTTAGAACTACACCAGATATTGTTTTGACTTTTGCTTCAACTGTTAAATATAATTTAGAAGACTGAAGAGGAGAAGGAAAGTCTATTGTATATCCTCATATTTTTGACACTCTATTTATTCTTCCTTCCTGATGTTCCAAGATTCCTTCCTTTATTTCCTTTCTGTTTAGAGAACTTCCTTAGCCATCCTTTTAGGGTAGATCTGCTGTCAACAAGTTGTCTTAGTTTTCCTTAATCTGAGGATATCTTGATTTCCCTTTCATTCCTGAAGGTTATTCCTGCTGGTAAAGAACTCTGAGTTGACAGGGTTTTTATGTTTTTGTTTTTTGTTTGTTTGTTTTCAACATTTGAAACATGTTGTGCCACTTCTTTCTGGTGTTTATAGTTTCTGATGAAAAAGCCACTCTAATTATTTTCCCCAAGGGGTATTTTCTCTCTCATAGCTTCAAGATATTTTCTTTTTATTTAATTTTTATATGTTTGGCTATCATGTGCCTTGGTGAGGATTTCTTGGGGTATATTCTGTTTGGAAATTATTAAACTTCTTAAATATATAGATGTATGTCTTTTGCTAAATTTGGGAAGTTTTCAGCCATTATTTCTTTAAGTACTTTTTCAGTCCCGCCTTCTTTCTTCATTTCTGCTAAGATACTGGCTACATGGATGTTAGATCTTTTGTTACAGTCCCACAGATCCCTGAGGGTTTCTTCCTTCTTTTTTTCAGTTTATTTTCTCTCTGTTGTTCAGATTGCATAATTTAAATTGTTCTATCTTCAAGTTCACTGATTCTTTTCTCTCTTCCCTCCATTCAGCTCTTGAGTACAACCATTGAGCTTTTAATTCAGTTATTGTATTTTTCAGTTCTAAAATATGTTTGCTTTCCCTTTGTATTTTCTATTTCTTGGGTGAGACTATTTTTTCATTTGTTTCATGTGTGTTCATAATTGTTCATTGAAACACTTTGATGTTAATTGCTTTAAAATATTTATCAGATAATGCTAGCATTTCTGTTTTCTAGGTGTCATCACTTATTGTCTCTTTTAAAAATTTTTCATTCAGTTTGAAATCTTCCTGGGTTTTGGTATGACAAATGATTTTCAAATGAAACCTTGACATTTTGGATATAATGCTATGAGACTCTGGATCTTATTTAAGTCTTTGAGTTAGGTGGCTTCTTCTGTTCTGGCAGAGAAAGGAGGAGCACTCCTTTGTTCCTGCCAGGTGAGTAGAAGTCCATGTTTCCTGATTGGCCTCTTTTGACACCTGAGGTGGGGGCTCTTTATTACAATTGAGTGAGGGTGAGAACTATGGCTCCCCCAGTGCCTCTATTGGCTTCCCGGGCTTAGAGGGTAGGAGTGTGTCCTTATTGTTCCCCAAGTAGCCTTCACTGACACCATGGTGTGAGGGCCTCATTAGCACTGGGCAGTGGTGATTCTCCATTAGTCCTCCTCTGACTTCATCCCACCAGGGATGGGGAGGGACATCTTATCACTGTGGTGGAGATCCAGGATCTCCATCACCTAGTCTCCATTGACATTGGGGCAGGGGTGGCTCATTACTATCTGGCAGGAATGGAAGTCCTGACTGTCTACTTGAACTTCTCTCACATTACCACCATAGGGGGTTTTGGATACCTCATTACAGCCTGGCTAAACTGACAATCCAAGTAAGCTCCCCACTCAGCCTTTGCTAGTATGGGTGAGGGTGGGGCTACAGTTTTTCTCTGTAGTGTTTGGCTATAGCAGAGCAGTTATTTTCTAAAAGTTTCCATTCTTACAAGGCTACCACTTTCCTGGTTGTTTGACTAGAGAGTGTTAGGCTTTGTTGGTTCTTCTTCTGTTTGTGCCCACTGGTATTTCTGGTATTGTCTGCTTCTTCGGCAACAAGTTTGGTATACATGAAGCTAAAAGAAAAAGCAGAGGACTCATCACCAAGTTTTTCTTTGCATCCCAAGTTCTCTAGCATGTCTGCCTTCTCTCCACATTTCAGAGACTTCATATGTTTGTTTTATATATCATGTTCAGGCATTTTACTTGCACTTAGTGAGAGGCACAGGCAAAAGTATGTCTACTGCATTTCCCGGAAGAAGTCTCCCTGTCCAGACTAGCTTTACCATTTACATTCTCACCAGTATTGTATGAGAGGTCTAGCTTCTCTACATCCTCTCCAGTATTTGGTGTTATTACTGTTGTCTATTTCAGCTGTTCTAATAGATGTATAGTGATATCTCATCATGGTCTTAATTTTCATTTCCCTAAGGGCTAGTGATGTTGAATATCTTTTAATGTGCATATTTGCACCTATGTATGCTTTTTGATGAATGTCTTTGCATGCCTTTTGCCCATTTTTCTATCTGATTCCAATTTAGCTTAGATTATCAGAAGACTGACTATTCGCAATTATTAAGCCAATTTCTGTCAACAGTGCTGCGAAATAGAGAAATGAGACAGTGTTACTTATTACCTACACCAGAGTTTCTCAACTTTGGCACTGTCACTGATATTTTGGACTGGATAATTCTTTGTTGTGGGAAATTGTTCTGTGCATTGTAAGATAATTAGCAGAATCCTTGGCATGTAGCCATTAGATACCAAGCCCCCTTTGCTCTCTTCCTCTAGTTATGACAACCAAAACTGTCTCCAGATATTGCTAACAATCATCTGGGGGTAAAATCATCCTCAGTTGAGAACCACTGATCTACACTCACTTAAGCCAATATTAGTATATGTATTAAATTCAAGATCTTCCATAGGCTCAGTTTGACTCTTTTACACATAATTCAGTCTTCTTTTTCTATCATGACTTCCTCCTCTGTGATGCAGCACCTCCTTCACTCCACCAGCAACTCTGTTGCACACCCCCACTCCTCTGCCTATTCCCCAGGCCTTCCTTCAAGTTGGTGTATTATAGATCACATGTAGTTCTATTAATACTATTTTTCTCTCATTTGCATGTTTTTTTCTCATTAAAAGGTCATTATCACAGTGGAAACCTCTTAGGGTGGCATAAAAAAGATTGTGAACAGTCCAGTCTTTACTGAAACTTTAACTCTACCTGATAAAGCTCCCACTGTGTTCTTGGCTCACTTCAGGTTTGTGATCAAAAAATGCTTAACCTTCATGGTTTCATCTGTTTCTTCTCAATGTTTTTTCCATTTCTCCATAATTTCTTACTGACCTCTTCAGCTTCTCCTGAATATATCTTAACTCACTTTGTTTCTGCTAACTAAATTTGATGCTTTTTGCTCTTCTTTCATAATAGGCGATCTGAATTGCCCTCTTTCCCGTAGTATGTCCCATGTAGGATTATTTATATAAAAGAAAGACCAAGAGATAACCCAGTCACTCCTAAATGAAGTCAAGGATTTGTATCAATGTAATAACAAGAAATTCTCTTGTTTTCTGAAACAGGAAATAATAAAAATGGAAATGTGAACCGTATGTTGGAAGTATAATATAAATTGAGATCTAAGAGACATAAATATCTAAGAAAAAGGACATGCTTAGTGCATAAGGAAATCTGGCCAGGGTGACCCTATTTCATGTATATAAATGGACAGATAGGCGTAACATGATAATAATCTGTATCTTGGCTACACAACATTCCTTAATGTGGACCTCGACCACAAGGGACAAAAAATGATTATGTTAGATTTCATTATTTGCATTATTTTAAATACAGTATTTAGCAGAATAAGGATGTCAAATCATAATAATGGCCTCTCTTTTTCCTTTTCCTTTCTAGAATTGGTTGAGTAAATGTATCACATTTTGCTAAGAACTCAGCCATAAGATCACAGGAATATATCCTCCTAATCAATTAGAATTAACTCATTCTGTGCTGATGTACTTCACCTTCTTCATGTTAGAGTTGTAAAACAAAGCATTGATATAAAGTGATTCAACCATTTATGGATTATCAGGTTTTTAATGTTCAAAAGATGTGAACATCTCTGATAATTTCAGGACGTATTTTTATTTCAATATTTAATTCCAATATTTTCCTAAGCCACGGAAGTCTAGATGTGATGAGGCATTACTTTTGTGTAAACTACAGAAATTGAAGGAATATTTTGCTGTCCTAAACTTTATTGGTTGTTGGAATGTTTGCAATAACAGATAAAATTTAGTTGACCTTTTTAAAAATTTGACTTGACTTTTTTGGAGCCAGTCGTTTTCCCATTGGATTTGAGTAAAAGGTTAAGCCAGCTCTTCCATATAAATTATTACATATTGGTGAGTCACATAGGTGTTGGGAATTTGACAGGTTGTGAGGTTTTCTTCAATATGTGACGCTAGAAAATATGACACCCAAAACTAACTTGCAAGATGTATTTTTCTCAAAACATCTTACAATTTAGGAAATGCTCCATTTCAGCATGCTGCAAAACCTGTTTTAAAAAGCAATAGTTTTTAATTAATGTCAACTATTGCGTTTGAGGATTAGTCATATCTTTTGCTATTACTATTCCTTTTGTTTACAATTCTGCTTATTAGCACATCCGATTGGAAGAGAAGTTTTTTTTTAAGAAGTTGGAAATTTGAGTTAAACCATTACATTATTTTCTAACATCCCTGGTCAATTTGGGAGTGGAGATAGTGTGGCCTATGGACCAAATTACCAATCAGGAACACATGTGAATTTCATATTACATTATAGGTGACTTAGAATCAGCATAAGTGAACTAAATCAATGTTCATGATGTGCTATTGTAATATTTTCCCTTAATATGCTTAGCAGCATCAGTAAAATGAATAAGAATAGCATTGACTAAAACATAGTTTTATCCAGTTCTGAAAAATAGGAGTTATAAAAAAGGTTTTTTAGAAATATAAGGATGTACTATATACAAGAGAGGACTGGCCCTCTATTGAAATCATTGAGTTACCAAAGTAAAATGTATAAATATGTATAGAAATGTAATCCTTTATAAGATTAAGTTATAACTGGCATATGTGTGTATATATGCATCTGTGTACGTATGTCTATATCTGTATCTACCTATATCTTAGTTTTTTCTATTGAAAATATAATTTCTTAATTGTGGCAGGTTTAAAATTATCTAAGCCAAAAATTTGAATAAAAATTACATTGTGTTCATATTGGAGCAAAGGAATCAGTCTCTCCAACTGTTTTCTTGGAGCAGTTAAGAAAAAACACTTTTTTTTTTTTAATCAAAAGATGAGTTTTAAAGAACTCGAAGAGCACTTTAAAGTGTAAGTTGATCTAAAGAATTCTTGGAAATACTTTTCTGTGGTAATGAAATAGAGAATGAAGCTGAGAACTTTCAACTAAGGGTTAAAAAAAGTAAATTTAGTCATTTGTATTGTTTTGTTTACTTAAATATAAAAGTCAATATATATATATATATTTACATAGATATTTTCTAATTGCTCTACTCCCCATTGCTTCTTGTATCCTGTTTCTTCTTTTAGGCCAACCTTTTTTTTTCCTTATATAAATTACTTAGCTCTTTTATCAAGGGTCTTAGAGTCACCAGCTATCTGTCTTTATTTAAAAATATCTTAAATAGAATTTTTGTTTTAAATGATAGCATAGATGGGTATTCAAGTCTCTTGATTATTTTCCCACACAAGTAAATAAGTTCTATTTGGTTATTTTAAAGCAACTTCTTTTGTCTTAGTTTTTATTTTTTTTCTTTCACTATGCTTTCTATTTCTACTTATATGCCTTCAATCCTTTCAAGTATACTAATTTTGTGATTCAATTAATATTAAGTTCCTGGAGGCAAATCCTCTAGTTTATTGTGACTATTGAATTTATTTCATGGTGGATCATTTCCTTTCATAATTTTTAATTTTGAAATTTTAGCCTATTTTTAAAGAGATCTGTACCTACTGACTTGTTGAAAGATGGCTAGAATTTCTTTTTCTAGATGAATTCAAGATTTCACTAGTCAAGACAAGTTTTTACATTTTTCCCCTATAAAATCAAATTCCATAGTTCCACATGTAGTGTAGGCCTAGAGTTGGGTTTCTTAAAGTAAGCCACCTTATCTTGTCTTCTCTTGTCTTCTCTTGTCTTGTCTTGCCTTGAAGTTGAAGCAAAGGCAAGTTTTGGTGTTACTTTTCTGAGCTGGAGAGTAGGATATTTATAATCCTTCTTTTCATGAGAGATAGCACATAAAGACTCTAAGGTTTATGCAAAAATCTCTGTTCCAACCTGCAGTCTTACCTGGGTTCTAAATCATGTTCTTCAGTCTGTGTAGATGTTAAAAACTGCAGAGCCTAGCCATTAGAATTTATGCCATTCAAACATTCCTCTGCGGCTATAGAGTTATCCACTCAAAATTTTACCGTTTTAGCTTTATTTCTTCTTCCTTTCTACCCCTGAATATTTCCTTTTCTTTCATGTGTCATTATTGTATTGTTTCATATTTTTCTTGTATTACCTTGTTAATTATACCTTCTTTACTCTTCTTTTAATGGATAACTTAGAGATTACAAAATATATGTTTGACTTATTGAAATATAATACATATTATTACTTTTAATACTTTTAAAATAATGTAGAATCCTATAACATATAGTCTCCATTTACCATTCTCTGACCTTTTGCATTATTGTTGTCATGCATTTTAATTTTCCCTATATTTTAAACTCCAAAAGACATTACTATTAATGTTATTATTAATTTTTAAAAATATTTACCCACATATTTATATTTTCCAGTAGTCTTTATTTCCTCCTGCATTTCCGTGTTTACATTTGGAATCATTTTCCTTTGGCTTGAAGGACTCTTTTAGGGTATATTATGACAGGCTTCTTGTAAACCAATTGCTTTAGTTTTCCTTTGATAACATCTTTATTTCACTTTCATTGCTGAAAGATATTTTTGTTTGATATGGAATTTTAAATTGACAATTATTTTCTTTTAGCACTTCAAACATTTCTTTCCATTATCTGCTGGCATATGTTATTTCTATTGAGAAATCAGCTTTCCGGCTGATTGTTTTAATGTCTTCTCTCTCTAGCTGTCCTTTGATTATTAATTGTCTTAGGTATTTAGCAATTATATTGTGGTTTTTGGTATTTATCCTGCTTGGTTAAATTTCATGCATCTGTAAATAAATCTTTTCCATTGATTTGGAAAACTTTCCTGCTTTCTTTGTATGATGCTTTTGTCCCATTTTCTCTGTCTAGTCTTTCTGGAACTCCACTTTCACACATATTAGAAATTTTGAGCATATTCTACATTTTTTTTTTTTTTGCTCTTTTTTTTTTTAAGTTTCATCCTAACTTCTGTGTTTTAACTTCAGTATTTTCTATTGACTTGTCTTCCAGTTCATTAATTCTGATTTCATTTGTATCTAATCTACTAAAACTTTGTGTTCTTAATCCAGATATTGTATTTTCAGTTCTAGAATACCCATTTGATTCTTCTATATAGATTCCAATTCTTAATTATTTTGCTTCTAATCATTTTATGTATTTTTATTCTGTTCATCTATTTTACTGGACATATTCAGTACTAATAGTAGTTTTAAGTATGTATTGGCTGCTTCAAAATGTGGATTATTAACTGGTCTGCTCCTATTGTCTATCATTTTATTATATACCAGGCATTGTATATTTAAAATCCACACACTCTCTAGCTGATATTCTCTTCTACCAGAGAGGATTAAATGTCTCCTCTGTTAAGAAGGTGGAATGTAGGATATGATAGGGTTGGAGGGTTTATCAATTCAACACAATCAAGGATTAGGTTGTGTTGAGAGTAGGTTGCAGTTTTGATCAGATTTAATCTATGAGTGGGTCACCCTGATTCCTAGGGCATGGCCACCAGGGATTTCAAGTGACAGCCTGATGAATCTTTGTCTTTTCAGCTCTGAAAAACCTCAGGAATTACATCTGCCTAAGAGAGGATTAACCTTAGCTCTTTAGCCTCACACTCCATGGAACTTCACAGTTTGGTCTTGAGGGGGAAACTGACGTTGTGTTTGATGTCCTCAGGTCTCCAATTTTATCATTCCAGCCCTACACAAATGCCAAAGTTTCCGTTGTTTTCAATGTATCTCAGAAGCAGCTTCTGCCAGATCCGAGTCTGGATTTTCAGCATCCAGTTATGCTCAACATTGGTATGTGTCCTTAGGGAAAACTACCTGTAGATCCGTAAACTGAGTATCAACTCACACATTCCAGGGATTTTGTCTCTTCTTTGCTTTTTTAAAATTGTCTCCTCCTCCTGATGGGTCTTGGTTTTCTCAGTACCATGAAACTATAGGATATTTCACTCTTTCCACAAATTTCAGTTTAGCTCTTTTGTCTTCCATTGAACTTCAGAATTCAAGGGATGTCAAGGGTAGGGGAAATGGCCTTTTGTTTAAGGTCCCGTTAGGTCTCTCCAATTTTGTCAGTGCAACTTCTGTGATTGCTAAAAGTTTTTCTTGTTTTTCTTTTTGCATCAGTGGCCCTGAGGTTATGTCAAGCCCTTGTTCTTAACATCTAGCCTGTACCTAGAATCAGCAGATGATATGGGGGAAAAAATCATCTAACAGCTTACCTTACTTTTGGACACTTTGCCCCTCTGTGGAAATTGAGTCCTTCTAGTTCTCATTACTTCTACAGCTCTCTGATACTTTCAACATTAAATTTTTTTCTGTAATGTCAGCTTTTCCAATTGTTATAAGCATAAGTATTGACATAGTATATCTTAACTGGAAGCAGAAGTCAGTTTTTCTATATATCAGTATTTCATCTATATCATTGGCATGTGTTTACAGACAGAGAGGGATCTGTTTAGGTATACCATTGTTGACATTATTATCAACAAATATTTTTGTTGAAATTTTAAGCTATGTAATTTACTAAATGCTTGATATAATCTACAGGCGTATCTTGGAGGCACTTTGGACTAGGTTCCAGACCACTGCGACTAAGTGATATCGCAGTAAAGTGGATCACACAAATTTTGAGGTTTCCCAGTGCACATAGAAGTTATGTTTATACTATACTATGGTCTACTAAGTGTGTAATAGCATTGTACATGGCTTAATTTTAAAATAATTTGTTTATAAAATATGCTAACTGTCATCTGAGCCTTCAGTAAGTCATAATCTTTTTATTGGTGGAGAGTCTTGCCTTGATATTGATGGCTGCTGACTGATCAGAGTGGTGGTCGCTGAAGATTGGGTAACTGTGACAATATAAGGCAATGAAGTTTGCTTAATCAATTGACTCTTCCTTTCACAAATGATTTCTCTGTAGTACGCAATGCTGTTTGATAGCATTTTACCCAAAATTGGAGTCAAATCCTCTCAAGCCCTGCTACTGCTTTGTCAACTAAGTTTGTGTGATATTCTGAATCATTTGTTGTCATTTCAACAGTCTTCCTAGCATCTTCACCAGGAGTAACTTCCATCTCAGGCAACCACTTCCTTTGCTCATCCATAAGAAGCAACTCCTCATTCATTAAATTTTTATCATGAGATTGCAGCGATTCAGTCACATTTTCAGGCTCCACTTATAATTCTAGTTCTCTTGCTATTTCTACCATATCTGCAGTTACTCCCTCCACTGAAATCTCGAACCCCTCAAAGTTATCCAGGAGGGTTGGAATCAACTTCCTCCAAATTCCTGTTAACATTGATATTTTAACCCTTTCCATGAATCATGAATGTTCTTTTTTTTTTTTTTGCGGTACTGTTGTGGCCTCTCCCGTTGCAGAGCACAGGCTCCAGACGCACAGGCTCAGTGGCCATGGCTCACGGGCCCAGCCGCTCCACAGCATGTGGGATCTTCCCGGACCGGGGCACGAACCCGTGTCCCCTGCATCGGCAGGCGGACTCTCAACCACTGCGCCACCAGGGAAGCCCATGAATGTTCTTAATGGCATCTAGAATGGTGAATCCCTTCCAGAAGTTTTCAATTTACTTTGCCCAGATCCATCAGAGGAATCATTATCTATGGCAGCTATAGTCTTATGAAATGTACTTCCTAAATAATAAGACTTGAAAGTCGATATTACTCCTTGATCCTTGAGCTACAGAATGAATGTTGTGTTAGCAGGCATGAAAACAACCTGAATCTCCTTGTACATCTCCATCAGAACTCTTGGGTGACCAGGTGCATTGTCAATGAGCAGTAATGTTTGGAAAAAAAATTTTTTTTTTGAGCAGCAGGTCTCAACAGTGGGCTTAAAATATTCAGTATACCATGTTGTTAAACAGGTGTGCTGTCATTCAGGCTTTATTGTTTCATTTATAGAGCACAGCCAGAGTAGATGTAACACAATTCTTAAGGACCTTAGGATTTTCAGAATGGTAAATGAGCATTGGCTTCAACTTAAAGTCATCAGCTGCATTAGCCCCTAACAAAAGAATCAGCCTGTTCTTTGAAGCTGTGACCAGGCATTGACTTCTCTCTAGCTATGAAAGTCCTAGATTAAGTCTACCATCTTATATGAGCATCATTCTCAGCACCCCAAAACAAATAGAGTATAACATCAAAGATCACTAAAATCATTTTGTAGATAGGGACAAATCAAACAATTAATGATTGGTGAAGTTGGGATTTTAATTCACACTACTAAACCACACTGCCTTGTACCAAATCCTTATAGGGTATAGGGCATTATTATTGCTTTTAGTTATTTTCTAACTCTATAGACATTTGATTTTCCACTCCAAAATAGGATCAATCCCTAAGCTGTTGTTACCAAGTTTAATACGAGTTTAATAATACCACTCTTATTTTAGGCGTTTGAAAATATATTGGCATGTCATATCAGTACCATATACAATCTAAGCATTTGTGTAGCAAAATTCCTGATACAAATGCACTCAGTATTTAGAAAATGGACCCAACATGCGTCATTGTCAACTAAGTCTCTGTTCATGCTGATTTCTGATGGTTTTGCAGAATATTGTGTTAGTTTTTAGGGCTAATGAGTTTAGCTTAATTTCTTTACCCCTCTCAGCCAAGTCTTTCCACAATGTGGCTTCTCCCATGGGGTCCTTGCTAATAAATATTTTAATTGAACTGCTTTATTAAAATGAGTGTCTATATGATCATCTAGACACCCCACAGATGTGAGGAGAGATTATGAGTTTAAATGAGATTGGGGTAGGCAGATCCAGATTCTATCCTGATACTGCATTATCACAAACCCTGATAATAAAGAAAGCCAAGTTCACAGAAGATTAGTAAACATAATGAAATGAAACTTTAAGTACTTGTTAAGTTTGCTTTCAGCAAACCATCAATATTTATTAAGCATGAGAAATTGGCACAATTTCCAAGCAGAATGTTATTAACCACATATTAATTTCAGTTGCTATGTAACTTGATCATTCACTGATTTTATTCAGCTAGGTAGGTCATTGTCTAGTTTCTTATCCCTATAAAAAATGATCTTCCATCCATATTTTGTAAACAAAGTAATCAAAATTGTTGCTTCCATTTCTGTTTAGAATAGAATTTTCCCTTGTTTCTTTGGTTTTTCCCTGACAGCCACAACTATTCACAATTCATTTTATTTTGAATAATATTTATCCCTTTATAATTTGTTTTGAATTTTTATGTGATTTAATAATTTTGTATAACTCTATTATATAAGTTGCAAAAGAGTATTTGCCCAACAAATCAAAAATTTAAGAAGGAACAAAAAAACCTCCTTAAAAGAAATTTTCAGGTCTTTTTATACTTCTAAAAGTTTTTCTTACCATATTCATTCTCTATATGTAATTAAATCTAAATAGCATTTAAATATAATTATATTAAGATGTTGTATTTAATTCAAACCTTGCAATAGTCATGGATGTCAAAGATTTCATATTCTAAGAGAAGAACAAAATAGTCATAGAATAATATTAAGACCTTCCTCTATTCCTACACCAAAAGCAGGTTATTACAACTTGAGAAAAGGAAGTTGAGATCTCTCTTAATTTAAACGACATCTCACTTGATAAAGAATTTAAAACTTGAGGTGGTAAAAGATGAGGGAGAAGAAAGGAATAGATGTTATTGCGATGAAGTAAAGCAAGGCTTCTTTTTCTTGGGAAGGTACAAGGAAGAATCTAAAGATGATTCAGTTAGTTCTAGAAAAGAGGTGTCAATGACAAAATGATGAAGATTATATCTCTCTTCATAAATACTATTTCAATTTAAGTAACAATAAAGTTGTTTACAAATAAATCCTTTTAAAATCATTATTTTGGGGCAGCTGATTAATCTGAAAATAAAAACATCCATCAAAACTTTATCAAATCTTAAGAATATTGGAGTTTATTATTAATTTTATTTGTACCCCATATTTGGAACATTATGAAGAATCCAATCATAAAAGAAATTGGGCAAATATACCATTTAATATTTGAGCCTGATAAATTGTCCCATTTTAATATAGTTAAATCAAATTTTTTTAGACTTTCTTTGAGTCCTAATAAGAATATGTTTTTACACTGTGAGCTTCTGAAATTGCATTTTAACACTGGCTATGATCCCCTCATCCACATCTGGCTCCAATCACCTTTTAAACTTTCTAAAATCATCATAATAATAAAGATAAATTGAGTACCCCTAAATACAGCATGTCTTGGTTTCCCAAATTTAGTTCACTCTTAGAATGTGTTCTGCTTCCATTCTTAGTTTGCTTTCACTCCTCTGGTCACTGCTTTCGGGTCTCTCAAATTATATTCTTGTGACCTTTTTTGCAATTTGAAAACATCTGGGAATATTTCAATCCACCCTAGAATTTGATCCATGAAAAAGAATAGACCAGATAAATGTCCCTCCCAGGAATTTCCTTGGGTCCTATGAAGATGTGCCTAATTCTTTCCTTCTCAAGTGACCTTTGGGTCACAAAATATTCCTTATCTTTCCTCTCAGGGTAATAGTTATCTACTGCTTTATATTTATTTGATTATATTACAATATAATTCTTCATAAAACTAAAAGGTCCCCAGAATGGTGATTTTCTGTCTGCACAGAGATTTGGCTAGCCACAGATAAATGGTAGACTTCTTTCAGTAAAAAAACTCTAAAAATTAAATAAATACCATCTCTTTCACCTATTTCTCCTGCCCCCAATTCACACAAATCCCAGTCTGTGGTAGCAACTTTGTGAGGCTCAAGGCACAGGGTTAGATGAGGCACAAGACCTACTCATGGGAAACCTACAGTATAGATGTTGACAAGTCGCCTAGATTCCTGTGCAGTTGGCAGAGGAGAATGTAAATTCTAGCCTCAGTGCCACTCTAAAGATGCTGTTTATTTTCTCTGTGGCTCCAAGTTAGTCTCCCCTACCCAGAGGCAGCAATAGGGGATTTTTCCATTGAATTGTTTCATACCAACAGATCACGTGTTTTACCAAAATGCTATGTGATATATGTCTATATCTATATATAGATATATATAGTACTTTGACTTCTGTTCTTTTACCCTGAAAGCTCAGAATATAACCACTGTGTTCAATTACAGTTGCTTGATCAGAAAAAAGGAATTTCATTGGAAGGACCTTTTCACAGGCGTATACCTGAGTCTAATAGGTGGAAAGCCAGGTCAAATGATGTGAAATACTCTAGGTCCAAAGTCAGTAATCACAGCTGTAGACTCCACTCTGCCACAAAGTAGGAATGCATCCACGGTTTGCTGGGTCTCTGTTTCTCATCTCTGTGTGAAGGATGCCTCTTAGCTCAGACACTGTCTGATTAGAATACTAATTTCAAGCATCATCTGCAACTGCAGAAATTGCAATTAGAACATAGGTTTTCTCCCTTATAAATGGAAATTTTAGAGTCAGATCCAGTTAGAGGAATAGAATTCTGGCAGGAGAGTCTTCTAGAATCTCTTCCTATTGAGTTTGTCCTTCATCAGTGCAAGTGTTGCCTATGAGGCTTTCTAGGCCCAAGAGGAGTTTTGGGCACAAAGCTTTGAGCTTTAGAGTCCCTGTGAGTGTTGGGAATTGCTGGGAATTGTAAAGTGGTCCAGGAGGAGAGAAAGCCTGCTTAGAGTCAGGAAGCATTTCCATGTGAGCCTATCTAGCAAACTGCCCAAAGAAATCTCAAAGAAAGAAACATAAAACTCTAAGGTCTAGGAATTTGTTATAATTTCTTTTCTCATTCTATATAAATATTGCTGTCATACCTAATTTTGTATTAGTACTTGATATTCTTTTCCTTATAGCAGGCCCCCCAAATTATAAGTTTTGGTCCCACAAAACCTGGATCCTCTACTACTTACTCTTTGTTTTTTGTGAGTAGGAAATTACAGCATCCATTTTATAGTTAGAAATATGCTGAATACTAGGTACCAGTGGAAGGGCTTGTTGTATCACCAGCATCAGACTGCCTCAAAATGTAACTGATCATTTCAGGAGCAAGTGGATTTTGGATTTTTTTTTTTAAGATAGTAGGGGATAGGAGATGACCTATTGATTCTGAATTATCTCAGCAATCTTGCATGATATAAATTTACCTGGTCCAAAAGTACTTAATGCTAATATTTAATCCAAAATGTATATAACTCAGTGGCTTTCAAATATTTTTTAATGCAACTTACAGGAATATGTGTTAGATGGTTGTCATTACCCATTGTCTTAGTCCATTTGAGCTAATATCACAAAATACCACAGACTGAGTAGCTTATAAACAACAGAAATTTATTTCTCAAGGTTATGGAAGCTAAAAAGTTCAAGATCAAGGGATCAGCATGGTTAGGTAACAGCCCTCTTCCTGGTTCATAGCCAGTGTCCTCTCACTGTGTCTTCACGTGGTGGAAAAGGCTGGGGAGCTCTCTGGAGCTTTATGATAAGGCACTAATCCCATTTATGAGGGCTCCACCCACCTACTACTATCATCTTTGGGGGCTGGGATTTCAGCATATGAATTTGGGGGTGACACATTCAGACCATGGTACCTTAGATGGATTTTACAACTTGCTAATGGGTGACAGATTTTAGTTTGAAAAACAGTGCAAGAACACATTGACTCCAACTGAATTTTTTTCTGCAAGGAATACATGGACCTGGGGAAATGGACTAATCTAGTTGTCCTTCCTTATCCAATCACTTTTCACAATGAGAAATAGGACTTGCTGCTCCAAAGGGAAACTAACCACTGACAATAAGGAGAAATCAGTCATTCAGTGTACTGATGAGATTGTCATTGGTTTGTTGATTCATTTATTAATTGGGAGTGAGCCTTTCCCTGACTTTTACTGCCCATTTTACACAGGTGCCTCTCACTGGTTCATTGGCTACATTGTCTAATCATCCACAGGAGGCTAATTTAAATGGCTGTGCTATTGGTGATTAAGCCATCAGTTGATGAGGGAACCAGTGGTTGTTAGTGTAAATTTCCTTCCAAAGATTTTTTTTCACAAAGTATTTAAATATAGAAACTAGCTCAAGTTAGTGATTAAGAGACTCAGTACACTGGATAAAGAGTGGTATTCTTCCACAATATACAATTACTGAGAACAATCAGCCTATGTTAGCTAAATTGCACATCTTGTGAGAAAAGAATATAGAGAACTGAATGAATACACAGTGTCTTTGCTAGAACTATAGACTTTTACAGGGCTTCTTTTTGTATCCTATCATTCCAAAAATGAAATTCATCAGTAACTTTAAATGCAGTGAGCCGCAGAACAAGAATTCTTGATTCAGAGCTACCTTGTCATTTAGAGTTAACTGGTCTAATCAAAGAAGCTTAATATAGATATTAACTGGCAAAGTAGAACTGCAGATGCACTTTCAGTTATAAATTTAGTGCAGCAATTTCTTTTTATCTGTAATGGGGTTATTTATCAAATGTCTGCCACGTGTGGGAATTTGGAAGTACCAGGAAGCCTCATACTGTATTGAGGCCTTTAAAATACAAATCTGGAGAGTTTATTTGTAACCACTTCTTAATGTTTTTGCAAAATGTATAGCAATCATTGTAACAGCCATTGGAGGCAAGCATCTGTTAAGCAGTTATTCCCATTTTGTGGAAGAGGTGATCAATGACCCTTTCAGTAGATTTCCTTGCTAAGAGGAAAGTTCTGTTCACTTACTACGTTATGTGAACGATCTTAGCTCACTGAGCATGATGCGGTCTTAATGAATGTGTATTCTTGAGGATGTGGGTAAGTAAGGAAAATGGTCATATAAATCCTTCACTATTATGTGAGCAGTTCCTAATCTTCCTCCCATCACCTGGGCCTGCTGAGTACCACTCCTTGAGCACTTAATGCTTCAACAATTTGCTCCTCTGCCAAATGACCAGGTCAATGCCTGGTCCTGTTTTCCCAATGCCTGTGAATCTTTCATCCGGTTATGTTTAAGGAAGCCCTCTAAAGAAGATGCAGCTATTCAGTGTGTCACTTGCTCAATCCTGTCCACACTGAGAGAGGCAGGATATGATTCTCACATGGATGGATGAGGAAACAAAAAGGTTGGGGTTGGTAAGGGTGAAAATAAACATTTATGCTTATTTAGATCACTATTTAGTGCTGTTGTCCTGGGCACTATGTCAGACTTTTTCCTGGATAGCATCTCAATTAAACTTTAATTGATTTCCCAAAGACAATGAGTCTCAGAGAAGCGAATCACTAGCATGAGAGTTAGTATGCAGCTGAATCAGAATCCAAGAAGTGTATCTAAAGATAAACTTCATTACAACATGCTCTCAGAGGTCCCAAGTTAATCTGGGGCTGATCCAGGACTAGATCCCTAGCTCATACCTTCCTGACCAGTGTTCTTTTACTAGACTATGCTGTGTCATAACAGAGCTACAGCTCTATCAACCCAGAGCAAGAGCAAGATTGTCTTCTCAGTGTGGGCACTTGACTAATGTAGTAGCTTAGGTGAAGGGTCCAGAGCTTTCCAGTGAGAAGCCAGTCATTCAATTAGTCATCCAGCTACATGTTGGTGACACAGCAAACAGGGGGGTCTGAGTCAATCAAAATCATTTCTCCTTTCACAAATATAGCCAAGTGTTGTTGCCATCAGGGAAAAAACTGGGCTCCATTAATTAACAAGTAGCTGTGGTGGTTGATTGATGACTGAGCAAAGCAGTCTTGCTTACTTACTCTACAGATGGGGCTTTTTCATTGTGGTCATGACTCTGAGTGTCTTCAGGGCTTATTTTCAAGAGCTTCAAGCTCAACTGCACTGTGTTGATACTCCAGCACAAGACTGTTCTAATCTGTGATTACTTACAAAAGATTTGAATGGCTGTTGTCTAGATTTCCTTTCTCTGAACAGTGCTATTGAGTCTCTGCTGTTATGGTAACCATTGCTTTCTAGATCAAGATAGATGTCAAAAGAAATAATTAACCTCCTCAAAGCCAATTCAGTTAAATGATTATCAGCCACCTACTTAATGCCAGATATAGTTATAGACCCTAAGGGGGCTACATAGATGAATATGCAGTTTATCAAGAGAGGAAAACAGGTGCACAGATAACTCTAGTGTAATTCACACTGTGCTGTAGTAAAGGTGCAGGATAGGGATGGCCACTTTTTGTTAGGAGAATCAGCAGTATATTTGGACACATTTGATCTGTCTCTGGAAGACAAAAAGCATTTAAATAGAGAAGTGCTTTGGATGACAGGGCAGAGTCAAGAAAGAGCATTACAGTCAGGCTGGCAGGCAGCACAAATAAAGTTAGGTTGACTTGAAAACACATGGTTAGTGTGGTTACAAGTAGCACCATACTGAGAAATGAGGAAAGGAAAGAGGCAATGGAGATTCAGAGGCAGAGAAATCCAGAAAATTTTGTGAAACAAGATTGCCAAGCTGCTAATGAGATGCACCTTCATTTTGCAGGAAATGAGAAGCTTTTATGAATTTATAAGTAAAGCAGAGAAAAGAAGATTGTTTAGGACATACAGCAGTTTCAAGATGTCAGTCGATTAAGAAATAGAAAGTGATTCTGCCCACCTCAAAATAATGCCTAAGAAGAGTTTAAATAAATGTCACCTGGATTTCTATGGAAGTGAGTTAATTTTAACCGTGGATGTCAATACTCCAACTCACTATTTGAAATATACTCCCCCCTTCAGACTTCTGTTTATGTAGCAAATGTGTGAGAAGGTAATTTTATCTGAAACATTTGCTGGGGAGAAGGATAGCATAAAGGTACATCTTTCTTTGCACTAATAAAGGTGGTAGAACAAGCAATCTCATACATGCTGTTTTGAAATCATAATCTCTTAGCATGGTTCTAAGAATTTAATTTGGAAAGTATAGATCTAGAAAAAGTAAGTGTCAGGTGCAATGCAAAAACTTTCTTCATCTTTCTGAATTACAAGTGCTATTTGAAGGAGGATGTTACCCTGCCTTTGCATTGCCTATATAAAACCCAAGATTCTGAAGACTCATAGAACTTGAGCAAGAAGACAACAGAAAACATAAACAGCAAAAGATGAGGTATAATGAGTTCATCCTTAATTTTATTGTCTTTGAGAGGCAAATAAGTTGGTCATCTGGATTCCTTTAGCTCTGTGTTGACCTGGCTATTTTAATTATGCACATTTCTTAATGTGACTGTTTTGTGAATGTACTGAATTTTCTATATCTCTTTGCAGTATCATGTGCAAGTATACCCATATTATCATAGGGCATATTTTCAATCCTTGTCTTTTTTATTTACTCTTGGCTTAATTAATTTTAATCCTTCATTGGTGCTTTAAATTCCTTAAATGAGAATAATGCAAACTAGGGTGATTGTCACCTTTTTATTAGCAAATGTGAAACATGTGTAACTCATAATCACCTGGTTGTTCTTAGCCCCGGGCATCTTGAGGGCCTTTTCAAGATTTCTACTCTCCTCAGGCACTTACCAAAGGGAATGCAAGATTCAGTCGTTTTAACTCTATGAATCAAGTCCAGATTTGATTATTAAGGTTTCCTATTTCCTACTTGCTGTCACAAACCCATCCTGGAATTTGATTCACCTACTAGACATTTTAAGCTAGGTGTTCAAATGAAAATGGCCAAACACTAACAAAGACTTCCAATTGGAGAATGATGTGAGATTGTGTCAAGAACTCAATTTCATGTTTGTTTAGAGGGAGGCAAATTGCGGAATACTGATAGTCTCTGTTGTAATGAATCTGAGAATTAAATCCTCTTCCATACATTCCACAAATTTCTATAGCTGTAGACACCTTTGTGGGTATACTGATTACAAACATGTCAATCCAGGTGCGTTACAGAGAGAAACTATTTCTCCCCTTGGTCTAGCTAAAAGATAGCAGTAGTGGGCAGGAAAGAACAGCTTAATTAAAATTCTTTTACTTTTTAAAAATTTATTTATTTATGGCTGTGTTGGGTCTTTGTTGCTATGCGTGGGCTTCCTCTAGTTGCAGTGAGCAGGGGCTACTCCATTGCAGTGTGTGGACTTCTCATTGAGGTGACTTCTCTTTGTCATGGAGCATGGGCTCTAGGGCGGGAGGGCTTGAGTAGTTCTGGCTTGCGGGCTCTAGAGCACAGGCTCACTAACAGCGCCCAGGCTTAGTTGCTCCGTGGCATGTGGGATCTTCCCAGACCAGAGCTGGAACCCTTGTCCCCTGCATTGGCAGGCGATTCTTAACCACTGTGCCACCAGGGAAGTCCCTATTCTTTTAAATAAGAGTTTATTTCTTGGATCATTGGTAACAGAGAACTATGAGAAATTATTGAATTGCTGTATCTACACATAAGAATGGGTTGATGGCTGATGTAGGTTTTCTTATTTGTGAATAATCATTCAAATGTAACAATAAATAAAAGAAACCTCTAAGTTTCGTTCTTGTTTTGTTGTTTTTGTTATTAGTGCTTGGGGTTCTCTTCACGCAGTCATCTTCTTCTTGTCATCACATCATTACCTCCTCAGATAGACGCCCTCAACCACAGTCTACTGTGGCCCTATGCCACTGCCTCTATTGCACTATCTTCTCTTCATAGCAGTTACCACTTTCAGATGTTTTCTTACTTATGTACTTATATATTAGTTTACCACCTCTCTCCACTCTAGGATGTAAGCTCCATGAAAGCAGGAATGTTTCTGTCTTGTTCACCATTGTATTCCCAGCCCCTAAATCTGTCTGGGGTGAGGTCTGAGCTCAGTTATCATCAGGGTACAATTTTGATGAATTTGGTATTTATTGCCCATGGAATATAGGAAAGTTTTGCTTTCATTAATGAAAGTGTGTTTTTCAGAATATGAGCTTTTTAAATCCCTTTGAAGTAGAGATGTTTATGTGAAAGTGTCAGGAATAAGAAAATATTCATGTGTGTTTTTGCTCCTGTATTGCTCCTGCATTCTGCTATGGTCTGAATTGTGTGCCTCCCTCCCCAAATTCATACACTGAAACCCTAACCCTAAATGTAACTGTAGTTGGAGATAGGGTGGGGCCCTAATCAAATAGGACTAGTGTCCTTATAACAAGAGACACCCAGAGAGCTCACTCACTCCACCATGTGAAGACAAAGCAGCCATCTGAAAGCCACAGAGAGAACTGCCGCCAGAAACTGAATTTGCTAGTAAGTTGATATTGGACTTCCCACTCTCTAAAACTGTGAGAAAATACATTTCTGTTGTTTAAGTCACCCTATCTATGGTATTTTGTTATGGCAGCCCAAGCAGACTAATACACATAGTAATCAACAACTAATTGTTTTAATGAGTTTATTAGGAAATTTTCTATTTTTCATGCTATATTATTCAGGTCTTGTTATGCTTATGTCATTGACAGCATTACTTGAAATGTGCTGGTGATGGGAATGAGGAAGCAGTTTAATAAGATCAAAGCTGAAATTTCCACAATATAAAGCTTTTCCTTCTACAAACTTCTTCATTTTTATGTGATAGGTTCCCAAAATAGATGGCATTGTTTGGACAAAGAACAAGGAACAAGCACCTTACTTGTCATTATGTTACTGCTACTTCCATTTTATTTTATTTTATTTTTGAATTTTATTTTATTTATTTTTTTTATACAGCAGGTTCTTATTAGTACTTCCATTTTAGATTAGTCAAGGGTATAGTCTTCGGGAGAAGATGTATCTTCAAATGACATAATAGTTTGTGAAATCAGGAAAATACTAGAGTGTGCAGTTTTTGAGCACTCCTTGGACTTTAGGAAAGCAGATTAAGACCAAAATCATGAGCATGAAATAATTCCTATGTCCCTCTGTGTTATTTTCAGGAAGCAGATCTAGCATACACAGAGCAGAAAAGCAACTAATGGGCATATATTATTAACTTAGGAACACCTCCAAACATTTTGTGACCTAAGTTTTTTTTTTTTTTTCAAGATATAATGGGTACAGATGTCTGTGAGAGTAAAGAAAAGTCACTGTAGATAAAGGCTCACCCAAAAAATGATTATTTTAAAAATTATATTGGTCATTTTAACATGCTTTATATACTAACAATCTAAATTAATGGATGAAGGGAGTGCATACGTTGTTTTAATTAACAGCTGTGTTATAGCAAAAGTATAGGGGCTTATTATGGCATCGTGTATTAAGAACATGTTGCCAATGCATTTTATAAGATCTGTTATAAAAAGTTATGGAAAAATACAGCTATATCTTAGAATAATTCAATAGATATTAATAAAGCATTTGTGATTATGCCCTTAGTTTAAAATATTATCATTATCTTTCAAGCATATGTCAGCATCAGTGGCCAAGGATCCACTCCTGACCACTTCAATGGTACAGTGGTGATTAGCAGCACTTTCCCTGAGTGTGTCTTAAACATCCTCTCCCTTTATTAGTTTGGAAGAACTCACTTTCTGAATGGTAGTTCCTGAGACTCCCAGGGTGCTACCTGAATCTCAGTAGGAAAATAGAAAAAAAATTAACTCCCCCAAATCTTACCTACTGAGTTTTAAACTAGTTACTTGTAACTCATGTCTTAGGTACCGACTATGTTTGAGTTTTCCATACCATACATAAGTAATCTTTGGTCACCTTCCTTTTAATTCTGTTGCTTACATTATCAAATATATTTATTGATGAAGAATTTTTCTCTCAAAGTCTGGTAGGATTCCATAGCCCATTAATTGCTTTGAAACCTCATCAGTCAGTTTGTAATTTGCTGTCACTGGTGGGTAACAGTGCTGAATGGAATGGCTACAAACAAGGCCATCTATTTCAATTAGCCATTTGTTTTATGAAACATCAGTTTGCAAGAGTAAAGGTAAGAAATCTTCCCTAGATGAACTGTGCTGAAAATAGATATAACATTTTAAAATTAGAGACTCTTGAACAACTCAATGAAAAGTTCTGAAATGTGTTCTTTTTACAATGCAGGAAATTCAAAGACCTTGTAAATTATAGCTATGAGGCTAATAAGATCTAAAAACAAACAAAAATCATAGAATTAACATTGTTCCTCTCCGTAGGATACAGAATACAAAATGATGAATAACTAGTAGTTAGCTACAATTCTTTTACTTTTCTTAAAGGAAATCCTAGAATGTGATTTATTTCCCCCAAGCAAACCTATTTGCAATGAAGTTGGTATTTCTGGGTTAACCAAGCAAGAAATGTTGATGCCACCTTTTACAGTCAGTGGATAAATTTATTAAACTCTCTAGCTGTAATCAGGTAAGCTAATTTCATTCTTTCTAGTTTAAATCCCTTAGCTTTAAACTAAGAGTTTTACAATAGTCCTTTTAGATGAAAAATGCTTATAAACTTCTCCCATTTTAACTAAACAAACCCAGAAGACAACTGTGTTTCCTATCTAATTGATCCTCTTCTTAAAGTTTTTGTTCATGTAAAGGAAGGCTAACAAACAAGCATTGGCAAGGATGTAGAGAAATTGGAACTCTCACACACTGCTGGTGGGAACGTAAAATGATGCAGCCACCATGGAAAACAGTATGGCGGTTCCTCAAAAAAATTAACAATAGAACTACCACATTATCCAGCAATCCTACTTCTGAGTATATAGTTGTATAGCCAAGAGAATTGAAATCAAGATCTTGAAGAAATATCTGCACTCTGTGTTCATTGCAACACTATTTACAATAGCCAAGGTATGGAAACAACCCAAATGTCCATCAACAGATGAATGGATAAAAAATGTGGTTTATGCATGCAATGTAATATTATTCAGCTTTAAAGAGTAAGGAAGTCCTGCCATTTGCAACAAAATGAATGGGATTGGA
Source organism: Leucopleurus acutus (assembly GCF_964270905.1). Taxonomy (NCBI): domain Eukaryota; kingdom Metazoa; phylum Chordata; class Mammalia; order Artiodactyla; family Delphinidae; genus Leucopleurus; species Leucopleurus acutus. Next base: position 80,653,102 of record NC_139142.1, on the reverse strand, counting down.
AGACATTATGCTAAGTGAAATATGTGTATTACAGAAGGACAAAGTGCATGATTACACTTTTATGAGATATCTTAAATAGTCAAACTTATAGAAGCAGAAAATAAAATGGTGATTTCTAGGGGATAGAGGGAAGGCTAAATGGAGAGTTTTTATTTAATGGTTATAAAGTTATAATTTTACAACATGAAAAAGTTCTAGAGCTCTGCTGTAAAAATACAGTATCTATAGTTAGCAATATTTTATTGTGTATTTAATATTTTAAGAGAGTAGATCTCATGTTATATGTTTTGCCACAAGAGGAGACACAAGGAAACTTTTCCAGATGACAGCTATGTTTACTTTGATAGTGGTGATGGTATCACAGGTGTATGTATATGCCCAAACTCATCACATTGCATATATTAAAGATGTGCATTTTTGTGCATCAATTATAGGTCAATAAAGCTAAAAAAAAAGCAAAGCTAAATCTTCAAAGAACCCAGATATTTAGGCCTGTTTTGTTTGTAGCTTCTCAGGCAACATTTCATGTTGAGGAATGTACAGGGGGTAGAGTTGGTCTCCAAATTTTCTTATTTTAAAAACAGAAAGAAAAGAGAAAATGATTTTAAAGGGGGGAAGAAGGAAAGACAAAAACTGGAAATTTTCTTAGTTTAAGAGTAGACATATGCATATATATAATATACAACGTTATATGATTTCCATATGATTTTGGGTTTCTGTATATCATTTGAAAATATTTTATTTTTTAAGATTGATACACAAAACTTTGAATTTCTCCATACATGTTGGGTGTACCTGGACTTGAGTGGAAGACTTTCAGGATGCATGGTTAAGAATGTTACTCTGAATTAATAGTAGTAATGGTAGTAGCAATAGCAGTGTTAGGAATAGTAATATGATGACAGTAATAATGCTTTTGTTTCTCTTTCTAAGTTCCTTAGTCCAGGTAGTCCTCACAGCTGACATTTTATATTAGCTCTGAGAATAGATTGGAGTGATCTGATTGTGATCAGTTGAGAGTCAGGAACTCTTCCACAAACTGTATTTTTTTAACTTTAAAATCTTTTGTCTCCTTGTTTATGAAATGAGTAAAATATACTTGTCTTTTATTTCTTAAAAATGTTGAAGATCAATTGTAATAACTGATAAATCCCTGGAGGGCCAGCAACTGTGCCCTTCCTTCCGGCATAGCTTATGGTGCTTCTCATGAGGCTTTGCACAAAGAAAACACCAAGTATTTGCTGTTGAATTTAATGTGGAAGTATTTTGAAAAGCTACACAAATAATCAGTTATATAGTTTATTGTTTTAACATGTGTCATTTCAAAGCGTCGCACACTTAAGTGACATTATTGGTCTAAGAAAAGTCTTTGCAGAAAATACAAATACTTGAAATTATGGAACCAAAATTTTCCATACTTTAAAATTTGGGGGAAATTGTTCATGAATGAATTCTCATTTTCAGACTGAATTTACCACTTAGTTTTAATCTGTGTAAATTATGGTTGATTGTAGAAAACCTGTGAAAAGTTCAGTTTTCAGAATCTGGGGAATTTTATATCTGTGACTGGTTTTCTTAAATATAATGATTCCTAAAACCATGTTTATTTATTTATTTATTTATTTATTTTTATTTTTTATTTTTTGTGATACGCGGGCCTCTCACTGTTGTGGCCTCTCCCGTTGCGGAGCACAGGCTCTGGACGCACAGGCTCAGTGGCCATGGCTCACGGGCCCAGCTGCTCCGCGGCATGTGGGATCTTCCCAGACCGGGGCATGAACCCGCGTCCCCTGCATCAGCAGGCGGACTCTCAACCACTGCGCCACCAGGGAAGCCCCATGTTTATTTTTTAATTGAAGAAAGTTTCTTACATATGATTATGGTTTATAATTTTCCAAACTCTACTTGTTTTGCTTTCAATGGGTAGAAAATATTATAGCTTATAAAACTTGAGCACATCACATACTTTATATAATGGGAATTATTAGCTAACATTAGTTGAGCATCTGTGATGCTAGATACTGCTCTAAGCTTTTTGCATCTTTAAATAATTTAATCCTCCTAACAACTCAACAAGGTAGACATTATTGTGATCTCCATTCAAACTCATCTCTTGAAGTTGGTACCTAAAGAAAAATGACCCAATGTAGCAGATTGATTGCACTTTAAATTAATTATCTCAAATCTCAGATGGGCTCTCAACATGGTCTAGGAATCCTGCAATTTTCATTTAAAAAGCTTCATCCCTTGTTTTCCAAGGTGATGATTTCATAATTTCTCCTGTATCTTCAAATATTCTGCATAAACTTTTCCCTCCTAATCAGCTTCATTCTTGCTTTAAAAAAATGGAAACAGCTAGAGTAGCACTTTCCTATCTACCCACCACCAAATCTATCAACATTTACATCTTATTTCCCCTAATACAAGTAAACAAGAGTTTCTCTTTCTTTTAAGAAAAGTTCATCTACATGGGTGCTGGATTCTAGCCACACTCACCAGCTAGTCTGCTTCCCTTTCCCTGCCAGCTGAATCAGCAATCTCTCTCTCTCTCTAATGGACCACCTCCAGTTGCTTTAAAACTTGTGCCCTGTGTTTTTACCAACCTATACATTTTCTTTGGGGCTATGACCAGCTGTGGGCACTAGTTTTATTCTGTTTTGTTTTTCACAATCTTTTTTAAATAAGAACACCCTAGCCTGGAAATCTATCTAACTTCTTTGTCTATAATATTCACTCACTTATCTAGTCTACTTAACAATTTTTTTTAAATCCACTGGAATTCATTTCTGCTCATGGGTTCTGAATCAGACCTAACTTGTAAGCAGTGAAAATATTCCTGACCACTTTGGATTAACAGCATTTAGATCCAAGCCATTCTTTTGGTCATCTCAAAATGTATCGCCTTATGTGTGGCAGAGTGATATGAACTTCCTGGTTCTCAAATCCATTCTCAATCAGTTTTTGCTCTGGACACAGGATGATTTAATTTTCCATAAAGTAAGCTTACAGGATATTGTTGCCTTGGAAATATATATTTAGGAGGGTAGCCCAACATTTGCTGGTGATCCATTTTAAAGTTTTGTCAAAATATTATACAAGTATTTACAATAGCCAGGACATGGAAGCAACCTAAATATTCATTGACAGATGAATGGATAAAGAAGATGTAGTACATGTATACAATGGAATATTACTCAGCCATAAAAAGGAACGAAATTGGGTCATTTGTAGAGAGGTGGATGGACCTAGAGACTGTCGTACAGAGTGAAGTAAGTCAGAAAGAGAGAAACAAATACCATATATTAACGCATATATGTGGAATCTGGAAAAAATGGTACAGGTGAACCTATTCTCAAAGCAGAAATGGAGACAGAGACGTAGAGAACAAATGTATGGACACCAGGGGGGTGGGAAGGGAGTGTGGGATGAATTGGGAGATTGGGATTGACATATATACACTATTATGTGTAAAATAGATAACTAATGACAACCTGCTATATAGCACAGGGAACTCTACTCAGTGCTCTGTGGTGACCTAAGTGGAAAGGAAATGCAAAAAAGGGAATATATGTATATATATAGCCGATTCACTTTGCTGTACAGCAGAAACTGGCACAACATTGTAAAGCAACTATACTCCAATAAAAAAAATTATACAAGTAACAAAATTAGTCATCTAAATTTATATTAATTTTTTTGTTACTAAAATGATGCCTTGAGCTTAAAAAACAAATGACAGCAAACTTCAACTGTTACCAAAATGTAAAAGATACAAAAGTAAAAGTGTCAAAGAGTTTGCTTTTTCACCAGACTCTTTTATACTGAGGTGTGAAGCTAAAGATGGGCACCTATCAGAAATCATAAGAATGATTAATCCTCTGGGTCATATACTCCCTCATCACTTGCTCATGGCCAGATTCCTCATGAGCCTAAAACTAACTCCATTCATGCTCTGGGTCTAGAGCACCAAACTCATTTGTGTAATATATTTTGCTCTCACTGAATGCCAAGTGTAGACTAATAATCTGATTTGGAAAATAGCGAATGATTGTTTTGGAAAGTTGCAATTGTTCCTGTTTTAGGGGTGCTTGAATTACACATCTAGTGACAATAAGCATATTGATCCAAACATGTTTGGGCCACAGAAACAAATATCACAGAAATACCAATATTTGAATTTAAAATATGGCAGTATTGTCCGACATTCACTGCCTTTTGGCAGGCAATTCAGTGAATCTGTGAATGTATTCATGTGAATAATTGTTCATGATCAGACAAAATCTCTTGTCTGCTCTTGTTAGAGCCCACCACACGATGCCATAGCAGGGTTTTTGGAACTGTCTGAATTTTTCTGAATGGAACGCATATACAGGGGCACAGAGTAGGATTAAAACTGGGTTGCATTTATTTTGGGCTCCCTGTCTGTTTTCCTCATACCTCACAGCAGTTCAGTCCAAAGCACAGTTTTATAAAATGTAGAACTTCTTAGTTCAGGCAAGTGTTATTTGAATACTGCTTCTGTAGCACAAAAGAGATAGTCAAAAGTCAATTATGTTCTTATTTTGAGAGGCTATGATAATTCCATCACCACCCATCACTAATATTGAGCATTGTGTGGTTTTCCTTAATAATGTTTTTCACCTATAAATGATCTTTTGTCAAGGACCATGTGACCACAACAAAGTCACTGGAAATCACTGAAAAAGAAAACATTTTAGTATAAAGAGTTTATGAAAAATGACACCTTGTTGCAGTTTTTCCAAGCAAATTATAACTGCCTGTCACACAGACAAGGGTTGCCATGGTAAGCAGTTTTTTGAATAGGTGAGCGATACAAAAGTGAGACTGAGCATGTGTGAAGCTGGTGGGAAAGGGAAGTTCAGGTTGCCTGGAGCAAGAATAACTTCAGAATTTAAAACCACGGGAGAGCACAACACCCTTTCCCTAAATGCGGTGCAGGCAAATGCCTATTTTTCTCTCTCAGGCAGTTTCTTTCTAAAATGTTTAGTGTAGGAATCGCTACTGGTTAGTGGAAGAAAAGACTGAATCAGAGAAATGTTACTAGCAGGTTAGGATTTGTTGTTCATTGATTCTAAGGAAAATGAATCAACATTCATCTCTTTCTCTCCTCTCTTCTATGTACATCGTCATCATTGTGCCAGGTGTGGAGAAGAATTTCAGACATTTGGTCCTCAAACAATAGGCAAAAGGTAGAGTGAAATAACTAATAAAATTAGTAAAATTATTGAGTATGACACTATCATTTTTCTAATTATCCCTAATTTAAGAACTCTCATGTTTACATTACTACTTCATTTGTTGCCACTTAACAAAATGGAGATGCTAGTCAATATGTATCAATACATTTCACATTTTTGAACACTTCTGTGCTCTTTCACTTCTAGGTCCTCTTTTTTCTACCCACACTTTTTCCTTCAGTGACTCATCTGACCCCACAGCATTTAATACTTTCTATGTTGCTGGCTCCCTCATCTAAACAGTGAAAATTCCAGCCCAGACCTCCCTGCCCCCATCCTCAGATTTGTACATACATGTGCCTAGAAATAGCTCTACTTACATGTCTAACAGGTACCCTCCTTGTCAATTTACTGGCCTGAGCATGAGCTAAGTTGTCCCCTTCCGCATAAAATCCTTAAAAATGGTAGATATCGGTAACTAAAGAAGAAATCATGTACAAATGTGCTCACAAATAAGAAAGGGAATATATAAACAGAAAACTCTTAGGAATCCCAGGGGACGGCAAGCAGATAGGATTGGAGTTGTTGAATACTGGAAGCAGGAGGTGGCCTGGGAGAAATAATAGGAAAGGTGGTTGGAATACCCCAGCAAGAAGAGCCAAGTGAATCAACACTGTCACAATCTGGACCAAACAGTTGCAGTGGGGATTTCTTTCTCCAGGTAGTGTCAGGGGTGTATGAGCTTGGATCAGAGAGACATGGCCATATCCAGGGTGGCTGGTAATGGCTGAAAGAAATGGAAGGGAACCACACCCAGAAGACCAGCTGCCCATGTACAGCACCAGGAAGCATGTCTCACTCCTCTTCAAACTCACTGAGAAGCTGCCAGAATATCTTCTCAGCATGCTTTTCCATCCTTCCCCTTAGTAGGTCTTAGTTCATAGAGACACAGTTTAACAGGAAAGCACACAATCTCAAATTGTGGACACACAATGAATTGCCAAGCACTAAGAAAAGCCAAGAGCTTAAAAACAAAACCATATAAACAGTAAATACACGTGCTTAGAATAGTACAAGCAGAATTAACAGAACAAAGAGGCAAGAGCATGAAAATAAGTATAATAGACATACTCAGAGGGATGAAAGAAAATAGCACTCATGAAAAAGGAACATGCTGTCATGCAAAAGAACCAACTGGAGATCTCAAGAATAAGAACTGCAATTGATTAAATTATAGAAAAACTGGATAACTTAATAGAGAGACAGCATAAAAATGAATTAGACAGCTTGAAAATCAAACCAATGAATTCTCCCAGGGCACCCCCAGAAGGACTGAGGCATGGGGAATATATCCAAAAGTTCTAGTGTCTTATAGTTTCAGATTGAGAGAAAAGGAAAGATGGAAGGAGGCCATATTTAAAGAACTATTTAAATAAAAATTTCCCAGAAATATTTTAAAATGGTAAGTTTTTAGACAACATATACATGAGGCTGAGCAGAATTTTTTTAAAAACTATCATTTTGGTATAAAATTTCAAAATCCTGAGGATAAAAAGAAAAATCAGAAACACTTCTAGAGGTAAACAAAGCAGATTATTAATGCTAAAATAAGATTTAGAAGGACATCAGACTTCTTAAAAGCAGCCCTGAGTGCAAGAAGATGATGGAGCAAAATCTTGGAGGAGATGGTAAGGGAAGGTAACTTTATCCCAGGATTCTAACCAGACAGAATGCAGACAGTCAAATGTGAGGGTGAGAGTAAGACGTTTTAAAAGCAATTACGGCATGAAGGCATACCAGGATTCAAAAAGTTTACCAACTACAGATTTCTAAAAGAATAACTGAAGCATGTACTTAAGCAAGAAGAAGGTCTATTAGCATGTGAAAGGCAACACATGCAAAACAGAGCATTCGATTCCCTTCCCTAGTGTTGTCTCTGTCCCAATCTTCTCCTTCTCAGAAAATGGCACAATTATCCACAACAACACTTTTGATTCCTCTTTCACTCTTCACTTTCCATCTTTCCTTACATTCAACTCATCATCATATCCTATAGGTTCTACCTTCAGAAACGTCTTGCATCCATTCCTTTTCTCCATCTACATTGCCACCATCTGTGTTCAAGCCACCATTATCTTTCTCCTACACTACTGCAGCAGCCTCCTAACTGGCCTTCACTCTTATCTTATCTTCAGCCGCTTCTCTCACACAGCCAAGATGACTTTTTTAAAAGCACAAACTAGAAAATGTCGCTTTCTGCTCAAAGTTCTTCAACGGTTGTACATTACTCTTCCACCACTCATGTGGATGGCTTGTTTTCACCTCGAAAGTCTCAGGTCAAAGCCTGCTTCCTAAGCCTTTTCCTGACACTTGCTTTATAATGCACTGTTTATTTTCTGTATGATTCTTATTACAATCTGTAATAGCTTTATTTATTTACTATTTTATTTGCAATTTTTCCACGAGAATGTAAGCAGAGGACAGAGATCCCGCGTGTGCTGTTTGCCAGTTTTCTTTTACCTTGAAGGGGCTCATTTCACTCTGGGCAGAAAACTCTCTTACTGACATAGACAATTTGGAAAACAGCTACATTCCCTGGTTAAATGGACTTTAGGAGTTACGTGAGAAATATCTTGAACTGTATTAGGAATTAAGGTTCATACCATTCCTACGTAGGCATTCATATAAAGATAGTTGTCAGACCTGAGGCAAGAGGGTGTGCAAGTGATGACTCTAAACAGATCACAGATGGGAATAATGGGTCCCCTGTAAGAAACTCCCGTGGATGAGGAAGAAGTCTGAGAGGCTGACCAGACTGAGCCTGGGGGTTGAGGCTGTGCTCACCTCCCCACCTCTTTCCTCAGCCCCCACCAGGGGACGTTATCATCTGGGAAGGAAAGTTTGTGGCAAGTCTAAACCATCCTGTCTAGAAGCCTACTGTGGAAGAGCTGGGCTTAAGAGAAGGGTTTTTCCTATAATTCAGAGAGAAAGAGTGGTGAGCAGCAGAGACTTAGGAGAGGTTGCCAGTCCAGAGGAACATGGTTGTCAGGAGGAGTGACCTCCCAACACAGTGACCGTGAGTTGTAGCAGAGGACTGCAGGGCTGCAGGCAGGGGCTCTAAACTATATCTGAAACACCTGCCCTTCCCCATACACATGCCTACAGCCATCTCCCTCTGAGCCAGGGCCTCTGAGGGGACAATAATCTTTTCTCAGGAGCCACAACTGGAGGAGGACAATCACATTACACATATGATACTCCTAAGATTCTCAGAAGTATTTGGGGGAGAACACTGTCAGAAAAATCAAGATGCCATGCTAATGTTGGAGTAGGGGCTCAGAGTGTTAAGATTTGGGGATGCCCGGACTGAAATATGGCTTAAGGATACAAAGCTATGAAGACACAGTCTCTACATTATGGAGACCCAAACTAATTAGGATAAAAATAGCAGTAATGATAATAAACCTTATTGATTTTTCTGTGTCAGACTCTCTGCTAAACACTTTACATGCTTTATTCCATTCAAGCCTTTCAGCAATCATATGAAATAAGTACTTTTATTATCAATTTTCAGATGAAGGAAATGAAGCTTGTAAAGATAATGTGACTTGTCTAAACTGGTAAGGTTTGGAGTCACTTAGTTGAATCCGGACAGTCCAGAGGTCGTCAGCTAAACCACCGTGTTCCTTGGCCTCCTGATAGTACTGTGAGGAAACAAACCTATTAGCATTATAGTCACAATGCAGCTTAGAGGTATCTCCTAATCACAAGGAAAACAAACTTGCAGCTGCCCTTTAAACTCCTAGGGGGCGATCATGGCTATGACTACAGAATAACATGACAGCAGCTCCATAGAAGGGCTTGGTCCTTAGCTAATGGCTGCTTGGCCACCCAAGTCTGAAAGGTGGAAGAGGAACCAACCCTTGGAACAAGGTTTCAGCTGGAGTGGGGATAGGAATTCAACGGGATAGGATTCAACAGGAATGCACATGTTTGCCTAAGGGAGTCAAAGAAGGATTCTCAGGGGCAGTACCATTTGAAAGGACTCTGGACTAGGAGTATAACAGAAGAGGGCCACAGTCACATGGCCTGGGTTGACGATGAAAACTCTAGTCCATGGGAAAATAGACCAGGGCAAAGCAGGGCCCCAAGGCTGGACAACTGGACTACTGTATAGATTCTATTAAGACTGGGACTCGAGAAGATAAGATGGGGGCTTAGTCAAAAGGGATATTAGTAAGAAGGCAAAAATCCAATTAATAAAACTGTTAGATAAAGTCAGAGAAGTGTCAGTTGGTAAGTTGGCTTGAAACTGATTTCTTGAACAATGAACTAGAGCTTTGACTCCCCTAAGAACTTAGATTGACTGCAGTGAAGGAAACTGGGATGAGCTTGCAGGAGGGTCCCCAGTCACAAAGGAGAAAGACTATGAGAAAGAAGGATCTACCACCATCCAGTAATCTTGTTTCTGGTATTTTTCTCTGCTTGTTTAAAAGTGTTAAAGTTTCTCCTTATTCAGTTTCCAGCAAAATCACATAGACACAGACACAGGCACACACACACACACTCTCTGGCTGGTGAGTGAATGTTCTTTGTTGTTTTAAATCAGGCATCATGGTTAAAGTATTATTAAGTGATGAAATTCTCTTGCCCTGGTCTATAGGTTGGAAGTAACATGAAATTTATTTGGATTTATATAGTTCCCGTTGAAATGGGTGTTTTAGTCAGTGAACCTCAAATATTCTAAGATGGTAACAATATATAAATTTATTGCATTCTTAGAGAAGATAATGTGACATGAAGGACTAGATATCTAACTCCAGAACTCAAACTTGGTCTCATTTATAGTTTTTCTTTTTAATATTTGTTTTAGAAATTTGTCATTTATCTGCTTTTAATTTGGTAGTACATTTTATAATTGATAGCATCTTTGATTCAAAAATTATTATAGAGTTAAGAGTCTTCTCTGAGCAGTACTTTTTGCCAATATCTGGCCCTTAATAGCAATACTGGCTAAACTAGTGTTTTTACATCTAGCATACACCATCCTGGGCTAGGCTATTGATGTCATGTGTCCTGGAGTCACTACCTTCTCTTCCAGATTTACATCTCTGAGAAGGATCTTGTCTCTTCATCTCTACCCGAAGAAACAATAGGGCCCCTTTTCCCAGGCAACCACAATTTGCTGTTAATATTATGGAGTTAATAGTATAGAAATTCACATAATGATGGACAGAAAGAAATAAGAAAAGTTCCTAGGACAGGTCTATGACTATGATTTGTTTTTGTATTGACTTCCAAAATGTAAGCTATGATGGCAGAGTTTGTCTTTCTACTATACATGTTAATGTGCCCAGAGGCTAGTAAGCATTGAGTGCATTTAATATACATGATAATTAAAGGCATGAAGCCACCAATTTTGTTTTAAAAAAGAAGGGTTTAGTTATTTTTCTAAAAATGAAAACTTCTCCATAAATGAAGATTGAAGAAACAAACTGTTAGTCTGAAATCCCCTGAAATAGGAAATAATAAAATAATAATTCAGCTTCTGCAGAAAAGAATATGCAAGTCATTTACTGGGTGGTTCTATGCTATTCTCCCTACATACTATTGGCCATTTTCATACCAGAAATTAGGGGGCAAAGGACTGGGAAGAGACATAAGAGCTGCTGAAGCTACTGAGCCTAAAATCCGCATGTTCAATGAAACAGGTAAGGGAAGATGATAGCATTCTGTGTGCCCTGCAGCTTACTCTGTGAAATTAGAGCCCACTTTCTGTATCAACTCGTTCTTTTTCCCATTTTGAGTAGAAATGAGTCAGGAATCGACCCAGAATTCCCCAGCACGTTGGTCAACTAGGGCTTCAACAGATGAATTCTTTCATTCTGGTTCAATACCTATAACTCATAGCTCTAGAAGAGGGAGAATATTTTTACTTTGTCTTCATCATCAAGCATGCCCAAATGTGAGTTTTAGAAATAATTTTATGAATTATTTTAGTATATATTCCATATTTAATAAAAATATTAAATATATATAAAATCAAACCAACTGTGTCACTCAGCTTCTGAGTTATATTGGCAGGTATTTATAAGTCCAAGGTCACAGGATTATGGTATTTTGTCCCACAAACTGGCAGGAAAGCATGTTAGTGAAACATAAAGCTGGGGAGATGAACCATGAAGACCAATGTTATTTCTTTGGATTTTGAAGGTCCATTTTCTCCCTGACATTGATGTTTTCTAATGTGGGAGATGGGTCTTTCTTCTGGTTTAGACTGAAGATGCTGGTGAAGCCAAAGTTGAGTTTGAGCCGTGAAATGACAACCCCATTCAGCAGAGAGGAAAGCTCAGCCTTATCCTATACCACTCCTTGAGTGCCAGCAGCCCATCGCAGGGAAACTCAGTGCAAACATGTGGTTAGAGCCCAGTCACAATTGCTATTATCTGGGAAAACAAATCCAAGTACCTGTGTATGCTAGTACACTGTTCAGCCATTCATTCTTCCTTTCAGCCATTCATTCAGTAAGCTTTAACTGAATATCCATGTTTTATAAAATATCTATAATTAACACATGGGTGACAAATCCATCTGTTTTGGATTTGAATCCAGTATGTTAAGGCCGGCATGTATTTTGAGTGTGTATATTTGATCTAGATTGTTCATAACTGGGTTCTGATTTTTTTTTAATTTTTTTGTTTTTATTAAACACAGTATATGAGAGGTGGTGCTTAATTTTATTTCTTAGTGCTGTGGTAAGAATAGATTTCCAGAGAGGTATCAATTAGCATTCGTTGATTGATTCTTGTGGCCAACTTCCACTTTTACAAAATTCCTGCTTATTGCTAAAGGCAGTTTTTCTCTCCTGTGTCTTCATGGAACTCCATATGACTGTGAGAAACCTAAATCTCTTCACAAAATGAACTCTATAAATAATGCTCTGCTTTAGCCCTTAAAATTCCTTTTTATTGTATTACTGAGCCCCTTCTAAGATTGTGTTGTTGAATGTGTTTTGTGTGAGACCTCTGGGTGAATCAGTATTCGAGAAAGTGACCACTCAGAGCTCTTGCTTTCATATTATTACTGGCTTGGGCCAAAGATCTAAGGTTATTGAATTAAAACCGACACCAACCACTTTATCAAATAATAGTAAAATGTTTTTTGTTACATATACAGAGAAGTATACACATGCGTAACAAAATGGAAGACTCTTTAGGCTTACATTCTGTAAATTCCAAAATGAAGGTCAAGTTATTTGAATTCACTGTTTCTAAAAGCACTGTCATGCTCACTTTTTTCCTCCGTATTATTAATCTTTACCTTGCTTGCCTCAAAGCCCAGGTTTTGGTCTTTGAGCTGGTAATATAGTGTTTACTTCCTACCTGCAATATAGTGAAAAAGCACAGTCAGAAGATTTGACTTCAAGGGTCTGGATTGTTTCCTTGTCTTCAAAATGGAGACAATAATGGCATTCTTGTTCATTAGGATTAAATGTGATAATGGATGTAAAATTATAACTATAAAGTGGGTATAAGTTACCAGTCTTATTGCAGCTATATTAGAGGTGGAGGTGCTTCCTCAAATTCCTTGGAAGTTTCTAGTGGATTAAAGGCAGAACTTCTTTCACTCAGTTACAAATACGTTTGGTGATGTTACTGTGATATTTCTGTTTCCTTCCTGTACATGGAACCCTGACTAAATCTACAGATTGTATTTTCACTTATAATCCCCATGTATCTGATGATAGGATATCCCCGCCTGCCTTTAACAGAAGGGTAATTATTTGTGCTAGGGTGTAGAGTGTAATGTTTGTGAATCTTAAATGTCTTATTGTGTGCTTGAATTCTAACAATGAAAACAGAATAATGGTAGGGATTTCAAGATGGATTCTGAGGAGTGATCAGACAAGCGTGCTTTTATGCCATTGCCATCATTTTGAATTTTAAATCACCTTTTAAAGGGCACTAACACATTCTTGCAAATTAGTCTGCTCTCCAATTAATGTGCCGAACATGACAATAAGACCGGTTTCAGCTTGGCTAAGCAAACCAGTCAACCAGGAGTGTGTGACTTGAGGACTTGGAAAGTTTGTCTTAGTTCACATTTCCTTCCCCTCCCTCCTCTGGGGCCCTTTTAACAGCTTACATTTAATTAGACCAGTTAATCCACCTAAAACCAATGGATAGAAGAGTTTCTCTCAAAACCGTCCCACTACTTGTAACAATATGAAATTATGTTCTACATTGCCAAATCTAATTGCTACATGGAACAATAGCAGTGCATTTCTTAATCTAGATCACTGCTTTAAAATAGAAATATATTGTGAGCCACATGTATAATTAAAATTTTTCTAGTAGCTACATCATAAGAAAGTAAAAAGAAAATGAAATCAACTTTAACATATTTTATTTAACCCGCTATATCCAAATATTATCCATTCAACAAACATTGTTAGAGTGGTATTTTTACAATTTTGTGCACAATTTCAAAATCCAGTGTGTATTTTATATTTATAGCACATTAGAATTTGGACATTTCAAGTGCTCGATAGCCACATGTGGCTAATGATTACTACATTCCACAGACCAGGTCTAGATCATGAGAATTCTTGCCTTGATAAATCCATTTCAGGACATTTACTGATAAAGAGAAGGTTTCTTCTTTGTCTCTTTATTTTCCAGATCATACACAATTTTGACATGCATTAAATTTTATAAAAGTAGACTACAAATGGTAGTGATGAGAAATGCCAGGTTTTATTACAAGAAAGTGTTCATAAATAGAAATGACTTTGTGTTTTCAATCAAGAAGTAAATAATGCTTGCATGGGAATATGAGCATCAGATTTTCCAAAGGAAAATTGAAGAGTGGGGTGCAAGAAGAAACCAATTATATACTTTATGAATGTAGAGATGTGCTATTTCCCAAGTTCGTATAGAAAAATAGTGATTTTGAACTACAAAAAATGTTAAGTCATAGCACAAAATAGTCCTCTGTGGTATTCTTATCTGAAAAATACTTACTAAATGCCTGCCTTCAAGGGTTTAGGATTGAACACCACACCAGTAAGGATTGGCCCTGCCATACTGGAACTTCCATGTTAAAATAGGCCACAGGAATGCAAAGGTCTAGAGATTTAAGGGTTTTCTAAAATGCCCACCTCCCTTACCTTCCTCAAAAATGGTTTTCTATCTCAATTTTCCATTGTTTGGGGCAGCTTTTCTTTCCCATTCACTTTGTTTATTAAATTTGGCATAATCTTAAGGGAATAGGAAAATGAGTTGGGAAACTACATAGTTGCCCAGAAAATCTTTCAAATCCATGAAAGGGGAAGTATAGCCTTAAAATTTCTTTAGGCTTTCCTTGTTCTAATATCTAATATCTTATAGCATTAATGGATATGCACGTGAACACAGACACAGAGATACTATGACAAAAAAAAATGTCCTCAGCATTCTTGACATGTCTGGGGCCAGGCTGAGTTTTTGGTCCAGGAATTCCTTGGAGGGTGGTCTCAGAATCACCAAGAGCATCTTATTTGTCTAAACATGGTATCTTTTGAGAATGCATCTGCCCATGGAAAGGGGCATATTGTGTTCCTATATCTCAAGGCATTTAAAAACTTACTAATAGATAATTATAATCATATAAAAACACATATATAGATTTTAGTAGTCAAAATATAAGTATATAAATGCTATATTACATACTATATATAATCACCTTCATTTAAAAAGGTAGTTTATTCATTCCTTTAAAAACTATACAAATATTGATTCTCTATCTTTTGCTCAATTTAGTATGTATAAATATCACCTGAGGTGTATGAGAAATATTGATTCCCAGAGATTCAAATTCAGGAGTTATAATGTGGGGCCCAGGAATCTGAAATCATTCAAGCTCTCTCAGGGGATTTTGATCTCATACTTCGAGAGACGTGCCTCCATCTAGATGGACATCAATCAGAATCATCTATACAGGTGCAGAGATTGCTGTTTGTACAGATGGATTAATTATTGCCAGCAATGCTGATAAGCTTAGGGTCAAGTCAGTTAATAAATGTTAGTTCCTTGTCTAGGCAAGATTTGATTAACTGGTGCTTTTAGTATTTTAAAATACTGTACTGCCTAACTCAGGCATTCAGCACCTTAAAAAATCAATAAATAATTTGCATTTTAGAAAGAGCAATGAAAATGTTTAATATAACATCACAGTCATTGGTCATTAAAAATCCTTGTCTCTATTTAAGTGCTAACTATGAAAAATAGAAATAAATATAGGCATTTTTCTAAATATAAATTAGCTCTCTTAGAGAGAGCCCATTTTGTATTTGCTAAGGTATTCCTTAATTTACATTATTAAAGAAACGTTCTTACTGTTTGAAATGAAAAATTACCCTTTTGCCTACTAAAAATGGTAACATCTTTTTTTCTTCAGGTATATTATGCAAAAATATTTGTGTGATAGATTTTATCAGCCCAGCTGCGTCTGTCAACAGGTAGCTTTAAGTATTTGCTTCTAGGCAGAATTGGTGACAGGCTCTGATAATTTGATCTTATTCCAATGAGCCGAAAGACCTCATCAAAACTGGGAAGCTGCAGGTGTATTTCAGAGCCTCATAGCTTAACACGGCTGGACCTTCATTTATTTCAAAATTTAAATTTTATTAGCCTTTTAGTCATCATGTTCGTTGAGAAATTATTTCATATATTTCATAGCAGAGGCAAGAGTCATAGGGATTGAATATTGACGGCAAAAAAAAATAAATTCTTCATTTCTCTATTACAGAAAGTTATAATCCTTACTGTTCTCATAAAAGAAAGTGGAAATTAAAATATATCTGTGGTCAAAATACAATGTTAAATACTAAATACACAAACCCTAACCATAATCTACAATGTGGAGATAATTACTATTAAAATATTTCATTTCTGTATATGTAAGAAGCATACATGAATATTTTTACATAATTCAGGTGTAAAATTTTATGTGCTGTTTTAATAAATTTCAACTCTAAATCAGAAAGACTGTCATTCACTTGTATTTTCACCTTGTTAGTGTTATATAAACAGCAACCAATGAATTGTTGTAATTGATTTGAATAACTCGGGGCATTCAGGACCCCAAGTTTTTGCTGTTACAAATAATGCTGTGATAAATACCTTTATATGCTTATCATTATCCACATTTCTGTAGGACAAACCTTATGAGTATGGCAAAAGTATCAATATTTCTCTGCAACTTAATATGTATTGCCATATATACAGTTACACAATAATATGTGTTGCCTCATAGTACACAGTATCTATTGCTTTCCACAAAGATTGTGCCAACTTAAACTTATACCCCAGTGTTTTTAAGTTCTGGTCTCATCACACCTCAAGAGAATGCTGAATTTCAATTCATTTTTGTATGAGAGAGTACTCTTCCAGTGGTCTTTAAAAGCAGCAATTAAATGAGGTCAAAAGGAAGAACCTGACTTAATCTGTGAAAAATATGACTTTACTGTTAATTAACTGACCCCAAAGCTTGGTGATATTTTTCCCGATTAGCTCTTAGACCCTGAACTTTTCCTTGTGCTTAGGAAAGTCAGGCTAATAGGGAACATGTAACGGCAATCACTAAATGTATCAGGTATTTCAAATCAGAGGTCTAGTGGTTGCCCATTTTCCTTTTTGTTTTTTAAAACTTGCAGTTTTCTGAGGGGTTGGCTGTATCAGTTATTATCTCTTTGCCCTTGTCTTTTATAAGAGACACATATACACAGAGACATAGACCAAAGATAAACTGGGCCAAGGGCATCTTTCTTTGGATTGCCAGGATATGATATACAGTATCCAGTGTTTAACTATGTGTCATTATTTGTTGAAAAACCTCTCTCTCACTGCCATTTTACTTTTATTTATTTATTTATTTGGCTGCGTTGGGTCTTCGTTGCTGTGTGCGGGCTTTCTCTAGTTGCGGTGAGTGGGGGCTACTCTTTCGTTGTGGTGTGCAGGCTTCTCATTGCAATGGCTTCTCGTTGTAGAGCACAGGCTCTAGGCGTGCGGGCTTCAGTAATCGTGGCACGGTGGCTCAGTAGTCGCGGCTCACAGGCTCTAGAGCACAGGCTCAGTAGTTGTGGCGCATGGGTTTCGTTGCTCCGTGGCATGTGGGATCTTCCCAGACCAGTGCTTGAACCCGTGTCCCCTGCACTGGCAGGAGGATTGTTAACCACTGTGCCGCCAGGGAAGCCCACTGCCATTTTACTTAATACATGGAGCCTGATGTGGGGATTATAGGGGGCAAAAAACTTTCAATTGAGTGTTGCCCTACCCTACACATCCAAACTGAGAGGTTTAAAGTTGTATAATATTAAGTGTAATTGAAACTATTAAATATACCTGGTTAGTCAGCATTGTTATTAGCATCACCCATGTTGTTGTCTTGGTCTATAGACACATTTGTTGGTGTTTACCATTTTATCTGCCCTGACATCTCCATAGGATTTGATCTGGTATGTTTGGGGGACTTACCTGAATAGGCTTTAAGTGAACCTGAGAAAATATCATTAATGGATTTATCGTGGTTCTGAAAGCTCTTAACAGATACTGTGCAAGGTACTAAACTGCATGTTGGTATATCCAACTGCCTACTTGATGTCTCTACTTGAATATCTCATCTCAGACATCATGAACTCTTATTCCTAAAACCTACTTCACCTGCCACTTTATCGATCACTGCTGTTGGCACCAATATCCTCTTAAATTTTAGTCCGGTAACCCAGTAGTCATCGTTGACTCCTCTCTTTCTCTCATACCCGACACCTAATGCATGAAGGAATCCTGTTAGTTCTGCCTTCAAAATAGTTCCAGAATGCCATCATTTCTCATCACTTCCACTCCTACCTTGATCCAAGCTACCATCATCTCCCTGCTGAATTATTGTCAGGTGAGACAGATCATACCGATCCCTTCTCAAAACTCTGCAAGTCATTGCTCATTGTTTCATTGACAATAAATAAACTATCCCTAAGGTGACACTGCCACCCTTTTCACCTCCTTTCCTGCATTGATCCTCTTATTCACTTCACTTTGGAGTATTCTGCTCTCTCTTCTTTACCTCTGCATTAGGGCCTTTGTACTAGTGGTTCCCTCTGCCTGGAATGCTCTTCCTCCAGATAACCACCTGACTAAACTCTCACCTTCTTCTATTTTTTTTGCAGAAAAGTTATCATCTTAATGAGGTCTAGTCTGACCACCCTGTTTAAATGGCAACCCCAGCACTTCAGGTCCCTGTTACTCTGCTCTACTTATAATATTTTTCTAAAGCACTTATCACCTTCTAGACTACTACGTAATATACTTATTTACTATTTCTATAGTTTGTTGTTTGTCTCCCCCACCAAAAACTAAGCTACGTGAAGGTAAGGATCTTTGCCTGCTTTGTTCAATGATGAAAACTCCAAGAGTCTAGAACAGTGCCTTTGCACATGAAAAGGAGCTGAATAATATTTGATAAGGGCCTCCCAAAACACAAACAAAAATAAACTGACAATCCTGAGGCTAAGCGTTAACACTTAAAATGCTTATAAGCTTTAACGGTGATGTATGGAGATGCAGCTACGTGAAAATATGCTCCTGCCTCTTCCCCCTTTGCTCACACACTCTTGTTTCTATTAACTATTTCTTATTATCTCCTTCGGTTTTCATCCTAATTCCTGCCTTCAAACCTGTTCCATCAAGACCAACAATAATTTCCATCTTGCAAAATTCTCATCTTCTTGACCTCTCAGAAGGATTGAAAATATTTATCCAATTTCTTCTTCTTGAAACTTCATGCTCGTGGATTCTGTATCATGGTATTCTTATGCTTCCCTCCGCCCCATCTTGAGTCTCCAAGATTGGTTCCTTCCCTTCTGCTTAGCCTCTAAATATTGAAAAACCCCAGAACACTATCCTGGGCAACCTCTTCTTCCCTATTGATTGACCATTTCTACGCTTTCAATTATATCTATGCAGTTACTACTACTGAGGGTCTATTTCCAGCCTCGGCTTGAGTGCAGCATTGATGTATAGAACTGTCTACTTGATATCAGCATTTTGTGTCTAATAGGCAACTTTAAGTTAACAGGGGTAAAACCAGCCTCTCAATGCACTGTCCTATTTCTTTTCCTAATTCTTCCTTCCTATCTGAGTAAATGTCATGAACCACTACTCAGTTGTTCAAACCAAAAAACCTGGAAGTCATCTTGATCCCTCTCTCTTTAACACCTGGCCCCCAAATTAAACCATTATGAAACCATTTAGCTTATCTCAAATATACCCCAAATCTAAGCACTTGTTACCAATTCCACTACTGCCATCACTGGTTGTTACGATGACTTCAGGAGTTTTCTACCTGTTCTCTTTGCTTCCATTCTGGGTCTTTATAATTCATTGTCTACATAGCAGGCACCAAATCAGATCATGATACACCCTTGCTGAACTCTCCAAAAGTGTCCCATTGTATTTAGAATAATTCTGAAATCTTTACTGTGTTCTCTAAAATGCACATCATGCATCCCTTTCTACTTCTACATCTCTTCTCAGACTGCTCTCTCTCACATTCACTACACTCAAACCACCTTGGGCTTCTTTCTGTTTCTTAAGTGCATAAACTCTTTCCTTCCCTAGGGGTCATGTACCTGATGTTCCTCTGCCTGAACCACTGTTACTTCTGATGAGCCCAAATATTACCCTCTCAGAAAGTACTTCCCTGATCATTTACTCTAAAGAGTCATCCCTCTCCCCACCCCCCATCACATAACCCTTTTAAATGTTTTCTATCCCTAGGCCACAATGATAATGTAAGCTACACTAGAGCACAGATTCAGCCTTTCCCACTCACTGCTATATCTACATTGCCTTGTACGATTTTGGGCACTTAGATGGTGTGCAATGAACGTGAAACAAACATTTTTGAATAGATGAATGGATAAATAAATAAAAGAATAACTGAATAAATTAGCTACAGTTGAACACTTTACTGGTTGAGCATTTTTTCAGTCTAAAACCTTACTAAATAAGATATTTTCAGGCAGTTGTAATATCCTTTTTATACACTTATTTGAGACCTTGGCCAGTTTATGCATTTCTAAGGTAATTGGACATTTCTGGGTTTCTTTTTTGTTTTTGTTTTTACAGATGGAGAAAGTGAGATACAGATTGATTGTCCAACATTTCTGATATTCTCTATCTAGGGTCATTAAATCTCTATTCAGAATTGCTAATGAAAGTCTTGGCTCACCTCCAACCGTTGGGCCACACTTCCTGAACATAATCATTCACTTGTGTAAGAGAACAAAATATTGTGCACAGGACTATTTATTTATTTGGCTGCTTTCTTTTCTCAAGATATATGGTTCTTTACTTTCTTAGTATCAGAGAACTATGGTGCTAATATTAACTGAGTCCTCTGGGGAATACAGAATGAAAATTTTAGAAAGAGAACCAAGAAGCAGGTTGTCATTTGGATAGATCTTCACTATTTGGTTTTTGGACAGAAATCTGGACAGATCATTGCCACTTACCATGACAAAATGTTTATTTTCATTTTTTTCACAGAAGTGAACCCAAATAATTCCACTCAAGTTTAAATAACACATTTCATTTAATGAACAGGGAGACTTAAGAGTGTATTTACCCTTTCAATGATGATCACCTTCCTAGTAGAGTGAACCCAACAAGAGATATGACAATATTTTAACTAGAACTATTCGTTAACTATCTGTAAAAGGGAAGGATAATTAAAATAATCAAAGGCAAACTTGCCAAAACACTGCAAGGGTGATCAGAGAGCCTATCTTTACCAGATGAAAGAATGTGGCTACTCAGAAGTTACTGTTACCCAGAGGCTGGGATGAAAGCACTCATTGGTGAGACAGAAAATTCACCACAGAAATGATTGAATAGAAACATGAAAGAAAACACGCTCAGCATCCAAGCCTAGACCTAATTGCAAAGAGGAACTATTCCATGAAATGCAATTAAACTTCTAGGGAGATCAAAGCATTCTTCCACAAGGGAGGTATAAGGGCAAAGAAAGATTCCCCTTACAATTAAGAAGCATTATCAAAATTTAGAGGAAAATCCAGAATATCTCTTGAGATTGAAAAAAAAGTGAAATGAACATATAGGATAGGTTGTTTGTTATTATGGCACAAGCATAAAACATAAATAAATGCAATTAGCCCAAGATACTCTAGCTGGTAAAATAAATTACCCTGCACTGTAATTAAATGACATCTAAAAGCATCTTTATAATAATAGTTACTTCATTTTATAATATTTTTGAAAATTAAATTTACAACACTGAGTGGAAATGATTCTCTCTTGTGCTCAAATATAGACACAGTATTCATAGACGACTGTGCATTTGCAATGCTATCCTTCTGAACTGCTTGAAGCACTAGAAAGACAATGAAGTTCACTACTCTGTGCAAAGTAAAATGGAGGAACATGTTTTGTACATATACAGTAATGCCTTCCCCACTGAGAGTTTTTCTTACCCAAAATCCTAGTTAATTTGGATTTGATTTTTGTTTCCAGCTTTTTCCTGATAGCAAAGAAAACAGAAGGCAGGTGGAATTATAAGTTTTGTTGTTGTTGCTTGTTGCCTAAGAAGCCTGGGAGAGCTGGGAGAGATTAGGAAACCCAGAGTCTGATTCTGTTAGTGGAAATGTATTGGGCCTGTGTGTCAGTAGGGCAGACGGTTAGTAATTTAGTAAGAACGTATGAGAAGGTAGGTACCATGCATTGTGTTGTTAAGACCACATACCCTTAGACTGTGTATAGAGGAGTTGAAAAATAGCTATTCAGTTTTATCTCACAGATTAAAATATAGTTTCCCAAGGCTCTCAAACGATCAAATGACTTTGTGTCGGAGCCCAGTTAGGATCCTAAGGCAGGAAGAAATAGTGCTATGTCACAATATCAGAAAGGCATGGGAAACAAAAGAAAACTAACCTCTTAGCATGTATTTTATTTCCAATAGAGCACTTTCAGGTATTTTGTTAAAATCACAGGAAAGGAATATTTTATAGCAAGCATGAGATGCTAAATACAAATAAACTGTACTATTGCTAAGTAATGATATATAGTTGTTGATTTCCACTTTATATATTTTGCCATCTTTTTGCAATGCATATTTATAAGAATTTTAATAAATTAACATGAGATTTCTAGTTTTCTACTTCAACAAAGAATTTTGTTATTATGAGCCTAGTGGAGAACAAAATTTTCCTGATGGAAAAGTAGGCTAATAGCATGATTTTCCAAGGGAAAGAATGAAACTCGTATTTCCAATTTATAACTGGCATACATGTATAATAAAACCAAGTGTTCCATATCCCAAACCACATTACTTTTCTCTTACAAAATTTCCCAACAGGTGAATTAAAACTTTCTATTCTGGCAAAGTGGTTATTTATGGAAAAAAAAGAACGTAGCAATTAAGATTTTGAATTTTAGATTTTAATTTTCAGTAGCAACAGAATAAGGAGATTTTAATTTGAAATTTCCTTGAACCTCTTCCCACATTAACAGTATCTACTTTGACTTTATAGTTCTGTTTTTAAATTGTGTTATATTTTGTTTAAATCATTTAAACTTTTTTTGACAAATTTAATTAAAAATAATTATAAGCACATTATAGATGACACATGATGACTGAAAGTAAAGCAAATAGGGACAGCATTTCATGGCATTTACAGGGGGCCACAGCACTGCACAAATGGAGATTTTACCCAATTCATTCTGCTTTGAAAAAAAAAAAAAACAGGTTCAGACCTTGTGTATTGTATACTGTCTTTTGTATTAAAGGGTTAGGATTAAGAATATGTTGATATTTACTTTTATATGCATAAAGAGGCCCTGGAAAGATAACAACAGCAAACAGAGGATGGGCCAACAAGAGGAATACATTTCTTGAGTTCAGAGAAATCCTCCTAAAATTGCTGGTAGAGCAGTCGATAGCCTTCCAAAAAACATCCTGGAAGAGGGCAGTGACCCTGCACTTAGAGTGAACTTAGAGTAATGGCAGATGTAAGATCTATGAACTTAGTAGTAAGGCGGTTAAAATGTAAAAACAGAATCCCAGCACACTGGTAGGATGCAGTCCTGTGCAACATGCAGTGGAGTTTCAAGAGAACTAGGAAAGTGGACCATAACTTGAATTTTCATGTGGTGATTGAGAGAAATGGAGGCCAGAACTACCATAGTAAAGCTGTTTAGTGAAGAAAACCTGAGACTCTTTAGAAGACTTAGATAAGAAAAATAGTAGTACCAATGGGGGAACTACCATCTGAAGTGGGGAGGGACTACAGTGCTCCTGGATTAACGTGGAGAGTAAGTGACCAGTACTCAGCATTGTCAAAATTATGAAGTGACACTTTGTATAATGTCATCTTCATATGATTTACTTCAGTCTACATGAATTGTATGTCATCCTATATAACTTTAAGTGCAAGTGAGGTGGGTGCAATTCTGTTGAGTCTATATATTGAAGCTCTAACCCCCCTGTGACTATATTGTATTTGGCGATAGGGCCAGTAAAAAGGTAATAAAGTTTGAGTTTATAAGTGTGAGCCATAATCCAGTAAGACTAGTTTCTTTATAAGAAGAGGAAGAAACCCCAGAGATCTATCTCTCTCTCTACAAACACAAACAGAAATAGGGCCATGTGAGGAGACAGTGGAAAGTTGGCCATCTGCAAGCCAGAAAGAGAATCCTTACAGGGAACCGAATCAGCCAGCACCTTGATCATGCACTTCTAAGCTCTAGAATTGTGAGAAAATAAATGTTTGTTGTTTAAGCCACCCAATCTGTGGTATCTTGTTATGGCAGCTCGAGCAGATTAACAGTCTCCCCTAGAGAATTTATGGACATTTATTGAAACTTAATATGGTGAAAAACCACACCTGTCTTCTTCCTCCCCACACTGTGTATTTTCCATTCCACTGGTCACAAAAGCTTGAGATGCTGACCTCTTTTCCAACCACTTTTTCTCTTTCCCCACAAGGAATTAGGTACCAGTGTTACCTAGTTTTCCTCAATAATGTCTAATTCTAGTTAAGATTATTTTGATTGCAAAGAACAAAAACCCTCTCTGACTTTGAAAATTTCTAATTCCTTTTAACTCCTCCGTATTCACTGTTATAACATTTATTAGATGCCGTACCTACCTGACACATGGCATCTGCTATTTGGTGTTGTTGTGAGCCACCATAGAGCATGGGCCGTGTGTCTGTATATATTATACACTTGAAGAGAAACTTACAGAGGTGATCCCACCATTCTGAGTCCATCTTTCCATTTAGGCTGCTCTCTGAGTCTTCAGCTTTGTGAGACAACATGCTTCGAAGCTGGACAGAGTGCAGCCACTAAGAGACAGAGAAGACAACAGAGCTTTTAGAAATCTCAATGGATTGGAGGAGATAAACACTGAAATTTGGGCCTTCTAAAGTAACCAGGGATTAACAGGCCAAGTTTCCAGAGGGAAGGAAAACAGGGAATCGAGTCTGACACTATTCACTAGTTCTTTCTTTGAGACATTAGCCAGTTATTAAGCTGCATAGAAAGAAGCTGAATAGCTCAGGAGAGCTTCTGGCAGTTTCACAGTTGTGAAGACTTAAAAATTGAAGTTAAAATGCATCAAGAAAGAGATGCTCTGGTAAATATCCCAGGCTCTTAGTGGACCTCCTAAAGAGATACACCTTAGTACTGAGGGAGTACTAGAGGTAAACATAGCCTTAGAAAATCTTAAACTCAACCTTGAGTCAAAATATCATTGGATTGAGGTGATTTTCCCCTCGTCTTGCAACATGCCAGAGGACAGGTTAAATCATCTCTTGAGGTTGAATACATCGTCCAGATCCTCTACAATTTTTCATGCCCATTGTCTGACATTCAGATCAAAATTATGAGGCCCATAAGTAAACCAGGAACAAGAGAAACATCAGAAAATAGAAACAGACCAATAGATGATTCTGACTTACAGCTATCAAACAATGAGTTTGTGTTAATATTCTGAAGAAAATAGATGATACAATTGATTACATTCATCAGAGAACTGCAATTTATAAAAAAGAATATTTCTAGAACTGAAAATATAATAATAATAAGAAATATAGAGTGTACATTCTTTCTGGCTTCCTTTACTCATCTATGTTGCTGTTTGTATCAATAGTACATTACATTTTTATTGCTGAATAGAATTCCCTAACATGGATATACCTCAATTTGTTTATATATTCATTTGTTGTTGCACATTTGCGTTGTTTCCAGATTGGGACAATTACAAATAAGGCTGCTATAAGCATTCATGCACAAATTTCTATATGGATTTATGCTTTTTTCTTGCCTAGGGTGAAATACCTAGGAATATAATGGCTGGATAATTTGGTAAGTGGGGAGAATCAACATTTTAATACTACTGAGTCTTCCAACCTATAAATAAGATATATAGCTCCATACATTATTATTTAAAAAAATTCAGAGCAGAGTTTTGCAGTTTATGGTGCATAGGTATTTACCATATTTGTCAGATATAAAGTATTTTATATTTTTTATGCCTTTGTAAATGAGATTTTTAAATTTCATTTTCCAGTTGTTCATTACTAGCAAATGTGACTAATTTTTGTATATTGATTTTATATCTATCACCTTACCAAATACACTTATTAATTCTAGTACCTTTTTTGTAGATTTCTTCAGATTTTCTACATAGATGAGATGCCATAAACAGAATATGACTTCTTTCTTTGCAATCTGGATACTGTTTATTTCTTTTTCTTACCTTATTGCTTTGGCTAGAAATGCTAGTATAATGGCAAATAGATGCAAAGACAGCAGACATTCTTATATTGTTTCTGATCTTAGGGAGAAGTACTCATTCTTTCACCATTAAGTGTGTTGTTAGCTGTAGGTTGTTCATAGATGCTTTCTACTGGGGTGAGGAAGTTTCACCTTATTCCTAGTTTGCTGAGAGATTTTAATGGTAATATATTTTGAATTTTGTAAAATGCTTATCTGAGATTGACTATCATATTTTTCATTTTTACTTTATGAATATGGCAAACTACATTGATTGTTTTCAAATGTTAAGCCAAACTTGCATTTCTAACATTAACCCCACTTGATCACGATGTATTATCTTTTGCACATTGTTGGATTCAATTTGCCAAAATTTTGTTTAGAATTTTTTGTACCTATGCTCCTGATAGATTTGGTCTATAGTCTTCATTTCTTGAAATGTCTTTTTATGATTTTGGTTATCAAGGTAATGCTGGCCTCATACAATTAGTTGAGAAGTATTTAGTCTTTTTTATTTCTCTGAAAGAGTATTTTTTTCTTTCAACATCTTTATTGGAGTATAATTGCTTTACAATGGTGTGTTAGTTTCTGCTTTATAACAAAGTGAATCAGCTATACATATACATATATCCTAATATCTCCTCCCTCTTGTATCTCCATCCCATCCTCCCTCTCCCACCTCTCTAGGTGGTCACAAAGCACCAAGCTGATCTCGCTGTGCTATGCAACTACTTCCCACTAGCTATCTATTTTACATCTGGTAGTGTATATATGTCCATGCCACTCTTTCACTTCTTCCCAGTTTACACTTCCGCCTCCCCGTGTCCTCAAGTCCATTCTCTACGTCTGCATCTTTATTCCTGTCCTGCCCCTAGGTTCCTCAGAACCATATTTTTCTTTTTTTAGATTCCATATGTATGTGTTAGCATATGGTATTTGTTTTTCTCTTTCTGACTTACTTCACTCCACTCTATATGATACTCTATAGGTCCATCCACCTCACTACAAATAACTCAATTTCGTTTCTTCTTATGGCTGAGTAATACTCCATTGTATATATGTGCCACATCTTTTTTTTTTTTACATCTTTATTGGAGTATAATTGTTTTACAATGGTGTGTTAGTTCCTGCTTTATAACAAAGTGAATCAGTTATACATATACATATGTTCCCATATCTCTTCCCTCTTGCATCTCCCTCCCTCCCACCCTCCCTACCCCACCCCTCCAGGCGGTCACAAAGCACCGAGCTGATCTCCCTGTGCTATGCAGCTGCTTCCCACTAGCTATCTACCTTACATTTGATAGTGTATATATGTCCATGCCTCTCTCTCGCTTTGTCACAGCTTACCCTTCCCCCTCCCCATATCCTCAAGTCCATTCTCTAGTAGGTCTATGTCTTTATTCCTGTCTTACCCCTAAGTTCTTCATGACATTTTTTTTCTTAAATTCAATATATATCTGTTAGCATACAGTATTTGTCTCTCTCTTTCTGACTTACTTCACTCTGTATGACAGACTCTAGGTCTATCCACCTCATTACAAATAGCTCAATTTCGTTTCTTTTTATGGCTGAGTAATATTCCATTGTATATATGTGCCACATCTTCTTTATCCATTCATCTGATGTTGGACACTTAGGTTGTTTCCATCTCCGAATATTGTAAATAGAGCTGCAATGAACATTTTAGTACATGACTCTTTTTCAGTTATGCTTTTCTCAGGGTATATGCCCAGTAGTGGGGTTGCTGGGTCATATGGTAGTTCTATTTGTAGTTTTTTAAGGAACCTCCATACTGTTCTCCACAGTGGCTGTATCAATTTACATTCCCACCAGCAGTGCAAGAGTGTTCCCTTTTCTCCACACCGTCTCCAGCGTTTATTGTTTCTAGATTTTTTGATGATGGCCATTCTGACTGGTGTGAGATGATATCTCATTGTAGTTTTGATTTGCATTTCTCTAATGATTAATGAGGTTGACCATTCTTTCATGTGTTTGTTGGCACTCTGTATATCTTCTTTGGGAAATATCTATTTAGGTCTTCTGCCCATTTTTGGATTGGGTTGTTTGTTTTTTTGTTATTGAGCTGCATGAGCTGCTTATAAATTTTGCAGATTAATCCTTTGTCAGTTGCTTCATTTGCAAATATTTTCTCCCATTCTGAGGGTTGTCTTTTGGTCTTGTTTATGGTTTCCTTTGCTGTGCAAAAGCTTTTAAGTTTCATTAGGTCCCATTTGTTTATTTTTGTTTTTATTTTCATTTCTCTAAGAGGTGGGTCAAAAAGGATCTTGCTGTGATTTGTCATAGAGTGTTCTGCCTATGTTTTTCTCGAAGAGTTTGATATTTTCTGGCCTTACATTTAGGTCTTTAATCCATTTTGAGCTTATTTTTGTGTATGGTGTTAGGGAGTGATCTAATCTCATACTTTTACATGTACTTGTCCAGTTTTCCCAGCACCACTTATTGAAGAGGCTGTCCTTTCTCCACTGTACATTCCTGCCTCCTTTATAAGGTGACCATATGTGCGTGGGTTTACCTCTGGGCTTTCTATCCTGTTCCATTGATCTATCTTTCTGTTTTTGTGCCAGTACCATACTGTCTTGATTACTGTAGCTTTGTAGTATAGTCTGAAGTCAGGGAGCCTGATTCCTCCAGCTCTGTTTTTCTTTCTCAAGTTTGCTTTGGGTATTCGGGGTCTTTTGCGTTTCCATGCAAATTGTGAAATTTTTTGTTCTAGTTCTGTGAAAAATGACATTGGTAGTTTGATAGGGTTTGCACTGAATCTGTAGAGTGCTTTTGGTAGTATAGTCATTTTCACAATGTTCATTCCTCCAATCCAAAACATGGTATATCTCTCCATCTGTTTGTATCATGTTTAATTTCTTTCATCGTCTTATAGTTTTCTGCATACAGGTGTTTTGTCTCCTTAGGTAGGTTTTTTGTTTTTTGTTTTTTGTTTGTATTTTTGTGGTACACGAGCCTCTCACTTTCATATCCTCTCCCGCTGCAGAGCACAGGCTCCGGACACGCAGGCCCAGCGGCCATGGCCCACAGCCCAGCCACTCTGCGGCACACGGGACCCTCCTGGACTGGAGTACGAACCCGCGTCCCCCGCATTGGCAGGTGGACTCTCAACCACTGCACCACCAGGGAAGCCCTCCTTAGGTAGGTTTATTCCTAGGTATATTATTCTTTTTGTTGCAGTGGTAAATGGGAGTGTTTCCTTAATTTCTCTTTCAGATTCTTCATCATTAGTGTTTAGGAATGCAAGAGATTTCTGTGCATTAATTCTGTATCCTGATACTTTACCAAATTTATTGATTAGCTCTAGTCATTTTCTGATAGCATCTTTAGATTCTCTATGTATAATATAATGTCATTTGCAAACAGTGACAGCTTTACCAAGTTGGCTGAGATAAAAAATGGTACCATAGTGTTTTAATTTGCATGCTTTTGATTGCTAGAATGAGTCTATACTTAGTAGTGAATTCTCTCTTTGAATTCTCTCTTTGAATCACATGTTGATGACCTTTGCTTATTTTGAACTCAAAGTTTTATCTTTTTTAATCTTTATAACTTCTTTGTATAATATTTTTGTGACAATACTCTAGATATCTATAACTATGTGTGTATGTATATAAACTACATGTACAAACATACTGATTTAAGATCCGATGCAATGTCATTTGCTTTTTTTTGTCATCTAGCATAACTTGCATAGTAGGAAAAAAAATAATAATGACCACTCTTTATTAAGCTTTACTTTGTGGCAAATTTTAACGTATTATTCTTAATCTTAAAAAAAAAAGGTACGTAGTAGGCGGTATTATCCAATTATACAGTAAGAAACTGGTCTGCGAGAGATTAAATTATATCCCTAAGGCCACATAAATGAGTGAATTAAAATTTGTATCCAGGTGTATGGCTCTAAAGCTTATAGTCTTTCAATTACATTATTAATGTTTACATCTTTTGAGCCACTAATTTCCCTTCTGAGAATTTATCTAAAAATAATCTAAATATTTAAAAAATCATATAGATATCTGAAATGACATGGGATATAATAACAATATTGTAAATAGTTTACTGGCATTACAGTAGTGTATAGTTAAATAAATCTTGATATATCCACTTAATGGAATATTTGCCAGAAATCTTTATAGACTGTTGTGATGTAGAGAAGTACTTATGACTAAATATTCAATAAAAGCTCAGTGTAAAAACCTATATACATAGTATTTTTGCAAACAGATAAAATAGGCTTATAAAAAATAGGAAAAATCTGTATATAATTGATCATAGTTATTGGATTTGGACATTGAATTATGATGTTCTTCTCTATTTTTCAAGCACTTTAATGTTATTTTATTACTTTTGTAATTATTTTAAGATAAGCATCAGTACACAGCAATTGACAAAAAAGTCCCAAAGAGTACTGTAAACAGTGTCACAGACTTTGAGACAAGGCAAAAAACTATCACTGTCATGGTCAAAAGGGACCATAAAAGAGACTTCAGCATGGCCTTGAAAAATGAACAGAATTTAGATAGATAGATTGCTGGTTTTGCCAAATCATATCTATGAGGTGATGTCAAACATCATCTATCATTTTTTTAAAAAGAAGAAGGAGCAGGTGTTTAAGTATCAAATAATTCTCTTGGGACTTTTGCCCTCCCACTGTGATGGAACTAAGGTTAGCCTGGGGGCTTTAGATGAGACAGGGAGGAGAAATGGTGTCTCAATTCTTTATTCTGAAAGACTTAAAATTTATCACACACCTCTTCTGACACTCTGTCTAGCCCTTCTTTCTTTCCTCTCCTCTAGGAAGGAAGAGCATGTGGTGTTCAAAGGTCTTAAGAGGGTGCAGGAAGGAAGAAAATACTATTAGAACATGCTTCTTTCTGCTGCCCAACTTCAAATGACACTTTGGTTATATTAATCCCTACCAGTCATTCTCAGAGGAGGGTACTCAAAGTCTGCTTAGAGTCTCTGGGTTGAGCACAAGTTGAGAATGAATTTATTGGAGTGCTATGTTTACTAAATACTAATCCATTTCCCAAGATAACTGCCAATTAGCAGTAGGTATTGAGATCAAAGCCAGAAGTTAGATTGCGCATAGTTTCACTGAAGTATGGCTTTCTAAATTTATCTATTAACTACAACAAATAATTCATTTTTTGAATCTAACAAGATATTAAGGTATTATGTTATTAGTGTGTATAGGTGGAATAAAAAGCAATTAAAAGGTGAGGTCAGGGAAGGAGTGGAATTGCCATGAGTGTTTCAATTCGCACATTGATAAAACATGTAAATAACATTATAATTATTTCTCCTAAATCCTCACTTTCATTGATCAGTAAGAGAGCAGTATGTAAGTAGATTGTTTGTTTTTAAAGCAATAATCTGGAGTCATCTCTATTTATCACCAACATGAGAAGAAGTGGAAAGACAGTCTAACCATTGGCCTTATGAGGCCATATAGCATTTCCTACTCTCCACCCAGCCTCCCCACCCACTGAATAAAATAACTATCATGGAATGGCACTTTTTTCCTGCTTAAATTTGGTTTTAAAGTGAAGCGTAACTTTCTGAATAATTATTTTGAGCTTGTAAATGGTGTCTCTCTATAACCAACCAAGCATATAACAAGAAGATGAAGATGAGACTTATTTTCACTTCATTTCACTTCTCTGTAATTGACAAGCTCTCACTGGGTGTCAACTTTAAAAGATGACAAATCCTAAATCTTAGAGGACCTAATTCAATAGTTCAGCTTTCTAAATTGTTTGCAAATTAATCTACATTTTCAAATGAGTCAGGCATGAAATATAAGATGACATCTATATTACAAAAATATTAATTTCCTCGTCTTTCTCTTTTTCCTAGTCAAAGACAAAAGGTACATTTAAAATGTTCATTTTGTTAAGAGATTGTAAAAATGAACATATAGTGTGCTTGGCCTTTTCTCTTTTTTACACTAATTCATTTCCATCTATTTAAACCTGCAGGTTATTCAGTTTGTAAATGTTCTGTGTGTTGATGAGAGAAAAATTAAATTTGTGAAGTATTTTCAGTACATTACATTTTCTTAATGAAGGTTCATTTGGGTTCAACAAATATAATAATTTGAGCCCTGTTGATTTAAAGGCTAGCCTTAGCCCTCTTCCCAATTAGCTCTAGCCTCAGTTTACCCCATGTGTAAGTAAACACAGCTGTGTTTTTTCCATACAAGCGAATTGATAGTTGTATGGTACTCTGCACATTTTTAGTTCCTAACTTACCTTGCCGTAACACTGATGTCAATGGTCTGATTTACTGAAGGGTATAAAATACAAGACAGACATTGTGGAGTTTTCTGCTCCTGTAAAATGAAATTTCAGATAATTTTTTAACTTCCTTGATTAAACATATATTTTGTGCCCAAGAGTTAACTCTAATATCACTATCAAGAGAAATTGATCTATATTAATTAATGATCATTATAGGACAGTCAAATCATATTTCTCTTGAAGATATCACATTTCAGATAATGCTATTTCCTTAGTACTTTAACATACTCCACTAAGGAAGGCTAGGAAAATATCATCATTTCAGGAAATAGCAAGTGAAAGACTTTCCAAAAAGTTTTAGATATTAGATCCTCTTGGTCAACTGTTACAATTATCACTATCATATGTTACTGGATATAAAATTAATATAAAAGGAATTAATAAAAACAAACTACCCATTTATATTCCTCTGGGACAGGAAACCATGACCAGTGAATCAATTAGGTCACAGTTAAGTTCAACAGAGACTTGTTTCTTGAGGAACGTTATATAAAAGCATATATTTGTAGAGCTGAGAGGGACTTTACAGGCCACCTCATCCAACTTAATTGTTTTACAGAGAAACTGAGGCCAAGATAATCAATATAAATCCAAAGGAGAAAATTATGAAAATAAGTTCTTTAAAAATAGTCTTTTATATATTAAGCACATTTCATTATGTTTATTGGTGAAGAACTTAAAGGTGATTTTCATATATTAATAGATTCATGTCTGAGAACAAGACTATAGCCCTAACTAATCTAAAAAACAAAAAAAGGTCCTGAAGAACCTAGGTGCAAGACAGGAATAAAGGCACAGACCTACTAGAGAATGGACTTGAGGATATGGGGAGGGGGAAGGGTAAGCTGTGACAAAGTGAAAGAGTGGCATGGACATATATACACTACCAAACATAAAATAGATAGCTAGTGGGAAGCAGCCGCATAGCACAGGGAGATCATCTTCGTGCTTTGTGACCACCTAGAGGGGTGGGATAGGGAGGGTGGGAGGGAGGAAGATGCAAGAGGGAAGAGATATGGGAACATATGTATACGTATAACTGATTCACTTTGTTATAAAGCAGAAGCACACCATTGTAAAGCAATTATACTCCAATAAAGATGTTAAAAAAAGAAAAAAAAGAAGAAGAAGATAGGGGCCCACATTAAAAACAACAACAACAACAACTCTGTCTCACCCTGGCTACACTACACCAATAATTTCTGTTTCCTGCCATTTGGACATGGTGTCTTGGATCCAGACAATGTTAGTTACACATATGGGTTATGATGATTTGTTTCTTCTGTCTTCATGTCCATTCACAAACTCCATCAATAATAGAGATAATTATATTATAATAAAGTTATTCATATAGGTGTCTGTCTTCTCCCTTAAATCTTGTGATTCTTGAGGGTATGAATTTCTCTTTCTCCATAATGCCAAATAAGCACCATGAACAGGGAAGATGTTAAAAACAAAATTTTTTAATAAAAGGAATAAATGTGAATACATTTTCAGGATAATCAATTGTCCTCCCAATCCACCAGCTATTTATCTTCCTTATATATTTTCTTAACCAGTTAAGATCTGGTTAAGGTAAGCATATTAGCTAAGTCACTGTTTTCACCTTCCCTTGAGACTTTCTGTGTTGGATTGTAGCTTCCTCTTTGAAATACTAGTATACAAATTTAGCAGCCATTTTGCAGAGCAGCTGTATCTGATTCTTTCCTTTGCCTGAAAGAATATCTGGACTGATAAGAAATAAAGTGAGGTTATCTAAGGAAGCAAAGATACTAATGTCAATTGATGAGGGTTTTTGATATCCGCACTGTAGCTTTCCTCCACTGCTTTAATTAATACTTGCTTGTTCGTATTATTATCCTCAAATACCTGTACTTGGAAGATCATTAAAATACCCAGTTAAGAAGGTCATTCATAGATTAATGCCTAATGCGTAGAATAATCTACACTTATGAGAAATTCAAAAAGATTTATTAAATATATGATAGAGATAAAATGATTGCAGATTTGGCTTTTCTTCCCCAGTTCTATGTTCCCTCTTTAACTCTCATCTACAGTACTTTTAGTTCATTGAAATATACTAGGGACAATCAGGCATCTACTTCAACCTGGTTCTATTTTTTTATTTGATATTCAGGGCTTTCTCATGGTCTCTAGATTCTGCCCCAAGTACCTTTCATGGTATAGACAATCTCTTTGGTTTAGAATAGGGATTGGCAAGCTCTAGAAAGATAAAGGGATAGATAGTAAATATTTTCAGCTTTGCAATCTGTGTGGTCTCTGTTGCAGCTACTCAACTCTGCTATTGTAGCATGAAAGCAGTTGCAGACAGTGCTTAAGGGAATGGACATGGTTGTGTTTCAATAAAACTTTATTTACAAAAAACAGGTGGGAGGTTGGATTTTGGGTCATCGTGTCATGGGTTGCCAATTCTTGGATCTTCTTTTCCATTGTTACTTCCAACCACGTTGTACTAGCCTTTCAGATCTGGGACAAATATCCAGTTATGATTCTAAATCCATGCACTTAAGGTACTTTAATCTTCTATTGTAATTCATAGGAATGCTTAGACTTAGTTTTCTTATTTGTGGAGTAATGATAATATGTCATTTCTCTGTCTTTTGTGAAAATGAAATTACTATTGATATCTGTGAAAATTTTTTATCACTTGTGAAATACTATGTAAAGCTAACATAGAATTATTTTGGTGACCGAATCCATGTGATTATTCAAAGTTCTTAAACCATTAGTCTTGGAAATGGGAAGTTTAAATATCAGGAAAAAATCATGGCGTTTCTGATGATATTTTTCAAATGTTATCATATCAAGGTGGAGTAAACACACACTCAATTTATATTAGATGGCTACCTGGGACATCTTTGACTTCTTGCTATACTAATGTTATATCCATTTATTCTTAGTCAGCGACTCAAGAATTCCTTATAGTGAACACAATTGCAAACTGTGAGTTCTCACTTCACACACCATTTCTAATTAAGAAATAATTAAATGATTTTAAAATGTCAAGGAATTTGGTCCAGTGGTTATGTTAGCATAAATAATTATATGATTCTAATCATAACTTTCCAGTCTGCTGTGATCATTTCTAAGCAGATTTTACTCGTTTCTCAAAGTCCTGAATTTATCTTTAATGTATAAAACTGCTTTCTTAAAAAAAAAAAATCTAGCAGCAGAAGCCAGGAAGAAAATGGAGTACACATTCACTGAGCTGTGAAATGTGGAGATCTATTCAACTCCATTAACTACAAAATATACATTATCCACTAACATACTAGACAATGAATGACTCTATATGGAGTGCTACATGTCCAAATTACTGCAAGATGAACACTTTGGTAAAGGTTAGATGGTACAGATAACTGTTTACATATATTAACAGAAAGGTAAGCAGTGACAATCTTGCAGTCCTTTCACAAGCTTAATGCCCTCCAATTCCAATGAGCACTATAGGAATTTCAAAAAATTCTCTGAGAAAATCATCTATAACCTTTATTTCCAGGGTAGAGGAAGATTAAATTATTTGCAATACTTTTAATTTTAGAAAAGTTGTAACCCGTGTCAGTGTTATGATGATTTTTATTTATTAAGCATCTACTAAATGCCTCATGTAAATTTTATGTGAGTAAAGGGAGTAAACAGGAAAATAAACAAGTAGGTTTCCCTGTAGAACAAAAAGCTTAGTGACATTTTGTCAACATAAAATTTAGTAATTTTAAAGGGAAGTGATCCATATTTGTTTTTATTTTTAAATACTTTCTTAATTATTTTTATGATATATCAATATTCAGGAAGCTCTTACGAGATTAAAAATAAATTTTTTAAAAAAATTTTCTGGAGATGGAATTTTTTTTTTTTCTATTGTAAGATGGGTATTTTCTGAGTTTCCACAGGAGGAAAATACTAGACTTGAATATGTCACCATAATAATCAGCAAAAATGCTTATATGCGTAGTTGGTAACTACTGCAAACACAAATAGTTAAAATGAGTAAATGTCATCTTTCTCCTCTCATGGAATTTATTTTATACACAAACATACACACAGATTTATGTGGAGATATATATATATATATATATATATATATATATGAAAAAGGTATTTATACATAGAACAATAAATAGTTCAAAGCAACATAGGCAAAGTGACAAATAAGTAGTAGTTGGAATAATTGAAACAGGATTCAGAAAGACTAATATTTTCATCACGTATAATAATAAGCTAGCACTTACTGTGTGTTCACGGTGTGTTCAGCACTCGTAAGTGCTTTCTATACACATCAGTTATTCCTCACACCTCCTTATAAGTTTTGATATTACTCCCATTTTACAATAAGGAAACTGAGAAGTAGAGAAATTAATCAAATGGCCCCAGTTCACGTAGCCATAAGGTGGAATAGCCAGCATCTAATCCCAAGCAGTCTAGTTGCTGAGTCCGCACTCTGAATTATCAAGCTGTACTTCCTCCCTCCCAGTAACAAACTTTTATCAATACAAAGCCCCTTGACTTTTGTATGACTGATTTTGAAATCCTTATACAATACTTCTTCCAAGGTCTCTGACTCATATAATCTATTTTTGAACAACTCAGAATTATATACATTTCATATGGCATCTCTAAAGCACATGCACAATTTGTATTTTTGAAAATTCAGTTAATAATTAATATTTTCAGTTATCATAAAGTGATGTTTGCCCTAATCAGATGACTTGTTGCCACTTTTGAGCAGCAGAATTTACACAATAATTTGAATTTAATGCTATAATCATCTTTAATTGTAACTAACTCATGGAAATGCTAATACTACATCCTAGTCATGAAAAAGACCTCATAAAATTAAATTTGATCCAAGTTTGAAACCACTAGTAGCCTAAAAGCTGCAAGTTAACTTCATTTATATTTTCACTAGACTTGAGCCAATTGATTTTAATTGTAAAAGAAAAGATCAATATTTACAATCATGTATAAAAACCTGAAAATGTATTATCAGAGAGTGTGCCTATAAAAGGTAGGCATAATTCAGAGTTCTATAATGTGAGCTTTCTCTAAATTTCCGCTCTCCCATCAGTGAATAATACATAGGTTTATTGTTTACCTTACATGGTAGGTTTTCTTGTGCTGATTTTCAGAAGATGTTGTGTATTAAACTCATGAGCTTCCTATATAATACTATATTTAATCCTATATGTTCAAAGTCTATGTAAACCTTAGAAATATTTTCATGATTTATCCCAGGTGAAAAATAAAATATTTTTATTACACTTTTTGACATTCTGTGAATGGTCTGACATAGGAGGAGAATCTATAATGTAATATTATGGCCAGTTAGTCACTAGAGTTTATTTGTGAAGCTATCACCAACTTTAATCTAGGAAGAAATAAAGAATGATTAGTCAAAAATAGAAACGTGGTATGTACCTTACTTGTTTTGCAGGAAGTTTCCAATTTCTATAATTATGATCTAATACAAAAATACTAAGAACTCAAAGGTGTTTTTATGTAAGAAAGATCAAGTCATTTCACATGTTTTGGACAAAGCCTAATAAAAATATCTTTTAGAGAGCAAAAATAATAAAGATCATTTTCATACAAAATGATAGGAAGAAAATATAAAAATGTGAATAGTAGTTACTTGTGGGTGTTTTTTTTTTTTAAAGTTCCTTTCCACTTTTCCCTATTTTTAAATTTTCCTGCAGTAATCTGAGAGCAATTACACTAAAATTTGGATTTGGGCGTTTGGTGGGAATAATTGGTCAGAATCTCGTCTTGTTTATCCCACAAACAGATTTTTGTTTTAGAAATCTTTATATCTAAGGATTTCAGTTGGCAAAGGTGTTATATTTGAATTAAAAACTACTTGCTATGATTTATTGAAGTGCATTTAACTAAATGGAAGTGGAAACTACACATTTATTCCATATCCATTTTATTAACACTTTCTACAATACAATTCAGGTTTGGAAATAAGTTTATATGGAATCTTAGTGTAGCATCTGAGTAGAAAAATAATGCAGTCTGAATTTGATGGCTTTCTATTCACCAGTTCTTTGACTTATAATTCCTATGTATTTCAATCAGTCTCATTAATGGCACCAATCATTTTTGTGGGGTCAGGGTTTTGCTATAACATAGGTTAGTATGGTGTAATAATTTTTCTTTGTTAGTGCAGCATAACTAATTAAGTACTTCCTTTTAATGTTTGATTGAATTTTGTAAAAACCATAGTTCAAACAAATGAAGGTGTGTCACTGACCTCAAATGGGACCTGGGTTTAAGGAAATCATTTGATGGAGCAACTGAATTAGGTCTTTTCCTCACTCTATTTTTATCAAGATAGGGAATATCTCAAGCTGGTTTTAAATAATGAAAATACATTTGTAAGATGTTTATTAAATTGTGAACTTTCTACCTCTGATGCAAAACTTGAAGGCAAAACTATTTTATTTGTATATATTAAATACAATACATATGATTTATATAAAAATTTTATAGATTTTTCTTTCAAAATGTTATTAACTCAGGACAACTGCTTGTTACGTTTCCATTTATCATAGTGTCACTTTATTTCACTGTTGTCACTTGAATAATAGGCAATCAGGATTGAAAGTTTTTCAAAATTGCAGTCCTCTAGATGTTACAATTAAATTAATTATAAATCCAGAATAAACAGTTCTTAATCACATAAAACAGTTCTGCCACATTATACACACTTTTGTTATGATGTAAATTGAAAGCCAGTGGATTTTTTTTTAAATAAATAAAGCCGCATGTTCACAAAGCTCTAACTAACCCCTCATTAATAAACAGATGCACTGAAAAAGATGTGCCCCAAACATCTGCTCTTGCTAAAAATGACACCTTATTTTTCAATTTAATATTAACAATTTGACAATCTAAATAGTATTTATTTCCCATTTTTATGTGAACAATCAACAGCTAAACAACTCTAAAGTACTTTATTCATGGGCAAACTAGCTTGACAAAATGGGATGTTTTCAGGAGAGATTCAAAGAGATAAAGACAGTCAGGGTAGTCTTAGTCATTTGGGTTAATATAACAATACCCTAGATGGTGGTTTATAAACAACAGAGATCTATTTCTCACAGTTCTGGAGGCTGGAAAGTCCGAGATCAAAGAGCCAGCAGATTTGGTATTTGGTAAGGTCCTGCCTCCTGGTTCATAGATACCATTTTTTCAGCCTACACATGGCAAAAGGGACCAGGGATTTCTCTGAGTCTTTTTTGTATGGGCATTAATCTCATTCATGAGGGCTTCACCCTTAAGACCTAATCACCTCCGGAAGGCCATACCTCCAAATAACATCACATTGAAGATTAGGTTTGAACATATGGATTTGGGGGAGACACACATAGTCTATAGCACAGAGAATAGTAGATTTTACAACTAGTAAAGGAGAATAATGTGAAGATCCAGATCCTACAGTGCTGGAGTTATACATAGAATAGGACACAATGGGTCATTATTCTGGGTCCCATGTCCTGTGGCAGGTAAGGTTTCAGTAGCAGCATTCAAGCTAAGTTAAAAGCAATAGCATTTCTTTCCCAAATCCCACATATTACACTAAAAACAATTAGATTATATAATTAATAACTATATTTATTTATTTATAACAGCATTTCACATACCATTATAGTGTTCTGTCTATTCTTTTCTGAGAGTTACTTATTGAATCACTGCTATGTTTTTTTTCTTTTTTTTTTGCGGTACGCGGGCCTCTCACTGTTGTGGCCTCTCCTGCTGCGGAGCACAGGCTCTGGATGCGCAGGCTCATGGGCCCAGCCACTCCGCGGCATGTGGGATCTTCCCGGACCGGGGCACGAGCCCGTGTCCCCTGCATCGGCAGGCAGATTCTCAACCACTGCGCCACCAGGGAAGCCCCCACTGCTATGTTTTGATTTATGCAAAATATAGTTTTTATTTAGTAACATTATTTATCAAGAACCTATTATGTGACTGTACTCTGCTAAGTGTGTACAGCACACTGACTTGAACTGCATTAAAATTTTTTAAATTCTCAAAAAAAACACCCAACAACTATATTATATTACAAAATATTGACAAAAGATACATATAAAGAATATTCTAGGAGAAGGCTATACCAGGGAACCAAATTCAATAGGCAAGGTGGGGCATCTTGGAAAAAGTTACAATGAAGTTTGAAGGATACAAAGTATTTAGAAGGAGATAAATATTCTGTGCTAAGGGAACAACACACAGAATGGCTCAGAGTAGTGAAAGAGCCTAAAGAGAGCATTTAAGAAACTCAGAATAGCTTTTACATATCTGGGGATGTAGGGCGTGCACTGGAACAGTAGCTTGGGATAGGGCCAGAGACCTAGGTAGGTCCACATCAATGGAAGCTTTGTTCCTTGAACTGAGTTAGAACTTTATCCACAAAGATATGAATAGCTATTAAAGAATTTTAAGTAGGGGAATAATATTAAAGGGTTTGTGTATGAGATCAGTAACTTAGGCATTAAGCAACAGGGAGGATAGATTGGGAGTGGGGTTAGGGCACTGTAACAGTATCTCTGTTGAGCTTCATTGTTGCCATAGGTGCTACAAGTTTTACAAAATTTAACAAGATCTAGTCAATGACCGTTGGTATA
Organism: Leucopleurus acutus; assembly: GCF_964270905.1. Classification (NCBI taxonomy): domain Eukaryota; kingdom Metazoa; phylum Chordata; class Mammalia; order Artiodactyla; family Delphinidae; genus Leucopleurus; species Leucopleurus acutus. The sequence goes on along the minus strand of NC_139142.1, from coordinate 80,612,096 downwards.
TTAATTTATTTACTAATTTACTTACTTTTTGAAAGAGGACCAATCCCAGGTTGCTTGGTACTTCATGTGGGTCAGAGAGAGAGGATAGGTAACATTTGCATATAAATACTTACTATATAGAAGTACATACCAAATGCAGGTGAGTTGTTTAAAATAACTGTTCTAAGACAGTACAGGCAGGGTCCACTCCAATTGAGGTGGTTAGAAAATGCATTAAGGGAGGAAAGCCAAGGAAGAGAATTCTTTTTGTGAAGAGAAAATTTATAGCCACTACTTTGAGACTGTCCAAATATCTTAAACTCATTCTAAATTAAAATCATACAGTACCAGGAAAAATGAAATAATTTAAAATGGAATTTATTATCAATCAGGAAAAAAATGCTCTGATATCTAATGATGGGATTATTCCATAATGAAATATAGAATTTACAGATGCTTCCAAAAAGGACATTTCATTTTGCACATTATAAACATTCTTTATTTTGCCCCCAAATCATTTTTTTCAGTGTTGATTCCTAGTGCTTCTTTCATTTATCCTTGATCATTTTCTCTGCCTTTTTCTGAAGGTTTGTTGTCCCAAATGTCATCTCAATGATATACTGCCAAATACAAGGAATTTTGCTATGAAATTAAAAGTGTTTCCATGTTTTATGAAGTCAGGAATCTCACTCAGCCAGCTACTATATTCAAAGAGACTAGTGTACAGAGAAGAATAACTGAGACAGACGAAAACAGGAAATACAAAGACAGTCTCATCAGATTTTTTTCTTCCACTGACATTGCATTTTGACTAGTTCAGACTTCTTTTAAAAGGGTATAGTTGATTACAAATTAAAGTTTACTGTGTGATCTTTTAACAGTCTTTAAACTTTGGCTAGGTATGATTGCCAAGGAAAAGAGCAATCTTTGATTGAAAAATGCTCCTGTTATAAAGCTTAGAGTAAAGTAGTAAATACCACTAACTGATGCTTTTTGCCTAGAAACATCTGTCTGGTGAATGTGTTTTGATAGGTGAATTAACAGAAGGAAACATAAACATATCTTTCTTTGAATTACAAAAATCCCTTTGTTTTCTCTGGAATCAGAAGTTTAAGTAAACTTCTAAAAGTCAATATATATTGGTCTAGTCCATGGCCAGCAAGAAAAAAAAATTCTATCAGCTAAAAACAACTCAAATTCTAAAACGGGGTTTGGAAGGAGAGCTATCCAAATCAAAAGTAAATCCAAAAAGTTTGATTTTGACATAACTGTAGAAACATTATACAAAGAGTTGTGGAAATCCATTTTGTCTGAAATACTGTACAGTGACTTCCAAGAACTAGTAGAAACATATGAGTTCAAATATAACTCTCACGATGAAGATTACAACATATAGTATCTTATGTAATCCTTCCCACTAAATGCTAAATCCAAAAGCCTCAAGGTCATGAACCAAACATTATTCAACATGCCGATCATTGGCAGGTTTAAGCTGTAAGATGTTTTTATTTCTATAACTGATTTCTCTCAGTAAGTAACTTTGGTCTGAAAAGATGATAAAGTGGATATGAACTTAAATATTAAATTAAAAGTGAAGAAAATTATCAAACATTTCTATAGCTGTAGTTAATTCTGCTTTACAGTTCCCAAGGATCTCTGAACAGGATAATTGAGCTCCTCAAGACTGTTATTCTTAGGAAAGATGCAAGAACTCAAAATCTTCTAGCCTTAATTTTGAAAGTGAAATATCAGTAATGCAGTTGATAGGTTGCATCTGAATACACTGATTCTGAATCCACTGACATGATGAGTGTTGACTCAAGAGGATCAAAGGAAGCACTAAGAAAATGAAAATAGAGGAGGCATTGTAGGATTTGCTTGATTTCTCCTAACTCAGAGGTTATTCCCAATCACTCTTGAACTCTTCATAGGTCCCTTTTCTCCCCAGTATCTCTTCAATAGTACACACTGAGTCCAAATGACTATACACTCAAGGATACTGCTAAGATTAATTTGGTATTTATGAGCCTGTCTATATATCTGACACACTATCTGCAAGGCACCAACATAGGCACAGCCCAGTTCAAACTTCAACCCCTGATAAAGTGGATACAAAGCTTTATTTAAATTAGTCCCTTGAAACAGATTAATTCTGAAATGTTACTTCCTTTAACACTAACAAAATTTTCCTTGCAGATTTCTGTCTATTCCTTTCTGATTCCTACCTTGATACTCTTTTTCATCATAGATCATGAACACCTTCCAAACTCCAGTGCTTGATTAATTTCACACCTCTACACTCTCTTAAGCAATACATTTGAAATAGAAAAATGGATACATTCCCAATGAAATATAAATGCTAAATGTTGACCTAAGAAGAATAGAAATTTTAAACATGTTAAAAATTATAGAGGATGTTAAAGTCCTACCATTTTTAAAAGGCAGAAGATCAGATTCAAATACAACTTTCAAGGACCATACAATTTTTTTACCGGTACACTAACTCTCGCCCACAGTTCTCATATCCAAAAACAAAAGGTTTTTTTTTTTAATTCATTAGGTAGAAAAGCCAGACCTGTTAAGTCTTGTCCCATTTAGTATGAATATTCACATATTTTCTGCAGAAATATTAATATGATTACAGAGTACTATCCAACATCTAAAAGCAAAATGTTTAAATTAGGTATTAAAACAAATTCCAGAATATTATTTTAAATAATTATTTCTGCCAAGTAGATTTACTCTAGGAATTCAAGAATTGTTTAATAATACAAAGAGTATCAATATGTCATTTAAAAGGGAAAAATTACATTAATAGATGCTGACAAGATATTTGACAAAATTCAGTTTGCTGTAACTGATTTTTTAAAAAAACTTACAGTTAAACAAGAATTTGATGAAACATTTCTGTGTAAGTTAAATAGCATTTATGAAAAGCCAAGGACAGGCATCCAATCAAATGAGGAAGTGTTAAGCTTTTTATTCATCTTTAGTAATAAGTCAGGGATGCTTACTGTCACTACTAGTACTGTTTTTGAGGTTCAATCAAAAGTAATATGATATACATTATATAGAAGCACCACAAAAGCAAAGATATCAACACTATTTATAGATTGTATTATCATATTTTTAGAAAATCTTAGAGAATCAACTGAAATACCTTGAAATAATAATAAAATTTGTTGAGTGCCTGTCATTGAGTCACTTAAACTTGTGCTAGTCCCCTAAAACTTTCTCTGCTTCAGTTCTCTCATCTAAAAAATGGAGAAATAATATCTAACTTATTGGGTTGTTATGAGTATTAAATGAATCAATATAGGTATAATGTTTAGAATGCCTTCCTCTGTAGGTGTTATCTATTGTTGCTCTCGTTGCTATTATGATGGTTAAAATGTTATATATATGTTCAAATCAGAATATATATCTTTTTTTGTGTGTATATATGTATAATTAAGAAACAGAACTTGAATGAATGGAGAGACAAGCTATGCTCTTCAATGGGAAAACTGTTATATTGTAAAAATATTAATCCTTCTTGAATTAATATATGTATGATATATTTTTATCTGTTACTATCAGAATCACAGCAGAATTGTTTGCTAGTTTGCTTTTTGGAACACAAACTGTACAAAATGTTCAAATTTTAAAAATGTGTAGTATTTGCCAAGGAAGTCTTGGAAAAGAATAGTAAGAGGGGGAGTTAATATTTGATTAAGATAACATTCCATTCAGTGGTGAAAAAAATGGATAATCTAATAAACGGGATTGGGATATCTGACTATCCATTTTTAAAAAATGAATCTCTTACTTTCTGTATTTACCTGAGAGAATGAAAACATATATCCACACAAAGCTCTGTATGCAAATAGTTATAATATCTCTTTTTCATAATTGCCCAAAACTGGAAACAACTCAGTGCCCTTCAAGTGGTCAATAGATAAACAGATTGTGGTACATCTGTAAAATGGAATACTACTCAGCAATTTAAAGGAACACATTATGGATATACATACAACAATATGGACCAATCTCAAAATTATGCTAAGTGAAAAAAGCCAGACTCAAAAGGCAACACTCTGTGTCATTTCATTTGTATGCCTTTCTGGAAGAGGCAAAACTATAGGGACAGGTATCAGGTCAGTTGTTGCCAAAAGCTAGGAATGTAAGAGAGGCAATTAACCACAAAGAATAACCAAGGAATGTTTTGAGATTAGCAAAATATTCTATATTTTTATTTTGGTGCTGTATGTCTGTCAAACCTATGACACAGTAAATTTTACTGTACATAAATTATACCTCAGTAAACAAGTTGAAAAAAGAAAATGGAACTAGATCCACACCTCAAGCCGTGATCAGGATAATTTTTAAATGTATTAAAAATATAAATATAGCAGGAAGCCCTAAAAGGAGAACCTGACTCAGAAATGAAAATATTTGTTACCAAGACCTTTCCTACAAACGAAGGCTCAGGCAGAAGTTAATGTCCTCTTGCGTCTGCTCCAGAGCAAAGTTTTCTGGGGGCTGTACAAGACTGTAACAATCTACAGATGTAAAAAGTACCACCTTCACTTTAAAGAAACCTTCAAAACTACTCCACTTAGTGATGAACTCCTGAGAGCCTTAAATTTATGCTTTCTGGTTATGAAATATTATTAATATATCTCCATTATGAAAAATTTGGAAAACACAGAAAAGACAAAAATAGAATATAAAAATTACCCATAATTCTATCTTACCTTTTCTCTCTCTTTTTCAAAATATAGAGAGTAAAGAATGAAATTCTTCCTCTCTCCTTGGTCCAACTCCATCCCCTGGAGGTAGCTGCTGTCGTCTTCAGTTCGGTACACATTCTGACAGATACTTTCCTGCTTTCCTACAGAAGTAGGTTGGAGTTGTGTCTTAGTCTGTTTGGACTGCTATAACAAAAATACCATAGACTGAATGACTTATAAGCACAAAAATTTAATTCTCACAGTTCTGGAAACTGGGAAATTCAAGATCAAGGTGCCAGCAATTTCGGTGTCTGATAAGGACCCACTTTCTGGTTTATAGCGAGCCATGTTCTCCCTGTGTTCTCAAATAGCAAAAGGGTCTAGAGGGCTCTCTGGAGCTTCTTTTATAAGGACTAATTTCATTCATGATGGCAGAGTCCTCATGACCTAATCACCTCCCAAAGGCCCTACCTCCTAATACCAACACATTGAGGTTTAGGGCTTCAACATATAATTTTTGGGAACACACAAATGTTCAGTCCTTTGAACTGGTTTTAAAAATTATTATTATATATTTTTTGTTTTCCAAAATGTCATATTGTACATATTGTTCTTCAATTTGCTTTGTACTTAATAAATATACTTTAGGGATCAAAAAATATAAATATAAGAAAGAAATTTGGATGATTTTAGTGGAAGTGGAGGAGAATATTTGTGAACCTTGGAGTAAGAGGATTTCTTAAGATAAAAAATCCAAAAGGCATAAAATGTAAGTCCTTTGTTTCTAAAAGATACGGTGATCATTAATTGTATGTGTTAACTTGACTGGGCTGAAAGATGTCCAGAAAGCTTGTAAAATATTATAAAATATGATTTCTGGGTGTGCGTGACGGTGTCTCCAGAAGAGGTTAACATTTGAATTGGTAGGCTGAGTGAAGAGGAGAACCCTCACCAATGTGGCTGGGCATCATGCAATCCCACCCTGAATTGAGGACCTGAATAAACAAAAAGGCAGAGGAAGGACAAATCTTCTCTCTTTGCTTAAACAAAGACATCCCTCTTCTGCCTTTGGACATCAGCACTTCTGATTCTCAACCTTTTGTACTCAGACCAGGACTTAGAACCTTCAGCCCCCGGATTCTCTTTGGACTCAGACAGAATTACACCACCAGTTTTCCTGATTCTCTAGCTTGCAGATGGCAGACTGTGGGACTTCTCAGCCTCCATAACCACATCAGCCTATTCCTACAATCAATCTATCAATATTGATTATGTTTTTCTGAAGAAACCTTGACTAATAAAGATACTAAAAGCAAAGTCATTAAGCAATTCACCAGGAGAAAATATTAAATCATATAGGGTATATTAATAAGAATAAGATAAACAAAACCAACCACAGAAAAGGAAAAGGAAATGAATAGGCAAGTCAAAGGAGAAAAGAGACAATAAACACATTTTAGAAAGCATAACCTTATTCATGGTTAAGAAAATGAATGTTAAAAACACAATGAGATAATATTTTCTAGTCACAATTGGAAAATGAAATTTACATTGAAAACCTTCAGTATCAAACAGGTAATTGTATATGCTTCTGATGGTAGTGTGCATTACTATAATCATTTAATAAGATAACCTACTATTGTTTATTTAAGCAAACATACCTAAACTTTGACTAAGCAGTTGAACTTATGGAAATTTATTTAACAAAATATGAATTCAGAAAAACATACATAAAAAAATACATAAAAAAGCATTATTTGCATCAGTAAAAAACAAAAAATAAAAGTTAAAATAAATAAAATGTATAATCTTACAATGAATATTATGTAGCCATTAAAATAAGATAGACTTATCACTTAGTAGGATGTGCACATTGCAAAGTTAAGTAAAAATGCAAATAGATGAAGATCATGTATTTCTGATTATATTTTTTAATTAAGTGAACAGAGATCTCAATTGCATAAATAGACATAGAGGATATTGTGGACTGTTCTACCCAGATACCCAGGCTATCTCCCAGTTGCTGGGATTATCGACTGATGATGGCTCTGAGTTTTGTCCTTCTCTGGAAACTACTCACCCAAGATTGTACCTCTTCCCAGGGGTTGGCTAATGACTTTGAGAATACAAAATTCCAGTTCCTTGTCTCAATTTGGGACCACTCTGAGAGGTCTCATGGAGCTTGAGGATTTTCCCATGAGTTTGATGAGGCCTCAACTGCAACTTTATTTTAGTCAGCTTGTCCCTCTTCCCCCTGCTGCCTCCCTCACTTCCTTAGGTGTGTATTTAGAGGTGTATCTCCCAAGAGCTCACCCCAGTGAACATTTTGAACTCAACACCCTGTCATCAGAGAGCTCAATCTAAAATAAGGTTTGTGTCTCTGTATGTTAACAAATGCAGAGGGAAAAGTACCAAAGAAGATCCGTAGCAGGTCATTTATACTAGGTAATCAAGGGTATAGGATTAAAAGAGGAATGGCAGAGGAGAGTATTTCACTTATTCATGTCTTCATTGTTTTAATAATTAAATTCAGAGATTGTTTGTTCTGTAATTTAAGTCACCTAGAATGTATTTTGTGAAACATCATAGGGAACGATTCCTTTTGTGTATATAATACTAAGGAAAATACACTAAAATACATTTTGCATGTAGTAAGGGAGATCCATTCCCATGCCTTTTAGCTCCTTTAACTTGCTTTAGAAGGAAACTTTTTCAAAGTTTCTTTTAAACCACTCAAACAAGTAAGTCATCAAGCTTCCCAAATGGGCATATTCTGCGCTTTTAATTTTATGCTGGCAGAGAACACAATCAATCAATTATTGCTGTTTGTGAAACATTTACTTTTATAATTCTAACATATGTTAACTCCTAGGGTTACCAGAATGTTTTTTTTTTCACATTATTTGACAGCTGAAATTAAACAAATCCTATTCAACTACAAGGCTAATAGAAGGTTTACTATGTGTGTCATTAGCACCATCCATATAAGGTAACGGAAAATATGAGGTGTGGATTTTTAAAATATGATAAAATGAGAATGCTGTTAGATGCACAGGAAGGTGTGACTTCAGGCCTGGCATTTTCTTATTAGAATAAAACTGCCTCTGTTTTATTTTACTAAAATAATCAGCCTTATGTGTTTTTGAGTTGACATCTTTCAAATTATTTTATCAAATCAAAAATATGTACCTTAGTTGAAATAGGTCTTAACTATCATGTCACTTTAATGTAATATATGGCATAATAGATTGCTCCGTAATAGGCTGCTAAAGATTTTTGTGTTCAAGGATATCGTGGTTAGAATGAAGAAATGTAATTTATCTGCTTATATTTTTTAACCCTTATCACTTTTGCAACATGCTTTTTATGATTGAATAGAAGACTTTTAGGAAAGTATAAAAGCACATAAAAATTGCCCAAAATATTTTAAATGTAAGCATGAGAGAATATACATGTAATATGTGTATATATATTTACATGTATATAAATCTTAATGAGTACATTTATTCATAATCACAATACTTAGATTATGTATTATCATACTAAAGGAAAAAGATTGCCTTTTTCCTACTTTGCACTTATAGAACTCCTTTCATTCAGAGATATTCTAAGAATACTACACAAAGAACAAGGGGGTTATACAGCCTATCTATAGACAGGAAGAGACAGCAGAGCCTTCATTCTTTTTAAAAAACATACAAACGGATGTCCCCAGGATATACTGAGTGCCAGTTGAGTTGTATAATCCCTAAAGCATATTATTTTTATTTCTAAGCCTGTTTATGCCAGTAGTTATTGTAATTTCATAACTTAACTAAATACATGAAATAAGTATAAGTATGTAAAGAGAGTTGTTATTAAGAAAATCAAAATGATTAATGTGTTAAACTTGATGAAGACAAAATTTTTTTTACAAAAAGTAATTGCTGTGCGTTTAGGTGTGGATGAGACAAGTACAAAACATTAGAAACTAAATTTGTAAGAATCTAGAATAGAACTTCACTTATATTCCTTTACAAATGTTTTTGCACCCTTTAAAGATACTGAAATTCAAGGTTGTGAAAGACAAAGTATGGGTATGGTTTATGCAAGAAAATACAATGGAACTTTAGTCAGTAGATCTATCCTTAAAGAATACTCTTTCACTCTACATCAAAAAATAAAGTAAAATTTTAAAAAATGATGAATGACCCTATATTTATATATTTTAAATGATATCTTGTGCGTGTATATTTGTATTTTTTTTTATGGTTCTTCTCTTAACTGACCAGTTGCTGACCCAACTGGTTTTCGTTAAAAGGCTTCTGCTGTGGCCAAATACTCAGACTGCTTTGGTCCCATTACAAACACCAACATTTAATACATGTGGAGGTTTGAGCAAGTGAATCTTAAGTTTCTTCATCTGGTAAAAGACAGTAATAGTTGGACCAGCCCTATAGTGTTGGGTGAGAATTAGTTGGTCATCACTGAGCAAAAACTGAGCACAGTACCTAGCAATCAGTAAATACTCAGTTAGTGCCAGCTGATATGTAATGGGATGTGGATAGGACTATGAATTTGTATTTGCTGCCATCAATGATTTGCATTTTTTTTCCTCACAACTCCCAGATTTTTTTTTAAAATAAAGGGCTATGTATAAAAAGCAAATTTAATATAATTTTAGTGTTACTAGTATTAAGACTATGGGATGCCGAACCTTCTTGCTTTTAAAATTAAGAGCAGAAAATATTAAAAGTGCAATCTGTGGGCTTCCCTGGTGGTGCAGTGATTGAGAGTCCGCCTGCCGATGCAGGGGATGCGGGTTCGTGCCCCGGTCCGGGAAGATCCCACATACCGCGGAGCGGCTGGGCCCGTGAGCCGTGGCCGCTGGGTCTGCGCGTCTGGAGCCTGTGCTCCGCAACGGGAGAGGCACAACAGTGAGAGGCCCGCGTACCGCAAAAAAAAAAAAAAAAAAGTGCAATCTGTGAATAAAACATATTCTAAATATGCTGTGTTTATGCATCAAAATTCATAATTATGTGAAAAAATCTAAGATTATATGAACTGATGGCATAATGAAGTTAAAACTAGGGAAAAAAACTGTAAATCCACTTTCATTATGACTATCTTTGATAGGAACAAAATCTCAAGGGTTACTAAAGTCACAAAACTATACCCTATATCCTTTTTTACTTAAACATATTTTAATATGCACATTGTTCATTCTTCTTTCAGAAACAATGTGAGACAATAGGCCCTTAAGTTATACAGTATGTGTCTTATTTTGGAGAACAAGTTTCAAAAAGTATACACCATTTTTTAGGTACCCAGTGTTCCTGTTTACAACATGGTACCCATTTATAAATGTATGGTTCACTATAACCAGCCCCTTTTTAAAGAAGTGTGGCATTCCATATCCAATTTCAAGAGCCGGTGAAATGTTGCCTTTTTCTAAATTGACCAGTAGTGTTTGCATGATTCAGGTGACAACCTTTAGCCTTGTTTTTAGATATGACTGAGGAAGAATTTTTATACATATGCATCAGAAGAAAAATTAAGTCTTAGGAACTGTCAGAGTTTCTTAAATTTTAAACTTAGTGTTTTCATTGTATATTATTTCAAATGGTTTTCAGTTTTTTTAGTAAAAAGAAGTCTTTAATTCCAAAACTTATTAAATTTGTTCAGTTTGGGATCAAGAAGATGAATGTCATTGCTCCTGTATTTGGCAATGTAATTTGTTCTTATTGGTCTTTACTCAGTATATGCTAAGGCAATTATTTTTGTTGACACCATCCTGCTGTATGTGATAGGAAATGAGTATATTTCTTATGCCCAATGAAATAATCTTAAATTTAGGCTACCTATGGATTCTTAGGGATAAAGGTCCTATAACCAATTAGCCCATTATTTAGTAAAATTTTCTGATAGCACTTATTCTAACAACTAGCTTAATACTAAAATGTTATTAAAGAATAAACTTCTTTTATAATAATTTGTTGGGGAAAAGAAGCCAACTTTACCGTAGGTGACCTGAATTTTTTCACATTGCACAATGTTGATTAAATAATACAAACTTCATCAAGAATGCTTTTTGTCTGTAGAATTATATCAAACAATTGCCAAAATATACTATTTTTATCCTCCTTATTCTCTCTTCTCCAAGTACAATAGATAGAGGAAAGATAGTTTGGTAATGAAAAAGAATTATCTCTAAGTAAACATCAAGATTATTCAACTCAATAGACTCATTTTCTTAGCCAAAATTAATAATAACTATGATAATAACCTTGAAGAATAGTATACAACTTTTCTTTTCTGTGAGCTCTGTTAAACTGGGAAAATACAAAGATCTCCTCATCCATCATTTCTGATTACATTATTTGAAAGGCTGGTTTCTTTAAGAAGGGGAAAATTGAGAAAGGAACTTTGCTTATTATTGCCTTAGAAGTAGTATAGATTAATCTAAAAATATTCTAAAAGGCTTTGAAACATAAAGCTATTTCAAATTTTTAAAAATTTTAGTTGGGAAATACTTTTCCAGAAATACCAATTTCATATTAACATATGTGCTTCACTATAAACCATTGCAAACTTCATAGGTTGTGCCGGCTGCATTTCCCTCCCATGATGTCACAGGAAAGCTCACTGTACCTTGTCAAATTGGGTTTGGAAGCTAGGCTTCAGATACCATCACCACTACCATTATCACATCTTATAGGTGAACAGTGCTTTCTAGTGTTAAAAGTTCATGCAGAGTGAACAGATGTACCTGTTTGCCCAAGATAGTCCTGATTTGTGCATATTGCCTCAGTATCATTATAAGCGCCTCCCCCCTTCTGTCTCAGAAGTGTCCTGGTACAGGTGACAAAATAATATAGTCATCCTGACTTTAACCAGCATTAACTTATATGGCCAATCTATGAAGTCCAAGAATCTGTCAGAAAATTAGCACTGTCCTAATATAACAGATAAGAAAACAGATGAGGTCTTAAAAAGTAACTCACTGTCAAGTGAGTAACAAACTAAACTAGGTCTTTTGGCTCATTTTTCAAGGCTCTTTCCTTGCTACATATTAAGTTTACAGAGCCAAATCCTGAATGCTTCAGGACTGCCTGAACTCAGGCCAAAATGCTGCTCTCCTGAAATCTTATACTATATTCAAAAGACATTTATTCTTTATGAGGTATGGATTAGGGATTGTTCCAGGATTCTAACTTTTTCTTATTAGTTGATTGTGTGCATGTGTGTGTTTATGTGTGAGTGTGTGATAGGTCTCATTCTTGGTTACATTCTTAAGGACCAAAGAGAATTTTCTTATGGTCCACACTGCCCAGTCTTCTGATGGTGCTCACAGCAAAAGTGATTGTACATGACTTCACTATTTCACAGTGCCACAGGACAGACCCGGGAACTTCCAGATCCCCTGGCAGCTGCTCTCGCTACTGAACTTGTAGGTGCCTGATTTCTGGATCTACCCAGTAGGAACTGTGTCAATCCTGTCTCTCCACCCAGTTTATGACACATATTGTCATACCAACAAGTTCCAAGTACCAAACTAGGTCAGAGAGTAGTTTCTCTGTGTTCATAAGCTTATCTAGTGAAAGCTTTATAAGTTACAGAATCTTGTCCCTCCCCCAAGTTTTATTTTTTCCCGTCTTAGAAATCTGAGTGTTTATCAAAATGGTTCAAACAATTGCAAGATAAAAGCAAATGCTAAGCAACAATTCATTTACTTTTTTTTTTATTGGAGTATAATTGCTTTACAATGTTGTGTTAGTTTCTGCTGTAGAACAAAGTGAATCAGCTGAATTTGCCTGAGAGAAAATATTTTTAGAAATTTGCTGAATTTTAGAGTTCATGTTATTTCACAATTAAAAATAATCTCAAAAGTAATAGCACAGCTTAAAAGAAGAAAGTACAAAAAGAATTTATTATGAAACAAGTAGATGCCTTTAAAAAGAAAGAAGCATTTAATTACATCTTAGTATATTTGCAGTGATTCATGAGGGCTATTTACATCAAATGATTTTTTAAATATTAAATATTAAATCCATTTAAATGCAATAAGTTGTATGGAGAATTTCATCCTTATTTCAGAGTCATGCTACTTTAAAATTCGTCATTAGAGTTAATAAGAAATTATATTAGAACTACTCTGTACATTTAAATGAAGCATAAATCAATTATTGAAGCCAGGAATTTTTTCATCATTGTAATGATTATCGGAATAAATTTAGTTCTTCAATGCTGTCTAATGATATCTTCAAAACAAAAAAAATTGTGCAGACAATTTTTACTAGGAATTCTTTCAATGTGCTTATAACATCTTTTTTCAGGCAAAAATATTTTAGAGAATTTTCATGCAGTCTTGGAAGGCTCTAAATGCCAGATTCAGTTATCCTCAATACCCTGGAAACCAAAATTAGATTCAGAATCAATATACTGTATTATCCATTTAACATCTAGTACACCAAACACTAACAACATTTATGAAAGAGTAACAGACTCAAAAAGGTTAAGCTAGTAAAACCAATCAATATAGCAAGTAGTATTATTAGAAGGGAGAATTTTGTAAGTCTGTGACTCGCTCAGGTGTGACCCAGGAAGGCTAGTTTGCTTTTGGATGAATATCTTTTGGAATTCACTTGACAATCCCTTTAGTCAAGCATGAGGCATGGATTCTTGCTGTACCCTGCACTTTGAACTTCTCACCTTTTGTGGAGAACAAAATAGGGCAAAATCTAAAATCATTGTTTGGCTGACTTGCTGACTACATCCTGGTGTGAGTTAATAGAATTATTTAATAATCATTATTATTGTTGTTATTAAGTGCATACTGTGTGCCTGGAATTTGGGAGGCGTTTGCATATACATTATCTCACTCAGTCCTCAAAACACTCTCTTTCATTTTTCTGATAAGAAAACAGACACTGAGAGGAAAACTGACCTACCAGGGTTACCCTGCTGGGAGGTGGCCAATTTGGAACCCCCAATCTGTTTACCTGATGACAAAGACTGTCCCACTAACCATACACAAGTGTGCTGAAGTGTGATTTGCAGCATTCCCAGGGACTCCAGATTCTATGAATCAAAGGGAAAATAAAATGGTGATATTTGTCATTATACTCCCACACACATTATTCAGATTTATCAATAGAATTGAACCCTTAAAAAGTTCTGAAAATTGATCTACACCTAAAGAATTTTAAATACACACAAAGAAATAATAGTCTGGCAAGTGTCTTTCCATGTTCTGTGACTTCTAGTCCAGGCAATGCCGGATAATACAAGTGTTCCTAATAGAGTAGACCATCAGAAGGTGAAAAGGTCACCTCAGTGGGTAATTCATTGCCCCTCAGGCAGGTCCGCTTTATCTCCTTCTGAGACAGGAGTGATCCCAACCAGTGCTGTCTTGATACTTTGATATAGCTGATCACTTATGAAGTGAATTACTGAGAACAGCTGATATACTAATTCTTGAAAATTATAGAGAGATGATGAGAGACAGAGTTTAATTTGTTACTTTAAAAATGAAGCTTTGGGCTTCCCTGGTGGCGCAGTGGTTGAGGGTCCGCCTGCCGATGCAGGGGACGCGGGTTCGTGCCCCGGTCCGGGAAGATCCCGCGTGCCGCGGAGCGGCTGGGCCCGTGAGCCATGGCCGCTGAGCCTGCGCGTCCGGAGCCTGTGCTCCGCAATGGGAGGGGCTGCGACAGTGAGAGGCCCGCGTACCGCAAAAAAAAAAAAAATGAATCTTTCATGCAGATATGCTTTCTTGAATGTGAGAAAAGAGGGATGGAGTTTCAACTAACCTTTAGGGCAGCGGTCCCCAACCTTTTTGGCACCAGGGACCCATTTCATGGAAGACAGTTTTTCCACGGAATGGGGTGTGTGGGGGGATGGTTTCAGGATGATTCAAACACGTTATGTTCATGGTGCCCTTTATTTCTATTATTATTGCATTCTAATATATAATGAAATAGTTATACAACTCACGATAATGCAGAATCAGTGGGAGCCCTGAGCTTGTTTTCCTGAAACTAAATGGTCCCATCTGGGGTGATGGGAGACAGTGACACCCGAAGTGTGTTGCTTATGTCCTGTCTACTCCGTAAGATGCAGCTTAATTGTCACTTGCCACTCACTGATAGGGTTTTGATATGAGTCTGCAAGCAATTGCTTTATTATGGTCTCTGTGCAGTCAAACCTCTCTGCTAATGATAATCTGTATTTGCAGCCACTCCCCAGTGCTAGCATCACCACCTCAGCTCCCCCTCAGATCATCAGGCATTAGATTCTCATAAGGAATGTGCAACCTAGATCCCTCACATGCACAGTTCACAGTAGGGCTTGAGCTCCTATGAGAATCTGATGGGCTGCTGATCTGACAGGAGTCGGAACTCAGGCGGTAATGCGAGCAATGGGGAGTGGCTGTAAATACAGATGAGGCTTTGTTCGCCGGCCCACTGCTCACCTCCTGCTGAGTGGCCTGGTTCCTAACAGGCCACGGACCAGTGTCAGTCCGTGGCCCAGGGGTTGTGGACCCCTGCTTTAGGGAATTTGCTTATTGGGAGTGTATCACTGATATTAATATCATCTTATGTGTATTTTCTGTAACAGGGGAAAGGTTTACAGCTACTCAAAGAAGAACCAGAATAAGAAATTTTCCACTTGGACTCAGGTACCAGCAAACACATTCAGAACAAACCAATCAAAATAAGGGATGAAGGTAGGGCATGCTATATCTATACCTACTCATTATGTTATATTGTCTAGAGATGTCACAAATTAGATTTCAAATTACTCCTTCTTTGACTTCAACCAATAAAGACTAAGAAACGTTTTGTTTTTTGGCATAGCTAGAAAATTTTCTGTCTGGGTTTACATGCTTATAAGAAATCCAATTTATAAATACATAGTAATCTATATGAATACATTTATATTGATGGGAACAAATCTGGATAACCTCAAAGAGAACTGTATATATAAGATTAAATTAATCTTTTTTCTGATTTTGCTAACAACTGCTAGCAGGTAGATGATTACACTTTCACTAACAAAATTCTACAGAGATGTGCTTAAATACAGAATTACTTAATAAATATTTTCTAGATGCGTCACACTTCACTCAGCTGTCAATACATTATATGAAAGAAAATGAATTTTAAAAGGAAGCTAAGAGGACACAAAACTACTATTGTAAACATTTGATTCCATACTCATTTTTCCACTTAGAATCTGGCAAAACAAGCCAATTACAGTACCCTGAGACAGGAAACTAGACATATGAACACTGGCGCAGGTGTCAGAATCCACCCAAGCCTCGCTCAGCCACTTGTTAGCTCAGTGGTCTTTATCAAGTGTTTTGACTTTTCTGGTTCCCAATCTTATCATCTGTGCAAAAAGGGGGTTAATGAATATACTTACAGTTCTAAAATTATTGATAAGGACTTTAAATTGGATAATACAAAATTATTCAAGAGATATTTGAATGGTTATTTATAAAACAATATTTAATAGGTTTCTTTCTCTTTCATTTTTCACCCAAGAGCAGTTTTTTTCCTCTTGATAAAGACTACAGAAAGTGAGTTTTATACTGAATAATATGGGTGTATCTATACATCACAATAATTCTGCAAAGGAAGTCACCACGACCATGCCCATTTCATAGAGAAAAGAACTGAGGCCTAGCACTACTGACACTCCTGGAGGTTAAGTGTCTTAGATGCCATTAAACCA
The DNA here is from genome assembly GCF_964270905.1 of Leucopleurus acutus. Taxonomy (NCBI): domain Eukaryota; kingdom Metazoa; phylum Chordata; class Mammalia; order Artiodactyla; family Delphinidae; genus Leucopleurus; species Leucopleurus acutus. The sequence continues at coordinate 80,595,690 of NC_139142.1, read as the reverse complement.
ACCATCTACCCACACAGGAATCCCTTCTATGGTTTTCCTGAGGGCCAATCACACGGTTTCTTTTTCAGCAGGAAGATCATAATATCTCAAGTGGCTACACGTTGTTGAAGATTTGGGTTTATTTTTAGAAATTCCCCTTATACTGAGCTTACTCACTGTCCTAGTTCTGCTGTCTATGCTTTCATTTGTCTGCATGCCATTGTCTGCATAAAATGCATAATGAGCTTAGATTTAGCTCCTGTCCCAGGGTTTGAGAACCCTGCTTGTGTTGGGTAGAGAATTTCGAACAGTGGGAGAAGGGGGAGCAGGCTTATAGACATTTATAAACTTATGTATCCTCAACATTAAAAGGCAGGTGTTTAAATTTAAATTTTACGATGAAATAGTAGAATCACTATGGATGGTGAATTCACAGAGGTCATTGAGTATGAATTGTCTTACCCTCCCATATATAAAGAAAGTCAATTGGTCTTGGATTCAGAATTATGATCCCATCCCTTAGTGAGTAGGTAATAGCTTGGCAACTTAAACTATCGGAGCTTAATGAGCTAATGTATATGAAAATGTGTAGTGTAGTATCTGGTCTGGTACGTGATAGATTTCCTTCTTTTCTAATCACATAGTTGTGACGTTTACCATCATCCCAGAAACCTTTCCTAATTTATAACATTAGTAGTCCACTATTAGAAAACTAAAACGGTATAAAACAAATTTCTAAAACCTTCATATAGATATGTTCAGTGCCTGTGTTCTGGTGGATGAGGCTGGATCTTGTCTTTTTGTTGGGCAGGACCGCCTTTGGTGGTGTGTTTTGGGGTGTCTGTGAACTTAGTTTGATTTTAGGCAGCCTCTCTGCTAATAGCTGGGTTTGTGTTCCTGTCTTGGTAGTTGTTTGGCATGGAGTGTCCAGCACTGGAGCTTGCTGTCCGTTGAGTGGAGCTGGGTCTGAGCGTTGAGACGCAAATCTCTGGGAGATCTCTCACTGATTGATATTACGTGGGGCCAGGAGGTCTCTGGTGGTCCAATGTCCTGAACTCGGCTCTCCCACCTCAGAGGCTCAGCCCTGACACCTGACCAGAACACCAAGACCCTGTCAGCCAAACAGCTCAGAAGAAAAGGGAAAAAAAAAAAGGAAAGGAAGAAAAATAAATAAAATGAAATCAAGTTAGTAAAATAAAAAAATTTTAAAAGTAATTAAAAAAAAGGAGAGAGCAACCAAACCAATAAACAAATCCACCAGTGATAACAAGTGGTAAAAACTAAAGTAAGATAAACATATAAATCAGAAACTAGTAAGTTGCATACAGGAAACTCCGAGTCTACACTTGCTCCCAAAGTCCACCGCCTTAATCTTGGGATGATTCATTGTCTATTCGGGTATTCCACAGATGCATGGTACATCAAGTTGATTGTGGAGATTTAATTCGAAGCTTCTGAGGCTGCATGGAGAGATTTCCCTTTCTCTTCTTTGTTTGCACAGTTCCTGGGGTTCAGCTTTGGATTTGGCCCCGCCTCTACATGTAGGTCACCCTCTGGTGTCTGTTCTTCGCCCAGACAGGAGGGGGTTAAAGTAGCAGCTGACTAGGGGGCTCTGGCTCACTCTGGCTGGGGGAGGGGGAGGGGTACGGAATGCAGGGCAAGCCTGCGGCAGCAGAGACCAATGTAATGTCGCAACAGCCTGAGTCACACTGTGTGTTCTCCCGGGGAAGTTGTCCCTGGATCACAGGACCCTGGCATTGGCAGGCTGCACAGGCCCCTGGGCTGGGTGGTGTGGATAGTGACCTGTGCTTGCACACAGGCTTCTTGGTGGCTGTAGAAGCAACCTTAGCGTTTCATGCCCGTCTCTGGTGTCCATGCGGATAGCCGTGGCTCACGCCCATCTCTGAAGCTCATTTAGGCGGTGCTCTGAATCCCCTCTCCTTGCGCACCCCAAAACGATATTCTCTTGCCTCTTAGGCAGTTCCAGACTTTTTCCGGATTCCCTCCTGGTTAGCTGTGGTGCACTATAGCCCCCTTCAGGCTGTGTTCATGCAGCCAACCCCAGTCCTCTCCCTGGGATCTGACCTCTGAAGCCTGAGCCTCAGTTCCCAGCCCCCACCCGTCCCACTGGGTGAGCAGACAAGCCTCTCAGGCTGGTGAGTGCTGGCTGGCACCAGTCCTCTGTGCAGGAATCTCCGCTTTGCCCTCTGCACCTCTGTTGCTACGCTCTCCTCCGTGGCTCTGAAGCTTCCCCACCCACCCACCCACTCCCTGTCTCTGCCAGTGAAGGGACTTCCTAGTGTGTGGAAAATTTTCCTCCTTCACAGCTCCCTCCCAGAGGTGCAGGTCCTGTCCCTATTCTTTTGTCTCTGTTTTTCTTTTTTCTTTTGCCCTATCCAGGTAAATGGGGAGTTTCTTGCCTTTTGGGAAGTCTGAAGTCTTCTGCCAGCATTCAGTAGGTGCTCTGTAGGAGTTATTCCACATGTAGATGTATTTCTGATGTATTTGTGTGGAGGAAGGTGATCTCCATGTCCTACTCCTCCACCATCTTGAAGGTCTTCCTATTTTATATATAGTAGTTTGTATCTGCTAATCCCAAACTTCTAATTTATCCCTCCCCCACACTTTCCCCTTTGGTAACCATAAGTTTGTTTTCTGTGTCTGTGGGTCAGTTTCTGTTTTGTAAATAAGTTCACTTGCATCATTTTTTTAGTTTCCAGAGATAAGTGATGTCATGTGATATTTGTCTTTCTCTGTCTGACTTACCTCACTTAGTATGATCATCTCTAGGCCTATCCATGTTGCTGCAAATGGCATTATTTTATTCCTTTTCATGACAGAGTAATATTCCCTTGTATATATATACCACATCTTCATTACCCATTCCTCTGTCGATTGACATTTAGGTTGCTTCCATGTCTTGGCTATTATAAATACTGGTGCTATGAACATTGGGGTGCATGTATCTTTCCAAATTAGAGTTTTCTCCAGATATGTGCTCAGCAGTAGGATTGCTGGATCATATGGTAGTTCTATTTTTAGTTTCTTAAGGAACCTCCATACTGTTTTCCATAGTGGCTGCACCAATTTACATTCCCACCAATAGTATAGGAGGGTTCCCTTTTCTCCACACCCTCTCCAGAATTTATTATTTGTAGGCTTTTTAGTGATGGCCATTCTGACCAGTGTGAAGTGGTACCTCATTGTGGTTTTGATTTGCATTTCTCTAATAATCAGTAATGTTGAGCATGTTTTCATGTGCCTTTTGGCCATTTGGATGTCTTCTTTGGAGAAATGTCTATTTAGGTCTTCTGCCCATTTTTTGATTGTTGTTCATTGTTATTTTGATATTGAGTTGTATGAGCTGTTTGTATATTTTGGAAATTAAGCCCTCATCAGTCATATCATTTGCAAGTATTTTCTACCAGTCTGTAGTTGTCTTTTGGTTTTGTTTATCGTTTCTTTTGCTGTGCTTATAAGTTTGGTTAGGTCCCATTTGTTTATTTTTGCTTTTATTTCTATTGCGTTGGGAGACTGACCTAAGAAAACATTGGTATGATTTATGTCAGAAAATGTTTTGCCTATGTTCTCTTCTAGGAGTTTTATGGTGTCCTATCTTATATTTAAGTCTTTAAGCCATTTTGAATTTATTTTTGTGTATGGTATGAGGCTGTGTTCTAACTTCACTGATTTACATGAGGTTGTCCAGCGTTCCCAGCACCACTTGCTGAAGAGACTGTCTTTTATCCATTGTATATTCTTGCCTCCTTTGTCAAAGATTAATTGACCACAGGTGTGTGGGTTTATTTCTGGGCTCTCTATTCTTTTCCATTGATCCATATGTCTGTCTTGTGCCAATACCATGCTGTTTGGATTACTGTAGCTATGTAGTATTGTCTGGTCTGGGATGGTTATGCCTCCAGCTTTGTTCTTTTTCCTCAGGATTGCTTCAGCAATTCTGGGTCTTTTGTGGTTCCATACACGTTTTAGTATTATTTGTTCTAGTTCTGTGAAGAAAATCATGGATATTTTGATAGGGATTGCATTAAATCTGTAGATTGCTATGGGTAGTATGGCCATTTTAACAATATGTATTCTTCCAGTGCAAGAGCATGAGCTATTTTTCCATTTCTCTGAATCATCTTCAGTTTCCTTTATCAATGAGAAACCTCATTTATAAAGTTTTGCCATCTACCAATTTGTCATACTTATATTTATTTGGTCTAAATTTAATCCCTTAAACTCTTAAATCTGCAAATGCTTTCTTCTAATTCTATATGCATTGTTGACTACATTATTGAAGCTAGTCATACCTACACATCTTCTCTACTACTAACAGTAATCAGAAGATTAACATGATAGGATAGCTTTGTTAAAAGTGATAATTTATATTAAGTAATAACATCCAAATATGCTTTGAAAAAGTTTAAAGTATGATAGGCTACAAAGTTTTTACACTTCCAGCTTAATTACCTGGCATGGTATAAACAGGACATCATGGTACACTTAACATTTTAGTTATCTGAGGCTCAAGAAATTTCTGTGGCTAAATCACCTTAAAAAGGGACACTGCTGATGAGAATGGGATTGTAGTACCAGGCAGTTTCACTATAAACTGTATTATGCTGGTTGATTTCTTGGTTATGATAATTTAGAAAAATAGTACTTTACCAATAGTGAAACCAAAACCTTCAGCGTCTATGTATTTTGAAAGAGGTCTCATAAGAACGCAGTGAACATGAAGCTGGATACATGGTAGACACAGTAAATGTGCTGCTTACCTTTTCTACTCATCTTCCCACTCATTTTTGTGTTTGTAATTATTTTATTTATCATTCAACATCACCTATGCCTAGCATCCCCATTCTGTTGGCTAGGAACCCATTCCACTTAGAAAGCACACCCATGCCTGATAACAAATGTGTCCAGTAAATGATACTGTGTGTCACTTGTTCCCACGTAGTATTTGTCCGTGGATATAAATGGAGGAAAGCTCAAAGACCAAGTTGTCAAAAGATCATCACAGGTGAGTAGTGAGAAAGAATAAGAATTCCCTATTCTGATATCCAAAGACAGGTGGCAGGGAATATAATAGATATACACGAAAGAAATGCCCTGTACTTAGAAACATGTGAATTTTTGCAAATCTGCCATTCCTATTACCACTTTCTATGATATTTTAAAATAGATAAAATTTTTATAAAAGCATTTTTAGAGATATCTTCATGGGAAATACTTTTTGTTTTTCATATTCAGATAGGAGTAATTTTTTTCTTCCATACAACTCAACGATTCATTATCTTTGCAATACCCATACATATGACAGATTTCTTTGGTCCCATTGCACAGGTAGAGAAAGTAAAGTATTGAAAAACTATAACTAAGTCAGGCTCAGGGATGATGCTGGTTATTGAATTCACTTTCATAATTCCCTAGTTTAAGGAAGGAGTCTTTGGGCCAGGACTTCTTGAATGTAGCATATATCAGATCACACTGATTTTGACAGTGGTTTTGACAGAAAAGGAAACATATCTAAATTAAATCATTTCCCCAGTCAAACCTAGTAGAAATGCTTTGTCAGCAGTGACAAAGTTTTTGTGTTTAAGTTACAGAGTCACAGAATTTTGAGCTGAAAGGGGCCATAGAGATAATGTAATCCACCTTCTCATTTTCCAAATGAGGAAACCAATTCCCAGAGAAATGATGCAAATTACCCAAGGTGACACAGTTAATCCATGTCAGGGTTGGGACAAGAGCCAAGTCTCCTTACTCCAAGGTAATTGTCCCCCTACCATTTTGTCCTGTATATTCCCAAGGAATGTTTAGAACTAAAAATAAATTTAGACCCTGAAAGGTCCCAATAGATCCTTTTATCCAGTAACTAGTCTACTAGTCATTCCCTCACTGTAACACACTCTCTTTCATACTTTTTACTTCCTCTGCCTAGAAATATCTACCCTTCCTTCACCACATGGAGAAGCCCACTTCATTCTCATAAGACCCACTTCAAATGTTACTTTTGGTGTGAAACCTTCCCCCAGTTCCATCTGACAGTCCCTTGTTCTCTCTGCAACATCTTGCCATATGTTACATGACTGGATTGTGAGCCTATTTTTCCCATTTGACCATAGGCTTAGATATAAACACAGTGCCCAAATTAGTTAATATCTTTTAGGTTACAAATAAAGGGAACCCATCTGAACGAACATCAGCAAAGAGTTTTGTTTTCTTTTGTCTTGTTTTGTTTTAAAAATCTGTAGGACAGCTTCCACAATATAGGGCAGGGAAGCAGCCCCTTCTCAGGGATGGACTGAATGCAGGACTGCAGCGTTACAAGGCACCAGGAGGACCTCTCCCTATTTCTCTTGTTCCTGCTTCTCTCTGTATATCTGCTTCATTCTTTGCTGTTCCCACAGAGCAGCTGTCTCACTTTCCCCATCCCCAGAGTTGGAAATGGACACTGCTGGTAACTCTCCAGTTGACAGCACTTCCACTCAAGCATAAGCCAGATCAATTTGGAATCTCCTTGTCTTAAATACAATTCCTAGGAAAGCCTGGACCCACCAGGACAAGTGCCCACTCCTCTACCAGTCAGCTGTGACCACAGGACAGACATGTCATATTAACATGGCTGCTCTGACTATAACTATGGGGATGGCAGAGAAGAAAGTCTCCAGGGAGGGGAGCAGGGCAGACTCAGCAGACAAAACTGGGTTTCTACTACAGAGTTTTATTCATCGTGTATTCCTGTCTCCCCTTACCAACACGCTGATGAACTTAGTTCTTAGAACTGTGATAGACCAAAGTTTTGAAAGAATTAATTTAAAATATTTTACATATGCCTATAATTTTATACATGAGTAAACTGAGAACAAGAGAGAATAAGTGACTCCTTCAGTGACACACAAATGGTTAGTAATCAAAGGAAAATCCAGACTTCCAGAACTTTAGCATTAGACTTTAATTTAAACATTTATTAAGTATTTATTCTCATACCAGGTAATTTGCCAAGTTCTTTACCAACATTATCTCAAGTCATCCTCATGAAACATTATGGTGAACACTACTATTATGCAAGAAGGAATCTGAGACTTGGAGAAATTAGGCTTCAACGGACCAGAGCCAGGATTCAAAGCCAGGTCTACCTTACCTAGAGATCTCTAAACCAGTGCTGCCCAATAAAATAAAATGTGAGCTACTTAGGTGATTTTAAATTTTCTAATAGTCACACTTTTTTAAGTACAAAGAAGAAATAGGTGAATTTTTAATTTTAGTTATAAACCCGATATATCTAAAATATTATAATTTCAATATGCATTAAGTATAAAAATTATTATATCTCATTTCTTTCTTTGAACTAAGTCATTGCTAAAGAGCCACATCTGGCTAGTAGCTACCATACTGGACAGTGCAGTTCTAAATGACTATGCTCAGCTGCCTATCAGAGCTAGTTTACATGAATTTTGAGGCAACATAGGACAAATCATCTATCAGACTTTATTACATCCGGCCTTCCCCTCAGATACCATATCCAATATTGCACTGCCCAGCTCAAGGCAGATTACACTAATTTGGAATCTCTTTGCTCTGCCTCTGGATGAGATCCCTGCAATGCTACTGTAAGCACAACGGAAGACCACCTGGCAAAAGCCCGACCTGGGGCTCACACAGTTCTCTGCCCTCACAGCAGAGGGACTTATCCCTAGAAAAGCTACCCTGAAATCTGGGCTTCACTGCGTGCTATATCAAGTTCAGTTCAGTCTCAGTTACTCAAGAAATTCAAAAACACAAGTAGTTCAACATACCTTATCTTTGGTTCTGCTCTCAGAATGCCCCTTTCAGTAGATAACAAGAACTAGATGTGTTTTGACTCAGAAGGTTTTCCAAGTTCTGGTGTAGACCATCAGCAAGCATGTTATAACCCATTTAGATGAAGGGGGAAGGGCCTCACGTTAGGCATATGTTGAGCATCCATCTCCGCCTCATTTCTTAGGCTGTGGGCAGCAATTAACATCACCAGCTGACAATGCTTGTCCTCTTTTCAACACCATTTTCAACAACACTGGGAAGCAACTATACATAATGAGAAGAAACAGGAAGATTGTTGAGAAGCTCACTAATATATGAGAATACATAAGGTGAAAAGCGAGGAAAGATAATTATGTAAGCCACATCTATAAGTGATGAAAAATAACCAGTTTAGAATTCCATGAGCTCACAGTTCTGCAGTATCTTATTACTAATTTCTGAAACATTTATTTCATTCATGTAAATCTGAGTACTTTATTTTATTAATGAACAAATCTAAAGAGATTGGGAACTATTCTAGAATTTAAACAGTTAGGAATTAAGTACCATATCTGCTATTGATCTACCTTTTAAAATATTGTGTTTTTATAAGCTCCCTTCTTCTACATACAATATTGAAGAGTTCAGAACAACCCACACTTAAATATGTTAATAAGAAATAAGATGTGTTAAAATGAATACATTTACATCACACCCATTTCTGATATCCATAATCTATTTTCTTCTAGGTAGAGTAGTACTCATTTGCAAATTAATCATAAAGACATTTGTTTTTCCATTTTGTTAAGTTTTTGTCACATGCTTTTGTCACTGATCACATTATAGAACAAATGAGAAGAATTTAAAACAATAGACACAGTACCTCCGTTAAAGAAATATGTAACTTAAATTCTTTCTTGGAGAGACAAGACAAACAAGATAAATTACTACATGACTTCAGTAACTGCCAGAATAGATAGAAGAGAAACAAACAGAAAGAACTGTGCTAGTTGATTGAAGAAAGGTGAATAATAAATCTGAGATGGCTACCTGGGAGAGCTCTAAGCCCCAGCAAAGTAGGACTCAACTAAAAAAAATAATAAAGTTGGGAATGAGAGTAAAAGGAAAACCACTGGGTGACATGAAGAGAGATTGCGCAGAATTTAGTTTACAAAACATAGAATTGAAATAAGTGCTAAAAAGAGAGAAGCAGAAAGGAGGAGAATCTTGAAGATAACCTCAAATACCTAGGACATAGTAAGCCTTAAATAGATGTTTATTATAATTAAGTACAAAGAATGGTGAGGATAATTCATAGGAAGACAATGAACAATATCCACAGAATGGCTGAAATGACTTGAGAATTATTTCAGCTGTAACATTCTATGGTGAAAATTGGCTGGAGTCTGGGAAACCAAGAAGAATGGAGAAATAGAAGTGGAAGGACCTGGTGGAGAGAAAACAAAAAGAAATGGGCAAGAATAGAACAATGTTTGGGAGAAACAATTGCCTAATTGTGAAGAGTTACTACAGAGTACTGATGATTTAATAAAAAACCAAAAATGATGATGTCACTCATCCTTAGTCTTTATGGGTATAAGTGCAGACTAGCCTTAAAGTTGGCTCTTCCTTGAATAAAAACAAATCATAACATTTCCTGTGTTCAGTTTTTTTTTTGTTTTTGTTTTTGTTTTGTTGTTGTTTTTGAGAGAGGGGAGAGGAAGGAACGGAAGGAGTAAAAGAGAAAGACAACAGTTCTGGCCCCGTCTATAACGTCACAGTACTAAAAAGCTTGTTTAATATCTCTGCGTTTTTTTAAAAAGATAGAATTATATAATTTCAAAATGACATTGTCATTACTGTTGTGTTTAATGAAAATCTCATGCTATATTATCAGCTTTTTCCCTTTTCTGTCTTCACAGAATTTTTTCTCTTTACAGTCTATGGCCTAATTCATACCATGTTGCATTTTTCAAAGGAATGAACAAAGATAAATTCTCTGGCTAGACATGCTTACCTGACATTTTGTACCAAATAGTATGTTATAAATTCCATTTTTAAAGTCAAGAAACTGGGTTTAGTTATATGGAATTTATAATATTTTAAATTATAGGGATTTACAAAGCCTGAGTCTACCTTTACATTTCTAAGCTGTTTGTACACTTAAGCTACTTTTTAATGATTTCCCATCATTTCTGATGTCTATGCCTTGCTTTCTGTTTCAATTATAAACTACCCCAAAATCCTGTGTCTTAAAATAAAAGCAGTCATTTATTTAGCTCATACGTCTGCAAATTGGGCAGGGTGCTAGGAGAAGGCTTGCCTTTCTCCACATAGGTCAGCTGAAGTGTCTCAACTGAGGCTGTAGGATCTGGTTCCAAGATGGCTCATTCACCCAACTGGCCAGTTGATATAGGCTGTCATCTGGGAGCTCAGCCAGAGCAGAGGATTATGGGTCTTAGTTCTTCTCCCTATGAATCTCTCCATTTGGGCCTCTCCATGAGTTGCTTTCACTTCCTTGCAGCATGGAGGCTGGTTTTCAAGAGTGAGAATTCCATAAGAACCAGGCAGTGGCTGTATCCGGTTTTTTTTATTTTTTTTATTTATTTATTTTTGGCTGCGTTGGGTCTTCGCTGCTGTGCGCGGGCTTTCTCTAGTTGCGGCGAGCAGGGGCTACTCTTTGTTGCAGTGCATGGGCTCTCATTGTGGTGGCTTCTCTTGTTGCAGAGCACAGGCTCTAGGGTGTGTGGGCTTCAGTAGTTGTGGCACACGGGCTTAGTTGCTCCCTTGCATGTTGGATCTTCCCGGATCAGGGGTTGAACCCCTATCCCCTGCATTGGCAGATGGACTCTCAACCACTGCGCCACCAGGGAAGCCCGTGTATCAGTTTTTGTGACCTAGGCTTGGGCGTCATAGATCATGCTTTCTGCCATAGTCACAAGTCAGCCCAGATCTAAGGGAGAGACTCTAGACCCTACCTCTCAACCAGACAAATGTTAAAATCACAGGATAGTAAGAGTTATGTGGGATGCGAGATAACTGTTATGACTATTTTTGGAAAACACAACTGTTGCAGATTCAAAATCTGTCCAATTCTAAATGAAGAAAACAAACTTCTGATTCACTGCTTTCCCTGTGTCCTTACCCAAATCTCATTGCTCAGGAATCCAAAAGTCTTCCTTGGGGCTATTGGCTCTTTAGAAATAACCTTGAGGAAAGGGTAGGGAACAGAAAGCCACTGCCATCTGTGCTTACTAGAGAGATCACTATTAGCTCTGGAGCTAACACTAGTAGCTCCAGACTGACTTTAAAACCCTGACAGATATTCAGCTTTAGATGGTGACTCACTGAATCCAGACTTATTTGACCAGAATGCCAGTGCAAGCCATATTCCTAGTCTTTAATGCTCTAGAGAAGAATCCCTCAGTATCTCTTAAGAGTGATCACTGTTAGCTCTGAAGTCTAAAGCTGCACCCTTCCAAGAGACCACTTGGTATATCTGTTACAAATCACTGTACCTTTGATTTTATATTCATAGCTTAGCAAGTCACAACCCCCAATGCCTCCCTCTACACAAATTCTGGAGTAAATCTAGAGAAAAGTAGGGAACATGTAACTTGGAAAACCGCCTAAGTCAGACAACACACACACCAGGAAATAGACAACAGCATGGTTTCTATTGAACATTATATTCAAGAGTTGCCTTAAAGAATTGTGCATTCGAAAAGATAGACTGAAGAAAATACTTGATCTTGGTTGAGTCCTTGTTCAGATCTAGGGGGCCATGTGCATAGTAGAAGAAACATGGGCTCTCAAACAGATTTTGGTTATAATTCAGCTCTGCACTTAACTGTGTGATCTTGGGCAAGTCTCTTAATCTCTTTGAGACTCATTTCCCTTGTTTGTTAGGCAAGAATAATAATACCTATCTCACAGGATTTTGGTAAGGACTAAATAATGTAATGTGAGAAAACCCTTATAACTAGCATATGGCAGGCCCTCAATAAATGAATTCTCTCCCCCTTTTCTCTATTGTTGACTCACTATGCTTTAGAGCACCTACTTTTCCTGAATCTCAGTTATCCCATTTTATAGTGAAGGAACTCAGATGAATTTGACCATTATACCTCAAACCAGCAAGTTGATAGCAATGTCAAGAACAATGTAAATATATTACAATCTGAAATGTATTAAATGCTCTTCATGTGCAAAGGATGCATAAGTACAGTGAAACCCCATCATCATGGTTTCTAAAAATCAAAAATCAATCTCCCCCCCCAACTGGAGACATTTAAAAGGAAGATATTGCCCATTTATATAAATGAGGATTCTCTAAAGAAAAAGACCACATAGAGAATCTTTACCGGAATATATGGTTACATGTGGACTTTCACTATGTAGAATAATTTTGTATACATGTGCTGTGTATACAATTTAGATTGAGAAGAATGCAAGTGAATATGACAGTTGGGGGGTTAGAAAATGGTATGTTTGCCTAAAAGCTTACAGAGAACTTAGATTCAGTGATGAAATCATCAAGAACATACCATTGCTTTTCAAGTTTATCATTTTGCTCTGGGTGTATATGACTGGCCTTTCTCTGTTTTATTGCTCCAGTCTCTGTTTATAATGAAACCAGCAAATAGAGGAATGTTGGCAGACTTCACACACGCTTCATGCCCTGAACTCAGTGGGGGAACAGTAGCAAGTTTGTAATGTTTGCCAAAATGGCCTGGAGTCACTTGCTAGACTCAGTTTAAAATGCTGGCAAATATCCAGCTTTAGATGGTGACTCATGGAATCCAGACTTATTTGACCAGAATGCCAGTGCAGGCCGTATTCCTAGTCTTTAATGCTCTAGAGAGGAATCCCTCAGCATCACTTAAGTGCTCACTATGTACTATCATTTAGTCTATACTCATGATACCGTGTTAAATCCATCTCAACATAGGCCAGGTTTCTGTGGCTTTGACGGCTATGGATTTGTGGTTTGAAGATGTTCTAGAAAATTCCATTCTTATTTTAGTTATTTTCCATTTGAGTCATTTTAAATTTGCAGGTAGCCCAAGGGGCCATTACCTGCCTTAACAGAATCAGTTAGTATCCTGTTAGCAACCATACGTCCAGGAAAACAGAAAGGAACCAGTCAACCTAGTTTGAAAAGGGACTCAGTTTCTTCATCTGTAAACTGTATTCCTGTTTCACAAGTTGCTATAATGATCAGTTGAGAAAATATTTTTGAATGCATTTTTTAAATTCTACAAAGGCAAGGTGATAGGAAGGAAGTCAGATTCATTATACTGAGAAACTCTGAGGAGTCATCGTAGGGTCCTGAGAAAGAAATGCTAAAAGCAAACTCTCACGGTAAAGCATTCAATCAGGAGCACTTAGAGTCAGGGAAGCAGGCTGGGGTCAGAAACTAAGGTCCCTTTCCAGATCAAGTGGTATCATCTCAGGTCTGGAACCCAGGAGATGGGGGTGGGGGCCATTACGGAAGCACCAAGGCGCAGGCACGAGAGTTGAAGCAGAGAGATATAAAAGGTTAAGTTTGCCATTCAGCACAGGTGGCCTGGGGAACTGTAATCGCCTGTTCCCTGTTTTTATGTGTTTATGGTCTAGCCTGACTGTTCTCCTCAAGAAAAAAAAATGCTTAATATTCAGTATGAGGACAGAGTTTGCCTAGCAAAGCCAACCTAAGGAGAGCAGTATAACTTGTTAGTGCGTCTTCTAAACTCTTGTTCCCACCAATGCCCACCTCCACTGTTTTCAGCCTCCCTTAGATGATCCAGCTTCCCGTTAGGTGCCTAGCAACCCACCCCCAGGGTTCTCTGAGAAGTAATGCTGCCCAAATTCCTCAATACACCCACTTCAAGAGAATATCTTAATGTATCTTGGCATTTGCAATTCTTCAACCCAATCAAAATATACCCGTATTATGTCCCCTTCCCTTGAACATTTGGTCTCCGTTCAGCTGACCATTTTCTCTTGGGATATGACAGTAGTGACCAATAGTGGCTCACATGTTTTTTCTCCTAAGTAACAGTTTTGCAATAGGGAGTTTTTAATGCCATGACCCCCAAAATTGAAGATGTCATGGTATATTGCTCATGGAAATGAAACTCTGGCCATGTTTCAGACATGCTTCAAATCACCCTAGCAAGGTGGGCACTGCCACCGACTGCTCATAAGGTGTCAAGCAGGAAGAAATAAGTAGGTGGGCCCATTTCAGTAGGGGGTGCTTCATGGAGGTGGCAGTGAGGGTGGGATGGTAGTCATTCATTTGCAAACCGACATATATGCAAAATACTTGGAGAGGAAATGATAGATAATTCACCAGTTTTCATGATTTTCTTGACTAATGTAGTAAATGGTCTGAGACCATGCATACAATTACCATAATATTAATTTATTCAACAAATGTTTATTGAGCATTTACCATATGCTGGGCACCATGCCAGGTCTGGAATATACAGTGAACAAGAGGACACAAATTCAAGCACCCGGATAAATAATTTGAAATCGTGTTGGTTGTTCTGAAAGAAGATACAGGGTAGTGGGAGAGAGTAATAATGTGGAATCGAGACTTGAACTGAGAGTTAGGCAAAGTATCTCTGAGGCAGTGTCCTGAAGGATTAATAGGAATTAGGTGAAAAAACAGAAGGAAGAACTTTCTAGTTGCTGAGATATGAAAAAAATTTGGTTATTTGTGTAGGAATTGAAAAGAATGGCAGTGTGTCTGTAACCAGAAAGCCAGCGGAAAAGTAAGTGAAGGATCTGGAGGGGTAAACATCCTACAACTTCCTGTAGGTTTTTGTAAAGAATTTTGGAGTCTATCCTAAGTGTAGTAGAAACCCATGGGCAGTGGGGGATGGGGGAGAGCATTTAATTTAGGGGAATGATGTGCTATTTAAATTTCAAGAAATCATTCTGGTTCTTGTGGGGATGAAATTATATCAGGGGCAGGGGATGTCACATAGGCAAGAGAAGGAAGCTTGGACTAGAAGGGTGGCAACAGGAAGAGAGGACAGACTCCAGATATATTCTGTGAGGAGATTCTGAAAAATTTAATCATGGATCGCTTGGGGCAGGGGTTCTGTGGGACAGAAGAGGTGTCAGGAAGCTCTCTCTTATTTCTGGCATCAGCACCTAGGTAAGTGGAGGAGCCATTAATGGAGATGAGTAGGCTCTCACAAACTGAAGGGGTTTCAACCAGCATAAAATGCAGACAGTGTGGATATAGGCCTTACCTTCTAATATTCAATGAAAATGGCAATGCCAGTCGTCATCCTTATTTGAGTGTGTCTGTGTGTGACAGTGACTGTTTTTGTGCTTTGTGGAGAGGAGCACAGGGGCTTAAAAAGGAAAATTGCAAACAAGTAGGTACCTAAAATGATGGGAAAATGATCGCTGACTAGTACAGATGCTGCTGGGGAGTCTTTCTGATGCAAATACATACCTAAGTTAGCTCTGCTTTCACCTCAGGTACAAAAAAAATAAAAGAAAGAAAAGCAAGGTTCAGAAAAGAAACACTGCCACCACAAGCTACAGATTCCATTGTTTCTAGAGAAAAATTCATTTACATCAAATATCTGAAGCTGTCAGTGCACACAAAGACTTTGAAAGCATTTGTTTGGAGCTAATACTGTACTTTCTATTTATATTCTAATACCTCGTCCACCCCCTTCTGATTCTTTGTGAACTTGCTCAAGTTTTGGGTTTACTATACTTTTATTTTTTTTCCCCTGAGACACACTTGTAATCTTTAAAGACTTGTTCCAAGAGCAAAGGAACGGATCATTAAAGAAAGAATGAAATGTCATTTAATGGTGTGCCTGCTGCTTTCTTTGTGGAGAATCTATTCCCATAGCCATGTAAAACTGGAGAGGCTGCATGCCACGAAGTTAAGGACCAGATTAGACCTGGTCAAGGTCAGAAAACACATGTTCTACCCCGCCCCCTTCCAAGAAGATGAATTCTGAAGCTGAAAGATGCCTGGTATTTGTAATTGTTTTTAACGAGAGCAACCTTTTTGTGACCTGTCTCAGAAGTGATAAACGGCCTCTGAAAATGAAATCTAAGGCAGACAATGGACACCAAGCTCTCATAAGATTAATAATAATAACAAAACTTTAGTAAAGATAGGGCTAATAAAAATCAGATCTGAAATAATGAGACATTGTCTGACAGAATCATTGGCCACTTGAAGTTCTGATGATATTGGTCTGGAAGAAAATATATGAAATCTTCAGGAAATTTTCAAATCTTATATGAAAAGAACCTATATCAAAGCTAGATCGAGAGTTTCAGAACTAGTAAGAAAGAAGGGGATATAAAAACTACACATGTATCTGCTAATTTTGGAAAATAAATACAGGAAGAATGAACCGGAAACTAAACTAAAGAGATTGGTCCTCTAGAGGGGGTGAGTAGAGAAGTGACAGAAAAATTGTAGAATAGGATTGAGTAGAGATGGGGAGGGAGTGACATCTCCCTGAGTATACCATTTTGTATAGCTCTGACTTTTAAAATCATGATATTATTTTACATTCCAATAAGATAATGAATCAAAGTTGATCAGGATGTGGGGGAACCCAAATGGAATGCAAACTACAACAAATAAACCTTACCGTACAGCTGTATTTCAAATGAGTAACATAACCACACTGAAGGGGTGGGGAACCAAAGAACTGATCTGCATAACTGAGGAAAACAGTGTCTTGGCTGGATATTCTAACGCTAAGGAACAACAGAACTGTACAAAACCAAAAAAATTAGTGGCGGGCTTCCCTGGTGGCACAGTGGTTGAGAGTCCGCCTGCCGATTCGGGGGACACCGGTTCGTGCCCCGGTCCGGGAAGATCCCACATTCCACGGAGCGGCTGGGCCCGTGAGCCATGGCCGCCGAGCCTGCGCGTCCGGAGCCTGTGCTCCGCAACGGGAGAGGCCACGGCAGTGAGAGGCCCGCGTACCGCAAAAAAAAAAAAAAAAAAAATTAGTGGCATAATTAGTGAAATTCAAATTTGGTCTCTAGTTTAATTAGTAGACTTGTACTGACACGAAGTTCTGGTTTTGATACTGGTACTATGGTTATATAGGACAACTAGAGGAAGCTGAATAAGAGGTTTATAGGAACTCTGTGTACTTTTTGCACACTTTTCTGTAAATTCAAAATTATTTCAAAATAAAGTTAGAAAAAGAAGTATCAAAATAGAACAGTTCTTAGAGTTTGACAATTGAAATGGGCAATATGAGTGTGGTAGACGAAAGTGAATTTTACTTCTAAAAGGCTACTAAAACATCTGTTCTGCTATTAAAGTGAACAGTAGAAAATTCCTCCGTCACGATTTATTTTACTCTGTACTTCTGACTAAACTCTTGTAACTTAAGACTTTTGACTAAATCCTTACTTGGATTTGGTGTCCTAATTTCCTAAATTTAATCTGTCACTTCCTCAATTTCATATCTTGGTCTTTGTTTATTCATAGCTTTCTCTTATAATGAAAAGTAAGAAGTAAGATGATATTTCAAGGGAGTCAAAAACTTCTTTTCAAGAAGAGTACCAGGCCCATTTAAGGGAAAACCCCTCAGTTTCATGTTCCAGTTATTATTTCAACAAGCAAATAAGGCGTCTTGAACTTGCAAGCAAAATTCCCAGAAAAAGAAGCAAGTTAGAACGTTTAACTCATAGACCATTTGTTTCTCTCCAAGGAATGTTGGGGTTTCAGGAGACATTTTAGAAATAGTATCAATCTTTTATTTAATGAATAATATTCATTCAATTTATGTTAGATTTATGTTCTTACAAGATGACTCCATCAGTCTTATAGTGAGAACAGTTGTTCATCTAATGACCTTTTATTACTTGATACATGCTGGGAAAACCTCATTATAATCGTAGTTTCTATACTTGGTATTTCATAATCCTCCCAAGACATTAAAGCAGGATATACATAGACTAGGGAAAAGTGGAGAGAGAACACAATCCCATAGGTCTTTCTTAGCTCTCTAATCCCAATATAAGAAATACAAAGTTACAGGAAGTAGTTTACAAGATAAAGATTTCCCAGCAGGTAAGAGTGGGTAGGAAATAAGTTGGATTGTAGTAACCACAGGGGCTTTATGTGATAATAGAGTAAAGCATTATCTTGAATTTTCTAATACTTTCCAAAATCTTCCTCCTATAATTGCTAATAATCGAATAGCTTTAATAGAGGACAAAATTCTCATTTCATAATTAACATGAAATCAAAGAGATACAACGTTTGTAGATCATACCAATAAATAAAGGACTGCTAACGGATCCTATTTCCAAAGTTGACCGTGATAGGAACGAGAACCTTAACAGAGAAGTACATTATGTTTTACTTAAAATATTCGTTATTTTTCTCTAAAAATTTATCTGATTAGGTGAGAGAAAAATGATGGGAAAATTAACAATAATGAGTTAATCTCTACTGAGTTTTTGCTCAATACTAGGCATTGTTCTAAGCACTATTAGCCATTTATTCATTTAATCTCCAAATAACTGAAAACATAGGTATTTTTATTATCCCCATTTTGTGGATGAGTAAACTGAGGAAAGAAGAGCTAACCAGTCTGGAGCAGCAAGGTACTTGCTGCCTTGAAGAAAGTAAAAATAATGCCTTTACTCCTGAGAGTAACACTGTTGTCAGCAGAGTAAATGTAGTTTTTAATATTTAGGAATAACATATTTCCAAATGCAAGTGTTGCTATAGAGCTGTGTTAAATTCTCTAGGATTCACAGGTAGATCAATGATTATTGAGGAACTCATGTCCCTGGTACTAATCCTGATGTAATCCTTTCAGTCATGGGCCTTACTTCCAAAACAGCATAACAACTAGATATGGAAGGAAAGATTATTAGAGAAAAGGACAAAAAGGTGCATAGAAGAGGTCAGAGCTACTCCTTATTGCAACCACAGAACTTTCTGGGATCCATGCTTCTATGTACAATGAGCTCTAATTTCTTGTACATTAATTTTCCATAGATTCATTTTTAAAATTTCTGAGTGCATTATACTCATTTGTGTATGAAGAAAAAAAAAGACATACCACAAGTAAACGTTAACAATTAAAATTTTGTAACATATAGAGGAATACTAGGTACAGAAGCAAAGAGGTTTTAAAAAGCAAGACTAAAGCAGTTCATAATGGCTAGAAAACTGGAACTAGGTACAGGAGAGCTCTGCAGGAAACAGATCCTAAGGGTTTACATGCCGTGAGAGGGTATTATTTTTTTGTGTGTCTGTGCATGTGTGTGTTTGCAGTAAATTCACTCCAGCCTTGGTATGAAGAAGAGATTAAAGGGGATGAAGCATGGAGTTGGGTAAAGAGTTCACCCTAATAAGCAATGATGGGATATTTTCAAGGGATTTTGGGTGAGCAGAGAGTTACAGAATCTGTTGATTACTGGACATTGCAATCTCTAGGAGAAGACTAATAACAAGGGAAGAACAAGCTTATGAAGGAGACTGAGGAAAGGAAAGGGATCAGAATGGTGGAGGAGAATCAAGAGAGAATAACTTCAGGCTGAGAAAGCAAGTGGTTTGGATTTCGACTTTCATGTAGGAACAGTTGATGATGCCTTGTGGGCCCACATGACATAGGGAATTGGAGCTGAGATCCTTACAAGACATGGGACTCCAGAAATGCTACATCCTTAGTGGAAAAGTAGATTAGGAAAAGAAAAAAGTCTCTCATATTGTGCAGGGAAATGACAGTTACTTGTGTCTCTGAGCCTCGTCTCTGGTGAGAAAATACTCTCCTCTGAGAATCCTAAAACTTGGACCTACTCCCATTTGGATTTTGAGTTTGAATTAAACTACAAATGTGGTCTAAGAATTATCAAAAATAGGACAACATAAAAAGTGGTCTTCAGCCATCGATAATCCTAGAATAACTGCCAGAAGCAAAAAATATCTTGGGAAGGATGTACCTTCAACCCCAGAAGCAAAAGGAGACCACATGACTGCCCTGCTGAAGATGAGCTGAAGTTTATAGTCCAAAGTGTACACACACACAACACTAACATGTACACACGCAGAAGAAACAATGTATCATGAGAAAGGATCATACTGATGTTTCAGGAAGATTGTAGACCCTCAGAATTTGTCATGATAGAACTATCAAATAGAGACTTTAAAAAGTGGTTGGTGAAAATAATAAAGTAAAATAAAGAGGAAACATGAGGGGAAGAAACTCAATAAATACTAGGAAATTTGGGAGGAAAGTTACTATTTTTAAAAATAAAAATACACAGCAAAAAACGCAGTCATTGACACTAAAACAAAGTTTAAACATGAGACAGACAGGTAAACAACAGAAGCAACAAAGTTGAGAGGAATAGTGAACTAGAAGAAAGATCTGAGAAAATTGCCCTGATGCCACACAAGAGAATATATATTTGGAAAATATGAAGAAAGATTAGAAACATGGAAACTGGAATGTGAGGGTCCAACATACACCTATAAAACATTCTAAAAAGAAAAATAGAATGTGGGAGAGGCAGTATTTGAGAAAAATAATAGCTGAGAATCGATAAAAGCCACAAATACTCAGATTTAGAAAGGATAAGACATGAATGTAAATGGCAGGTGGGAAGCTAGTCCTTTGAGAGGCTTGGCCATGAGAAGGAAAAGCTAGATGAAAAAATGCTGCTAATGAAAGACTTTCTTAAAGGTATGTGAGATTTATGTTTTTCTACCTCAGGCAAAAAGCCAGTTTGAGGAAGAGGTTGAAGATAGAGGAGAAAATAGACTAATGACCATCTGAGATTGTAGACCCTCAGAATTTGTCATTGAATAAATGGTGTAATGCAAAATAAATAATTAAATAAAGGACAGAGGACGGGCTCCTTGGCTGATGGTGGTGGCAGGAAGTATAATGGAATCCAGTTTTTCCCTTTGTCACTGATTATACTGTTAGTTGATCACAGATTGTAAAGTGTGATAAATCTTGATCCCATTCTTGACACAGACACATGTTAGCAATGTGGCTTATTCCAAGTGAATTAACCTTTCTTAGCCTCAATTTTTAAAAAAAAAAAAAAAAAAAAAAGGCTATGTAAGGATTTGAGAAATTTGGACAAAGAACAGAAAAATTCTGAATTAATAGTATCAATTGTGCACTTCCACCATTTGTATCTAGTGCAGTGCTAAAATAAGCTCTTTTATGGTTCATTCTAAGTCTCTAGTGAGTTTATGTTTATCACATACCATATTAAAAAGCAGAGGCAAGGAGGCTCACCAATACATTCTACTCCTCTAACTCCCTAACCCTCCAGGAGTTATTCAAAGATTCCAAGCTTCTGAGATGTTCTGTAACATTTCCTCCTATTCTCATTGTCTCTGTTTCTAAACCATAGTTTTATATATATATATATATATATATACACACACACACACACACACACACACACACACACACACATATATAAAACTGAAATATATATATGAAATTATATCCATAAGTATTCATAGCTATTATTTTAGCTTAAAAGTCTGCAGCAAATTCATTTGTAAGAATCTTAAAATAGATGAAAACCTATAAAAAAAGAATGGCCTGGGACTTCCCTGGCAGTCCAGTGGTTAAGACTCCGCACTTCCATTGCAGGGGGCGTGGATTCAATCCCTGGTTGAGGAACTAAGATCCTGCATGCCTCGCGGTGTGGCCCCCCCAAAAAAAGGAATGGCACCTAATTGGGTGTGTGGTGGGTGGGATGGGTTCTGACAACAGTTTTGACAGATAGTTTGTTCATACATAGCATAAACATTTTAGTTAATTCTAAAAAACAGATTTAGAACTAGAAAAGCACCCTCAATCAACACCCTCATTATACAGATGAATAAATCCAGAAAAGCTAAGCAACTTGTTCAAGGCGCACAGCCTTGCATTCCCAGTCCAGTTTGTAGAATGTAAGTGGTAGCAACCACATGTGTATCCTCCCTGTCTTCTATACAGAGAACCCTACACATAGCTCAGAAAGGCAGTGTACCCAAATTCACAAAGCAAGAAGAGGGCAGCAGGGCTGCAATTAGAAAGCCCTCTTTCTACACCCTGTTTGTGACCATCATCTTTGATGGACTACCCATACATCATCTTTGTATGGGTAGTTTCCTTATTCTTCTCGGCTTCATAAGAAAGAGGAAAAATCCATTCTACCCACAGTGTCTAGCACAATGATTGACACATAGTGATAACTGTGAGCTGAAGCTAAGTTTAACAGTGAGTGCTGGACGCTACATCACAAACAGAGGTCACAGACAAAGCAGGAATCAGAAGCAGGATTTGTGAACTTCATGCTAGGAAGACAATTCACCTGAATAATTAAAACAATAATCCAGTTATTTGGGAAGAGGAGTGAGATTCTAATTCTATAAATCAGCTGCTCATATGGATCTAATATCTCAGTCGCTCATCCCGACTTTTTTGCCATTCTTTGGCTAAACTTGTTTGCAATCTTAATTCTGAAGTTTAGAACATCACTACTTGAGAAACTTTACTTTCTTCAAATCAGGAATAAAGTTGAACGCTAACTGGATGTACTGCACAATCTTATAGTTTGTCACTGTTTGTTTCCTTTACAACCTTTTGACTTGCCTCTACATTTTTACCGTCTTCTCTTGATAGTAACAGGGACTTACATAAAATTCCTTTGTTCCACTGTTTGCTATTTCAAGTTCCATTGTTTTGCTATTATCTTAAAAGAGGTACATGATCTCTAAAGAGTTGCAATGATAATGTTTTGACACTGTAATTTAACATGGCAATGTGGTCTCAATAATCTTTCAATGACATTGTTTTACCATTGTCTTGACATTGTAAAATGGTCTCTCTAGACTTACATTTTACTTTCGCCTTGACATTGTAATATGGTTTCTATACATTTGCATTGAAATTTGTTTTGTCATTGTCTTGATATCATAATGTCCTCTCCACGGACTTCTTTTCACATATATAATCCTCTCCAAAGACTTGAATGTCAGCCCCATTACAAGAGCAATGTGCACTGTTAACTTCTCATTCAGGTGAACTGGGAATGATCTTTCATGCTTTCTACTTAACAGTAAGTATCACATCTCATCAGTAACTATTTTCAAACTCTTTTATCTAAACTCTTCCCAAATTTCATTCCTGATGCAGGGTTTTTACCAAGAAGCAAAGTGGACAAATTCCCATTAAGTAAAATCTGCCTGCACATTTTTCATTTTGAATATTAAATTCACTCACTTTAAAAGCATTAAAGTGGAGCAGATCATGAGGGAGTCTGCCACTCTCTAACCGATAATGGGGAACTATTTCATAGAGTAGATCCAACCCGTACAATTGCATAGCAGACTACATTAGAAAGAGAAAATCTTGATACTTTCCCTACTCATGAAATACCTTGGTAAATGCTGTTCCCCTTATTAATGTCGTCACTTTTAATGCTTACTGCTTCAGACAATGCACTGCATATATCATCTTTCCCCGTTATTGTGTACCCTAAAAACACTACAGGTATTTAATATCCACGTTTCCATCCACTCTTCTACATGCATGCCTCAATGGAATCATTTTTTCTTAGTCACAAAATGCAAGTTTAAACAAAAGCACGCTCATTTAGTGTTATCATGAATTTTCCCCAGAAAAATTGAATCTTTTCATTTGAGCCCCATGGGGGGAACTAAGAAATTGAGTACGTCTCTGATAGTTAGACTGTTCATGGAATGCAGCCCCTGCTGACTGAATGCTTGCCCCACTATCATTGGAACGTTAGGAGCACGTTTATAACATTTAGTGAATTCCTGCACTATGCCAAGCACTTTCTGTGCATAACCTAGACTCTACCAACCCATAAACTCCATAAATTCTGTTATCACCTCCCCCTTTGGGAGCTTAGAGAGCCTAGGTCACTTGCTAAGATAACACAGATGTTACTTGCTAGCAGTGGGATTTAAACCCAGTTCGTTTGGACACCTGACTAGAGGTTCTTAATTCAAAGGGCATTTAAAGGGGCAGAATCATATCTGAATTGCCCTAACTTCTAACTGATGTGTATTGTTCTTTCAGCTATGAACACAGGCAATAAAGCAAGTGATATTAGCAGTGCCTGTGACTTTGACACCAAGAGAAAGCACAGATATTTTCCTATCACATGGCAGTTACTGCAGATCTCTCAAAATAGCACTTATGCTCGTCACCACTTCAAAACTGTGATCATTATTAGACCTGCCTCTAGAACTAGTTATTTAATATCTTAAAGAAGCATGTATATTACTATATTATAATTTTTTTCTAATGTTTTGATAATTACACTTCAATATAATTGGTTTCCTCCCATGATTTCCTTCTATGAATTTTACCATGTCCACCCACCACTTGTATTTTTATTTATATAATGTTTTCCTTAAGATAATTGATAAATGTTTTACTCAATGAATTCTTTATTGAGGAAATTTTCTCTTTCTCCTGTTACAATAACTAATTATATTTTTGAAAACATTAAAATAAATATACAGTGATTAGAATTTTAATAAGAAGAATCTTTAGCTCACATTCCACATTTTGAGAAATTCTAAACTAAGGCATAAAATACCAGGTCTGGCACTATCTTGGCAAAAGCAGTCTGCTTTGCTAAAAGATCAGTAATCACTGAATGATCAGGAGGTTTCTCTAAGGGCTATTCTGTAAATACAAAGCTGCTTCACACAGAGCTCATGGCAGCTCTTGCTGTAGGGATAGGCTACATGAGGCAATTTCCCTATGAGGTGGAAAGAACCTGGCTTTGGAGTCACATTGTGGTATAGATTCTTCTCAGCTACCTGCCAGCTATTCAGTCTTAGCTAAATCACTCAAGGATAGCTGATTTACTCCATCTACCCCATATTCCAGTAAAGAGTAAAACCCTAAAGACTCCACAAAAAAACTGTTAAAAATAATAAAGGAATTCAGTAAAGTTGCAGATACAAAGCCAACATACAAAAAACAGTTGTGTTTCTATACAGTAACAATGAACTATCTGAAAAAGAAATTAAGAAAATCCCATTTATTGTAGCATCAAAACAATAAAATGTTTAAGAATAAAATTAGCTAAGGAGACGAAAGATCTAAACTCTGAAAACTATAACATGTTGATAAAAAATTAAAGACATAAATAAATGGAAATATATCCTGTTTTCATTTAATGGAAGAATTAATATTATTAAAATGTCCATACTGCCCAACGCTATCTAAGATTCAGTAAAATCCCTATCCAAATTCCAATGGCGTTTTTCATGGATATAGAAAAAACAGTCCTAAAATTAGTATGGGATTACAGAAGACCTTGAGTAGCCAAAGACATTCTGAAAAAAAAAAAAAAAAAGGAACAAAGCTGGAGGCATCACACTTCCTGTGGTATAGACTATACCACAAAGATACAATGAAAACAGTATGATAATGGCATAAAAAAGACAAAGACCAGTGGAACAGAATTGAGAGCCCAGAAATAAACCTACACGTATACAGTCAACTAATATTTGATCTGACAAGGGAGCCAAGAATACACAATGAGGAAAGGATAGCCTTTTCAACAAACGGTGCTGGGAAACTGGATATCCACATGCAAAAGAATGAAATTGGCCCCCTATCTTACACCATACACAAAAATTAACTCAAAATGAATTAAAATCAAACATAGTAACTACAACCATATACTCTAGGAACAGCTCTTTGACATTGGACTCGGCAAAGACTTTTTGGATATGACCAAAAGCACAGGCAACAAAAGCAAAAGTAAAGAAGTGGAACTACATCAAACAAAAAAGCTTCTGCACAGCAAAGGAAACCATCAACAAAATTAAAAGGCAACCTACAGAATGTGAGAAAATATTTGCAAACCATATATCTGATAGGTGGTTAATATCTAAAATATATAAAGAACTCATACAACTCAATAGCATAAAAAACAAACAAACAAATAATTCCATTTAAAAGTGGGCAGGGGGCTTCCCTGGTGGCACAGTGATTGGGAACCTGCCTGCCAATTCAGGGGACACGGGTTCAAGCCCTAGTCCAGGAAGATCCCACATGCCACGGAGCAACTAAGCCCAATTGCCATAACTGCTAAGCCTGCACTCTGGAGCCTACGTGCCACAACTACTGAAGCCCACACACCTAGAGCCCATTCTCCGCAACGAGAGAAGCCACTGCAATGAGAAACCCATGTACCGCAACGAAGAGTAGCCCCCGCTCACCACAACTAGAGAAAGCCCGCGCACAGCAATGAAGACCCAGTGCGGCCAAAAAATAAATAAATAAAATAAATATATTTATTTAAAAAATAAAATAAAAATTAAAATGGGCAGGGAATTCCCCGGTAGTCCAATGGTTTGGACTCAGCACTTTCACTGCTGAGGGTCTGGATTCAGTCCCTGGTTGGGGAACTGAGATCCTGCAAGCCTCACAGCACAGCCAAAAAAATAAATAAAATAAAATAAAGGACTCTTTAAATAAATAAACAGGCAAAGGACCTGAACAGACATTTTTCCAAAGATAACATAGAAGTAGCCAAGTGGTATATGAAAGGTGCTCAAAAGCACTAATCATCAGGGAAATACAGATCAAAACTACAAAGAGATATCACTTTACACATGTTAGAATGGCTATTAACAAAAAGACAAGAGCTAAGTACTGGCAGGAATGTGGAGAAAAAGGAATCCTTGTGCACTGTTGGTGGGAATATAAATTAAAATAGCTACTACAAAAAACATTATGGAGGTTCCTTTAAAAATTAAAAACAGAACTACTACATAATCCAACAATCCCATTTGTGGGTATACATTCAAAAGGCTTGAAATCAGTATCTCAAAAAAAAATCTGCATCCCATGTTCATTGTAGCACTATTCACAATAGCCAAGATATGGAAACAGCCTACATGTCTGTTGATGGATTAATGGATAAAGAAAATGTTGTATATAATGGAATACTACTCAGCCATAAAGAAGAAAATCCTGCCATTTGCAACAACATGGATAAACCTAAAGAGCATTATGCTAAGTGAAATAAGCCAGAGAATAAAAACAAATACTGTACGGTGTCACTTATATGTGGAATCTAAAAGTCAAACTCATAGAAACAGAGACTAGCATGGTGGTTGCCAAAGGCTGGAGGGACAGAGGGGAAATGGGGAGATGTTGGTCAAAGGGTACAAAATTTCAGTTATAAAATAATTTCTGAGGGTCTAATGTTCAGTATGCTAATTATAATTAATAATATTGTATTGTATACTTGAAATTTGCTAGAGAGTAAATCTTGCGTTCGCACCACACACCAAAAAAATGTTACTATGAGGTGATATATGTGTTAATTAACTTGACTGTGGTAATGATTTTGCAATACATATGTATAACAAATCATCACATTGTACACCTAAATATATACCATTTTATTGTCAATTATACCCCCAATAAATCTGGGGAGAAAAAGAGCAAATGGCATGCCGTTCAAGAGGCCTGATGCTAATTAAGTGCTCACAGAATGCTTGTTCTCTTCCCTACTCCCACTCCCCACTACTCTTTCTCTTGATGAGGAGGATAAGGAGAAGACTGCAAGCTGAACAGAAAGGCAAATGATTTCAGTGACATGGTATCATAGTACTGTGTCTGACAGGTAAAGACTTTGAGTGGGGTCTAGGGTGATAGAAGATGTACCCAATCCAGAAAATCTGGATTCCTGCTGTCCACACATTCCCAGGTGATTTTGGACCAATGAACCTCCGTGACTATCAAATTTTCTTATCTCTACATGTACATCACTGGTTTGTGCTAATAATTACATGACAGACATGCAAGAGTACTTTGTCCACAACATACAGGAAAATCTTACAGTTATCTCTTTGGCTTCTGAACTTATTTGTAACTTTCCTGGATGACTCAGTTATCATTATGGGCATCCATTATTTTACTAGGTGGTAGGGCAAATTGTTTCTAGAATTTCTGTTCCTTTCTTACAACCGGACTACAATACTGTCCCACCTGCTCTATGTTTATTACTTTATTTATGTATTCAAAAAATTGTATTATTGATTATCTACAATATGTCAAACCATAGTGGTAACCATAGCTAATAGGAAAACCTAACACTTAAATAGAACTGAGTATTTGTCAAATACTATTGAAAGCATTTTATGTAATATATAAAATGCTTTTAATAGTGTCTGACACATTAAGTCCAAGGATTAAACATATATATATGTTTGTTTGTTTGTTTGTTTTCGGTACGCGGGCCTCTCACCATTGTGGCCTCTCCCGTTGCGGAGCACAGGCTCCGGACGCACAGGCTCAGCGGCTATGGCTCACGGGCCCAGCCGCTCCGTGGCACGTGGGATCCTCCCAGACCGGGGCATGAACCCGTGTCCCCTGCATCTGCAGGCGGACGCTCAACCACTGCGCCACCAGGGAAGCCCAACATATGTATATATATAATCCTCACATCAATTCTATGATCTCTAATTTGCAGATGAGGAAACTAAAATACAAAGAGGTTAAGTAACTTGCCCAAGGTCACACAGCTAGTAACTGGCAGAGCTAGAAGTCATCTGATGCAGTGTAACTCGAGTCTCTGTTCTAATTACTACATTACACCCCTTTTTAAGACAACAAATTAGGCATTATATTTTCCTTCATGGAGCTCCTGTGTAATAAGTGCCTCCCAACAATACTAAGGAAAAAGAGCTTTGCAGTTTCCTGAGCATTTTCACAATAGTGTTTCATTTGATTTCTTCAGTGACCCTGGAGACAGAAAGAGATGATATTACCATCTTCATGATATAGATAAGAAAAATGTGACCATTTTAAAGTGCTGGAAAAGATATCAAAAATTGAGAAGCAAAGACCTCAACTTGAAATTTTAACAGGACTAAAACATGTTTTCATGGATGTTCTCTTCTCCTATAACACTATGCAGGGTTATTATGAAGATCAAATAACATGATAGATGAGGAAATACTTTGTAAATTACAAAGAACTATATATTACTATCTATCTCTTCAGATAGCAGCAGCAGCAGTAGTACTAGTAGTGGTAGTTGTAGTGGTTGTAGTCGTAGCAGTATTTTCAGGGGCCACTGAAATCTGAATTTCCACTCAGGGTTAGTCTAATTTAATCTAGAGCCATCAGCTTTATAATAACCTCAAACCCCAAAGATCATTTTGCCATTAAACCCACAGATAACACTGCAAATAGAACTATCTGCTAACATAACTGTTGTAGGATATTTCAAACCCAGCCATGAAGCCAACCTACCGTGAGGTGGGATTCAGCTGCAAAACTCTGAACTTAGTATCATCATCTGCAAAATAGCTGATGGAAGTAACAACAACAACAACAAAAGAGTCCTCTTCAACTCTCCTGTTGTCTTTGTGGTTTTTCCCTCCACTCCCTTACCTCCTGTGCCCACATCCTATTTCTAATACTCTCTTTATACTCTGTCTACCACAGGCATTTGTTCAGTACTCACACTATGAATGTCATTTGTCAGCCTGCATTTGGTGATAAAGGAAATCTAATTTTTCTTGGGAATAATTAGAGAATTGGGTTAATATTCTTCACCTAACACACTATGTTCCTACATTGCAATATACCAATTGGAGAGATCTTGATTCCACAAAAGTTCAAGATGCTTTTTAATATGTATGTTCAAGACCAGAAACATTGCCAAGACTGCAGAAAGCTTCTTTAATAGCAGAAATTCTCTTTGATTCAAACTTTTGTAGTCTCATTCATTGACTTCATCCATTTTGTGAGGTAGATAGAGCTTGGGCTTTGGAGTCTGACAAGTCTAAAGTCTGAGTCCCGATGTACTCATCTGTAAAGTGAAAATAATACCATCTCCCTCACAGGGTTGTTCAGAAGAGAACTGAAGTGATGAGAGGGAATCCCTTTGCATAGTGCCCAGCACATAGTAGATGCTAACTCATCGTTCGTTTCTCCCTGTACTGTCCTTCTGCCCTGCTTTGACTACATTTGAAGCCCACACTCAAAGGTTCAGAATTTGGCACTTCATGCTTGGTAGATTTTGTCAGGAGCCTTGATTTAGTATTTTGTGGGTAACTATAATGATAACAACAATCACTTATGGGGAACTTCCCTGGCAGTCCAGTGGTTAAGACTCCACACTTACAATGCAATAGGAGTGGGTTTCATCCCTGGTCAGGGGACTAAGATCCCACATGCTGGAGATTTGGAGAGAATGGCAGCCTGGAGAAGGCATGGAAGCTCTGAGCCCTCTCTCCCTACCCTTCCCTCTGCATCTCTCCCATCTGGCTGTTCCTGAGTTTTATCTTTTGTAATGAGCTGGTGATCTAATGGCAGAGTAGGAAGACATGGAGTTCGCATCTTCTCACAGGCCCCAGGGAATATTAATCAGTGTGAGCTCTCCCAGAGGTCCTCATCTTGGCACCAAGACCCAGCTCCACAAAACTGCCTAAACTCCAGTGCTGGACACCTCAGGCCAAATACCAGCAAAACAGGAACACAGCCCCACACATCAACAAAAATGAGATGACAGAGAAATACGCTACAGACAAAGGAGCAAGGTAAAAACCTACAAGACCAAATAAATGAAGAGGAAATAGGCAATCTACCTGAAAAAGAATTCAGAGTAATGACAGTAAAGATGATCCAAAATCTCAGAAATAGAATGGAGGCACAGATGGAGAAAATACATGAAATGTTTAACAAGGACCTAGAGGAACTAAAGAACAAACAAACGGTGATGAACAACACAATAACTTAAATGAAAGCTACACTAGAAGGAATCAATAGTAGAATAACTGAGGCAGAAGAATGAATAAGTGACCTGGAGGACAGAATGGTGGAATTCACTGCTGTGGACCAGAAAAAGGGAAGAAGAATGAAAAGAAATGAAAGAAATGAGGACAGTTTCAGAGACCTCTGGGACAACATTAAATGCACCAACGTTCGAATTTTAGGGGTCCCAGAAGAAGAAGAGGAAGAGAAAGTGGCTGAGAAAATATTTGAAGAGATTATAGTTGAAAACTTCCCTAACATGGGAAATGAAATAGCCACCCAAGTCCAGGAAGCACAGAGAGTCCCATACAGGATAAACCCAGGGAGAAACATGACAAGACACATATTAATCAAACCAACAAAAGTTAAATTCAAAGAAAAACTATTAAAAGCAGCAAGGAAAAAGCAACAAATAACATACAAGGGAATCCCCATAAGGTTATCAGCTGATTTTTCAGCAGAAACTCTGCACGCCAGAAGAGAGTGGCAAGATATATTTAAAGTGATGAAAGGGAAAACCAAGATTACTCTACCCAGCAAGGATATCATTCAGGTTCAATGGAGAAATCAAAAACTTTACAGACAAGCAAAAGCTAAGAGAATTTAGCACCACCAAAGCTGCTCTACAACAAATGCTAAAGGAACTTCTCTAGGCAGGAAACACAAGAGAAGGAAAAGACCTACAAAAAAACCCCAAAACAATTAAAATAGTAATAGGAACATACATATTGATAATTACCTTAAATGTAAATGGATTAAATGCTCCAACCAAGAGACACAGACTGCTTGAATGGATACAAAAACAACACGCGTATATATGCTGTCTACAAGAGACCCAGTTCAGACCTAGGGCCACATACAGACTGAAAGTGAGGGGGTGGAAAAAGATATTCCATGCAAATGGAAATCAAAAGAAAGCTGGAGGGCTTCCCTGGTGGCGCAGGGGTTGAGAGTCCTCCTGCCGATGCAGGGGACACGGGTTCGTGCCCCGGTCTGGGAAGATCCCACATGCTGCGGAGCGGCTGGGCCCGTGAGCCATGGCCACTGAGCCTGAGCGTCTGGAGCCTGTGCTCTGCAATGGGAGAGAGCACAACAGTGAGAGGACCACGTACCGCAAAAAAAAAAAAAAAAAAAAAGAAAGGTGGAGTAGCAGTACTCACATCAGATAAAATAGATTTTAAAATAAGAATGTTACAAGAGACAAGGAAGGACATTACATAATGATCAAGGGATCAATCTAAGAAGAAGATATAATAATTATAAATATTTATGCACCCAATATAGGAACACCTCAATACATAAGGCAAATGCTAACAGCCATAAAAGGGGAAATTGACAGTAACACAATAATGGGAATGTCAACACCCCACTTTCACCAATGGATAGATCATCCAGACAGATAATTAATAAGGAAACACAAACTTTAAATGACAAATTAGACCAGGTAGACTTAATTGATATTTATAGGACATTCCATCCGAAAGCAACAGAATACACTTTCTTCTCAAGTGCTCATGGAACATTCTCCAGGATAGATCATATCTTGAGTCACAAATCAAGCCTCAGTAAATTTAAGAAAATTGAAATCATATCAAGTATCTTTTCTGATCACAGTGCTATGAGATTAGAAATCAATTACAGGAAAAAAACTGTAAAAAATACAAACACACGGAGACTATATAGAATTAAATGACAACAAAAACATGATGACCCAGAACCTATGGGATGCAGCAAAAGCAGTTCTAAGAGGGAAGTTTATATCGGTACAATCCTACCTTAAGAAACAAGAAAAATCTCAAATAAACAACCTAACTTTACACCTAAAGCAACTAGAGAAAGAACAACAACAACAACAACAACAACAAAAGAACAAAGTTAGTAGAAGGAAATAAATTATGAAAATCAGAGCAGAAATAAATGAAATAGAAGGAAAGAAAGCAATAGAAAAGATCATTGAAACTAAAAGCTTGTTCTTTGAGAAGGTAAACCAAATTGATAAACCTTTAGCCAGACTTATCAAAAAAAAATCAGTAAAATTAGAAATGAAAAAGGAGAAGTTACAACTGACACCACAGAAATACAAAGGATCATAAGAGACTACTACAAGCAAAAATATGTCAATAAAATGGGTGACCTGGAAGAAGTGGAAAAATTATTGGAAAGGTACAACCTTCCAAAACTAAACCAGGAAGAAATAAAAAATATGAACAAACCAATCACAAGTACTGAAATTGAAACTGTGATTAAAAATCTTCCAACAAACAAAAGTCCTGGACCAGATGGCTTCACAGGCAAATTCTATCAAACATTTAGAGAATAGCTGACACCCATCCTTCTTAGACTCTTCTGAAGAATTGCAGAGGAAGGAACACTCCCAAGCTCATTCTATGAGGCCACCATCACCCTGATACCAGACAAAGATTCACACACAAAAAATAAAATTACGGATCAATATAACTGATGAACAAAGATGAAAACTCCTCAACAAAATACTAGCAAACAGAATCCAAAAACACATTAAAAGGATCGTACACCATGATCAAGTGGGATTTATCCCAGGGATGCAAGGATTCTTCAATATATGCAAATCAACCAATGTGATAGACCATATTAACAAATTGAAGAATAAAAACCATATAATCTTCTTAATAGATGCAGAAAATGCTTTTGACAAAATTCAACACCCATTTATGATAAAAACTCTCCAGAAAGTGGGCATAGTGGGAACATACCTCAACGTAATAAAGGCCATATACAACAAACCCACAGCAAACATCATTCTCAATGGTGAAAACTGAAAGCATTTCCTCTAAAATCAGAAACGAGACAAGGATGTTCACTCTCATCACTTTTATTCAACATAGTTTTGGAGGTCCTAGCCACAGCAATCATAGAAGGAAAAGGAATAAAAGGAATCCAGATTGGAAAAGAAGTAAAAGTGTCATTGTTTGCAGATTACATGGTACTATACATAGCAAATCCTAAAGATGCCACTAGAAAACTACTGGTGCTAATCAATGAATTTGGTAAAGCTGCAGGATACAAAATTAATGCACAGAAACCTCTTGCATTCCTATACACTAGCAATGAAAGATCAGAAAGAGAAATTAAGAAAACAATCCTATTTACCATTGCAGCAAAAAGAATAAAATACCTGGAATAAACCTACCTAAGAAGGCAAAAGACCTGTATTCAGAAATCTAGAAGATACTGATGAAAGAAATCAAATACAGCACAGACAGATGGAGAGATATACCATGTTCTTGGATTGGAAGAATCAATATTGTGAAAATGACTATACTACCCAAAACAATCTACAGATTCAGTGCAATCTCTATCAAATTACCAATGGCATTTTTCACAGAATTAGAACAAAAACTTTTGCACTTTGTGTGGAAACACAAAAGACCCTGAATAGCCAAAGCAATCTTGAGAGAAAAATGGAGCTAGGGGAATCAGGCTCCCTGACTTCAGACTATACTACAAACCTACAGTAATCAAGAAAGTATGGTACTGGCACAAAAGCAGAAGTATAGACCAGGATAGAAAGCCTGGAACAGGATAGAAAGCCCAGAGATTAACCAACGCACCTATGGTACCCTAATCTATGACAAAGGAAACAAGTATATGTAATGGAGAAAAGACAATCTCTTTAATAAGTGGTGCTGGGAAAACTGGACAGCTACACATAAAAAAATGAAATTAGAGCACTCCCTAACATCATGTACAAAGATAAACTCAAAATAGATTAAAGACCTAAATGTAAGGCTGGACAGTCTAAAACTCTTAGAGGAAAACATAGGCAGAACACCCTTTGACATAAATCACAGCAAGGTCTTTTTTGACCCACCTCCTAGAGTAATGGAAATAAAAATAAACAAATGAGATCTAATTAAACTTAAAAGCTTTTGCACAGCAAAGGAAACCATAAACAAGATGAAGAGACAACCTCAGAATGGGAGAAAATATTTGCAAATGAAGCAACTGACAAGGGATTAATCTCCAAACTATACAAACAGCATGCAGCTCAATATCAAAAAAAAAACAAACAAGCTGATCAAATAATGGTTAGAAGACCTAAATAGACTTTTCTCCAAAGAAGACATACAAATGGCCAAGAGGCACCTGAAAAGATGCTCAACATCACTAAATATTAGAGAAATCCAGATCAAAACTACAATGAGGTACCACCTCACACAGGTCAGAATGGCCGTTATCCAAAATATCTAGAAACAATAAATGCTGGAGAGGGTGTGGAGAAAGGGGAACCCTCTTACACGGGTGGGAATGTAAATTGATACAGCCACTATGGAGGTTCCTTAAAAAACTAAAAACAGAACTGCCATATGACCCAGCAAGCCCACTCCTGGGTATATACCCAGAGAAAACCATAATTCAAAAAGATGCATGCACCCCAATGTTCACTGCAGCACTATTTACAGTATCCAGGACATGGAAGCAACCTAAATGTCCATCAACAGAGCAATGGATATAGAAGATGTGGTACATATATACAATGGAATATTACTCAGTGTTAAAAAGGAACAAAATCGTGCTATTTTCGGAGAC
Organism: Leucopleurus acutus; assembly: GCF_964270905.1. NCBI lineage: Eukaryota > Metazoa > Chordata > Mammalia > Artiodactyla > Delphinidae > Leucopleurus > Leucopleurus acutus. The sequence continues at coordinate 80,560,564 of NC_139142.1, read as the reverse complement.
GTGGATGGACCTAGAGACTGTTACACAGAGTGAAGTAAGTCAGAAAGAGAAAAACAAATATCATATATTTATGCATATATGTGGAATTTAGAAAAATGGTACAGATGAACCTATTTGCAAAGCAGAAATAGACACATAGACATAGAGAACAAATGTGTGGACACCAAGTGGGGGGGGATGAATTGGGAGGGGAGATTGGGATTGATGTATGTATACCACTATGTACGAAGTAGATGGCTGGTGAGTGCCTACTATATAGTTCAGGGGAAAAAAGTTACAAACTGTTTGCAGGACATATATTAAGTTAACCTTAAAAATGCATTCCAATACGCATTAGGTGCAGACAAATACTGTTTGAATCCACTTATTCTAGGTACCTAGAATAGTCAAATTCATACAGTCAGAAAGTACACTGGTAGATGCAGGGGGGTGGTGTGAGGAAGGGGTATGGTGAGTTAGCGTTTAAAGGGGACAGAGTTTCAGTTTAGGAAAGGAAGAATTGGGGAGATGGATGATGGTGAGTGTTGCACAACAATGTGAATGTACTTAGTGCCACTGAACTTTACAGTTAAATATGGTTAATATAGTATACTTTATATTATGTGACTTTTACCACAATAGAAAAATATTAAAAAAAAAAAAGATCCTACATGCTGTGTGGCATGGCCCCAAACAACAAAAAAACCCAGCAATCACTTATGTAAGTGTTCAAAATCAATTGATTTTCCTTGTTTAAAAAAAAAAGCACCAAAAGTTTATCAACTTATAAAAGCCTGTTCCCAGGCACCTCACCCTCTACTGGAACATGAGGAGCAGAATTATTGTCCCTTATATTCATTATAACTTTCACAACATAAATCACCAGCAGACTTTTTCAAGACCATTAGTTGTAATGACACCAGTTTTGTGCAAAGACCACATTCCAGTGTTTTTTTGGCACTTGTATAATTCTTATTTTTCAAATTGAAAAGGGGTATTCAGATTAGATTCCAATGCCAGGCTTGTCATTAATTTGGAAGGCTTGGCTAGAAATAGGCAACATTTAATGGAAAAGAACCTCACTAAAACCAATTGTCCATTCAATATATAACACTAATCAATTAAAGATGTCCCAGAAGTACGTGCATATAAGTAATCATTTTTCATGTAGTCCATGCAAAAATAAAAAAGTGTTGAGTGATAGGCATATCTTCCAAAGACAATAGTGCAGTACAAAAGGAAGCTTCTTGTGTTACAGCTAAAGTTTAACATTTGGTTTTCATTCCACACCATTCAGTTTTACATGCATGGAATTCTCAGTCATATCGACATAGGGAGAGCAGAGTATCAGTCAAATCCACCAGACAGGTGTGAAAATTGAATTTTTCCAGTAAGTTATAATGTAAAAGGAAATACTGGTACATTGCAGGGTTAGGTAGGAACATTGCGTGAAGATGAGGGCTGCAACTATAGCAACGTGGGAAATTGTGATTATAAAAATCAGAGGAAGAACTGTATGGATAGAGATGAGTAAGGGCAAAGGAATTTTCCCCTAATGATTCAGATGTTCGAGACTAAAATATATGTAAGAGATAAGCTAGTCTTTCACCCACACTACCATGCAGGTAACAATGCCCAGGCAGAGAAGGATGCTGTGATTACAGACTGCAGCCTTGCCTAAGCACAGACTGCTCTCCTGCCAAACATGTACTGTGTGGCTTTGATAAGAAATACACTGATCTTATAAGCTTCACTTATTTATTCCATGGGAGAATAAATATGATTAAAACCTCAGCTCACCCTCAAGTTTCTAACAGTTTCACATGTGTTACAAGAAGTACACATAAATAATTCTGTTTAGGATAGAGAATGGTCATGGTGACTTAAGAAACAAATAATAAATAATATTTGTCTAGTCATAATATTATACTTCCACATTTATTATCTTGTTGAAACATTTCATAACTCCATGTTGTAGATATTATTAATGTTACTCCAATTCTATAGATACATTCATTGTAGTTAAATTTGGGGACATTTCTATAACCAAGCATGGGGTACATGACCTTTGGGGGACTTAACCCCTGCTTGTAGCTGTTGTTTTTACTTCTTATTCTACTTTTGGAAACCCCATACTGTTGCTCGCATTAACATATGCTTGCAAACTTTATAAAAGTTTTTTCTTCTGTGTTATCTCATAATAAATCATGCAACTACCCTGTGAAGTAGGTATTATTACCCATATTTTACCTATTTTTTGGTGAAAAAAAACTGGGACTGAGAGAAGTTAGTGTCTTGCTAAAATGTCACAAATGGTAATAGCAGAAAGAGGGTTCCAGCCAAGGTCTTTTTTTTTTTTTTAAACATCTTTATTGGAGTATAATTGCTTTACAGTGTTGTGCTAGTTTCTGCTGTATAACATAGTAATCAGCTATATGCATACATATATCCCCATATCCCCTACCTTTTGCATCTCCCTCCCACCCTCTCTATCCTACCCCTCTAGGTGGTCACAAAGCACCAAGCTGATCTCCCTGTGCCATGCAGCTGCTTCCCACTAGCTATCTGTTTTACTTTTGGTAGTGTATATTTGTCAGTGCTACTCTCTCACTTCGTCCCAGCTTACCCTTCCCCCTCCCTATGTCCTCAAGTCCACTCTCTACATCTATGTCTCTATTCCTGTCCTGCCCCTAGGTTCATCAGAACCATTTTTTTTTTTTAGATTCCATATATATATGTGTTAGCATATGATATTTGTTTTTCTCTTTCTGACTTACTTCACTCTGTATGACAGACTCTAGGTCCATCCACCTCACTACAAATAACTCAATTTCATTTCTTTTTATGGCTGAGTAATATTCCTTCATATATATGTTCCACATCTTTATCCATTCATCTGTTGATGGACACTTAGGTTGCTTCCATGTCCTGGCTATTGTAAATAGTGCTGCAGTGAACATTGTGGTACATGACTCTTTTTGAATATGGTTTTCTCAGGGTATATGCCCAGTAGTGGGATTGCTGGGTCATTATGGTAGTTCTTTTGATCACACAATGGCTGTTTAAGAACTCAGAAGATGGGCTTCCCTGGTGGCGCAGTGGTTGAGAGTCCACCTGCTGCTGCAGGGGACATGGGTTCGTGCCCTGGTCCGGGAAGATCCCACATGCCGCGGAGCGGCTGGGCCCGTGAGCCATGGCCGCTGAGCCTGTGCGTCCAGAGCCTGTACTCCGCAACGGGAGAGGCCACAACAGTGAGAGGCCCGCGTACTGCAAAAAACAAAAACAAGAACTCAGAAGATGAAGATACTGTTTCTGACTATTATAAGCAACATTTTGCTGGGTCTTGAAAACTAAACAAGAAGATGTTGGCAGAGAGGAGAGTAACGCAGTGGAGGGACCATATCAAACAAAAGAATGCAGTAGGTCACACAGTCCAAGAAACCAAGAGTATAGGATGTATTGGGATAGAAAATAAAATCAGACTGGAATCAGTTGTTGGAAAGTCTTAACTGCCTTTTCAGAAAGTTTGAAATTTATTCTTTGGGAATGGGGAGCTTTGATGATAGATGATAATGTATTTTTTTTTTATTATTCTTTGTTATGTTTTTGTCTTTAATCCAGTAATGACACAAGAATGTGCTTTAAGAAGGAGAGACAGTCAGGGAAGGCAGTATGAAAATTACTGTAATAGTATAGACAAGCAGTAATGAAATTATGAACTGGGCATTGGCAGTAGGAATGAAAATCAAAATAATTATCCCTATTTTGCAGATGAGGAAACTGAGGCATGAAAAGATGTTTTAGATTTATGCAAGGTTTCTCCTGGGTTATTATAAGCAATTAGAGTTAGTAAATGTGATGCTAAATTAATACTTTAAAATATGGAGTTCAATAGCTGATTCACTTTGTTACAGAGCAGAAACTAACACACCATTGTAAAGCAATTATACTCCAATAAAGATGTTAAAAAAAACAAACAAACATGGAGTTCAAGGTTCTTCTCAGCTTGGACATTCCTAACAGCCTATTTCCCATGCCACATACCCTTAGTCTCAGATACCCCAAACTACACACCACACCCTAATGTACTCAGTTCTGTGTGCCATTCAAAACTGATCTCTCTACCATGGAACCCTTTTCTCCTGGAGGACACTTGCTTTATCCTCCATCCACAACCAAGTTCACTCTGAAGAACCTTCTCCAACAGCCCCAGTGTGCAGCTAAACTACCCCATCTTTTATTGCATGTGCATCTATCACAGCATTAATCACACTGTACTAACATTTATATATGTGTCTGTCTTGCCTAGAAGCCAAAAGCTAAATTGCAATCATCTTCATGTCCCTAGAACCTTAATATTTTAAGGACCCTATAGTTGACTGAATGAATATATTGAGCATCTTCATCGTTAATAATCATAGATTATTTGATTCTAGGATACAGGGACATAGTAAGTACAGAAGCTATCTAACCCCCTGGTTTCCCAGTCTCTAAAATGACACAGCAAAGCTATAGTTTGGGCCAGAATATATTTCTGAGTTACAATTTTAAATGTAGATAGGCATCCAGCTATATGCAAAGCAATAGAAGGAAGATGTGGGTTCTTATGTGTTTGATTATTCAAATGGTTTTCATTTCTAGGACTCTTTCTCCACCCACCACCGCCACCCCAACCTTGTTGTCCCCTTTATTCAACTCTCCCCTGCCTCCCTTGTCCCTTGCTCCAGAGTGATTACCTGATCTCCATCTCACCTGACACCTTATTTCTTTTCCCGGGCTGTCCCATGACCTAATTAGGCAGCTGAGCACACAGCACTGCTGCTGCCTCTGCCTCTGCCTCACAGGAGGAGTCTCTGGAAACACCCAATTCCCTGCCCTGGATGGAGATTGCAGCCACAGTCCTGAATGGAAAGGCATTTTGTTGCTAACATGATCAGTGTTATGTTGCGGGGAGGGTGAAGTATGCGACGTGTGTTTCCTGGAAAGTTTTTCTCTCTTCAGTGCTTACATCACATCTACTTTCATCAGGCAAATAAGGGTATGCAAAAATGAGATGTGAAATGATTCAGACATTTTTGACAAAGCACCATGCAGAGAAGACAAAAGAATGTATTTAAAGGGGAACATACTCATTTCAAACCAAGTTTCATGTGTTCGATACAGATTTCTTGTTGTCCCCTCAAAGGACAGAGTGGACAACAAGGTGCTTTGGTGTATCCCTGTCGGAAGATACAGGGAATCCATGATCTAAGTTTATTGGGCCTTTAGAGAGAGCTCTATTGATGTAGTAATGATTTCTAAGCTAGAAAGTCAAGGTTGAGTATAAATTTTACTCGATTAGTTTATGCACACTCTTAAATTTGCAAATGAGAATATTGGGTCACAGTACAAAATACGAATGAGGGAAAACGAGTTAAGATAAGTTTGTTTCAAACTCCATACCCTTTGGAAGGAAGAAGTTTTATAAATATTGTGAGCAAGTTCATTATCCAGAATATCTAGACAACTGCGATCCTTCTAGTTAGTATGACTGTTAAGACCTTGGTTCACGAGTGAGAACTTATTGGTGAAAATCCCTGGTCTTCCCATTGATAGCTTTTTGAACTTGGGAAATTTCCTTCCCCTATATGAGCCTCTATTATGGAAATAACATAAATACCTACCTTATAGACTTGTTGAAAGGATTAAATGAGTTAAAGATATGATGTGTGTTAGTATCTACATAGTAACGCATAAAAATAGATACTGTGTAAATATTATTAGCATGCTTCACTGGCTTTTAACTTTTTCAGGAATTACTATCATAGGGAAACAGCTATTCTTTCTTTGAATAGTCCTTAATATTAATTATGTATTGGCCAACTTCTGCATCTACTATAAAAGGTTGATAATATAAAACTAAACGATCGAAAGAAGCTCTGTGTTCAAAACAAAATGTTATCCTGTAGAAAGTTCTGCTGTTTGGTGATCACAGTGGTCTACAAATATTTTCACTCCTCCCATAAAAAAGGAGAGTTTAATTCCTCTCCCCTTGAATGGAGGTTGGTCTAGTGACTCACTTCTAGCAACAGAACATGGAGGAAATAACACTGTATGATTTCCAAGGCTGGATAAGGAAAAGTGGTGTGACTACCCTGGCTCTGTTAGGACACACACCTACGTCCAGCCCTGGGTCTCCATGCTGCAGACCACGTGGAAAGATCACCTAGAGAGAGAAGATGCCCAAGGAGCCCCAGACTGTTCTAATTTCTCAGCTGTTTAATCCCCTGCATCAACCACCAGACATATGAATGAAAGCACTAGGTGATTCCTAGATGATAATTAATGGAGCAGAGACAAGATATTTCCATGAATCCCTGCCCAAATTACAGCTTTGGGATCAAAATAAATATTGCTGTTTTCATCCACTAAGGTTTGGGGTGGTTGGTTATGCAGTAATAGTTACTGGGGAAAATGACCAATTTGTGTGCATCTGTGTGTATGAAATGTTTCACTTATAAGGAAGGTTGGTTACTTACATAGGTACCAAACTTTGGCCACCTTGAAATTTTAACTATGTGTGATGTGCTCTAAACATGCTCCAAAAGATGTTGCTAAACAGTTAACACACAATAGTATTTTCCTACACAGAACCTTAGCTGTAGTGTAGTCTAACCTTTTTTTTTTTTTAACCAAGCTCAAAGAGGTCATGTAATTTTCCCTATATTTTACAGCAAGATAGTACCACCAGTTCAACTGGCTATTTGCTTTCCTGATGCTTTGCAGAGCACTCACTAAAGGGCACTCCCTTGGCGTCTCATAGCTGTCGTGATTATTGCCCCTATTACATTGTAGTTTGATTACTGCTTCATCCTCTATCCCTACTAGGGATACTATTAGACTATTCGCTCCTTGAAAACTCTTTTGTTTTTCATTTTTGTATACATAGAAGCTGGCATGTCCTTAATTAGTTAAATGTGCATTGATAAAAGACTTTTGGCAAAATGTATAACTTGGCATTTTTTCTAATGGATATAGGTTAGTAGTTCTCAGTCTAGAAATACTGATGTCAAGGTCATACTCTAGGGACTCTTATTGAATTAGCCTAGAGTGGAACCTGGTATCTGCAAATTTTAAAATTTCCTAAGCTAAGTCATGCAAACAGCTCTATTGTCATAGGTCGTTACCAATTGTGCTTCCCTGGGCAAGTCATTTCCCCAGCACTGCATCTACACAGAAGCAGTGACCTAAAAGAGGTCTCTTGGAGGACAAATTTAATTCATCTTTTATCTCCATTCATAACTCTAATGAATAGTTATGTCACTAGATATTGAGGAGAGGGGCAGGAGAAGTAGCAGAGGTAGTACCGCAAATGAAGCAAACCTTCCCACCACCATACACATGGGTTGGTTGGTTTTAACCTCCTAGAAGTCGTCCCTTTGACCACCTAAGTTCATTGTGATGCTTAAGGGAGAAACCTGGTTCCTGAAAGAGCATTTATCTATAAAGGTCTACCCTGAGGCTTTGTCTACCCTTGAATTGAGTGCAGAAGAAGAGGAAATGGTTAAATAGTTTTACCTATCTTAATTTGACCCTACAAAAGCATAGTGGAGTCTGCTGAAGAATGCTATTTGAACATCCAAAGAACCATAAACCCAGCTATTTTCTTTATTTAAACATCCAAACTGATTAAATACTTCTATATGCTTTTATTTACCTGTTTGTTCATTTTTCCTTGGCAAAATAGATGATTAGACCCCTCTCATATGGGAAAACAAATTAAGCCCTATAGAAATAAGTGAAATAAACAAATATAGGGCATATTTTAAACATAAGATTATAATAGCTGCAAAAACAATATAGTACAGCTGAACACACAGAGCCATGGGCATCACACAGGTCTCTTACTACCGTGGAGCTGTGCTTAATTTAACTCTATTCACTTTAGTTTCCTCATTTGTAAAATATCAAATGTAAAGGACTGAGATTACAGTCAATGAGGCACTCCAGTCTAATCATCAGAAAAACATCAGAAAAATTTTCATAGAGGGGCATTCTACAAAATACCTGACCTGTATATTCCTCAAAACTGTCAAGGTCATCAAAAAACAAGGAAAGACTGAGAAGCTGTCAGAGCCAAGAGAAGCCTAAGGAAAAATGACAAGCAAATGTAATGTGGTATCCTGGATGGGATTCTGGAACAGAAAATAAGCATCGGATAGGAACTAAGGAAATCTAAATAAAGGAGGGAGTTCAGTTAATAACTATGGATCAGTATTGGTTCAGTAATTGTGACAAAGGTACCATACTAATATAGATGTTAATAATCGGAGAAACTGGGTTCAAGATATACGTGAACTCTCTGTATGTACTATTTTTCAGTTTTTCTATGAACCGAAAACTGTTCTCAAAATTAAAGTCTATTTTTTAAAATATTCAAGTGAGGAAACATCCATAGAAACACAGAGTTGGTGCTCTGTAAATGTTACCTCTTCTCTTCCGGACACATGGACAAACTGTTATGTATGTCCTCCTATATCTTTTCCCCTTCCTAATCCAACCAGAGGATTCTGGGGAAAGTCTGAGCCATCTCCATGTTTTCATTTGTATGTTGCCAGGAGTAAGAATGGTTACACGGGTATTTTAATTATGTTTATGAGGTCGTTTCTGCTACATGCAGAATGATTCTTGTTGGACCCTACTGGGTTCTTCTGACCCAGATCCCCCCAAAATAACCTTACAAACCCTTAAGCCAATTCAATGTATCAGTGCCTACCCAATTCATTTTGGCTCCTTGCAAGAAACTTTGGTACATTAAAGGTATTTTAAAATTAGGAACAAGATCTATATAAAAATGTTTTCTTACACAAATACAGTGTACAAGCTATCCAAATGACTTCATATGCCTTAAATAGAAAGAATTCCACCTCCCTTTCCCTTTTTCTGACTTGGTTCTTTAGAAAAGTGTTTCTTCTTACTTTCCTTTTCAGCCTCTCTCTTATTGTCCTAGCAACTCACAACCCAAAGGTGAAATAATTAAAGACTTTACTTTTTAGAATATAGATAAAAATATTAAAAATTAAAATCTTGTTTTCCAAGTTACATGATGGATTTTAGTATATAAATCATATAGACTTCTAAGTAAACTTTTACTTTGGCAAGTAAGGATCCTAGGCAAAATTTACTATGTGGTTTGACCACTATCTTAAATACCTCTCAACTTGTGATGTGGAGTATTATTTTTATCTGCATATTATACATTTTAAGTCATTTTAATATTAAGGCATAAGATATCTCTTCCTAAACCAGGAGAGGCATTCCTAAGTTTCCATATATTTTCCTCCCATCAAAGAAGTTGCACCTAAAATTTAAGCCATTTCTCCTCAAATTTTGATGTAGGGAAATGAAGAAAGAGTGCTAATGTGAGGCTTGTCTAAATTCCCATACTGTGCTGGGATTCAGATTCTTACTCCTGAGGTCTTTGTTAGGCAGTGTGCCCAGTGAATCTCAGCCCAGGATTTAAGATTCCTTAGCTACGTTAACATATTTGAAAACATTATTCTAATCAGTAGTCTCTAAGTGCCTTCATTTTTTCAAGTACAAAATGGACATAATTGAATATTTACTACATCTTAGAGAACTGTGCAGCTTTCAGAACACTGAAACATTTAAGAGGCTCAGATGAAAGATTAAAGAATTAAGTGTACAAACCGTCTTTCTTAATTTTGATCCAAGTGGGTAATATTCAGTATGATGTAATACAACAGGATACATAGCATAATTTGGCATATGGAGCAAAGTATCTCAAAAAAGCACTAGATAGACCTAAACTGAACCCAATCACCTACTCTGTTAGTATCTAATATTATTAGGAAGATAATGTAGCTAATATTTCCTTTAAAGCAAAACCCACTTCCTTGTTTAGTCCACTTCCTTGGACTATTCTTGGACTTTCATTTAGGTGAATAATTCGCTCATTCCTTGTTAAGGATGATAAGAGAAAGTGTGATAAAGAAAAAAATAAATAAAATTCTAATTCCTAAGACTATGAAGTTACTACATATATCTAAATAATTTCCTGTATAGCCTTCAAGATTCAAAATATTTTTTACAAATATATAATGTTATATAAATATATATATATGTATATCCCAGGATGTAACTACTATTTTATTATTTGGTTGCTTCAATGCAGTCTTCCTTATAGTTCTTATGTTGCAGAATTCAGTATCATTTTTATCTAACCTTCTTCCTCTAATGGGTTTCACAATTCTTTGTGTTTAAATTATAACTATTCATTATATTAAAATATATTTTATTCTAAATTGCTTAGTACTACTGAAAAAGAGGATTGTTGAGTGAAACACTGCAACCTTTTATTTTGATATGCCCAATAAGTTAGATCGATAGCAAAATTCTGAAAGAGGAAAAAGATAATCTACTTTCTGATATTGTATGTCCTTTGTTACTTCAACCATTAACATCTGTGAGCTGCTGTCAGTAATTTCTTTAATGAGATTATTGTGTTTTTCTTTTAGAAATGTAACTGTCAGGCACTTTACATTTGTTCTTACTAATAATTCCCCAGGCCTTTATTAAAGAGATTTACAGATTTCTTAAATCCACAGACCTGCATCACTCTGATACTGACTTCCAATAAAATAATAAATTAGATTTTATTCTTCACCTTATCCTCACAAATGAGCAAATAAAAAAATGTTTACTGAATAAGCTGTCCAAAGCCAGAATAAATCTTATGCTTCTCTTTTCCAAGCGTTTGGATAGCTATAAATGAGCATCTACTTGACATTGAATAAAATGATCATTTTAACATTATACATTTTTATAAAAATGAGAACTTCATAATGGGAAAAGAAGCATTGCGGTTCAGGTGCTTTTCAAAACAAACATCCAAATGATAGCAAAGTAATTAAATATTTCCTCTACAACCATTTTTTTACTTTCGGTAGGTTTGCCTGAGAAAACATGCTAAATGGCAAAATGCTTTTTTTTTTTCCCAATTCTGACTCACTTGAGTAGATCCGTTTAGCTAAGTAGCTTGAGATGTATGATTTAGAAATATTTTCAAACATCTTCACCATAACTACAAAATAATCAGATGTTCATCATTTAAAATGAAATGCTAAACTGTTTGGAAATATTCTCTAAAACCAACAAAAATCACAAGGCAGATGATTTGGCTCTCTGTGTCTTCCCCTCTACCTGCATGCTTCCCTCTTTCTCTCCATAATGCCATGTTGTAGTACATCCTTCTTAGCCTCCAATCAACATTTCAGGCACTGGGATCATGTTTGATATTGTCAGATGGCCTGGAAAATTAAAAACCCAATTAAAGGCTCAGCACGCGGGTCAGCTCTTCTGCATATCAAAAGGCCTCCTCTGGCTATTCTGCTCAAATTGTATCTGTTAACAGCTCACTTTGCAGAAAGTGAAATAGCAGAGCGTTTATGAGTAATAAGTACTTTCCAACTGATACATTTCAAACATAAACCACTTTCATGGCCCTGGCAAAAAGTACAAGTCATAATCAAATTGTCAGTTTTTTCCTGTGAGATGCATGGATCTATTGTAACTGTGATTGTTAAAGAAGGAAATGCATTTTATTCACATGTTGGGGAAAAAAAAGATGCACATTTTCCTTACAATTAAAGATTTTTTGTCACTTTTTTACTGCCTTTCCTTTACATTTCTAAATAGTTACTGTAATTGATTTTCGGGTTGCATTCTTTTTTTTTTTTTTCTGGTAGGAGAATCGTTTATAGTTTTTATGTAGTGGAAGAAATGGTTGGAGTGAATAGCATTTTTGTTTAGCTGGGGTATTAATGTTCACCCAAATGTTTATAATGTGAATGTGCAAAGCACTAAAAGCTTTCGAGCTAAATGCAAATTAGTCGAGCACTCAAATGACATTTTTAGAAGGAGTTTTCATCTGTCAATGTGGCATAATATTAAGTCAAACTAAAGTCACTACTTTAGCTACTGGCCATTTGAAAAAAAATTTTCGTAAGATACCAGGGCTGACAGAAAAGAAAACAAACTACATAAATATTTT